>NW_027136299.1:3082129-3698554 GCF_039906515.1 Pseudorca crassidens
ACAGATAAAGTTCCTTAAGCCAAATATGTAACAGACAAGAGCTACTCCTTGCTCAACGAAATGGACTCAACACCCCATATTAAACGCCTAAGAATGTACCTGACTAGTATTTTAAAACCTATGCATTGCTACGTCTCCGAAAGAGAATCAAGCGTGTGTACAGGGGCATAAACGCAGCAGTGATAGGATTGGAGAGGTTCGGTGAGCAAATGAATACCTTTTGAAGTCATATTGCATGGTACCCATTCCACGGGTCTCAACTCTCCAGGTTTCAGGGATTCTTCCTTCAGCTAAAACATGCATGTGGAACCCAGAGTATGATCAACAATGTGATCGGGAGATGTTTTCCAATATGTCTCAGGTTTCGTCCCCTGGTACTCGGGTGCAACATTCCAGACGCTTTACTAACACTCTCCCGACTTGGAGAGTCAGTACCTTTAACCTCCTATTTGGCCCAGTTTGCAATTTCTGTGGAAGATGAACAGGAATAGGGAGAACCAATGAGAGACAAGCTGGAGTTGTCTGGACGGGCAAATTTAACTCTCATTTCCCACCAGGAAGAGGAAATAACCAAAGGCTCAGCGTGCCGTGCCGGAACCAGATTAGGGCCTGAAGCCATCCTGCGGTGTTGCGGCCAGCTCACAAGAAAGCGAGTTGAAGAAAGGAGCTCAGGGGCACTGTAATTCACAAACCTGCAGAGTTATAAATGACAGCTATCGTCCAAAAATATACTGAAGTAAGGCTGCTAAGAGGACTTGAAAGCAGGGCAGAATTGCAGGAAACCGATTTCAGGAGGTAGAGTGGAATTGCATTGAAAGCATAGGAAAAGAGGCAGAACGTCCACAATGATGCACTTGGCCAAAAAGGGCGTATGCGTTTTTTCCTGAATATATTCAGGAAAAAACGCATACGCCCTTTTTGGCCAACCAAGCAAACTTGCAAAGGAAATCTGCACTACAATGAAGTCTCACTTCCCCCCGGTCAAAAGGGCCATCTGAAAAAAGTGTAAAATCCAGAAAGGCAGGACAGGCCATGGAGAACTGGGAGCCTTGTTATGCTGATGGGCGGGATGTAAATTGCCAACAGACACTCGGGAGAAGTGTATGGTGTTTCCTGAAACATCTAAAAAACAAAGCAACAGAGCCTAGGGCACTTCCACTTATGGTCCTATAGCTTAGGGAAATTAAAATCAAAAAGACACAGCCACCCCAAAGTTTGGGACGCCTCTGTTTACAAGAACCTCGTTTACAGTACAAGTTCAACATCGCAGAAAGTGAAAAATGGATAAAGAAGTTGTGGTATTTACTTACAAAGCAATATCACTCAGCAATGAAATCTATGTCATCAGGCCCTTAGCAGCACAATGAGTGGATTCAGGTATGATGATTCTAACTGATATAAGTCACACAGAAAAAGAAACATCATAAGATATCAGTAATACACGGAATGTAAACTTGGCTACACAGGAACTGAATTACAGAACAGAACAGGGTCTCAAATTTAGAAAACCAACTTATGCTTGCTTAAGGGTAAAGGTGAGTTGGGGTGCTGCATAAAACCAGAGATTGAAATGAGCACAGATAAAGTTCCTTAATCAAATATGTAATAGACAAGAGCTACTCCTTGCTCAACAAAATGGACTCAACACCGCATATTAAACGCCTAAGAATGTACCTGACTAGTAAGTATCTTAAAACCTATGGATTGCTATGTCTCCGAAAGAGAATCAAGCATGTGTACAGGGGCATAAACGCAGCAGTGATAGGATTGGAGAGGTTCGGTGAGCAAATGAAGACCCTTTGAAGTCATATTGCATGGTACCCATTCCACGGGTTTCAACTACCCAGGTTTAAGGTATTCTACCTTCAGCTAAAACATGCATGTGGAAACTAGAGTATGATGAACCATGTGATCGGGAAACGTGTTCAAATATGTCTCAGTTTTCGTCCCCTGGTACTCGGGTGCAACATTCCAGACGCTTTACTAACACCCTCCCGACTTGGAGAGTCAGTCTCTTTAACCTCCTGTTTGGCCCAGTTTGCAATTTCTGCGGAAGATGAACAGGAATAGCGAGAACCAATGAGAGACTAGCTGGAGGTGTCTGGACGGGCAAATTTAACTCTCATTTCCCACCAGGAAGAGGAATTAACCAAAGGCTCAGTGTGCCGTGCCGGAACCAGATTAGGGCCTGAAGCCATCCTGCGGTGTTGTGGCCAGGTCACAAGAAAGCGAGTTGAAGAAAGGAGCTCAGGGGCACTGTAATTCACAAACCTGCAGAGTTATAAATGACAGCTATCGTCCAAAAATATACTGAAGTAAGGCTGCCAAGAGGACTTGAAAGCGGGGCAGAATTGCAGGAAACCGATTTCAGGAGGTAGACTGGAATTGCATTGAAAGCATAGGAAAAGAGGCAGAACGTCCACAATGATGCACTTGGCCAAAAAGGGCGTATGCGTTTTTTCCTGAATATATTCAGGAAAAAACGCATACGCCCTTTTTGGCCAACCAAGCAAACTTGCAAAGGAAATCTGCACTACAATGAAGTCTCACTTCCCCCCGGTCAAAAGGGCCATCTGAAAAAAGTGTAAAATCCAGAAAGGCAGGACAGGCCATGGAGAACTGGGAGCCTTGTTATGCTGATGGGCGGGATGTAAATTGCCAACAGACACTCGGGAGAAGTGTATGGTGTTTCCTGAAACATCTAAAAAACAAAGCAACAGAGCCTAGGGCACTTCCACTTATGGTCCTATAGCTTAGGGAAATTAAAATCAAAAAGACACAGCCACCCCAAAGTTTGGGACGCCTCTGTTTACAAGAACCTCGTTTACAGTACAAGTTCAACATCGCAGAAAGTGAAAAATGGATAAAGAAGTTGTGGTATTTACTTACAAAGCAATATCACTCAGCAATGAAATCTATGTCATCAGGCCCTTAGCAGCACAATGAGTGGATTCAGGTATGATGATTCTAACTGATATAAGTCACACAGAAAAAGAAACATCATAAGATATCAGTAATACACGGAATGTAAACTTGGCTACACAGGAACTGAATTACAGAACAGAACAGGGTCTCAAATTTAGAAAACCAACTTATGCTTGCTTAAGGGTAAAGGTGAGTTGGGGTGCTGCATAAAACCAGAGATTGAAATGAGCACAGATAAAGTTCCTTAATCAAATATGTAATAGACAAGAGCTACTCCTTGCTCAACAAAATGGACTCAACACCGCATATTAAACGCCTAAGAATGTACCTGACTAGTAAGTATCTTAAAACCTATGGATTGCTATGTCTCCGAAAGAGAATCAAGCATGTGTACAGGGGCATAAACGCAGCAGTGATAGGATTGGAGAGGTTCGGTGAGCAAATGAAGACCCTTTGAAGTCATATTGCATGGTACCCATTCCACGGGTTTCAACTACCCAGGTTTAAGGTATTCTACCTTCAGCTAAAACATGCATGTGGAAACTAGAGTATGATCAACCATGTGATCGGGAAACGTGTTCAAATATGTCTCAGTTTTCGTCCCCTGGTACTCGGGTGCAACATTCCAGACGCTTTACTAACACCCTCCCGACTTGGAGAGTCAGTCCCTTTAACCTCCTGTTTGGCCCAGTTTGCAATTTCTGTGGAAGATGAACAGGAATAGCGAGAACCAATGAGAGACTAGCTGGAGGTGTCTGGACGGGCAAATTTAACTCTCATTTCCCACCAGGAAGAGGAATTAACCAAAGGCTCAGTGTGCCGTGCCGGAACCAGATTAGGGCCTGAAGCCATCCTGCGGTGTTGTGGCCAGGTCACAAGAAAGCGAGTTGAAGAAAGGAGCTCAGGGGCACTGTAATTCACAAACCTGCAGAGTTATAAATGACAGCTATCGTCCAAAAATATACTGAAGTAAGGCTGCCAAGAGGACTTGAAAGCGGGGCAGAATTGCAGGAAACCGATTTCAGGAGGTAGACTGGAATTGCATTGAAAGCATAGGAAAAGAGGCAGAACGTCCACAATGATGCACTTGGCCAAAAAGGGCGTATGCGTTTTTTCCTGAATATATTCAGGAAAAAACGCATACGCACTTTTTGGTCAACCAAGCAAACTTGCAAAGGAAATCTGCACTACAATGAAGTCTCACTTCCCCCCGGTCAAAAGGGCCATCTGAAAAAAGTGTAAAATCCAGAAAGGCAGGACAGGCCATGGAGAACTGGGAGCCTTGTTATGCTGATGGGCGGGATGTAAATTGCCAACAGACACTCGGGAGAAGTGTATGGTGTTTCCTGAAACATCTAAAAAACAAAGCAACAGAGCCTAGGGCACTTCCACTTATGGTCCTATAGCTTAGGGAAATTAAAATCAAAAAGACACAGCCACCCCAAAGTTTGGGACGCCTCTGTTTACAAGAACCTCGTTTACAGTACAAGTTCAACATCGCAGAAAGTGAAAAATGGATAAAGAAGTTGTGGTATTTACTTACAAAGCAATATCACTCAGCAAAGAAATCTATGTCATCAGGCCCTTAGCAGCACAATGAGTGGATTCAGGTATGATGATTCTAACTGATATAAGTCACACAGAAAAAGAAACATCATAAGATATCAGTAATACACGGAATGTAAACTTGGCTACACAGGAACTGAATTACAGAACAGAACAGGGTCTCAAATTTAGAAAACCAACTTATGCTTGCTTAAGGGTAAAGGTGAGTTGGGGTGCTGCATAAAACCAGAGATTGAAATGAGCACAGATAAAGTTCCTTAATCAAATATGTAATAGACAAGAGCTACTCCTTGCTCAACAAAATGGACTCAACACCGCATATTAAACGCCTAAGAATGTACCTGACTAGTAAGTATCTTAAAACCTATGGATTGCTATGTCTCCGAAAGAGAATCAAGCATGTGTACAGGGGCATAAACGCAGCAGTGATAGGATTGGAGAGGTTCGGTGAGCAAATGAAGACCCTTTGAAGTCATATTGCATGGTACCCATTCCACGGGTTTCAACTACCCAGGTTTAAGGTATTCTACCTTCAGCTAAAACATGCATGTGGAAACTAGAGTATGATGAACCATGTGATCGGGAAACGTGTTCAAATATGTCTCAGTTTTCGTCCCCTGGTACTCGGGTGCAACATTCCAGACGCTTTACTAACACCCTCCCGACTTGGAGAGTCAGTCCCTTTAACCTCCTGTTTGGCCCAGTTTGCAATTTCTGTGGAAGATGAACAGGAATAGCGAGAACCAATGAGAGACTAGCTGGAGGTGTCTGGACGGGCAAATTTAACTCTCATTTCCCACCAGGAAGAGGAATTAACCAAAGGCTCAGTGTGCCGTGCCGGAACCAGATTAGGGCCTGAAGCCATCCTGCGGTGTTGTGGCCAGGTCACAAGAAAGCGAGTTGAAGAAAGGAGCTCAGGGGCACTGTAATTCACAAACCTGCAGAGTTATAAATGACAGCTATCGTCCAAAAATATACTGAAGTAAGGCTGCCAAGAGGACTTGAAAGCGGGGCAGAATTGCAGGAAACCGATTTCAGGAGGTAGACTGGAATTGCATTGAAAGCATAGGAAAAGAGGCAGAACGTCCACAATGATGCACTTGGCCAAAAAGGGCGTATGCGTTTTTTCCTGAATATATTCAGGAAAAAACGCATACGCACTTTTTGGTCAACCAAGCAAACTTGCAAAGGAAATCTGCACTACAATGAAGTCTCACTTCCCCCCGGTCAAAAGGGCCATCTGAAAAAAGTGTAAAATCCAGAAAGGCAGGACAGGCCATGGAGAACTGGGAGCCTTGTTATGCTGATGGGCGGCATGTAAATTGCCAACAGACACTCGGGAGAAGTGTATGGTGTTTCCTGAAACATCTAAAAAACAAAGCAACAGAGCCTAGGGCACTTCCACTTATGGTCCTATAGCTTAGGGAAATTAAAATCAAAAAGACACAGCCACCCCAAAGTTTGGGACGCCTCTGTTTACAAGAACCTCGTTTACCATACAAGCTCAATATCACAGAAAGTGAAAAATGGATAAAGAACTTGTGGTACTTACGTACAATGCAGTATCACTCAGCAATGAAATCTATGTCATCAGGCCCGTAGAAGCATAATGAGTGGATTCAGGGACGATGATTCTAACTGAAATAAGTCACACAGAAAAAGAAACATCATAAGATATCACTAATACACGGAATGTAAACTTGGCTACACAGGAACTGAATTACAGAACAGAACAGGGTCTCAAATTTAGAAAACCAATTTATGCTTGCTTAAGGGTAAAGGTGAGTTGGGGTGCTGCATAAAACCAGAGATTGAAATGAGCACAGATAAAGTTCCTTAAGCCAAATATGTAACAGACAAGAGCTACTCCTTGCTCAACGAAATGGACTCAACACCCCATATTAAACGCCTAAGAATGTACCTGACTAGTAAGTATTTTAAAACCTATGCATTGCTACGTCTCCGAAAGAGAATCAAGCGTGTGTACAGGGGCATAAACGCAGCAGTGATAGGATTGGAGAGGTTCGGTGAGCAAATGAATACCTTTTGAAGTCATATTGCATGGTACCCATTCCACGGGTCTCAACTCTCCAGGTTTCAGGGATTCTTCCTTCAGCTAAAACATGCATGTGGAACCCAGAGTATGATCAACAATGTGATCGGGAGATGTTTTCCAATATGTCTCAGGTTTCGTCCCCTGGTACTCGGGTGCAACATTCCAGACGCTTTACTAACACTCTCCCGACTTGGAGAGTCAGTACCTTTAACCTCCTATTTGGCCCAGTTTGCAATTTCTGTGGAAGATGAACAGGAATAGGGAGAACCAATGAGAGACAAGCTGGTGGTGTCTGGACGGGCAAATTTAACTCTCATTTCCCACCAGGAAGAGGAAATAACCAAAGGCTCAGCGTGCCGTGCCGGAACCAGATTAGGGCCTGAAGCCATCCTGCGGTGTTACGGCCAGCTCACAAGAAAGCGAGTTGAAGAAAGGAGCTCAGGGGCACTGTAATTCACAAACCTGCAGAGTTATAAATGACAGCTATCGTCCAAAAATATACTGAAGTAAGGCTGCTAAGAGGACTTGAAAGCGGGGCAGAATTGCAGGAAACCGATTTCAGGAGGTAGAGTGGAATTGCATTGAAAGCATAGGAAAAGAGGCAGAACGTCCACAATGATGCACTTGGCCAAAAAGGGCGTATGCGTTTTTTCCTGAATATATTCAGGAAAAAACGCATACGCCCTTTTTGGCCAACCAAGCAAACTTGCAAAGGAAATCTGCACTACAATGAAGTCTCACTTCCCCCCGGTCAAAAGGGCCATCTGAAAAAAGTGTAAAATCCAGAAAGGCAGGACAGGCCATGGAGAACTGGGAGCCTTGTTATGCTGATGGGCGGGATGTAAATTACCAACAGACACTCGGGAGAAGTGTATGGTGTTTCCTGAAACATCTAAAAAACAAAGCAACAGAGCCTAGGGCACTTCCACTTATGGTCCTATAGCTTAGGGAAATTAAAATCAAAAAGACACAGCCACCCCAAAGTTTGGGACGCCTCTGTTTACAAGAACCTCGTTTACAGTACAAGTTCAACATCGCAGAAAGTGAAAAATGGATAAAGAAGTTGTGGTATTTACTTACAAAGCAATATCACTCAGCAATGAAATCTATGTCATCAGGCCCTTAGCAGCACAATGAGTGGATTCAGGTATGATGATTCTAACTGATATAAGTCACACAGAAAAAGAAACATCATAAGATATCAGTAATACACGGAATGTAAACTTGGCTACACAGGAACTGAATTACAGAACAGAACAGGGTCTCAAATTTAGAAAACCAATTTATGCTTGCTTAAGGGTAAAGGTGAGTTGGGGTGCTGCATAAAACCAGAGATTGAAATGAGCACAGATAAAGTTCCTTAAGCCAAATATGTAACAGACAAGAGCTACTCCTTGCTCAACGAAATGGACTCAACACCCCATATTAAACGCCTAAGAATGTACCTGACTAGTAAGTATTTTAAAACCTATGCATTGCTACGTCTCCGAAAGAGAATCAAGCGTGTGTACAGGGGCATAAACGCAGCAGTGATAGGATTGGAGAGGTTCGGTGAGCAAATGAATACCTTTTGAAGTCATATTGCATGGTACCCATTCCACGGGTCTCAACTCTCCAGGTTTCAGGGATTCTTCCTTCAGCTAAAACATGCATGTGGAACCCAGAGTATGATCAACAATGTGATCGGGAGATGTTTTCCAATATGTCTCAGGTTTCGTCCCCTGGTACTCGGGTGCAACATTCCAGACGCTTTACTAACACTCTCCCGACTTGGAGAGTCAGTACCTTTAACCTCCTATTTGGCCCAGTTTGCAATTTCTGTGGAAGATGAACAGGAATAGGGAGAACCAATGAGAGACAAGCTGGTGGTGTCTGGACGGGCAAATTTAACTCTCATTTCCCACCAGGAAGAGGAAATAACCAAAGGCTCAGCGTGCCGTGCCGGAACCAGATTAGGGCCTGAAGCCATCCTGCGGTGTTGCGGCCAGCTCACAAGAAAGCGAGTTGAAGAAAGGAGCTCAGGGGCACTGTAATTCACAAACCTGCAGAGTTATAAATGACAGCTATCGTCCAAAAATATACTGAAGTAAGGCTGCTAAGAGGACTTGAAAGCGGGGCAGAATTGCAGGAAACCGATTTCAGGAGGTAGAGTGGAATTGCATTGAAAGCATAGGAAAAGAGGCAGAACGTCCACAATGATGCACTTGGCCAAAAAGGGCGTATGTGTTTTTTCCTGAATATATTCAGGAAAAAACGCATACACCCTTTTTGGCCAACCAAGCAAGCTTGCAAAGGAAATCTGCAGTACAGTGAAGTCTCACTTCCCCCTGGTCAAAAGGGCCATCTGAAAAAAGTGTAAAATCCAGAAAGGCAGGACAGGCCATGGAGAACTGGGAGCCTTGTTATGCTGATGGGCGGGATGTAAATTGCCAACAGACACTCGGGAGAAGTGCATGGTGTTTCCTGAAACATCTAAAAAACAAAGCAACAGAGCCTAGGGCACTTCCACTTATGGTCCTATAGCTTAGGGAAATTAAAATCAAAAAGACACAGCCACCCCAATGTTTGGGACGGCTCTGTTTACAAGAACCTCGTTTACGGTACAAGTTCAATATCGCAGAAAGTGAAAAATGGATAAAGAAGTTGTGGTACTTATGTACAATGCAAAATCACTCAGCCATGAAATCTATGTCATCAGGCCCGTAGCAGCATAATGAGTGGATTCAGGTATGATGATTCTAACTGAAATAAGTCACACAGAAAAAGAAACATCATAAGATATCACTAATACACGGAATGTGAACTTGGCTACACATGAACTGAATTACAAAACAGAACAGGGTCTGAAGTTTAGAAAACCAACTTATGCTTCCTTAAGGGGGAAAGTGAGTTGGGGTGCTGCATAAAACCAGAGTTTGAAATTAGCACAGATACCATTCAATAAGCCAAATATGTAATAGACAAGACCTACCCCTTGCTCAACAAAATGGACTCAACAATGAGGTATCACCTCACACCTGATAGAATGGGCATCATGAGAAAATCTACAAACAAAAATGCTGGAAAGGGTGTGGAGAAAAGGAACCCTCTTCCACTATTGTTGGGAATATAAATTGATACAGTCACTACGGAGAACAATATGGAGTTTCTTAAGAAACTAACAGTAGAATTACCATATGATACAGCAATCCCAGTACTGGACATATACCCAGACAAAACCATAAATCAAAACGAGACATTCACCGCAATGTTCATTGCATCACTATTTACAATATCGAGGTAATGGAAGCAACCTAAATGCCCACAGACAGACGAATGCATAAAGCTGTGGTACATATATAAAATGGAATATTACTAAGCCATGAAAAGGAATGAAATTGGGTCATTTGTAGAGACGTCGATGGATCTAGAGACTGTCATACAGAGTGAAGAAAGTCAGAAAGAGAAAAACAAATCTTGTATATTCATGCATATATGTGGAACCTAGAAAAACTGTACAGATTAACCATTTTGCAAGGCATAAATAGAGCAACAGATGTAGACAACAAATGTATGGACAACAAGGGGGGAAAGCTGTTGGGGGGGTGGTGGTGGGAGGAGTTGAGAGACTGGGATTGGCATGTATACATTTATATGTATAAAATAGATAACCAATAAGAACCTGCTGTATAAAAATACAAAATAAAATTCAAAATTAAAAAGAAATAAAATTTAAAAAATAAAACAGAAAAAACAATTATTCCCTTCACATACATGTATTTATATGAATAAATTATTTCCATGCTTATATCTGTAAATACAAAAAAGAGGAATAAAATCTACCTTGAAGCAAAAACGAAAAAGAGAAAAAAAACACAGAACCCACCAGTTCCACAGAGGAAAACCGTATCAGGGCACTTGCTCCAGTTGTAAACAATTCTGAAGTTGGCCAGTGGTGGGGAATCGTCTCCCATTCAGCCAGCAGCCCCCACGCAACAAGCGTCCTCATTGCAAAGCTGGGGCACCGTGCCGAGGCATCTGTGAGTAAACGTGAGCTGAGCCCCAGGCCAGTTGCTGCTGAACTATTCCCACCCGTCCCAGGTAAAACACCTGAATATATACAAGGACTTGAAAGCCTAGAGGAAGGGCCATAGAGCCACACGAGTGACAGCATGCCGGCCGACTTGGTGCCTGCAGGCCAGCCAGGATGGTCCTGGCCCTGGGTGCTCTTCTGGAAGATTTCCATTTCCCTGACTGAGATACCCGTCCTGTCCCTGCCCCCACTGCTTTTTTCCTTCCTCACCTCTGCCCAGGGAGAAATTCCAGCAGCAGGTATGGGTGACACATCCTCTTCTTTAGCAGGTGGCAGCCTGGCAACTGCTGCAGAAAGTCCAGCAGAGCCCCACTCACACTGGGCCACCCACAAAGCCGTGGCCTCTCACTCCCTCCCACCAGCCCAGCCCCGAGACTGCTGACAGGGCAGAGAAAATGGCGTCAGGCACGGCTGCAGGGGCTCTTGCTGCCTGGAGTGGTATTTATATTGATCTCAACCCAGGCACACCTGGGGAGGGCTGGCCCGCACGGTAAGGCTGCCCAGGTCAGCCAATCATCACCCCTCAGGGGCTCACAGTTGCAGAAAATGGAACTTGCTGAACCGGCCAGGTCCAAGGAACAGGTGTGGGCTCCTGAGAGTCAGGATAGACAAGGGGCTGCAGCTTTGGCTTGTTTTCTAATCATTTTATCTGGCCCATGAGTGGGAGACAACTTCAAGAAAACCCTCTCCTTATGAGAGGAACCCAGGAGTCAGGGAGAGGAGGGGTGGGTGGTGGTTGGAGACAGAGGCCTGGTGCCCCGGGTGCAGTGGAAGTCTCTGGAAGACCAGGTGGAGGGAGGCCGCACAGAGTGATGCCCAGGGTCACAGACCTGTCGCAGCTGCTGTTTGTTAGTTCAAGTCCTGCTCTGAGGTGCTCTGTGTCAGCTCTGAGCGACAGGTGAGCTGGGGGTGCTCTGCAATGAGGGCTATGTGCACGGTTCCTGTGTGCCCAGCCCTGCCACGGTACCTGCAAGGGTAGCTCTGTATCCTGGGAAGGGCCTGACCACGAGAGCCCCGTGGGCTGGGGTGGGGGTGGGGTACCTGCCCAGGTGAGCTCCATATTCTGGGATTGGTCTGACCACGAGAGCCCCATGGGCTGCTGGGGACCTGGTAAAGGATGTCAGGACAGTCAGTGAAGCCACCGAGGATATACCTCCAGTTGCTCCTAATTCCTACACCCTGCTGGTCATTCTACCAACCACCAGGACATGGTATTCTGTATTAGTCTTCAATGATGCCTTCTTTTGTATTCCATTAGTCCCAGAGTCACAAGAAATTTTGGCTTGTGAGTGGCAGGACTCAACATACAACTAAAACAATACTTCCGGGCCGTCTTGCCCCAAGGGTGCAAAAATTCCCACACCATCTTTGGGGAAAGCTTAGCTAAAGACCTAAAAGTTCTACCTCTGGAAAAGGAAACCCTCCTTCAGTACACAGACGACATTCTGATCGCCAGCCCTACTAAGGCGGCCTCTGAACTACCAAGCCAATAAAGGATAGAAGTTGTCCAAGAAAAAGCTCAAATATCACAGACTGCAGTGACCTGCCTGGGCTTCATTCTCACAGAAGGTCGGAGAAGCCCATCCCAGGAAAGGGAAGAAACCATTTGCAGCCTTACCCCTTTCTAAAACTAGAAGACAGCTTAGGGGTTCCTGGGGAGGCCAGGGTTTGCTGCTTCTGGATCCCTAACTACAGTCTACTAGCTGGGCCTCTATATGAAACACTGAAAGGAAAAGATGATGATCCTTTTGAATAGAATCCAGAAGTGGCCTTTCAAGAATGGAAAGAGCAGTCAATTCAGACCCTTGCCCTGGAACTCCCTAATTTAGCTAAACCCTTTGACCTTTACATTCCCGGTGAAAGGTGAATCGCCATTGGAGAATTAGTGCAAAAACTGGGACCACTTGAAATGGAACAATGCAAGAATGCCATCCAGGTAGGATAAACTACGGTCACCAAGGGGCTTGGCCCACTGCCGCATCTGGCCAAGATACTGGCGGTATCTAAAAACCTGGAAATCAGCAGCCCAAAAGGCCACCTCCCTCCTAAGGGAAAAGGACCCCACGTGGTGATCCTAACCACCAACCATGCCCTGAAGTTGCAGGGTTCGCTCCGTGGGCACACCGACCTCGAGTGAGGAGGCCCTCCAACTCCAACATCCAGAGAGATAACCGGGGGCAACAGGGCACCATGACGATTCGTGTGAACATCACTTGACCTGGAGTTTCTCTCATAAAACAACAAGAGTGTGTCCCAAAAGAGCAGACTACTGCTTGCAGGACTTACTGTACCCAGAGGGGAGCTAATAATCTTGGCGGGGGAACCGTATATCACACTGTCACCATAGAAAAGCCTACAGACACCGTGATGATGGTGGCCAATAAGACCGGCTGGACTCCTGTTTACTTCAAAAGGCTGTTGACTCAGTGGTCATCATGGTCCTTGATCACCACTGACCCTGGACTGTCTGGGAGTTGAGCGGGCAGGGCTCTGACACCTGGTGCTGTTTGTACGTTAATTCAGGGGCCTAATTGAAGAAAGCGCAGACTACTGGTCAGAGCATCTAGGCTGGCAGAAACGGTCAGCCTAAGGTGGCCGAACAAATGTGGGGCGGGGTGAAACCGGCCCCCACAGCGTCTCTGCACATCTCTTTCCTGGACCCTTAAAGGTCATTAGAATCTATAACACTTCCAATGCTGGTGCTCAGGTGGACGAGCAGGGAGGCAGGGGACCTGGGGACAATCAACGTCACCTGGAGGCTGCTGGAGAGAAGCTCTGACCCTCGCCCCCGGGTATTAGGGCTCCCAACTCAGCACTCAGCAGTTACAGAAGAAGTGTCTGCACCCTCAGCACTCCAAGAATGAGGAACGGGACAAAAGGCAGAGGAGGGGTTTGTCCCCAGCAAAGCCCATTAAAAATCCCTGGGAGATAAAAATAGAATCTGGGCAATAAAGTCAAGTCTAACCTTTTTTATCCTTTGTGCTTTGTCTAATTTCACGTGCTCCTAGGGTCCCGCATGCAGAGGTTCCACACCTGGCACTTCAGACCAGATTTCCTAGTGCAGAATGGCTGGGTCGACACCTCAGCTCCTGGGGCCCAGTGCAGACTCCGCGATATAGAGCCTGAGCTGCAGCCAACCTGGCCCTCGAGAGCTCCGCCCCCTCCCTCCCACTGACTCTGACAGGATCTCTACACAGCAGCCCAGCCCACAGCCCACGGGGTAGTGCATGCTCTCACCTCTCCATTCTCTGATCAAAATATAAAGTTTCCTTTGCTTGTGAACCAAACTCAGTCTCGATCTGTTGGCCCCAATGACACTGGGCAGGGGGACACTTGTTGGGGTCCACTCTGGAGGATCAGTAACAGAAATTGAGACTATTGTAACCTCAATGAACAGATGTGTGAGCCAAACTGTAGTTAACATAGAACAGTGTATAAGGCTCGGGTAAAATAAGATGTTTCTAACACTTCCATTTGATATTTCCATCACTTTATTATAAGCAAGTTCAGTGAAAAGGTTTGTCTTATTTGTCAGGTCAATATTAGAGAAACGAAGTGATTTCTTTCCAAGGATGTACATCTAATAATCTTGGTTAAAGCTTCAATCTTGTTTTAAATGCTTTTCCATTGAAAATGATACCTCTCTTTCAGCTCCCCCATTTCTGAGAAGTATAAAATCTTATAATTTATTATTACCAAAGGGGAAAGGTGGGAGGAGGGATAAATTAACAGTTTGGGATTAACACATACACACTGCTATGTATAAAATAGATCATCAACAAGGAACTACTGTATAGCACAGGGAACTACACTCAACATTTTGCAATAACCTATAAGGGGAAATAATCTGAAAAAGAATAGATATTTTTATTGACATCATCTATCAATGACAGTTAAAGTGTAACCTAAGGGAAGCTGGTGGTGAGTGCTTCTGACCCTGAAGACTTCAATCATCTAAAGTTTGGACTCTGCCTACTTCCCAAGGCCCTTAATGAACATATGTGTAGCCGTAGCTTAAAAAATTCCCCAGTTTGGGTTTCAGGGAGACACTGATTTTGAAAAAGCCCTGGTGTTCTCCTTACATGAATGGGACTCTTCCTACTGCTAAAACATGTCTGTCACACCCAGAGGATGGTATACCGTCTGATCGGGAAGAGTTTGGAAAAGGCATCTCATCTCCTCATCTCCTGGTGCTCGGGTTCACCCCTCCAGAGTCTTTATTAACAGTCTCCCCACTTGGAGATGTCAGCACTGTCAACATCCTGTTGCGTACAGTTTGGAATTTGTCCAGAGGATGAAGCGGAAGGATGAGGAACAATGAGAGACAAGTCCTAGGTGTTCAGACAGGGACATGTCACTCTAATTTCCAATCAGGAAGACGAATTGACCAAAGGCTAGGGTTGCCCATGGAAACAGTATAGGGCTTGAGGAAATCCCGCTGCTTTGTGGCCAGTTCCCATAAACACAAGTTGAACAATGGAACTCAGGGGCAGTAAAATTCACAAAACTGCAGAGTTGAAAATATCCATCACTGAAAAATGTCTTGAGGAAAGTCAGAGAAAAGGACTTGTAAGCAAGGGAGAATGGCAGGAAAGGGATTTGAGGAGGTAGAAAGGACTCGCCATTAAGCACAAGAAAAGGAGCTGAACATTGCCAACATTGCAGTTGGCCAAAAAGGGTGTATGCGTTTTTTTCTGTATATATTCAAGAAAAGGGCATACACTTTTTTAGCCAACCAAACAGGTGGGCACTGGAAGTCAATACTACAAAAGATATCACTTCGCATCAGTCAGAAGAGCCATCCTCATAAAGCGTAAACAACAGAAATGCAGGACAGGGCAAGGAGAAGAGGGAGCCCTGTGAGACTTATAGTGGAAATGTATATTGCCAACGGCCATTCTGGAGAAGTGTATTGTGTTTACTAAAGCATCTAAAAAATGAGCTACAGAGCATAGGGCACTTGCACTCATGGGCGTATATCTTGAGAAAAACAAAAATCGAGAGGACACAGGCACCCCAATGTTTACCCCCTCTCTGTTTAAAAGATCCTCAACTAGAATATAACTTAAATGTCTCTGGAGGGAAAAAATGGGTAGAGATGTGGTACTTAGGTAGAGTGGAATATTATTCAGCCTGGAAATCAATGAAATATGGCCAGTTGTAACAACTCTGGAGGAGTTACGTATGATCTTTCTAAGTGACAGAATTCAAAAAGAAAAAGACACATATCATAAGATATCACTTAAAGGTGGAATCCAAAATGGCTACACATGAAATAAATTACAAAACAAAAACATAGTCAAATATGTAGAAAACACGCATAAGGCTGCTAAACGGGAAAGGTGGGGAGGGGTGAGGCATCACCCAGGAGGTTGAAATTAGCAAAGATACCATTCCAAATACCAAACTGATAATCAACAAGGCCTACACGGTAGCTAAAAGAACTGCACTCAGCACACTCAAGTCACCGGAAAAGAATATATACGACTGGTAAGAATCTGAAAAAGAATTTACTGATGTCTCTCTGTACGTGAATCAAGTGGATGTACAGCAGCAAGAAACAGAGCTTTGAAAATCAGCTGTAACCAATATAGTAATAAATTGAAAAAAATAAACGACAGAGAGACAGAGAAAACCTCTTACAACTTTTCCTCAGGGCCGGTGATGCAACATGGATTGAACACATCTAGACCCACAGCAGGATGAGACATAAGGCTGGAAACTGTTTGCGCTAAGAGAAATGTGAGGTTGGGTGAGGAAATGCACACCCTTTAAAGTAATACTACCTGGTACCCATTCAATGGGTCCCAAATATGCAGGTTCAAGGGATCGTCCTACAGCTAAAACATGCATGGAAAACCCAGAGGACTGTACACCATGTGATCGGGAGATGTGTCTAAAATGCAGCTCATTTATCCTCTCCTGGTGCTCCTGTTCACCATTCCAGCCACGTTACTTAGAATCTCCCCACTTGGAGAATCAGCACATTTCAACTTCTGTTTCACACATTTTGCAAATTGTGAGGAGGATGAACGGGGAACCAATGAGAGAATAGTTGTAGGGGTTTGGACGGGCACATATCACTCTAATTTCCCATTAAGAATAAGAATTGAAAAAAGGCTCAGCCCGCCTCGCCCGAGCCAAAATAGGGCCTGAAGCAATCCTGCGGGTTTGAGGCCAGCTCACAAAAGAGCAACTTAAAAAATGGAGCTCAGGGTCACTGCAATTCACAAACCTGCAGAGTTATAAATGAAAACTAACGTCCAAAAATATGTTGAGGTAAGGCAAAGAAGAGGATCTGAATGCAAGACAGAATTGCAAGAAACAGATTTCAAGAGATAGATTGGACTCGTCTTTAAAGCACATGAAAAGCGGCAGAATTTCGACAATGATGCAGTTGGCCCAAAAGGGCGTATGCGTTTTTTCCTGATTATATCCAGGAAAAAACGCATACGCACTTTATGGGCAACGAAGCAAGCAAGCAATGCAAATGTGCACAACAAAGAAGTCTCATTTCCCACTGGTCAAAAGGGCCATCCTAAAAAATTGTAAAAACCAGAAATGCAGGACAGGCCATGGAGAACAGGGAGCCTTTATACGCTGATGGGCAGTGTGTGAACTGCCGAGAGCCACTCTGGAGAAGTGTATGGTGGTTCCTAAATCATCTAAAAAACAGAGCTACAGAGCATAGGACACTTCCAATCATGGGAGTATATCTAGGGAAGTCTAAAAATCAACAAGACACAAGCACACCACAGTTTAGGGCTACTCTGTTTACAAGAACCTCAACTTCAGTATACCTTAAATATCCCAGGAAAGAGAGCAATGGATAAAGAAGATGTGGTACTTATGTACAATGGAATATTTCTTCACCATGAAATCAATGTAATAAGGCTAGTAGAAGGATAAAGAGTGGATTTAGGTCCGATAATACTACTTGAAATAAGTCAAACAGAAAAGAAACATATCATAAGATATCACTTATAGAGGGAGGGTAAATATGGCTGCACAAGAAATGAATTACAGAACAGAACAGTGTCTCACATTTAGAAAACACACTTATTTCAGCTTAAGGGGAAAGGAGAGGTGGGGTGATGCATAAAACCAGAGTTTGAAATTAGCACAGATACCGTTCAATAAACCAAATAGATATTAGACAAGATCTACACCTTGCTCAATGAACTGGCCTCAACACACCCTATACACCGCAGAGAAATATATCTGAGTAATAAGAATCTTAAAACCCATGTATTGATATATCTCCATAAGGGAATCAAGTGTGTGCAGAGTGGGACAAACACAGCAGTGAAAATGAGCTAAACCCCATTATAGAAATAAATTTTAAAAACAAAACGCAGAAACAATGAAAGAGAGAAAAACTCTTACAAAATTCGCTCAGGGGCTGTGATGCAACCTGGATTGACCACATATAAACCCACAGCTGGATAAGACATAAGGCTGGACACTTGGGGCTGAGAGGATTGATGAGCTTTGGTGAGCAACTGCCAAAAGTTTAATGCAATACTTCATGCTACTCATTCGAAGGGTCCCAACACTCCAGGTTGAAGGGAATCTTCCTACAGCTAAACCATGCTTGGGAAACCCAGCGACTGGTATACCATATGATCGGGAAAGGTTTCTAAAACGCACCTCATTTTTCCTCTCCTGGGGCTCCGGATCGACATTCCAGCCGCTTTACCAAAAATATCCCCACATGGAGAGTCAATGTCTTTAAGTTCTGGTATCGCACAGTCTGCAGTTAGTGCGGAGGATGAATGGGAATAGGGGGAACCAGTGAGAAACTAGCTGTAGCGGTTTCAATGGGCACATGTCACTCTAAATTCACATCAGTAAGAAGAATAAACCAAAGGCACAGCAAGGTGCCCCAGAAGAAGAATAGGGCCTGAAGGAATCCTGTGGTTATGAGGCAAGATCACAAAAATAAGAGCTGAAAAATGGAGCTAAGGGCCACTGCAATTCAAAAACCTGCAGAGTTATAAAGGCCAACTATTTTCAAAAAATATATTGAGGTAAGGCTATGAAGAGGCATTGAAAGCAAGGCAGAATTGCAGGAAAACGATTTCAGGAGGTAGACTGGAATTGCATTTAAAGCATAGGAAAAGAGGCAGAACGTCCACAATGATTCACTTGGCCAAAAAGGGCGTATGCCTTTTTTCCTGAATTTATTCAGGAAAAAAGGCATACGCCCTTTTTGGCCAACCAAGCAAGCTTGCAAAGGAAATCTGCACTACAATGAAGTCTCACTTCCCCCTGGTCAAAAGGGCCATCTGAAAAAAGTGTAAAATCCAGAAAGGCAGGACAGGCCATGGAGAACTGGGAGCCTTGTTATGCTGATGGACGGGATGTAAATTGCCAACAGCCACTCGGGAGAAGTGTATGGGGTTTCCTGAAACATCTAAAAAACAAAGCAACAGAGCCTAGGGCACTTCCACTTATGGTCCTATAGCTTAGGGAAATTAAAATCAAAAAGACACAGCCACCCCAAAGTTTGGGATGGCTCTGTTTACAAGAACCTCGTTTACGGTACAAGTTCAATATCGCAGAAAGTGAAAAATGGATAAAGAAGTTGTGGTACTTATGTACAATGCAATATCAATCAGCAATGAAATCTATGTCATCAGGCCCGTAGCAGCATAATGAGTGGATTCAGGTACGATGATTCTAACTGAAATAAGTCACACAGAAAAAGAAACATCATAAGATATCAGTAATACACGGAATGTAAACTTGGCTACACAGGAACTGAATTACAGAACAGAACAGGGTCTCAAATTTAGAAAACCAACTTATGCTTGCTTAAGGGTAAAGGTGAGTTGGGGTGCTGCATAAAACCAGAGATTGAAATGAGCACAGATAAAGTTCCTTAAGCCAAATATGGAATAGACAAGAGCTACTCCTTGCTCAACGAAATGGACTCAACACCGCATATTAAACGCCTAAGAATGTACCTGACTAGTAAGTATCTTAAAACCTATGGATTGCTATGTCTCCGACAGAGAACCAAGCATGTGTACAGGGGCATAAACGCAGCAGTGATAGGATTGGAGAGGTTCGGTGAGCAAATGAAGACCCTTTGAAGTCATATTGCATGGTACCCATTCCACGGGTTTCAACTACCCAGGTTTAAGGTATTCTTCCTTCAGCTAAAACATGCATGTGGAACCCAGAGTATGATCAACCGTGTGAACGGGAGACATGTTCAAATATGTCTCAGTTTTCCTCCCCTGGTACTCGGGTGCAACATTCCAGACGCTTTACTAACACTCTCCCCACTTGGAGAGTCAGTCACTTTAACCTCCTGTTTGGCCCAGTTTGCAATTTCTGTGGAAGATGAACAGGAATAGGGAGAACCAATGAGAGACTAGCTGGAGGTGTCTGGACGGGCAAATTTAACTCTCATTTCCCACCAGGAAGAGGAATTAACCAAAGGCTCAGCTTGCCGTGCCAGAACCAGATTAGGGCCTGAAGCCATCCTGCGGTGTTGCGGCCAGCTCAAAAGAAAGCGAGTTGAAGAAAGGAGCTCAGGGGCACTGTAATTCACAAACCTGCAGAGTTATAAATGACAGCTATCGTCCAAAAATATACTGAAGTAAGGCTGCCAAGAGGACTTGAAAGCGGGGCAGAATTGCAGGAAACCGATTTCAGGAGGTAGACTGGAATTGCATTGAAAGCATAGGAAAAGAGGCAGAACGTCCACAATGATGCACTTGGCCAAAAAGGGCGTATGCGTTTTTTCCTGAATATATTCAGGAAAAAACGCATACGCCCTTTCTGGCCAACCAAGCAAGCTTGCAAAGGAAATCTGCACTACAATGAAGTCTCACTTCCCCCCGGTCAAAAGGGCCATCTGAAAAAAGTGTAAAATCCAGAAAGGCAGGACAGGCCATGGAGAACTGGGAGCCTTGTTATGCTGATGGGCGGGATGTAAATTGCCAACAGACACTCGGGAGAAGTGTATGGTGTTTCCTGAAACATCTAAAAAACAAAGCAACAGAGCCTAGGGCACTTCCACTTATGGTCCTATAGATTAGGGAAATTAAAATCAAAAAGACACAGCCACCCCAAAGTTTGGGACGCCTCTGTTTACAAGAACCTCATTTACAGTACAAGTTCAACATCGCAGAAAGTGAAAAATGGATAAAGAAGTTGTGGTATTTACTTACAAAGCAATATCACTCAGCAATGAAATCTATGTCATCAGGCCCTTAGCAGCACAATGAGTGGATTCAGGTATGATGATTCTAACTGAAATAAGTCACACAGAAAAAGAAACATCATAAGATATCAGTAATACACGGAATGTAAACTTGGCTACACAGGAACTGAATTACAGAACAGAACAGGGTCTCAAATTTAGAAAACCAACTTATGCTTGCTTAAGGGTAAAGGTGAGTTGGGGTGCTGCATAAAACCAGAGATTGAAATGAGCACAGATAAAGTTCCTTAAGCCAAATATGGAATAGACAAGAGCTACTCCTTGCTCAACGAAATGGACTCAACACCGCATATTAAACGCCTAAGAATGTACCTGACTAGTAAGTATCTTAAAACCTATGGATTGCTATGTCTCCAAAAGAGAATCAAGCATGTGTACAGGGGCATAAACGCAGCAGTGATAGGATTGGAGAGGTTCGGTGAGCAAATGAAGACCCTTTGAAGTCATATTGCATAGTACCCATTCCACGGGTTTCAACTACCCAGGTTTAAGGTATTCTTCCTTCAGCTAAAACATGCATGTGGAACCTAGAGTACGATCAACCATGTGATCGGGAAACGTGTTCAAATATGTCTCAGTTTTTGTACCCTGGTACTCGGGTGCAACATTCCAGACGCTTTACTAACACCCTCCCAACTTGGAGAGTCAGTCCCTTTAACCTCCTGTTTGGCCCAGTTTGCAATTTCTGCGGAAGATGAACAGGAATAGCGAGAACCAATGAGAGACTAGCTGGAGGTGTCTGGACGGGCAAATTTAACTCTCATTTCCCACCAGGAAGTGGAATTAACCAAAGGCTCAGCGTGCCGTGCCGGAACCAGATTAGGGCCTGAAGCCATCCTGTGGTGTTGCGGCCAGGTCACAAGAAAGCGAGTTGAAGAAAGGAGCTCAGGGGCACTGTAATTCACAAACCTGCAGACTTATAAATGACAGCTATCGTCCAAAAATATACTGAAGTAAGGCTGCGAAGAGGACTTGAAAGCGGGGCAGAATTGCAGGAAACCGATTTCAGGAGGTAGACTGGAATTGCATTGAAAGCATAGGAAAAGAGGCAGAACGTCCACAATGATGCACTTGGCCAAAAAGGGCGTATGCGTTTTTTCCTGAATATATTCAGGAAAAAACGCATACGCCCTTTTTGGCCAACCAAGCAAGCTTGCAAAGGAAATCTGCACTACAATGAAGTCTCACTTCCCCCCGGTCAAAAGGGCCATCTGAAAAAAGTGTAAAATCCAGAAAGGCAGGAAAGGCCATGGAGAACTGGGAGCCTTGTTATGCTGATGGGCGGGATGTAAATTGCCAACAGACACTCGGGAGAAGTGTATGGTGTTTCCTGAAACATCTAAAAAACAAAGCAACAGAGTCTAGGGCACTTCCACTTATGGTCCTATAGCTTAGGGAAATTAAAATCAAAAAGACACAGCCACCCCAAAGTTTGGGATGCCTCTGTTTACAAGAACCTCGTTTACCGTACAAGTTCAATATCACAGAAAGTGAAAAATGGATAAAGAAGTTGTGGTACTTACGTAAAATGCAGTATCACTCAACAATGAAATCTATGTCATCAGGCCCGTAACAGCATAATGAGTGGATTCAGGTACGATGATTCTAACTGAAATAAGTCACACAGAAAAAGAAACATCATAAGATATCACTAATACACAGAATGTAAACTTGGCTACACAGGAACTGAATTCCAAAACAGAACAGGGTCTCAAATTTAGAAAACCAACTTATGCTTGCTTAAGGGGAAAGGTGAGTTGGGGTGCTGCATAAAACCAGAGATTGAAATGAGCACAGATAAAGTTCCTTAAGCCAAATATGGAATAGACAAGAGCTACTCCTTGCTCAACGAAATGGACTCAACACCGCATATTAAACGCCTAAGAATGTACCTGACTAGTAAGTATCTTAAAACCTATGGATTGCTATGTCTCCGAAAGAGAATCAAGCATGTGTACAGGGGCATAAACGCAGCAGTGATAGGATTGGAGAGGTTCGGTGAGCAAATGAAGACCCTTTGAAGTCATATTGCATGGTACCCATTCCACGGGTTTCAACTACCCAGGTTTAAGGTATTCTACCTTCAGCTAAAACATGCATGTGGAAACTAGAGTATGATGAACCATGTGATCGGGAAACGTGTTCAAATATGTCTCAGTTTTCGTACCCTGGTACTCGGGTGCAACATTCCAGACGCTTTACTAACATCCTCCCGACTTGGAGAGTCAGTCCCTTTAACCTCCTGTTTGGCCCAGTTTGCAATTTCTGTGGAAGATGAACAGGAATAGCGAGAACCAATGAGAGACTAGCTGGAGGTGTCTGGACGGGCAAATTTAACTCTCATTTCCCACCAGGAAGAGGAATTAACCAAAGGCTCAGCTTGCCGTGCCGGAACCAGATTAGGGCCTGAAGCCATCCTGCGGTGTTGCGGCCAGCTCAAAAGAAAGCGAGTTGAAGAAAGGAGTTCAGGGGCACTGTAATTCACAAACCTGCAGAGTTATAAATGACAGCTATCGTCCAAAAATATACTGAAGTAAGGCTGCCAAGAGGACTTGAAAGCGGGGCAGAATTGCAGGAAACCGATTTCAGGAGGTAGACTGGAATTGCATTGAAAGCATAGGAAAAGAGGCAGAACGTCCACAATGATGCACTTGGCCAAAAAGGGCGTATGCGTTTTTTCCTGAATATATTCAGGAAAAAACGCATACGCCCTTTTTGGCCAACCAAGCAAGCTTGCAAAGGAAATCTGCACTACAATGAAGTCTCACTTCCCCCCAGTCAAAAGGGCCATCTGAAAAAAGTGTAAAATCCAGAAAGGCAGGACAGGCCATGGAGAACTGGGAGCCTTGTTATGCTGATGGGCGGGATGTAAATTGCCAACAGACACTCCGGAGAAGTGTATGGTGTTTCCTGAAACATCTAAAAAACAAAGCAACAGAGCCTAGGGCAATTCCACTTATGGTCCTATAGCTTAGGGAAATTAAAATCAAAAAGACACAGCCACCCCAAAGTTTGCGACCCCTCTGTTTACAAGAACCTCATTTACCGTACAAGTTCAATATCACAGAAAGTGAAAAATGGATAAAGAAGTTGTGGTACTTACGTACAATGCAGTATCACTCAACAATGAAATCTATGTCATCAGGCCCGTAGCTGCATAATGAGTGGATTCAGGTACGATGATTCTAATTGAAATAAGTCACACAGAAAAAGAAACATCATAAGATATCACTAATACACAGAATGTAAACTTGGCTACACAGGAACTGAATTCCAAAACAGAACAGGGTCTCAAATTTAGAAAACCAACTTATGCTTGCTTAAGCGGAAAGGTGAGTTGGGGTGCTGCATAAAACCAGAGATTGAAATGACCACAGATAAAGTTCCTTAAGCCAAATATGGAATAGATAAGAGCTACTCCTTGCTCAACGAAATGGACTCAACACCCCATATTAAATGCCTAAGAATGTACCTGACTAGTAAGTATCTTAAAACCTATGGATTGCTATGTCTCCAAAAGAGAATCAAGCGTCTGTACAGGGGGATAAACGCAGCAGTGATAGGATTGGAGAAGTTCGGTGAGCAAATGAAGACCCTTTGAAGTCATATTGCATAGTACCCATTCCACGGGTTTCAACTACCCAGGTTTAAGGTATTCTACCTTCAGCTAAAACATGCATGTGGAAACTAGAGTATGATCAACCATGTGATCGGGAAACGTGTTCAAATATGTCTCAGTTTTCGTACCCTGGTACTCGGGTGCAACTTTCCAGACACGTTACTAACACCCTCCCGACTTGGAGAGTCAGTCCCTTTAACCTCCTGTTTGGCCCAGTTTGCAATTTCTGCGGAAGATGAACAGGAATAGCGAGAACCAATGAGAGACTAGCTGGAGGTGTCTGGACGGGCAAATTTAACTCTCATTTCCCACCAGGAAGAGGAATTAACCAAAGGCTCAGCGTGCCGTGCCGGAACCAGATTAGGGCCTGAAGCCATCCTGCGGTGTTGCGGCCAGGTCACAAGAAAGCGAGTTGAAGAAAGGAGCTCAGGGGCACTGTAATTCACAAACCTGCAGAGTTATAAATGACAGCTATCGTCCAAAAATATACTGAAGTAAGGCTGCCAAGAGGACTTGAAAGCGGGGCAGAATTGCAGGAAACCGATTTCAGGAGGTAGACTGGAATTGCATTGAAAGCATAGGAAAAGAGGCAGAACGTCCACAATGATGCACTTGGCCAAAAAGGGCGTATGCGTTTTTTCCTGAATATATTCAGGAAAAAACGCATACGCCCTTTTTGGCCAACCAAGCAAGCTTGCAAAGGAAATCTGCACTACAATGAAGTCTCACTTCCCCCCGGTCAAAAGGGCCATCTGAAAAAAGTGTAAAATCCAGAAAGGCAGGACAGGCCATGGAGAACTGGGAGACTTGTCATGCTGATGGGCGGGATGTAAATTGCCAACAGACACTCGGGAGAAGTGTATGGTGTTTCCTGAAACATCTAAAAAACAAAGCAACAGAGCCTAGGGCACTTCCACTTATGGTCCTATAGATTAGGGAAATTAAAATCAAAAAGACACAGCCACCCCAAAGTTTGGGACGCCTCTGTTTACAAGAACCTCATTTACAGTACAAGTTCAACATCGCAGAAAGTGAAAAATGGATAAAGAAGTTGTGGTATTTACTTACAAAGCAATATCACTCAGCAATGAAATCTATGTCATCAGGCCCTTAGCAGCACAATGAGTGGATTCAGGTATGATGATTCTAACTGAAATAAGTCACACAGAAAAAGAAACATCATAAGATATCAGTAATACACGGAATGTAAACTTGGCTACACAGGAACTGAATTCCAAAACAGAACAGGGTCTCAAATTTAGAAAACCAACTTATGCTTGCTTAAGGGTAAAGGTGAGTTGGGGTGCTGCATAAAACCAGAGATTGAAATGAGCACAGATAAAGTTCCTTAAGCCAAATATGGAATAGACAAGAGCTACTCCTTGCTCAACGAAATGGACTCAACACCGCATATTAAACGCCTAAGAATGTACCTGACTAGTAAGTATCTTAAAACCTATGGATTGCTATGTCTCCAAAAGAGAATCAAGCATGTGTACAGGGGCATAAACGCAGCAGTGATAGGATTGGAGAGGTTCGGTGAGCAAATGAAGACCCTTTGAAGTCATATTGCATGGTACCCATTCCACGGGTTTCAACTACCCAGGTTTAAGGTATTCTACCTTCAGCTAAAACATGCATGTGGAAACTAGAGTATGATCAACCATGTGATCGGGAAACGTGTTCAAATATGTCTCAGTTTTCGTACCCTGGTACTCGGGTGCAACTTTCCAGACACGTTACTAACACCCTCCCGACTTGGAGAGTCAGTCCCTTTAACCTCCTGTTTGGCCCAGTTTGCAATTTCTGCGGAAGATGAACAGGAATAGCGAGAACCAATGAGAGACTAGCTGGAGGTGTCTGGACGGGCAAATTTAACTCTCATTTCCCACCAGGAAGAGGAATTAACCAAAGGCTCAGCGTGCCGTGCCGGAACCAGATTAGGGCCTGAAGCCATCCTGCGGTGTTGCGGCCAGGTCACAAGAAAGCGAGTTGAAGAAAGGAGCTCAGGGGCACTGTAATTCACAAACCTGCAGAGTTATAAATGACAGCTATCGTCCAAAAATATACTGAAGTAAGGCTGCCAAGAGGACTTGAAAGCGGGGCAGAATTGCAGGAAACCGATTTCAGGAGGTAGACTGGAATTGCATTGAAAGCATAGGAAAAGAGGCAGAACGTCCACAATGATGCACTTGGCCAAAAAGGGCGTATGCGTTTTTTCCTGAATATATTCAGGGAAAAACGCATACGCCCTTTTTGGCCAACCAAGCAAGCTTGCAAAGGAAATATGCACTACAATGAAGTATCACTTCCCCCCGGTCAAAAGGGCCATCTGAAAAAAGTGTAAAATCCAGAAAGGCAGGACAGGCCATGGAGAACTGGGAGCCTTGTTATGCTGATGGGCGGGATGTAAATTGCCAACAGACACTCGGGAGAAGTGTATGGTGTTTCCTGAAACATCTAAAAAACAAAGCAACAGAGCCTAGGGCACTTCCACTTATGGTCCTATAGATTAGGGAAATTAAAATCAAAAAGACACAGCCACCCCAAAGTTTGGGACGCCTCTGTTTACAAGAACCTCATTTACAGTACAAGTTCAACATCGCAGAAAGTGAAAAATGGATAAAGAAGTTGTGGTATTTACTTACAAAGCAATATCACTCAGCAATGAAATCTATGTCATCAGGCCCTTAGCAGCACAATGAGTGGATTCAGGTATGATGATTCTAACTGAAATAAGTCACACAGAAAAAGAAACATCATAAGATATCAGTAATACACGGAATGTAAACTTGGCTACACAGGAACTGAATTACAGAACAGAACAGGGTCTCAAATTTAGAAAACCAACTTATGCTTGCTTAAGGGTAAAGGTGAGTTGGGGTGCTGCATAAAACCAGAGATTGAAATGAGCACAGATAAAGTTCCTTAAGCCAAATATGGAATAGACAAGAGCTACTCCTTGCTCAATGAAATGGACTCAACACCGCATATTAAACGCCTAAGAATGTACCTGACTAGTAAGTATCTTAAAACCTATGGATTGCTATGTCTCCGAAAGAGAATCAAGCATGTGTACAGGGGCATAAACGCAGCAGTGATAGGATTGGAGAGGTTCGGTGAGCAAATGAAGACCCTTTGAAGTCATATTGCATAGTACCCATTCCACGGGTTTCAACTACCCAGGTTTAAGGTATTCTTCCTTCAGCTAAAACATGCATGTGGAACCTAGAGTACGATCAACCATGTGATCGGGAAACGTGTTCAAATATGTCTCAGTTTTCGTACCCTGGTACTCGGGTGCAACATTCCAGACGCTTTACTAACACCCTCCCGACTTGGAGAGTCAGTCCCTTTAACCTCCTGTTTGGCCCAGTTTGCAATTTCTGCGGAAGATGAACAGGAATAGCGAGAACCAATGAGAGACTAGCTGGAGGTGTCTGGACAGGCAAATTTAACTCTCATTTCCCACCAGGAAGTGGAATTAACCAAAGGCTCAGCGTGCCGTGCCGGAACCAGATTAGGGCCTGAAGCCATCCTGTGGTGTTGCGGCCAGGTCACAAGAAAGCGAGTTGAAGAAAGGAGCTCAGGGGCACTGTAATTCACAAACCTGCAGAGTTATAAATGACAGCTATCGTCCAAAAATATACTGAAGTAAGGCTGCCAAGAGGACTTGAAAGCGGGGCAGAATTGCAGGAAACCGATTTCAGGAGGTAGACTGGAATTGCATTGAAAGCATAGGAAAAGAGGCAGAACGTCCACAATGATGCACTTGGCCAAAAAGGGCGTATGCGTTTTTTCCTGAATATATTCAGGAAAAAACGCATACGCCCTTTTTGGCCAACCAAGCAAGCTTGCAAAGGAAATATGCACTACAATGAAGTCTCACTTCCCCCCGGTCAAAAGGGCCATCTGAAAAAAGTGTAAAATCCAGAAAGGCAGGACAGGCCATGGAGAACTGGGAGCCTTGTTATGCTGATGGGAGGGATGTAAATTGCCAACAGACACTCGGGAGAAGTGTATGGTGTTTCCTGAAACATCTAAAAAACAAAGCAACAGAGTCTAGGGCACTTCCACTTATGGTCCTATAGATTAGGGAAATTAAAATCAAAAAGACACAGTCACCCCAAAGTTTGGGACGCCTCTGTTTACAAGAACCTCATTTACCGTACAAGTTCAATATCACAGAAAGTGAAAAATGGATGAAGAAGTTGTGGTACTTACGTACAATGCAGTATCACTCAACAATGAAATCTATGTCATCAGGCCCGTAGCAGCATAATGAGTGGATTCAGGTACGATGATTCTAACTGAAATAAGTCACACAGAAAAAGAAACATCATAAGATATCACTAATACACAGAATGTAAACTTGGCTACACAGGAACTGAATTCCAAAACAGAACAGGGTCTCAAATTTAGAAAACCAACTTATGCTTGCTTAAGGGGAAAGGTGAGTTGGGGTGCTGCATAAAACCAGAGATTGAAATGAGCACAGATAAAGTTCCTTAAGCCAAATATGGAATAGACAAGAGCTACTCCTTGCTCAACGAAATGGACTCAACACCGCATATTAAACGCCTAAGAATGTACCTGACTAGTAAGTATCTTAAAACCTATGGATTGCTATGTCTCCGAAAGAGAATCAAGCATGTGTACAGGGGCATAAACGCAGCAGTGATAGGATTGGAGAGGTTCGGTGAGCAAATGAAGACCCTTTGAAGTCATATTGCATGGTACCCATTCCACGGGTTTCAACTACCCAGGTTTAAGGTATTCTACCTTCAGCTAAAACATGCATGTGGAAACTAGAGTATGATCAACCATGTGATCGGGAAACGTGTTCAAATATGTCTCAGTTTTCGTACCCTGGTACTCGGGTGCAACATTCCAGACGCTTTACTAACATCCTCCCGACTTGGAGAGTCAGTCCCTTTAACCTCCTGTTTGGCCCAGTTTGCAATTTCTGTGGAAGATGAACAGGAATAGAGAGAACCAATGAGAGACTAGCTGGAGGTGTCTGGACGGGCAAATTTAACTCTCATTTCCCACCAGGAAGAGGAATTAACCAAAGGCTCAGCTTGCCGTGCCGGAACCAGATTAGGGCCTGAAGCCATCCTGCGGTGTTGCGGCCAGCTCAAAAGAAAGCGAGTTGAAGAAAGGAGTTCAGGGGCACTGTAATTCACAAACCTGCAGAGTTATAAATGACAGCTATCGTCCAAAAATATACTGAAGTAAGGCTGCCAAGAGGACTTGAAAGCGGGGCAGAATTGCAGGAAACCGATTTCAGGAGGTAGACTGGAATTGCATTGAAAGCATAGGAAAAGAGGCAGAACGTCCACAATGATGCACTTGGCCAAAAAGGGCGTATGCGTTTTTTCCTGAATATATTCAGGAAAAAACGCATACGCCCTTTTTGGCCAACCAAGCAAGCTTGCAAAGGAAATCTGCACTACAATGAAGTCTCACTTCCCCCCAGTCAAAAGGGCCATCTGAAAAAAGTGTAAAATCCAGAAAGGCAGGACAGGCCATGGAGAACTGGGAGCCTTGTTATGCTGATGGGCGGGATGTAAATTGCCAACAGACACTCCGGAGAAGTGTATGGTGTTTCCTGAAACATCTAAAAAACAAAGCAACAGAGCCTAGGGCAATTCCACTTATGGTCCTATAGCTTAGGGAAATTAAAATCAAAAAGACACAGCCACCCCAAAGTTTGCGACCCCTCTGTTTACAAGAACCTCATTTACCGTACAAGTTCAATATCACAGAAAGTGAAAAATGGATAAAGAAGTTGTGGTACTTAAGTACAATGCAGTATCACTCAACAATGAAATCTATGTCATCAGGCCCGTAGCAGCATAATGAGTGGATTCAGGTACGATGATTCTAATTGAAATAAGTCACACAGAAAAAGAAACATCATAAGATATCACTAATACACAGAATGTAAACTTGGCTACACAGGAACTGAATTCCAAAACAGAACAGGGTCTCAAATTTAGAAAACCAACTTATGCTTGCTTAAGCGGAAAGGTGAGTTGGGGTGCTGCATAAAACCAGAGATTGAAATGACCACAGATAAAGTTCCTTAAGCCAAATATGGAATAGATAAGAGCTACTCCTTGCTCAACGAAATGGACTCAACACCCCATATTAAATGCCTAAGAATGTACCTGACTAGTAAGTATCTTAAAACCTATGGATTGCTATGTCTCCAAAAGAGAATCAAGCGTCTGTACAGGGGGATAAACGCAGCAGTGATAGGATTGGAGAAGTTCGGTGAGCAAATGAAGACCCTTTGAAGTCATATTGCATAGTACCCATTCCACGGGTTTCAACTACCCAGGTTTAAGGTATTCTACCTTCAGCTAAAACATGCATGTGGAAACTAGAGTATGATCAACCATTTGATCGGGAAACGTGTTCAAATATGTCTCAGTTTTCGTACCCTGGTACTCGGGTGCAACTTTCCAGACACGTTACTAACACCCTCCCGACTTGGAGAGTCAGTCCCTTTAACCTCCTGTTTGGCCCAGTTTGCAATTTCTGCGGAAGATGAACAGGAATAGCGAGAACCAATGAGAGACTAGCTGGAGGTGTCTGGACGGGCAAATTTAACTCTCATTTCCCACCAGGAAGAGGAATTAACCAAAGGCTCAGCGTGCCGTGCCGGAACCAGATTATGGCCTGAAGCCATCCTGCGATGTTGCGGCCAGGTCACAAGAAAGCGAGTTGAAGAAAGGAGCTCAGGGGCACTGTAATTCACAAACCTGCAGAGTTATAAATGACAGCTATCGTCCAAAAATATACTGAAGTAAGGCTGCCAAGAGGACTTGAAAGCGGGGCAGAATTGCAGGAAACCGATTTCAGGAGGTAGACTGGAATTGCATTGAAAGCATAGGAAAAGAGGCAGAACGTCCACAATGATGCACTTGGCCAAAAAGGGCGTATGCGTTTTTTCCTGAATATATTCAGGAAAAAACGCATACGCCCTTTTTGGCCAACCAAGCAAGCTTGCAAAGGAAATCTGCACTACAATGAAGTCTCACTTCCCCCCGGTCAAAAGGGCCATCTGAAAAAAGTGTAAAATCCAGAAAGGCAGGACAGGCCATGGAGAACTGGGAGCCTTGTTATGCTGATGGGCGGGATGTAAATTGCCAACAGACACTCGGGAGAAGTGTATGGTGTTTCCTGAAACATCTAAAAAACAAAGCAACAGAGCCTAGGGCACTTCCACTTATGGTCCTATAGCTTAGGGAAATTAAAATCAAAAAGACACAGCCACCCCAAAGTTTGGGACGCCTCTGTTTACAAGAACCTCATTTACAGTACAAGTTCAACATCGCAGAATGTGAAAAATGGATAAAGAAGTTGTGGTATTTACTTACAAAGCAATATCACTCAGCAATGAAATCTATGTCATCAGGCCCTTAGCAGCACAATGAGTGGATTCAGGTATGATGATTCTAACTGAAATAAGTCACACAGAAAAAGAAACATCATAAGATATCAGTAATACACGGAATGTAAACTTGGCTACACAGGAACTGAATTACAGAACAGAACAGGGTCTCAAATTTAGAAAACCAACTTATGCTTGCTTAAGGGTAAAGGTGAGTTGGGGTGCTGCATAAAACCAGAGATTGAAATGAGCACAGATAAAGTTCCTTAAGCCAAATATGGAATAGACAAGAGCTACTCCTTGCTCAACGAAATGGACTCAACACCGCATATTAAACGCCTAAGAATGTACCTGACTAGTAAGTATCTTAAAACCTATGGATTGCTATGTCTCCGAAAGAGAATCAAGCATGTGTACAGGGGCATAAACGCAGCAGTGATAGGATTGGAGAGGTTCGGTGAGCAAATGAAGACCCTTTGAAGTCATATTGCATAGTACCCATTCCACGGGTTTCAACTACCCAGGTTTAAGGTATTCTTCCTTCAGCTAAAACATGCATGTGGAACCTAGAGTACGATCAACCATGTGATCGGGAAACGTGTTCAAATATGTCTCAGTTTTCGTACCCTGGTACTCGGGTGCAACATTCCAGACGCTTTACTAACACCCTCCCGACTTGGAGAGTCAGTCCCTTTAACCTCCTGTTTGGCCCAGTTTGCAATTTCTGCGGAAGATGAACAGGAATAGCGAGAACCAATGAGAGACTAGCTGGAGGTGTCTGGACGGGCAAATTTAACTCTCATTTCCCACCAGGAAGTGGAATTAACCAAAGGCTCAGCGTGCCGTGCCGGAACCATATTAGGGCCTGAAGCCATCCTGTGGTGTTGCGGCCAGGTCACAAGAAAGCGAGTTGAAGAAAGGAGCTCAGGGGCACTGTAATTCACAAACCTGCAGAGTTATAAATGACAGCTATCGTCCAAAAATATACTGAAGTAAGGCTGCCAAGAGGACTTGAAAGCGGGGCAGAATTGCAGGAAACCGATTTCAGGAGGTAGACTGGAATTGCATTGAAAGCATAGGAAAAGAGGCAGAACGTCCACAATGATGCACTTGGCCAAAAAGGGCGTATGCGTTTTTTCCTGAATATATTCAGGAAAAAACGCATACGCCCTTTTTGGCCAACCAAGCAAGCTTGCAAAGGAAATCTGCACTACAATGAAGTCTCACTTCCCCCCAGTCAAAAGGGCCATCTGAAAAAAGTGTAAAATCCAGAAAGGCAGGACAGGCCATGGAGAACTGGGAGCCTTGTTATGCTGATGGGCGGGATGTAAATTGCCAACAGACACTCCGGAGAAGTGTATGGTGTTTCCTGAAACATCTAAAAAACAAAGCAACAGAGCCTAGGGCACTTCCACTTATGGTCCTATAGCTTAGGGAAATTAAAATCAAAAAGACACAGCCACCCCAAAGTTTGCGACCCCTCTGTTTACAAGAACCTCATTTACCGTACAAGTTCAATATCACAGAAAGTGAAAAATGGATAAAGAAGTTGTGGTACTTACGTACAATGCAGTATCACTCAACAATGAAATCTATGTCATCAGGCCCGTAGCAGCATAATGAGTGGATTCAGGTACGATGATTCTAATTGAAATAAGTCACACAGAAAAAGAAACATCATAAGATATCACTAATACACAGAATGTAAACTTGGCTACACAGGAACTGAATTCCAAAACAGAACAGGGTCTCAAATTTAGAAAACCAACTTATGCTTGCTTAAGCGGAAAGGTGAGTTGGGGTGCTGCATAAAACCAGAGATTGAAATGACCACAGATAAAGTTCCTTAAGCCAAATATGGAATAGATAAGAGCTACTCCTTGCTCAACGAAATGGACTCAACACCCCATATTAAATGCCTAAGAATGTACCTGACTAGTAAGTATCTTAAAACCTATGGATTGCTATGTCTCCAAAAGAGAATCAAGCGTCTGTACAGGGGGATAAACGCAGCAGTGATAGGATTGGAGAAGTTCGGTGAGCAAATGAAGACCCTTTGAAGTCATATTGCATGGTACCCATTCCACGGGTCTCAACTCTCCAGGTTTAAGGTATTCTTCCTTCAGCTAAAACATGCATGTGGAACCCAGAGTATGATCAACCGTGTGAACGGGAGACGTGTTCAAATATGTCTCAGTTTTCCTCCCCTGGTACTCGGGTGCAACATTCCAGACGCTTTACTAACACCCTCCCGACTTGGAGAGTCAGTCCCTTTAACCTCCTGTTTGGCCCAGTTTGCAATTTCTGTGGAAGATGAACAGGAATAGCGAGAACCAATGAGAGACTAGCTGGAGGTGTCTGGACGGGCAAATTTAACTCTCATTTCCCACCAGGAAGAGGAATTAACCAAAGGCTCAGCGTGCCGTGCCGGAACCAGATTAGGGCCTGAAGCCATCCTGCGGTGTTGCGGCCAGCTCAAAAGAAAGCGAGTTGAAGAAAGGAGCTCAGGGGCACTGTAATTCACAAACCTGCAGATTTATAAATGACAGCTATCGTCCAAAAATATACTGAAGTAAGGCTGCCGAGAGGACTTGAAAGCGGGGCAGAATTGCAGGAAACCGATTTCAGGAGGTAGACTGGAATTGCATTGAAAGCATAGGAAAAGAGGCAGAACGTCCACAATGATGCACTTGGCCAAAAAGGGCGTATGCGTTTTTTCCTGAATATATTCAGGAAAAAACGCATACGCCCTTTTTGGCCAACCAAGCAAGCTTGCAAAGGAAATCTGCACTACAATGAAGTCTCACTTCCCCCCGGTCAAAAGGGCCATCTGAAAAATGTGTAAAATCCAGAAAGGCAGGACAGGCCATGGAGAACTGGGAGCCTTGTTATGCTGATGGGCGGGATGTAAATTGTCAACAGACACTTGGGAGAAGTGTATGGTGTTTCCTGAAACATCTAAAAAACAAAGCAACAGAGCCTAGGGCACTTCCACTTATGGTCCTATAGCTTAGGGAAATTAAAATCAAAAAGACACAGCCACCCCAAAGTTTGCGACCCCTCTGTTTACAAGAACCTCGTTTACGGTACAAGTTCAATATCACAGAAAGTGAAAAATGGATAAAGAAGTTGTGGTACTTACGTACAATGCAGTATCACTCAACAATGAAATCTATGTCATCAGGCCCGTAGCAGCATAATGAGTGGATTCAGGTACGATGATTCTAACTGAAATAAGTCACACAGAAAAAGAAACATCATACGATATCACTAATACACAGAATGTAAACTTGGCTACACAGGAACTGAATTACAGAACAGAACAGGGTCTCAAATTTAGAAAACCAACTTATGCTTGCTTAAGGGTAAAGGTGAGTTGGGGTGCTGCATAAAACCAGAGATTGAAATGACCACAGATAAAGTTCCTTAAGCCAAATATGGAATAGACTAGAGCTACTCCTTGCTCAACGAAATGGACTCAACACCGCATATTAAACGCCTAAGAATGTACCTGACTAGTAAGTATCTTAAAACCTATGGATTGCTATGTCTCCGACAGAGAACCAAGCATGTGTACAGGGGCATAAACGCAGCAGTGATAGGATTGGAGAGGTTCGGTGAGCAAATGAAGACCCTTTGAAGTCATATTGCATGGTACCCATTCCACGGGTTTCAACTACCCAGGTTTAAGGTATTCTTCCTTCAGCTAAAACATGCATGTGGAACCCAGAGTATGATCAACCATGTGAACGGGAGACATGTTCAAATATGTCTCAGTTTTCCTCCCCTGGTACTCGGGTGCAACATTCCAGACGCTTTACTAACACTCTCCCCACTTGGAGAGTCAGTCACTTTAACCTCCTGTTTGGCCCAGTTTGCAATTTCTGCGGAAGATGAACAGGAATAGGGAGAACCAATGAGAGACTAGCTGGAGGTGTCTGGACGGGCAAATTTAACTCTCATTTCCCACCAGGAAGAGGAATTAACCAAAGGCTCAGCTTGCCATGCCGGAACCAGATTAGGGCCTGAAGCCATCCTGCGGTGTTGCGGCCAGCTCAAAAGAAAGCGAGTTGAAGAAAGGAGCTCAGGGGCACTGTAATTCACAAACCTGCAGAGTTATAAATGACAGCTATCGTCCAAAAATATACTGAAGTAAGGCTGCCAAGAGGACTTGAAAGCGGGGCAGAATTGCAGGAAACCAATTTCAGGAGGTAGACTGGAATTGCATTGAAAGCATAGGAAAAGAGGCAGAACGTCCACAATGATGCACTTGGCCAAAAAGGGCGTATGCGTTTTTTCCTGAATATATTCAGGAAAAAACGCATACGCCCTTTCTGGCCAACCAAGCAAGCTTGCAAAGGAAATCTGCACTACAATGAAGTCTCACTTCCCCCCGGTCAAAAGGGCCATCTGAAAAAAGTGTAAAATCCAGAAAGGCAGGACAGGCCATGGAGAACTGGGAGCCTTGTTATGCTGATGGGAGGGATGTAAATTGCCAACAGACACTCGGGAGAAGTGTATGGTGTTTCCTGAAACATCTAAAAAACAAAGCAACAGAGCCTAGGGCACTTCCACTTATGGTCCTATAGCTTAGGGAAATTTAAATCTAAAACACACAGCCACCCCAAAGTTTGGGACGCCTCTGTTTACAAGAACCTCGTTTACAGTACAAGTTCAACATCGCAGAAAGTGAAAAATGGATAAAGAAGTTGTGGTATTTACTTACAAAGCAATATCACTCAGCAATGAAATCTATGTCATCAGGCCCTTAGCAGCACAATGAGTGGATTCAGGTATGATGATTCTAACTGAAATAAGTCACACAGAAAAAGAAACATCATAAGATATCAGTAATACACGGAATGTAAACTTGGCTACACAGGAACTGAATTACAGAACAGAACAGGGTCTCAAATTTAGAAAACCAACTTATGCTTGCTTAAGGGTAAAGGTGAGTTGGGGTGCTGCATAAAACCAGAGATTGAAATGAGCACAGATAAAGTTCCTTAAGCCAAATATGGAATAGACAAGAGCTACTCCTTGCTCAACGAAATGGACTCAACACCGCATATTAAACGCCTAAGAATGTACCTGACTAGTAAGTATCTTAAAACCTATGGATTGCTATGTCTCCGACAGAGAACCAAGCATGTGTATAGGGGCATAAACGCAGCAGTGATAGGATTGGAGAGGTTCGGTGAGCAAATGAAGACCCTTTGAAGTCATATTGCATAGTACCCATTCCACGGGTTTCAACTACCCAGGTTTAAGGTATTCTTCCTTCAGCTAAAACATGCATGTGGAACCCAGAGTATGATCAACCGTGTGAACGGGAGACATGTTCAAATATGTCTCAGTTTTCCTCCCCTGGTACTCGGGTGCAACATTCCAGACGCTTTACTAACACTCTCCCCACTTGGAGAGTCAGTCACTTTAACCTCCTGTTTGGCCCAGTTTGCAATTTCTGCGGAAGATGAACAGGAATAGGGAGAACCAATGAGAGACTAGCTGGAGGTGTCTGGACGGGCAAATTTAACTCTCATTTCCCACCAGGAAGAGGAATTAACCAAAGGCTCAGCTTGCCGTGCCGGAACCAGATTAGGGCCTGAAGCCATCCTGCGGTGTTGCGGCCAGCTCAAAAGAAAGCGAGTTGAAGAAAGGAGCTCAGGGGCACTGTAATTCACAAACCTGCAGAGTTATAAATGACAGCTATCGTCCAAAAATATACTGAAGTAAGGCTGCCAAGAGGACTTGAAAGCGGGGCAGAATTGCAGGAAACCGATTTCAGGAGGTAGACTGGAATTGCATTGAAAGCATAGGAAAAGAGGCAGAACGTCCACAATGATGCACTTGGCCAAAAAGGGCGTATGCGTTTTTTCCTGAATATATTCAGGAAAAAACGCATACGCCCTTTCTGGCCAACCAAGCAAGCTTGCAAAGGAAATCTGCACTACAATGAAGTCTCACTTCCCCCCGGTCAAAAGGGCCATCTGAAAAAAGTGTAAAATCCAGAAAGGCAGGACAGGCCATGGAGAACTGGGAGCCTTGTTATGCTGATGGGCGGGATGTAAATTGCCAACAGACACTCGGGAGAAGTGTATGGTGTTTCCTGAAACATCTAAAAAACAAAGCAACAGAGCCTAGGGCACTTCCACTTATGGTCCTATAGCTTAGGGAAATTTAAATCTAAAACACACAGCCACCCCAAAGTTTGGGACGCCTCTGTTTACAAGAACCTCGTTTACAGTACAAGTTCAACATCGCAGAAAGTGAAAAATGGATAAAGAAGTTGTGGTATTTACTTACAAAGCAATATCACTCAGCAATGAAATCTATGTCATCAGGCCCTTAGCAGCACAATGAGTGGATTCAGGTATGATGATTCTAACTGAAATAAGTCACACAGAAAAAGAAACATCATAAGATATCAGTAATACACGGAATGTAAACTTGGCTACACAGGAACTGAATTACAGAACAGAACAGGGTCTCAAATTTAGAAAACCAACTTATGCTTGCTTAAGGGGAAAGGTGAGTTGGGGTGCTGCATAAAACCAGAGATTGAAATGAGCACAGATAAAGTTCCTTAAGCCAAATATGGAATAGACAAGAGCTACTCCTTGCTCAACGAAATGGACTCAACACCGCATATTAAACGCCTAAGAATGTACCTGACTAGTAAGTATCTTAAAACCTATGGATTGCTATGTCTCCGAAAGAGAATCAAGCATGTGTACAGGGGCATAAACGCAGCAGTGATAGGATTGGAGAGGTTCGGTGAGCAAATGAAGACCCTTTGAAGTCATATTGCATAGTACCCATTCCACGGGTTTCAACTACCCAGGTTTAAGGTATTCTTCCTTCAGCTAAAACATGCATGAGGAACCCAAAGTATGATCAACCATGTGATCGGGAAACGTGTTCAAATATGTCTCAGTTTTCGTACCCTGGTACTCGGGTGCAACATTCCAGACGCTTTACTAACACCCTCCCGACTTGGAGAGTCAGTCCCTTTAACCTCCTGTTTGGCCCAGTTTGCAATTTCTGTGGAAGATGAACAGGAATAGCGAGAACCAATGAGAGACTAGCTGGAGGTGTCTGGACGGGCAAATTTAACTCTCATTTCCCACCAGGAAGAGGAATTAACCAAAGGCTCAGCGTGCCGTGCCGGAACCAGATTAGGGCCTGAAGCCATCCTGCGGTGTTGCGGCCAGGTCACAAGAAAGCGAGTTGAAGAAAGGAGCTCAGGGGCACTGTAATTCACAAACCTGCAGAGTTATAAATGACAGCTATCGTCCAAAAATATACTGAAGTAAGGCTGCCAAGAGGACTTGAAAGCGGGGCAGAATTGCAGGAAACCGATTTCAGGAGGTAGACTGGAATTGCATTGAAAGCATAGGAAAAGAGGCAGAACGTCCACAATGATGCACTTGGCCAAAAAGGGCGTATGCGTTTTTTCCTGAATATATTCAGGAAAAAACGCATACGCCCTTTTTGGCCAACCAAGCAAGCTTGCAAAGGAAATCTGCACTACAATGAAGTCTCACTTCCCCCCGGTCAAAAGGGCCATCTGAAAAAAGTGTAAAATCCAGAAAGGCAGGACAGGCCATGGAGAACTGGGAGCCTTGTTATGCTGATGGGCGGGATGTAAATTGCCAACAGACACTCGGGAGAAGTGTATGGTGTTTCCTGAAACATCTAAAAAACAAAGCAACAGAGCCTAGGGCACTTCCACTTATGGTCCTATAGATTAGGGAAATTAAAATCAAAATGACACAGCCACCCCAAAGTTTGGGACGCCTCTGTTTACAAGAACCTCATTTACAGTACAAGTTCAACACCGCAGAAAGTGAAAAATGGATAAAGAAGTTGTGGTATTTACTTACAAAGCAATATCACTCAGCAATGAAATCTATGTCATCAGGCCCTTAGCAGCACAATGAGTGGATTCAGGTATGATGATTCTAACTGAAATAAGTCACACAGAAAAAGAAACATCATAAGATATCAGTAATACACGGAATGTAAACTTGGCTACACAGGAACTGAATTACAGAACAGAACAGGATCTCAAATTTAGAAAACCAACTTATGCTTGCTTAAGGGTAAAGGTGAGTTGGGGTGCTGCATAAAACCAGAGATTGAAATGAGCACAGATAAAGTTCCTTAAGCCAAATATGGAATAGACAAGAGCTACTCCTTGCTCAACGAAATGGACTCAACACCGCATATTAAACGCCTAAGAATGTACCTGACTAGTAAGTATCTTAAAACCTATGGATTGCTATGTCTCCGAAAGAGAATCAAGCATGTGTACAGGGGCATAAACGCAGCAGTGATAGGATTGGAGAGGTTCGGTGAGCAAATGAAGACCCTTTGAAGTCATATTGCATGGTACCCATTCCACGGGTTTCAACTACCCAGGTTTAAGGTATTCTACCTTCAGGTAAAACATGCATGTGGAAACTAGAGTATGATCAACCATGTGATCGGGAAATGTGTTCAAATATGTCTCAGTTTTCGTACCCTGGTACTCGGGTGCAACATTCCAGACGCTTTACTAACACCCTCCCGACTTGGAGAGTCAGTCCCTTTAACCTCCTGTTTGGCCCAGTTTGCAATTTCTGTGGAAGATGAACAGGAATAGCGAGAACCAATGAGAGACTAGCTGGAGGTGTCTGGACGGGCAAATTTAACTCTCATTTCCCACCAGGAAGAGGAATTAACCAAAGGCTCAGCTTGCCGTGCCGGAACCAGATTAGGGCCTGAAGCCATCCTGCGGTGTTGCGGCCAGCTCAAAAGAAAGCGAGTTGAAGAAAGGAGCTCAGGGGCACTGTAATTCACAAACCTGCAGAGTTATCAATGACAGCTATCGTCCAAAAATATACTGAAGTAAGGCTGCCAAGAGGACTTGAAAGCGGGGCAGAATTGCAGGAAACCGATTTCAGGAGGTAGACTGGAATTGCATTGAAAGCATAGGAAAAGAGGCAGAACGTCCACAATGATGCACTTGGCCAAAAAGGGCGTATGCGTTTTTTCCTGAATATATTCAGGAAAAAACGCATACGCCCTTTTTGGCCAACCAAGCAAGCTTGCAAAGGAAATCTGCACTACAATGAAGTCTCACTTCCCCCCGGTCAAAAGGGCCATCTGAAAAAAGTGTAAAATCCAGAAAGGCAGGACAGGCCATGGAGAACTGGGAGCCTTGTTATGCTGATGGGCGGGATGTAAATTGCCAACAGACACTCGGGAGAAGTGTATGGTGTTTCCTGAAACATCTAAAAAACAAAGCAACAGAGCCTAGGGCACTTCCACTTATGGTCCTATAGCTTAGGGAAATTAAAATCTAAAAGACACAGCCACCCCAAAGTTTGGGACGCCTCTGTTTACAAGAACCTCGTTTACAGTACAAGTTCAACATCGCAGAAAGTGAAAAATGGATAAAGAAGTTGTGGTATTTACTTACAAAGCAATATCACTCAGCAATGAAATCTATGTCATCAGGCCCTTTGCAGCATAATGAGTGGATTCAGGTATGATGATTCTAACTGAAATAAGTCACACAGAAAAAGAAACATCATAAGATATCAGTAATACACGGAATGTAAACTTGGCTACACAGGAACTGAATTACAGAACAGAACAGGGTCTCAAATTTAGAAAACCAACTTATGCTTGCTTAAGGGTAAAGGTGAGTTGGGGTGCTGCATAAAACCAGAGATTGAAATGAGCACAGATAAAGTTCCTTAAGCCAAATATGGAATAGACAAGAGCTACTCCTTGTTCAACGAAATGGACTCAACAGCGCATATTAAACGCCTAAGAATGTACCTGACTAGTAAGTATCTTAAAACCTATGGATTGCTATGTCTCCGAAAGAGAATCAAGCATGTGTACAGGGGCATAAACACAGCAGTGATAGGATTGGAGAGGTTCGGTGAGCAAATGAAGACCCTTTGAAGTCATATTGCATAGTACCCATTCCACGGGTTTCAACTACCCAGGTTTAAGGTATTCTTCCTTCAGCTAAAACATGCATGTGGAACCTAGAGTAGGATCAACCATGTGATTGGGAAACCTGTTCAAATATGTCTCAGTTTTCGTACCCTGGTACTCGGGTGCAACATTCCAGACGCTTTACTAACACCCTCCCGACTTGGAGAGTCAGTCCCTTTAACCTCCTGTTTGGCCCAGTTTGCAATTTCTGCGGAAGATGAACAGGAATAGCGAGAACCAATGAGAGACTAGCTGGAGGTGTCTGGACGGGCAAATTTAACTCTCATTTCCCACCAGGAAGTGGAATTAACCAAAGGCTCAGCGTGCCGTGCCGGAACCAGATTAGGGCCTGAAGCCATCCTGTGGTGTTGCGGCCAGGCCACAAGAAAGCGAGTTGAAGAAAGGAGCTCAGGGGCACTGTAATTCACAAACCTGCAGAGTTATAAATGACAGCTATCGTCCAAAAATATACTGAAGTAAGGCTGCCAAGAGGACTTGAAAGCGGGGCAGAATTGCAGGAAACCGATTTCAGGAGGTAGACTGGAATTGCATTGAAAGCATAGGAAAAGAGGCAGAACGTCCACAATGATGCACTTGGCCAAAAAGGGCGTATGCGTTTTTTCCTGAATATATTCAGGAAAAAACGCATACGCCCTTTTTGGCCAACCAAGCAAGTTTGCAAAGGAAATCTGCACTACAATGAAGTCTCACTTCCCCCCGGTCAAAAGGGCCATCTGAAAAAAGTGTAAAATCCAGAAAGGCAGGACAGGCCATGGAGAACTGGGAGCCTTTTTATGCTGATGGGAGGGATGTAAATTGCCAACAGACACTCGGGAGAAGTGTATGGTGTTTCCTGAAACATCTAAAAAACAAAGCAACAGAGTCTAGGGCACTTCCACTTATGGTCCTATAGCTTAGGGAAATTAAAATCAAAAAGACACAGCCACCCCAAAGTTTGGGACGCCTCTGTTTACAAGAACCTCATTTACCGTACAAGTTCAATATCACAGAAATTGAAAAATGGATGAAGAAGTTGTGGTACTTACGTACAATGCAGTATCACTCAACAATGAAATCTATGTCATCAGGCCCGTAGCAGCATAATGAGTGGATTCAGGTACGATGATTCTAACTGAAATAAGTCACACAGAAAAAGAAACATCATAAGATATCACTAATACACAGAATGTAAACTTGGCTACACAGGAACTGAATTCCAAAACAGAACAGGGTCTCAAATTTAGAAAACCAAATTATGCTTGCTTAAGGGGAAAGGTGAGTTGGGGTGCTGCATAAAACCAGAGATTGAAATGAGCACAGATAAAGTTCCTTAAGCCAAATATGGAATAGACAAGAGCTACTCCTTGCTCAACAAAATGGACTCAACACCGCATATTAAACGCCTAAGAATGTACCTGACTAGTAAGTATCTTAAAACCTATGGATTGCTATGTCTCCGAAAGAGAATCAAGCATGTGTACAGGGGCATAAACGCAGCAGTGATAGGATTGGAGAGGTTCGGTGAGCAAATGAAGACCCTTTGAAGTCATATTGCATGGTACCCATTCCACGGGTTTCAACTACCCAGGTTTAAGGTATTCTACCTTCAGCTAAAACATGCATGTGGAAACTAGAGTATGATCAACCATGTGATCGGGAAACGTGTTCAAATATGTCTCAGTTTTCGTACCGTGGTACTCGGGTGCAACATTCCAGACGCTTTACTAACACCCTCCCGACTTGGAGAGTCAGTCCCTTTAACCTCCTGTTTGGCCCAGTTTGCAATTTCTGTGGAAGATGAACAGGAATAGCGAGAACCAATGAGAGACTAGCTGGAGGTGTCTGGACGGGCAAATTTAACTCTCATTTCCCACCAGGAAGAGGAATTAACCAAAGGCTCAGCTTGCCGTGCCGGAACCAGATTAGGGCCTGAAGCCATCCTGCGGTGTTGCGGCCAGCTCAAAAGAAAGCGAGTTGAAGAAAGGAGCTCAGGGGCACTGTAATTCACAAACCTGCAGAGTTATAAATGACAGCTATCGTCCAAAAATATACTGAAGTAAGGCTGCCGAGAGGACTTGAAAGCGGGGCAGAATTGCAGGAAACCGATTTCAGGAGGTAGACTGGAATTGCATTGAAAGCATAGGAAAAGAGGCAGAACGTCCACAATGATGCACTTGGCCAAAAAGGGCGTATGCGTTTTTTCCTGAATATATTCAGGAAAAAACGCATACGCCCTTTTTGGCCAACCAAGCAAGCTTGCAAAGGAAATCTGCACTACAATGAAGTCTCACTTCCCCCCGGTCAAAAGGGCCATCTGAAAAAAGTGTAAAATCCAGAAAGGCAGGACAGGCCATGGAGAACTGGGAGCCTTGTTATGCTGATGGGCGGGATGTAAATTGCCAACAGACACTCGGGAGAAGTGTATGGTGTTTCCTGAAACATCTAAAAAACAAAGCAACAGAGCCTAGGGCACTTCCACTTATGGTCCTATAGCTTAGGGAAATTAAAATCAAAAAGACACAGCCACCCCAAAGTTTGGGACGCCTCTGTTTACAAGAACCTCGTTTACAGTACAAGTTCAACATCGCAGAAAGTGAAAAATGGATAAAGAAGTTGTGGTATTTACTTACAAAGCAATATCACTCAGCAATGAAATCTATGTCATCAGGCCCTTAGCAGCACAATGAGTGGATTCAGGTATGATGATTCTAACTGAAATAAGTCACACAGAAAAAGAAACATCATAAGATATCAGTAATACACGGAATGTAAACTTGGCTACACAGGAACTGAATTACAGAACAGAACAGGGTCTCAAATTTAGAAAACCAACTTATGCTTGCTTAAGGGTAAAGGTGAGTTGGGGTGCTGCATAAAACCAGAGATTGAAATGAGCACAGATAAAGTTCCTTAAGCCAAATATGGAATAGACAAGAGCTACTCCTTGCTCAACGAAATGGACTCAACACCGCATATTAAACGCCTAAGAATGTACCTGACTAGTAAGTATCTTAAAACCTATGGATTGCTATGTCTCCAAAAGAGAATCAAGCGTCTGTACAGGGGGATAAACGCAGCAGTGATAGGATTGGAGAAGTTCGGTGAGCAAATGAAGACCCTTTGAAGTCATATTGCATGGTACCCATTACACGGGTCTCAACTCTCCAGGTTTAAGGTATTCTTCCTTCAGCTAAAACATGCATGTGGAACCCAGAGTATGATCAACCATGTGAACGGGAGACGTGTTCAAATATGTCTCAGTTTTCCACCCCTGGTACTCGGGTGCAACATTCCAGACGCTTTACTAACACCCTCCCGACTTGGAGAGTCAGTCCCTTTAACCTCCTGTTTGGCCCAGTTTGCAATTTCTGCGGAAGATGAACAGGAATAGCGAGAACCAATGATAGACTAGCTGGAGGTGTCTGGACGGGCAAATTTAACTCTCATTTCCCACCAGGAAGAGGAATTAACCAAAGGCTCAGCGTGCCGTGCCGGAACCAGATTAGGGCCTGAAGCCATCCTGCGGTGTTGCGAGCAGCTCAAAAGAAAGCGAGTTGAAGAAAGGAGCTCAGGGGCACTGTAATTCACAAACCTGCAGAGTTATAAATGACAGCTATCGTCCAAAAATATACTGAAGTAAGGCTGCCAAGAGGACTTGAAAGCGGGGCAGAATTGCAGGAAACCGATTTCAGGAGGTAGACTGGAATTGCATTGAAAGCATAGGAAAAGAGGTAGAACGTCCACAATGATGCACTTGGCCAAAAAGGGCGTATACGTTTTTTCCTGAATATATTCAGGAAAAAACGCATACGCCCTTTTTGGCCAACCAAGCAAGCTTGCAAAGGAAATCTGCACTACAATGAAGTCTCACTTCCCCCCGGTCAAAAGGGCCATCTGAAAAAAGTGTAAAATCCAGAAAGGCAGGACAGGCCATGGAGAACTGGGAGCCTTGTTATGCTGATGGGCGGGATGTAAATTGCCAACAGACACTCGGGAGAAGTGTATGGTGTTTCCTGAAACATCTAAAAAACAAAGCAACAGAGCCTAGGGCACTTCCACTTATGGTCCTATAGCTTAGGGAAATTAAAATCAAAAAGACACAGCCACCCCAAAGTTCGGGACGCCTCTGTTTACAAGGACCTCATTTACCGTACAAGTTCAATATCACAGAAAGTGAAAAATGGATAAAGAAGTTGTGGTACTTACGTACAATGCAGTATCACTCAACAATGAAATCTATGTCATCAGGCCCGTAGCAGCATAATGAGTGGATTCAGGTACGATGATTCTAACTGAAATAAGTCACACAGAAAAAGAAACATCATAAGATATCACTAATACACAGAATGTAAACTTGGCTACACAGGAACTGAATTCCAAAACAGAACAGGGTCTCAAATTTAGAAAACCAACTTATGCTTGCTTAAGGGGAAAGGTGAGTTGGGGTGCTGCATAAAACCAGAGATTGAAATGAGCACAGATAAAGTTCCTTAAGCCAAATATGGAATAGACAAGAGCTACTCCTTGCTCAACGAAATGGACTCAACACCCCATATTAAATGCCTAAGAATGTACCTGACTAGTAAGTATCTTAAAACCTATGGATTGCTATGTCTCCAAAAGAGAATCAAGCGTCTGTACAGGGGGATAAACGCAGCAGTGATAGGATTGGAGAAGTTCGGTGAGCAAATGAAGACCCTTTGAAGTCATATTGCATGGTACCCATTACACGGGTCTCAACTCTCCAGGTTTAAGGTATTCTTCCTTCAGCTAAAACATGCATGTGGAACCCAGAGTATGATCAACCGTGTGAACGGGAGACGTGTTCAAATATGTCTCAGTTTTCCTCCCCTGGTACTCGGGTGCAACATTCCAGACGCTTTACTAACACCCTCCCGACTTGGAGAGTCAGTCCCTTTAACCTCCTGTTTGGCCCAGTTTGCAATTTCTGCGGAAGATGAACAGGAATAGCGAGAACCAATGAGAGACTAGCTGGAGGTGTCTGGACGGGCAAATTTAACTCTCATTTCCCACCAGGAAGAGGAATTAACCAAAGGCTCAGCGTGCCGTGCCGGAACCAGATTAGGGCCTGAAGCCATCCTGCGGTGTTGCGGCCAGCTCAAAAGAAAGCGAGTTGAAGAAAGGAGCTCAGGGGCACTGTAATTCACAAACCTGCAGAGTTATAAATGACAGCTATCGTCCAAAAATATACTGAAGTAAGGCTGCCAAGAGGACTTGAAAGCGGGGCAGAATTGCAGGAAACCGATTTCAGGAGGTAGACTGGAATTGCATTGAAAGCATAGGAAAAGAGGCAGAACGTCCACAATGATGCACTTGGCCAAAAAGGGCGTATGCGTTTTTTCCTGAATATATTCAGGAAAAAACGCATACGCCCTTTCTGGCCAACCAAGCAAGCTTGCAAAGGAAATCTGCACTACAATGAAGTCTCACTTCCCCCCGGTCAAAAGGGCCATCTGAAAAAAGTGTAAAATCCAGAAAGGCAGGACAGGCCATGGAGAACTGGGAGCCTTGTTATGCTGATGGGCGGGATGTAAATTGCCAACAGACACTCGGGAGAAGTGTATGGTGTTTCCTGAAACATCTAAAAAACAAAGCAACAGAGCCTAGGGCACTTCCACTTATGGTCCTATAGCTTAGGGAAATTAAAATCAAAAAGACACAGCCACCCCAAAGTTTGGGACGCCTCTGTTTACAAGAACCTCGTTTACAGTACAAGTTCAACATCGCAGAAAGTGAAAAATGGATAAAGAAGTTGTGGTATTTACTTACAAAGCAGTATCACTCAACAATGAAATCTATGTCATCAGGCCCGTAGCAGCATAATGAGTGGATTCAGGTACGATGATTCTAACTGAAATAAGTCACACAGAAAAAGAAACATCATAAGATATCATTAATACACAGAATGTAAACTTGGCTACACAGGAACTGAATTCCAAAACAGAACAGGGTCTCAAATTTAGAAAACCAACTTATGCTTGCTTAAGAGGAAAGGTGAGTTGGGGTGCTGCATAAAACCAGAGATTGAAATGAGCACAGATAAAGTTCCTTAAGCCAAATATGGAATAGACAAGAGCTACTCCTTGCTCAACGAAATGGACTCAACACCCCATATTAAACGCCTAAGAATGTACCTGACTAGTAAGTATCTTAAAACCTATGGATTGCTATGTCTCCAAAAGAGAATCAAGCGTCTGTACAGGGGGATAAACGCAGCAGTGATAGGATTGGAGAAGTTCGGTGAGCAAATGAAGACCCTTTGAAGTCATATTGCATGGTACCCATTACACGGGTCTCAACTCTCCAGGTTTAAGGTATTCTTCCTTCAGCTAAAACATGCATGTGGAACCCAGAGTATGATCAACCGTGTGAATGGGAGACGTGTTCAAATATGTCTCAGTTTTCCTCCCCTGGTACTCGGGTGCAACATTCCAGACGCTTTACTAACACCCTCCCGACTTGGAGAGTCAGTCCCTTTAACCTCCTGTTTGGCCCAGTTTGCAATTTCTGCGGAAGATGAACAGGAATAGCGAGAACCAATGAGAGACTAGCTGGAGGTGTCTGGACGGGCAAATTTAACTCTCAATTCCCACCAGGAAGAGGAATTAACCAAAGGCTCAGCGTGCCGTGCCGGAACCAGATTAGGGCCTGAAGCCATCCTGCGGTGTTGCGGCCAGCTCAAAAGAAAGCGAGTTGAAGAAAGGAGCTCAGGGGCACTGTAATTCACAAACCTGCAGAGTTATAAATGACAGCTATCGTCCAAAAATATACTGAAGTAAGGCTGCCAAGAGGACTTGAAAGCGGGGCAGAATTGCAGGAAACCGATTTCAGGAGGTAGACTGGAATTGCATTGAAAGCATAGGAAAAGAGGCAGAACGTCCACAATGATGCACTTGGCCAAAAAGGGCGTATGCGTTTTTTCCTGAATATATTCAGGAAAAAACGCATACGCCCTTTTTTGCCAACCAAGCAAGCTTGCAAAGGAAATCTGCACTACAATGAAGTCTCACTTCCCCCCGGTCAAAAGGGCCATCTGAAAAAAGTGTAAAATCCAGAAAGGCAGGACAGGCCATGGAGAACTGGGAGCCTTGTTATGCTGATGGGCGGGATGTAAATTGCCAACAGACACTCGGGAGAAGTGTATGGTGTTTCCTGAAACATCTAAAAAACAAAGCAACAGAGCCTAGGGCACTTCCACTTATGGTCCTATAGCTTAGGGAAATTAAAATCAAAAAGACACAGCCACCCCAAAGTTTGGGACGCCTCTGTTTACAAGAACCTCGTTTACAGTACAAGTTCAACATCGCAGAAAGTGAAAAATGGATAAAGAAGTTGTGGTATTTACTTACAAAGCAGTATCACTCAACAATGAAATCTATGTCATCAGGCCCGTAGCAGTATAATGAGTGGATTCAGGTACGATGATTCTAACTGAAATAAGTCACACAGAAAAAGAAACATCATAAGATATCATTAATACACAGAATGTAAACTTGGCTACACAGGAACTGAATTCCAAAACAGAACAGGGTCTCAAATTTAGAAAACCAACTTATGCTTGCTTAAGAGGAAAGGTGAGTTGGGGTGCTGCATAAAACCAGAGATTGAAATGAGCACAGATAAAGTTCCTTAAGCCAAATATGGAATAGACAAGAGCTACTCCTTGCTCAACGAAATGGACTCAACACCCCATATTAAATGCCTAAGAATGTACCTGACTAGTAAGTATCTTAAAACCTATGGATTGCTATGTCTCCAAAAGAGAATCAAGCGTCTCTACAGGGGGATAAACGCAGCAGTGATAGGATTGGAGAGGTTCGGTGAGCAAATGAAGACCCTTTGAAGTCATATTGCATGGTACCCATTCCACGGGTTTCAACTACCCAGGTTTAAGGTATTCTAACTTCAGCTAAAACATGCATGTGGAAACTAGAGTATGATCAACCATGTGATCGGGAAACGTGTTCAAATATGTCTCAGTTTTCGTACCCTGGTACTCGGGTGCAACATTCCAGACGCTTTACTAACACCCTCCCGACTTGGAGAGTCAGTCCCTTTAACCTCCTGTTTGGCCCAGTTTGCAATTTCTGTGGAAGATGAACAGGAATAGCGAGAACCAATGAGAGACTAGCTGGAGGTGTCTGGACGGGCAAATTTAACTCTCATTTCCCACCAGGAAGAGGAATTAACCAAAGGCTCAGCTTGCCGTGCCGGAACCAGATTAGGGCCTGAAGCCATCCTGTGGTGTTGCGGCCAGCTCAAAAGAAAGCAAGTTGAAGAAAGGAGCTCAGGGGCACTGTAATTCACAATCCTGCAGAGTTATAAATGACAGCTATCGTCCAAAAATATACTGAAGTAAGGCTGCCAAGAGGACTTGAAAGCGGGGCAGAATTGCAGGAAACCGATTTCAGGAGGTAGACTGGAATTGCATTGAAAGCATAGGAAAAGAGGCAGAACGTCCACAATGATGCACTTGGCCAAAAAGGGCGTATGCGTTTTTTCCTGAATATATTCAGGAAAAAACGCATACGCCCTTTTTGGCCAACCAAGCAAGCTTGCAAAGGAAATCTGCACTACAATGAAGTCTCACTTCCCCCCGGTCAAAAGGGCCATCTGAAAAAAGTGTAAAATCCAGAAAGGCAGGACAGGCCATGGAGAACTGGGAGCCTTGTTATGCTGATGGGCGGGATGTAAATTGCCAACAGACACTCGGGAGAAGTGTATGGTGTTTCCTGAAACATCTAAAAAACAAAGCAACAGAGCCTAGGGCACTTCCACTTATGGTCCTATAGCTTAGGGAAATTAAAATCAAAAAGACACAGCCACCCCAAAGTTTGGGACGCCTCTGTTTACAAGAACCTCATTTACCGTACAAGTTCAATATCACAGAAAGTGAAAAATGGATAAAGAAGTTGTGGTACTTACGTACAATGCAGTATCACTCAACAATGAAATCTATGTCATCAGGCCCGTAGCAGCATAATGAGTGGATTCAGGTACGATGATTCTAACTGAAATAAGTCACACAGAAAAAGAAACATCATAAGATATCACTAATACACAGAATGTAAACTTGGCTACACAGGAACTGAATTCCAAAACAGAACAGGGTCTCAAATTTAGAAAACCAACTTATGCTTGCTTAAGGGGAAAGGTGAGTTGGGGTGCTGCATAAAACCAGAGATTGAAATGAGCACAGATAAAGTTCCTTAAGCCAAATATGGAATAGACAAGAGCTACTCCTTGCTCAACGAAATGGACTCAACACCGCATATTAAACGACTAAGAATGTACCTGACTAGTAAGTATCTTAAAACCTATGGATTGCTATGTCTCCGAAAGAGAATCAAGCATGTGTACAGGGGCATAAACGCAGCAGTGATAGGATTGGAGAGGTTCGGTGAGCAAATGAAGACCCTTTGAAGTCATATTGCATGGTACCCATTCCACGGGTTTCAACTAACCAGGTTTAAGGTATTCTACCTTCAGCTAAAACATGCATGTGGAAACTAGAGTATGATCAACCATGTGATCGGGAGACGTGTTCAAATATGTCTCAGTTTTCATACCCTGGTACTCGGGTGCAACATTCCAGACGCTTTACTAACACCCTCCCGACTTGGAGAGTCATTCCCTTTAACCTCCTGTTTGGCCCAGTTTGCAATTTCTGCGGAAGATGAACAGGAATAGCGAGAACCAATGAGAGACTAGCTGGAGGTGTCTGGACGGGCAAATTTAACTCTCATTTCCCACCAGGAAGAGGAATTAACCAAAGGCTCAGCGTGCCGTGCCGGAACCAGATTAGGGCCTGAAGCCATCCTGCGGTGTTGCGGCCAGCTCAAAAGAAAGCGAGTTGAAGAAAGGAGCTCAGGGGCACTGTAATTCACAAACCTGCAGAGTTATAAATGACAGCTATCGTCCAAAAATATACTGAAGTAAGGCTGCCAAGAGGACTTGAAAGCGGGGCAGAATTGCAGGAAACCGATTTCAGGAGGTAGACTGGAATTGCATTGAAAGCATAGGAAAAGAGGCAGAACGTCCACAATGATGCACTTGGCCGAAAAGGGCGTATGCGTTTTTTTCTGAATATATTCAGGAAAAAACGCATACGCCCTTTCTGGCCAACCAAGCAAGCTTGCAAAGGAAATCTGCACTACAATGAAGTCTCACTTCCCCCCGGTCAAAAGGGCCATCTGAAAAAAGTGTAAAATCCAGAAAGGCAGGACAGGCCATGGAGAACTGGGAGCCTTGTTATGCTGATGGGCGGGATGTAAATTGCCAACAGACACTCGGGAGAAGTGTATGGTGTTTCCTGAAACATCTAAAAAACAAAGCAACAGAGCCTAGGGCACTTCCACTTATGGTCCTATAGCTTAGGGAAATTAAAATCAAAAAGACACAGCCACCCCAAAGTTTGGGACGCCTCTGTTTACAAGAACCTCGTTTACAGTACAAGTTCAACATCGCAGAAAGTGAAAAATGGATAAAGAAGTTGTGGTATTTACTTACAAAGCAGTATCACTCAACAATGAAATCTATGTCATCAGGCCCGTAGCAGCATAATGAGTGGATTCAGGTACGATGATTCTAACTGAAATAAGTCACACAGAAAAAGAAACATCATAAGATATCATTAATACACAGAATGTAAACTTGGCTACACAGGAACTGAATTCCAAAACAGAACAGGGTCTCAAATTTAGAAAACCAACTTATGCTTGCTTAAGAGGAAAGGTGAGTTGGGGTGCTGCATAAAACCAGAGATTGAAATGAGCACAGATAAAGTTCCTTAAGCCAAATATGGAATAGACAAGAGCTACTCCTTGCTCAACGAAATGGACTCAACACCCCATATTAAACGCCTAAGAATGTACCTGACTAGTAAGTATCTTAAAACCTATGGATTGCTATGTCTCCAAAAGAGAATCAAGCGTCTGTACAGGGGGATAAACGCAGCAGTGATAGGATTGGAGAAGTTCGGTGAGCAAATGAAGACCCTTTGAAGTCATATTGCATGGTACCCATTACACGGGTCTCAACTCTCCAGGTTTAAGGTATTCTTCCTTCAGCTAAAACATGCATGTGGAACCCAGAGTATGATCAACCGTGTGAATGGGAGACGTGTTCAAATATGTCTCAGTTTTCCTCCCCTGGTACTCGGGTGCAACATTCCAGACGCTTTACTAACACCCTCCCGACTTGGAGAGTCAGTCCCTTTAACCTCCTGTTTGGCCCAGTTTGCAATTTCTGCGGAAGATGAACAGGAATAGCGAGAACCAATGAGAGACTAGCTGGAGGTGTCTGGACGGGCAAATTTAACTCTCATTTCCCACCAGGAAGAGGAATTAACCAAAGGCTCAGCGTGCCGTGCCGGAACCAGATTAGGGCCTGAAGCCATCCTGCGGTGTTGCGGCCAGCTCAAAAGAAAGCGAGTTGAAGAAAGGAGCTCAGGGGCACTGTAATTCACAAACCTGCAGAGTTATAAATGACAGCTATCGTCCAAAAATATACTGAAGTAAGGCTGCCAAGAGGACTTGAAAGCGGGGCAGAATTGCAGGAAACCGATTTCAGGAGGTAGACTGGAATTGCATTGAAAGCATAGGAAAAGAGGCAGAACGTCCACAATGATGCACTTGGCCAAAAAGGGCGTATGCGTTTTTTCCTGAATATATTCAGGAAAAAACGCATACGTCCTTTCTGGCCAACCAAGCAAGCTTGCAAAGGAAATCTGCACTACAATGAAGTCTCACTTCCCCCCGGTCAAAAGGGCCATCTGAAAAAAGTGTAAAATCCAGAAAGGCAGGACAGGCCATGGAGAACTGGGAGCCTTGTTATGCTGATGGGCGGGATGTAAATTGCCAACAGACACTCGGGAGAAGTGTATGGTGTTTCCTGAAACATCTAAAAAACAAAGCAACAGAGCCTAGGGCACTTCCACTTATGGTCCTATAGCTTAGGGAAATTAAAATCAAAAAGACACAGCCACCCCAAAGTTTGGGACGCCTCTGTTTACAAGAACCTCGTTTACAGTACAAGTTCAACATCGCAGAAAGTGAAAAATGGATAAAGAAGTTGTGGTATTTACTTACAAAGCAGTATCACTCAACAATGAAATCTATGTCATCAGGCCCGTAGCAGTATAATGAGTGGATTCAGGTACGATGATTCTAACTGAAATAAGTCACACAGAAAAAGAAACATCATAAGATATCATTAATACACAGAATGTAAACTTGGCTACACAGGAACTGAATTCCAAAACAGAACAGGGTCTCAAATTTAGAAAACCAACTTATGCTTGCTTAAGAGGAAAGGTGAGTTGGGGTGCTGCATAAAACCAGAGATTGAAATGAGCACAGATAAAGTTCCTTAAGCCAAATATGGAATAGACAAGAGCTACTCCTTGCTCAACGAAATGGACTCAACACCCCATATTAAATGCCTAAGAATGTACCTGACTAGTAAGTATCTTAAAACCTATGGATTGCTATGTCTCCAAAAGAGAATCAAGCGTCTCTACAGGGGGATAAACGCAGCAGTGATAGGATTGGAGAAGTTCGGTGAGCAAATGAAGACCCTTTGAAGTCATATTCCATGGTACCCATTACACGGGTCTCAACTCTCCAGGTTTAAGGTATTCTTCCTTCAGCTAAAACATGCATGTGGAACCCAGAGTATGATCAACCGTGTGAACGGGAGACGTGTTCAAATATGTCTCAGTTTTCCTCCCCTGGTACTCGGGTGCAACATTCCAGACGCTTTACTAACACCCTCCCGACTTGGAGAGTCAGTCCCTTTAACCTCCTGTTTGGCCCAGTTTGCAATTTCTGCGGAAGATGAACAGGAATAGCGAGAACCAATGAGAGACTAGCTGGAGGTGTCTGGACGGGCAAATTTAACTCTCATTTCCCACCAGGAAGAGGAATTAACCAAAGGCTCAGCGTGCCGTGCCGGAACCAGATTAGGGCCTGAAGCCATCCTGCGGTGTTGCGGCCAGCTCAAAAGAAAGCGAGTTGAAGAAAGGAGCTCAGGGGCACTGTAATTCACAAACCTGCAGAGTTATAAATGACAGCTATCGTCCAAAAATATACTGAAGTAAGGCTGCCAAGAGGACTTGAAAGCGGGGCAGAATTGCAGGAGACCGATTTCAGGAGGTAGACTGGAATTGCATTGAAAGCATAGGAAAAGAGGCAGAACGTCCACAATGATGCACTTGGCCAAAAAGGGCGTATGCGTTTTTTCCTGAATATATTCAGGAAAAAACGCATACGCCCTTTTTGGCCAACCAAGCAAGCTTGCAAAGGAAATCTGCACTACAATGAAGTCTCACTTCCCCCCGGTCAAAAGGGCCATCTGAAAAAAGTGTAAAATCCAGAAAGGCAGGACAGGCCATGGAGAACTGGGAGCCTTTTTATGCTGATGGGAGGGATGTAAATTGCCAACAGACACTCGGGAGAAGTGTATGGTGTTTCCTGAAACATCTAAAAAACAAAGCAACAGAGCCTAGGGCACTTCCACTTATGGTCCTATAGCTTAGGGAAATTAAAATCAAAAAGACACAGCCACCCCAAAGTTTGGGACGCCTCTGTTTACAAGAACCTCATTTACCGTACAAGTTCAATATCACAGAAAGTGAAAAATGGATAAAGAAGTTGTGGTACTTACGTACAATGCAGTATCACTCAACAATGAAATCTATGTCATCAGGCCCGTAGCAGCATAATGAGTGGATTCAGGTACGATGATTCTAACTGAAATAAGTCACACAGAAAAAGAAACATCATAAGATATCACTAATACACAGAATGTAAACTTGGCTACACAGGAACTGAATTCCAAAACAGAACAGGGTCTCAAATTTAGAAAACCAACTTATGCTTGCTTAAGGGGAAAGGTGAGTTGGGGTGCTGCATAAAACCAGAGATTGAAATGAGCACAGATAAAGTTCCTGAAGCCAAATATGGAATAGACAAGAGCTACTCCTTGCTCAACGAAATGGACTCAACACCGCATATTAAATGCCTAAGAATGTACCTGACTAGTAAGTATCTTAAAACCTATGGATTGCTATGTCTCCAAAAGAGAATCAAGCATGTGTACAGGGGCATAAACGCAGCAGTGATAGGATTGGAGAGGTTCGGTGAGCAAATGAAGACCCTTTGAAGTCATATTGCATGGTACCCATTCCACGGGTTTCAACTACCCAGGTTTAAGGTATTCTACCTTCAGCTAAAACATGCATGTGGAAACTAGAGTATGATCAACCATGTGATCGGGAAACGTGTTCAAATATGTCTCAGTTTTCGTACCCTGGTACTCGGGTGCAACATTCCAGACGCTTTACTAACACCCTCCCGACTTGGAGAGTCAGTCCCTTTAACCTCCTGTTTGGCCCAGTTTGCAATTTCTGTGGAAGATGAACAGGAATAGCGAGAACCAATGAGAGACTAGCTGGAGGTGTCTGGACGGGCAAATTTAACTCTCATTTCCCACCAGGAAGAGGAATTAACCAAAGGCTCAGCTTGCCGTGCCGGAACCAGATTAGGGCCTGAAGCCATCCTGCGGTGTTGCGGCCAGCTCAAAAGAAAGCAAGTTGAAGAAAGGAGCTCAGGGGCACTGTAATTCACAATCCTGCAGAGTTATAAATGACAGCTATCGTCCAAAAATATACTGAAGTAAGGCTGCCAAGAGGACTTGAAAGCGGGGCAGAATTGCAGGAAACCGATTTCAGGAGGTAGACTGGAATTGCATTGAAAGCATAGGAAAAGAGGCAGAACGTCCACAATGATGCACTTGGCCAAAAAGGGCGTATGCGTTTTTTCCTGAATATATTCAGGAAAAAACGCATACGCCCTTTTTGGCCAACCAAGCAAGCTTGCAAAGGAAATCTGCACTACAATGAAGTCTCACTTCCCCCCGGTCAAAAGGGCCATCTGAAAAAAGTGTAAAATCCAGAAAGGCAGGACAGGCCATGGAGAACTGGGAGCCTTGTTATGCTGATGGGCGGGATGTAAATTGCCAACAGACACTCGGGAGAAGTGTATGGTGTTTCCTGAAACATCTAAAAAACAAAGCAACAGAGCCTAGGGCACTTCCACTTATGGTCCTATAGCTTAGGGAAATTAAAATCAAAAAGACACAGCCACCCCAAAGTTTGGGACGCCTCTGTTTACAAGAACCTCATTTACCGTACAAGTTCAATATCACAGAAAGTGAAAAATGGATAAAGAAGTTGTGGTACTTACGTACAATGCAGTATCACTCAACAATGAAATCTATGTCATCAGGCCCGTAGCAGCATAATGAGTGGATTCAGGTACGATGATTCTAACTGAAATAAGTCACACAGAAAAAGAAACATCATAAGATATCACTAATACACAGAATGTAAACTTGGCTACACAGGAACTGAATTCCAAAACAGAACAGGGTCTCAAATTTAGAAAACCAACTTATGCTTGCTTAAGGGGAAAGGTGAGTTGGGGTGCTGCATAAAACCAGAGATTGAAATGAGCACAGATAAAGTTCCTTAAGCCAAATATGGAATAGACAAGAGCTACTCCTTGCTCAACGAAATGGACTCAACACCGCATATTAAACGCCTAAGAATGTACCTGACTAGTAAGTATCTTAAAACCTATGGATTGCTATGTCTCCGAAAGAGAATCAAGCATGTGTACAGGGGCATAAACGCAGCAGTGATAGGATTGGAGAGGTTCGGTGAGCAAATGAAGACCCTTTGAAGTCATATTGCATGGTACCCATTCCACGGGTTTCAACTAACCAGGTTTAAGGTATTCTACCTTCAGCTAAAACATGCATGTGGAAACTAGAGTATGATCAACCATGTGATCGGGAGACGTGTTCAAATATGTCTCAGTTTTCATACCCTGGTACTCGGGTGCAACATTCCAGACGCTTTACTAACACCCTCCCGACTTGGAGAGTCATTCCCTTTAACCTCCTGTTTGGCCCAGTTTGCAATTTCTGTGGAAGATGAACAGGAATAGCGAGAACCAATGAGAGACTAGCTGGAGGTGTCTGGACGGGCAAATTTAACTCTCATTTCCCACCAGGAAGAGGAATTAACCAAAGGCTCAGCTTGCCGTGCCGGAACCAGATTAGGGCCTGAAGCCATCCTGCGGTGTTGCGGCCAGCTCAAAAGAAAGCGAGTTGAAGAAAGGAGCTCAGGGGCACTGTAATTCACAAACCTGCAGAGTTATAAATGACAGCTATCGTCCAAAAATATACTGAAGTAAGGCTGCCAAGAGGACTTGAAAGCGGGGCAGAATTGCAGGAAACCGATTTCAGGAGGTAGACTGGAATTGCATTGAAAGCATAGGAAAAGAGGCAGAACGTCCACAATGATGCACTTGGCCAAAAAGGGCGTATGCGTTTTTTCCTGAATATATTCAGGAAAAAACGCATACGCCCTTTTTGGCCAACCAAGCAAGCTTGCAAAGGAAATCTGCACTACAATGAAGTCTCACTTCCCCCCGGTCAAAAGGGCCATCTGAAAAAAGTGTAAAATCCAGAAAGGCAGGACAGGCCATGGAGAACTGGGAGCCTTGTTATGCTGATGGGCGGGATGTAAATTGTCAACAGACACTCGGGAGAAGTGTATGGTGTTTCCTGAAACATCTAAAAAACAAAGCAACAGAGCCTAGGGCACTTCCACTTATGGTCCTATAGCTTAGGGAAATTAAAATCAAAAAGACACAGCCACCCCAAAGTTTGGGACGCCTCTGTTTACAAGAACCTCGTTTACAGTACAAGTTCAACATCGCAGAAAGTGAAAAATGGATAAAGAAGTTGTGGTATTTACTTACAAAGCAATATCACTCAGCAATGAAATCTATGTCATCAGGCCCTTAGCAGCACAATGAGTGGATTCAGGTATGATGATTCTAACTGAAATAAGTCACACAGAAAAAGAAACATCATAAGATATCAGTAATACACGGAATGTAAACTTGGCTACACAGGAACTGAATTACAGAACAGAACAGGGTCTCAAATTTAGAAAACCAACTTATGCTTGCTTAAGGGTAAAGGTGAGTTGGGGTGCTGCATAAAACCAGAGATTGAAATGAGCACAGATAAAGTTCCTTAAGCCAAATATGGAATAGACAAGAGCTACTCCTTGCTCAACGAAATGGACTCAACACCCCATATTAAATGCCTAAGAATGTACCTGACTAGTAAGTATCTTAAAACCTATGGATTGCTATGTCTCCAAAAGAGAATCAAGCGTCTGTACAGGGGGATAAACGCAGCAGTGATAGGATTGGAGAAGTTCGGTGAGCAAATGAAGACCCTTTGAAGTCATATTGCATGGTACCCATTCCACGGGTCTCAACTCTCCAGGTTTAAGGTATTCTTCCTTCAGCTAAAACATGCATGTGGAACCCAGAGTATGATCAACCGTGTGAACGGGAGACATGTTCAAATATGTCTCAGTTTTCCTCCCCTGGTACTCGGGTGCAACATTCCAGACGCTTTACTAACACCCTCCCGACTTGGAGAGTCAGTCCCTTTAACCTCCTGTTTGGCCCAGTTTGCAATTTCTGCGGAAGATGAACAGGAATAGCGAGAACCAATGAGAGACTAGCTGGAGGTGTCTGGACGGGCAAATTTAACTCTCATTTCCCACCAGGAAGAGGAATTAACCAAAGGCTCAGCGTGCCGTGCCGGAACCAGATTAGGGCCTGAAGCCATCCTGCGGTGTTGCGGCCAGCTCAAAAGAAAGCGAGTTGAAGAAAGGAGCTCAGGGGCACTGTAATTCACAAACCTGCAGAGTTATAAATGACAGCTATCGTCCAAAAATATACTGAAGTAAGGCTGCCAAGAGGACTTGAAAGCGGGGCAGAATTGCAGGAAACCGATTTCAGGAGGTAGACTGGAATTGCATTGAAAGCATAGGAAAAGAGGCAGAACGTCCACAATGATGCACTTGGCCAAAAAGGGCGTATGCGTTTTTTCCTGAATATATTCAGGAAAAAACGCATACGCCCTTTCTGGCCAACCAAGCAAGCTTGCAAAGGAAATCTGCACTACAATGAAGTCTCACTTCCCCCCGGTCAAAAGGGCCATCTGAAAAAAGTGTAAAATCCAGAAAGGCAGGACAGGCCATGGAGAACTGGGAGCCTTGTTATGCTGATGGGCGGGATGTAAATTGCCAACAGACACTCGGGAGAAGTGTATGGTGTTTCCTGAAACATCTAAAAAACAAAGCAACAGAGCCTAGGGCACTTCCACTTATGGTCCTATAGCTTAGGGAAATTTAAATCTAAAACACACAGCCACCCCAAAGTTTGGGACGCCTCTGTTTACAAGAACCTCGTTTACAGTACAAGTTCAACATCGCAGAAAGTGAAAAATGGATAAAGAAGTTGTGGTATTTACTTACAAAGCAGTATCACTCAACAGTGAAATCTATGTCATCAGGCCCGTAGCAGCATAATGAGTGGATTCAGGTACGATGATTCTAACTGAAATAAGTCACACAGAAAAAGAAACATCATAAGATATCATTAATACACAGAATGTAAACTTGGCTACACAGGAACTGAATTCCAAAACAGAACAGGGTCTCAAATTTAGAAAACCAACTTATGCTTGCTTAAGAGGAAAGGTGAGTTGGGGTGCTGCATAAAACCAGAGATTGAAATGAGCACAGATAAAGTTCCTTAAGCCAAATATGGAATAGACAAGAGCTACTCCTTGCTCAACGAAATGGACTCAACACCCCATATTAAATGCCTAAGAATGTACCTGACTAGTAAGTATCTTAAAACCTATGGATTGCTATGTCTCCAAAAGAGAATCAAGCGTCTGTACAGGGGGATAAACGCAGCAGTGATAGGATTGGAGAAGTTCGGTGAGCAAATGAAGACCCTTTGAAGTCATATTGCATGGTACCCATTCCACGGGTCTCAACTCTCCAGGTTTAAGGTATTCTTCCTTCAGCTAAAACATGCATGTGGAACCCAGAGTATGATCAACCGTGTGAACGGGAGACGTGTTCAAATATGTCTCAGTTTTCCTCCCCTGGTACTCGGGTGCAACATTCCAGACGCTTTTCTAACACCCTCCCGACTTGGAGAGTCAGTCCCTTTAACCTCCTGTTTGGCCCAGTTTGCAATTTCTGCGGAAGATGAACAGGAATAGCGAGAACCAATGAGAGACTAGCTGGAGGTGTCTGGACGGGCAAATTTAACTCTCATTTCCCACCAGGAAGAGGAATTAACGAAAGGCTCAGCGTGCCGTGCCGGAACCAGATTAGGGCCTGAAGCCATCCTGCGGTGTTGCGGCCAGCTCAAAAGAAAGCGAGTTGAAGAAAGGAGCTCAGGGGCACTGTAATTCACAAACCTGCAGAGTTATAAATGACAGCTATCGTCCAAAAATATACTGAAGTAAGGCTGCCAAGAGGACTTGAAAGCGGGGCAGAATTGCAGGAAACCGATTTCAGGAGGTAGACTGGAATTGCATTGAAAGCATAGGAAAAGAGGCAGAACGTCCACAATGATGCACTTGGCCAAAAAGGGCGTATGCGTTTTTTCCTGAATATATTCAGGAAAAAACGCATACGCCCTTTTTGGCCAACCAAGCAAGCTTGCAAAGGAAATCTGCACTACAATGAAGTCTCACTTCCCCCCGGTCAAAAGGGCCATCTGAAAAAAGTGTAAAATCCAGAAAGGCAGGACAGGCCATGGAGAACTGGGAGCCTTGTTATGCTGATGGGAGGGATGTAAATTGCCAACAGACACTCGGGAGAAGTGTATGGTGTTTCCTGAAACATCTAAAAAACAAAGCAACAGAGCCTAGGGCACTTCCACTTATGGTCCTATAGCTTAGGGAAATTAAAATCAAAAAGACACAGCCACCCCAAAGTTTGGGACGCCTCTGTTTACAAGAACCTCATTTACCGTACAAGTTCAATATCACAGAAAGTGAAAAATGGATAAAGAAGTTGTGGTACTTACGTACAATGCAGTATCACTCAACAATGAAATCTATGTCATCAGGCCCGTAGCAGCATAATGAGTGGATTCAGGTACGATGATTCTAACTGAAATAAGTCACACAGAAAAAGAAACATCATAAGATATCACTAATACACAGAATGTAAACTTGGCTACACAGGAACTGAATTCCAAAACAGAACAGGGTCTCAAATTTAGAAAACCAACTTATGCTTGCTTAAGGGGAAAGGTGAGTTGGGGTGCTGCATAAAACCAGAGATTGAAATGAGCACAGATAAAGTTCCTGAAGCCAAATATGGAATAGACAAGAGCTACTCCTTGCTCAACGAAATGGACTCAACACCGCATATTAAATGCCTAAGAATGTACCTGACTAGTAAGTATCTTAAAACCTATGGATTGCTATGTCTCCAAAAGAGAATCAAGCATGTGTACAGGGGCATAAACGCAGCAGTGATAGGATTGGAGAGGTTCGGTGAGCAAATGAAGACCCTTTGAAGTCATATTGCATGGTACCCATTCCACGGGTTTCAACTACCCAGGTTTAAGGTATTCTACCTTCAGCTAAAACATGCATGTGGAAACTAGAGTATGATCAACCATGTGATCGGGAAACGTGTTCAAATATGTCTCAGTTTTCGTACCCTGGTACTCGGGTGCAACATTCCAGACGCTTTACTAACACCCTCCCGACTTGGAGAGTCAGTCCCTTTAACCTCCTGTTTGGCCCAGTTTGCAATTTCTGTGGAAGATGAACAAGAATAGCGAGAACCAATGAGAGACTAGCTGGAGGTGTCTGGACGGGCAAATTTAACTCTCATTTCCCACCAGGAAGAGGAATTAACCAAAGGCTCAGCTTGCCGTGCCGGAACCAGATTAGGGCCTGAAGCCATCCTGCGGTGTTGCGGCCAGCTCAAAAGAAAGCGAGTTGAAGAAAGGAGCTCAGGGGCACTGTAATTCACAATCCTGCAGAGTTATAAATGACAGCTATCGTCCAAAAATATACTGAAGTAAGGCTGCCAAGAGGACTTGAAAGCGGGGCAGAATTGCAGGAAACCGATTTCAGGAGGTAGACTGGAATTGCATTGAAAGCATAGGAAAAGAGGCAGAACGTCCACAATGATGCACTTGGCCAAAAAGGGCGTATGCGTTTTTTCCTGAATATATTCAGGAAAAAACGCATACGCCCTTTTTGGCCAACCAAGCAAGCTTGCAAAGGAAATCTGCACTACAATGAAGTCTCACTTCCCCCCGGTCAAAAGGGCCATCTGAAAAAAGTGTAAAATCCAGAAAGGCAGGACAGGCCATGGAGAACTGGGAGCCTTGTTATGCTGATGGGCGGGATGTAAATTGTCAACAGACACTCCGGAGAAGTGTATGGTGTTTCCTGAAACATCTAAAAAACAAAGCAACAGAGCCTAGGGCACTTCCACTTATGGTCCTATAGCTTAGGGAAATTAAAATCAAAAAGACACAGCCAACCCAAAGTTTGGGACGCCTCTGTTTACAAGAACCTCGTTTACAGTACAAGTTCAACATCGCAGAAAGTGAAAAATGGATAAAGAAGTTGTGGTATTTACTTACAAAGCAATATCACTCAGCAATGAAATCTATGTCATCAGGCCCTTAGCAGCACAATGAGTGGATTCAGGTATGATGATTCTAACTGAAATAAGTCACACAGAAAAAGAAACATCATAAGATATCAGTAATACACGGAATGTAAACTTGGCTACACAGGAACTGAATTACAGAACAGAACAGGGTCTCAAATTTAGAAAACCAACTTATGCTTGCTTAAGGGTAAAGGTGAGTTGGGGTGCTGCATAAAACCAGAGATTGAAATGAGCACAGATAAAGTTCCTTAAGCCAAATATGGAATAGACAAGAGCTACTCCTTGCTCAACGAAATGGACTCAACACCGCATATTAAACGCCAAAGAATGTACCTGACTAGTAAGTATCTTAAAACCTATGGATTGCTATGTCTCTGAAAGAGAATCAAGCATGTGTACAGGGGCATAAACGCAGCAGTGATAGGATTGGAGAGGTTCGGTGAGCAAATGAAGACCCTTTGAAGTCATATTGCATAGTACCCATTCCACTGGTTTCAACTACCCAGGTTTAAGGTATTCGTCCTTCAGCTAAAACATGCATGTGGAACGTAGAGTACGATCAACCATGTGATCGGGAAACGTGTTCAAATATGTCTCAGTTTTCGTACCCTGGTACTCGGGTGCAACATTCCAGACGCTTTACTAACACCCTCCCGACTTGGAGAGTCAGTCCCTTTAACCTCCTGTTTGGCCCAGTTTGCAATTTCTGCGGAAGATGAACAGGAATAGCGAGAACCAATGAGAGACTAGCTGGAGGTGTCTGGACGGGCAAATTTAACTCTCATTTCCCACCAGGAAGTGGAATTAACCAAAGGCTCAGCGTGCCGTGCCGGAACCAGATTAGGGCCTGAAGCCATCCTGCGGTGTTGCGGCCAGGTCACAAGAAAGCGAGTTGAAGAAAGGAGCTCAGGGGCACTGTAATTCACAAACCTGCAGAGTTATAAATGACAGCTATCGTCCAAAAATATACTGAAGTAAGGCTGCCAAGAGGACTTGAAAGCGGCGCAGAATTGCAGGAAACCGATTTCAGGAGGTAGACTGGAATTGCATTGAAAGCATAGGAAAAGAGGCAGAAAGTCCACAATGATGCACTTGGCCAAAAAGGGCGTATGCGTTTTTTCCTGAATATATTCAGGAAAAAACGCATACGCCCTTTTTGGCCAACCAAGCAAGCTTGCAAAGGAAATCTGCACTACAATGAAGTCTCACTTCCCCCCAGTCAAAAGGGCCATCTGAAAAAAGTGTAAAATCCAGAAAGGCAGGACAGGCCATGGAGAACTGGGAGCCTTTTTATGCTGATGGGAGGGATGTAAATTGCCAACAGCCACTCGGGAGAAGTGTATAGTGTTTCCTGAAACATCTAAAAAACAAAGCAACAGAGCCTAGGGCACTTCCACTTATGGTCCTATAGCTTAGGGAAATTAAAATCAAAAAGACACAGCCACCCCAAAGATTGGGACGCCTCTGTTTACAAGAACCTCATTTACCGTACAAGTTCAATATCACAGAAAGTGAAAAATTGATAAAGAAGTTGTGGTACTTACGTACAATGCAGTATCACTCAACAGTGAAATCTATGTCATCAGGCCCGTAGCAGCATAATGAGTGGATTCAGGTACGATGATTCTAACTGAAATAAGTCACACAGAAAAAGAAACATCATAAGATATCACTAATACACAGAATGTAAACTTGGCTACACAGGAACTGAATTCCAAAACAGAACAGGGTCTCAAATTTAGAAAACCAACTTATGCTTGCTTAAGCAGAAAGGTGAGTTGGGGTGCTGCATAAAACCAGAGATTGAAATGAGCACAGATAAAGTTCCTTAAGCCAAATATGGAATAGACAAGAGCTACTCCTTGCTCAACGAAATGGACTCAACACCCCATATTAAATGCCTAAGAATGTACCTGACTAGTAAGTATCTTAAAACCTATGGATTGCTATGTCTCCAAAAGAGAATCAAGCGTCTGTACAGGGGGATAAACGCAGCAGTGATAGGATTGGAGAAGTTCGGTGAGCAAATGAAGACCCTTTGAAGTCATATTGCATGGTACCCATTACACGGGTCTCAACTCTCCAGGTTTAAGGTATTCTTCCTTCAGCTAAAACATGCATGTGGAACCCAGAGTATGATCAACCGTGTGAACGGGAGACGTGTTCAAATATGTCTCAGTTTTCCTCCCCTGGTACTCGGGTGCAACATTCCAGACGCTTTACTAACACCCTCCCGACTTGGAGAGTCAGTCCCTTTAACCTCCTGTTTGGCCCAGTTTGCAATTTCTGCGGAAGATGAACAGGAATAGCGAGAACCAATGAGAGACTAGCTGGAGGTGTCTGGACGGGCAAATTTAACTCTCATTTCCCACCAGGAAATGGAATTAACCAAAGGCTCAGCTTGCCGTGCCGGAACCAGATTAGGGCCTGAAGCCATCCTGCGGTGTTGCGGCCAGGTCACAAGAAAGCGAGTTGAAGAAAGGAGCTCAGGGGCACTGTAATTCACAAACCTGCAGAGTTATAAATGACAGCTATCGTCCAAAAATATACTGAAGTAAGGCTGCCAAGAGGACTTGAAAGCGGGGCAGAATTGCAGGAAACCGATTTCAGGAGGTAGACTGGAATTGCATTGAAAGCATAGGAAAAGAGGCAGAACGTCCACAATGATGCACTTGGCCAAAAAGGGCGTATGCGTTTTTTCCTGAATATATTCAGGAAAAAACGCATACACTCTTTTTGGCCAACCAAGCAAGCTTGCAAAGGAAATCTGCACTACAATGAAGTCTCACTTCCCCCCGGTCAAAAGGGCCATCTGAAAAAAGTGTAAAATCCAGAAAGGCAGGACAGGCCATGGAGAACTGGGAGCCTTGTTATGCTGATGGGCGGGATGTAAATTGCCAACAGCCACTCGGGAGAAGTGTATGGTGTTTCCTGAAACATCTAAAAAACAAAGCAACAGAGCCTAGGGCACTTCCACTTATGGTCCTATAGCTTAGGGAAATTAAAATCAAAAAGACACAGCCACCCCAAAGTTTGGGATGCCTCTGTTTACAAGAACCTCGTTTACAGTATAAGTTCAACATCGCAGAAAGTGAAAAATGGATAAAGAAGTTGTGGTATTTACTTACAAAGCAATATCACTCAGCAATGAAATCTATGTCATCAGGCCCTTAGCAGCACAATGAGTGGATTCAGGTATGATGATTCTAACTGAAATAAGTCACACAGAAAAAGAAACATCATAAGATATCAGTAATACACGGAATGTAAACTTGGCTACACAGGAACTGAATTACAGAACAGAACAGGGTCTCAAATTTAGAAAACCAACTTATGCTTGCTTTAGGGTAAAGGTGAGTTGGGGTGCTGCATAAAACCAGAGATTGAAATGAGCACAGATAAAGTTCCTTAAGCCAAATATGGAATAGACAAGAGCTACTCCTTGCTCAACGAAATGGACTCAACACCGCATATTAAACGCCTAAGAATGTACCTGACTAGTAAGTATCTTAAAACCTATGGATTGCTATGTCTCCGAAAGAGAATCAAGCATGTGTACAGGGGCATAAACGCAGCAGTGATAGGATTGGAGAGGTTCGGTGAGCAAATGAAGACCCTTTGAAGTCATATTGCATAGTACCCATTCCACGGGTTTCAACTACCCAGGTTTAAGGTATTCTTCCTTCAGCTAAAACATGCATGTGGAACCTAGAGTACGATCAACCATGTGATCGGGAAACGTGTTCAAATATGTCTCAGTTTTCGTACCCTGGTACTCGGGTGCAACATTCCAGACGCTTTACTAACACCCTCCCGACTTGGAGAGTCAGTCCCTTTAACCTCCTGTTTGGCCCAGTTTGCAATTTCTGCGGAAGATGAACAGGAATAGCGAGAACCAATGAGAGACTAGCTGGAGGTGTCTGGACGGGCAAATTTAACTCTCATTTCCCACCAGGAAGAGGAATTAACCAAAGGCTCAGCGTGCCATGCCGGAACCAGATTAGGGCCTGAAGCCATCCTGCGGTGTTGCGGCCAGGTCACAAGAAAGCGAGTTGAAGAAAGGAGCTCAGGGGCACTGTAATTCACAAACCTGCAGAGTTATAAATGACAGCTATCGTCCAAAAATATACTGAAGTAAGGCTGCCAAGAGGACTTGAAAGCGGGGCAGAATTGCAGGAAACCGATTTCAGGAGGTAGACTGGAATTGCATTGAAAGCATAGGAAAAGAGGCAGAACGTCCACAATGATGCACTTGGCCAAAAAGAGCGTATGCGTTTTTTCCTGAATATATTCAGGAAAAAACGCATACGCTCTTTTTGGCCAACCAAGCAAGCTTGCAAAGGAAATCTGCACTACAATGAAGTCTCACTTCCCCCCGGTCAAAAGGGCCATCTGAAAAAAGTGTAAAATCCAGAAAGGCAGGACAGGCCATGGAGAACTGGGAGCCTTGTTATGCTGATGGGAGGGATGTAAATTGCCAACAGACACTCGGGAGAAGTGTATGGTGTTTCCTGAAACATCTAAAAAACAAAGCAACAGAGCCTAGGGCACTTCCACTTATGGTCCTATAGCTTAGGGAAATTAAAATCAAAAAGACACAGCCACCCCAAAGTTTGGGACGCCTCTGTTTACAAGAACCTCGTTTACAGTACAAGTTCAACATCGCAGAAAGTGAAAAATGGATAAAGAAGTTGTGGTATTTACTTACAAAGCAATATCACTCAGCAATGAAATCTATGTCATCAGGCCCTTAGCAGCACAATGAGTGGATTCAGGTATGATGATTCTAACTGAAATAAGTCACACAGAAAAAGAAACATCATAAGATATCAGTAAAACACGGAATGTAAACTTGGCTACACAGGAACTGAATTACAGAACAGAACAGGGTCTCAAATTTAGAAAACCAACTTATGCTTGCTTAAGGGTAAAGTGAGTTGGGGTGCTGCATAAAACCAGAGATTGAAATGAGCACAGATAAAGTTCCTTAAGCCAAATATGGAATAGACAAGAGCTACTCCTTGCTCAACGAAATGGACACAACACCCCATATTAAACGCCTAATAATGTACCTGACTAGTAAGTATCTTAAAACCTATGGATTGCTATGTCTCCGAAAGAGAATCAAGCATGTGTACAGGGGCATAAACGCAGCAGTGATAGGATTGGAGAGGTTCGGTGAGCAAATGAAGACCCTTTGAAGTCATATTGCATGGTACCCATTCCACGGGTTTCAACTACCCAGGTTTAAGGTATTCTACCTTCAGCTAAAACATGCATGTGGAAACTAGAGTATGATCAACCATGTGATCGGGAAACGTGTTCAAATATGTCTCAGTTTTCGTACCCTGGTACTTGGGTGCAACATTCCAGACGCTTTACTAACACCCTCCCGACTTGGAGAGTCAGTCCCTTTAACCTCCTGTTTGGCCCAGTTTGCAATTTCTGCGGAAGATGAACAGGAATAGCGAGAACCAATGAGAGACTAGCTGGAGGTGTCTGGACGGGCAAATTTAACTCTCATTTCCCACCAGGAAGAGGAATTAACCAAAGGCTCAGCGTGCCATGCCGGAACCAGATTAGGGCCTGAAGCCATCCTGCGGTGTTGCGGCCAGGTCACAAGAAAGCGAGTTGAAGAAAGGAGCTCAGGGGCAGTGTAATTCACAAACCTGCAGAGTTATAAATGACAGCTATCGTCCAAAAATATACTGAAGTAAGGCTGCCAAGAGGACTTGAAAGCGGGGCAGAATTGCAGGAAACCGATTTCAGGAGGTAGACTGGAATTGCATTGAAAGCATAGGAAAAGAGGCAGAACGTCCACAATGATGCACTTGGCCAAAAAGCGCGTATGCGTTTTTTCCTGAATATATTCAGGAAAAAACGCATACGCCCTTTCTGGCCAACCAAGCAAGCTTGCAAAGGAAATCTGCACTACAATGAAGTCTCACTTCCCCCCGGTCAAAAGGGCCATCTGAAAAAAGTGTAAAATCCAGAAAGGCAGGACAGGCCATGGAGAACTGGGAGCCTTTTTATGCTGATAGGAGGGATGTAAATTGCCAACAGACACTCGGGAGAAGTGTATGGTGTTTCCTGAAACATCTAAAAAACAAAGCAACAGAGCCTAGGGCACTTCCACTTATGGTCCTATAGATTAGGGAAATTAAAATCAAAAAGACACAGCCACCCCAAAGTTTGGGACGCCTCTGTTTACAAGAACCTCGTTTACAGTACAAGTTCAACATCGCAGAAAGTGAAAAATGGATAAAGAAGTTGTGGTATTTACTTACAAAGCAATATCACTCAGCAATGAAATCTATGTCATCAGGCCCTTAGCAGCACAATGAGTGGATTCAGGTATGATGATTCTAACTGAAATAAGTCACACAGAAAAAGAAACATCATAAGATATCAGTAAAACACGGAATGTAAACTTGGCTACACAGGAACTGAATTACAGAACAGAACAGGGTCTCAAATTTAGAAAACCAACTTATGCTTTCTTAAGGGTAAAGTGAGTTGGGGTGCTGCATAAAACCAGAGATTGAAATGAGCACAGATAAAGTTCCTTAAGCCAAATATGGAATAGACAAGAGCTACTCCTTGCTCAACGAAATGGACTCAACACCGCATATTAAACGCCTAAGAATGTACCTGACTAGTAAGTATCTTAAAACCTATGGATTGCTATGTCTCCGAAAGAGAATCAAGCATGTGTACAGGGGCATAAACGCAGCAGTGATAGGATTGGAGAGGTTCGGTGAGCAAATGAAGACCCTTTGAAGTCATATTGCATGGTACCCATTCCACGGGTTTCAACTACCCAGGTTTAAGGTATTCTACCTTCAGCTAAAACATGCATGTGGAAACTAGAGTATGATCAACCATGTGATCGGGAAACGTGTTCAAATATGTCTCAGTTTTCGTACCCTGGTACTCGGGTGCAACATTCCAGACGCTTTACTAACACCCTCCCGACTTGGAGAGTCAGTCCCTTTAACCTCCTGTTTGGCCCAGTTTGTAATTTCTGCGGAAGATGAACAGGAATAGCGAGAACCAATGAGAGACTAGCTGGAGGTGTCTGGACGGGCAAATTTAACTCTCATTTCCCACCAGGAAGAGGAATTAACCAAAGGCTCAGCGTGCCGTGCGCGAACCAGATTAGGGCCTGAAGCCATCCTGCGGTGTTGCGGCCAGCTCAAAAGAAAGCGAGTTGAAGAAAGGAGCTCAGGGGCACTGTAATTCACAAACCTGCAGAGTTATAAATGACAGCTATCGTCCAAAAATATACTGAAGTAAGGCTGCCAAGAGGAATTGAAAGCGGGGCAGAATTGCAGGAAACCGATTTCAGGAGGTAGACTGGAATTGCATTGAAAGCATAGGAAAAGAGGCAGAACGTCCACAATGATGCACTTGGCCAAAAAGGGCGTATGCGTTTTTTCCTGAATATATTCAGGAAAAAATGCATACGCACTTTTTGGCCAACCAAGCAAGCTTGCAAAGGAAATCTGCACTACAATGAAGTCTCACTTCCCCCCGGTCAAAAGGGCCATCTGAAAAAAGTGTAAAATCCAGAAAGGCAGGACAGGCCATGGAGAACTGGGAGCCTTGTTATGCTGATGGGCGGGATGTAAATTGCCAACAGCCACTCGGGAGAAGTGTATGGTGTTTCCTGAAACATCTAAAAAACAAAGCAACAGAGCCTAGGGCACTTCCACTTATGGTCCTATAGCTTAGGGAAATTAAAATCAAAAAGACACAGCCACCCCAAAGTTTGGGACGCCTCTGTTTACAAGAAACTCATTTACCGTACAAGTTCAATATCACAGAAAGTGAAAAATTGATAAAGAAGTTGTGGTACTTACGTACAATGCAGTATCACTCAACAATGAAATCTATGTCATCAGGCCCATAGCAGCATAATGAGTGGATTCAGGTACGATGATTCTAACTGAAATAAGTCACACAGAAAAAGAAACATCATAAGATATCACTAATACACAGAATGTAAACTTGGCTACACAGGAACTGAATTCCAAAACAGAACAGGGTCTCAAATTTAGAAAACCAACTTATGCTTGCTTAAGGGGAAAGGTGAGTTGGGGTGCTGCATAAAACCAGAAATTGAAATGAGCACAGATAAAGTTCCTGAAGCCAAATATGGAAGAGACAAGAGCTACTCCTTGCTCAACGAAATGGACTCAACACCGCATATTAAACGCCTAAGAATGTACCTGACTAGTAAGTATCTTAAAACCTATGGATTGCTATGTCTCCGAAAGAGAATCAAGCATGTGTACAGGGGCATAAACGCAGCAGTGATAGGATTGGAGAGGTTCGGTGAGCAAATGAAGACCCTTTGAAGTTATATTGCATGGTACCCATTCCACGGGTTTCAACTACCCAGGTTTAAGGTATTCTACCTTCAGCTAAAACATGCATGTGGAAACTAGAGTATGATCAACCATGTGATCGGGAAACGTGTTCAAATATGTCTCAGTTTTCGTACCCTGGTACTCGGGTGCAACATTCCAGACGCTTTACTAACACCCTCCCGACTTGGAGAGTCAGTCCCTTTAACCTCCTGTTTGGCCCAGTTTGTAATTTCTGCGGAAGATGAACAGGAATAGCGAGAACCAATGAGAGACTAGCTGGAGGTGTCTGGACGGGCAAATTTAACTCTCATTTCCCACCAGGAAGAGGAATTAACCAAAGGCTCAGCGTGCCGTGCCGGAACCAGATTAGGGCCTGAAGCCATCCTGCGGTGTTGCGGCCAGCTCAAAAGAAAGCGAGTTGAAGAAAGGAGCTCAGGGGCACTGTAATTCACAAACCTGCAGAGTTATAAATGACAGCTATCGTCCAAAAATATACTGAAGTAAGGCTGCCAAGAGGACTTGAAAGCGGGGCAGAATTGCAGGAAACCGATTTCAGGAGGTAGACTGGAATTGCATTGAAAGCATAGGAAAAGAGGCAGAACGTCCACAATGATGCACTTGGCCAAAAAGGGCGTATGCGTTTTTTCCTGAATATATTCAGGAAAAAACGCATACGCCCTTTTTGGCCAACCAAGCAAGCTTGCAAAGGAAATCTGCACTACAATGAAGTCTCACTTCCCCCCGGTCAAAAGGGCCATCTGAAAAAAGTGTAAAATCCAGAAAGGCAGGAGAGGCCATGGAGAACTGGGAGCCTTGTTATGCTGATGGGCGGGATGTAAATTGTCAACAGACACTCGGGAGAAGTGTATGGTGTTTCCTGAAACATCTAAAAAACAAAGCAACAGAGCCTAGGGCACTTCCACTTATGGTCCTATAGCTTAGGGAAATTAAAATCAAAAAGACACAGCCACCCCAAAGTTTGGGACGCCTCTGTTTACAAGAACCTCGTTTACAGTACAAGTTCAACATTGCAGAAAGTGAAAAATGGATAAAGAAGTTGTGGTATTTACTTACAAAGCAATATCACTCAGCAATGAAATCTATGTCATCAGGCCCTTAGCAGCACAATGAGTGGATTCAGGTATGATGATTCTAACTGAAATAAGTCACACAGAAAAAGAAACATCATAAGATATCACTAATACACGGAATGTAAACTTGGCTACACAGGAACTGAATTACAGAACAGAACAGGGTCTCAAATTTAGAAAACCAACTTATGCTTGCTTAAGGGTAAAGGTGAGTTGGTGTGCTGCATAAAACCAGAGATTGAAATGAGCACAGATAAAGTTCCTTAAGCCAAATATGGAATAGACAAGAGCTACTCCTTGCTCAACGAAATGGACTCAACACCGCATATTAAACGCCTAAGAATGTACCTGACTAGTAAGTATCTTAAAACCTATGGATTGCTATGTCTCCGAAAGAGAATCAAGCATGTGTACAGGGGCATAAACGCAGCAGTGATAGGATTGGAGAGGTTCGGTGAGCAAATGAAGACCCTTTGAAGTCATATTGCATGGTACCCATTCCACGGGTTTCAACTACCCAGGTTTAAGGTATTCTTCCTTCAGCTAAAACATGCATGTGGAACCTAGAGTATGATCAACCATGTGATCGGGAGACGTGTTCAAATATGTCTCAGTTTTCGTACCCTGGTACTCGGGTACAACATTCCAGACGCTTTACTAACACTCTCCCGACTTGGAGAGTCAGTCCCTTTAACCTCCTGTTTGGCCCAGTTTGCAATTTCTGCGGAAGATGAACAGGAATAGCGAGAACCAATGAGAGACTAGCTGGAGGTGTCTGGACGGGCAAATTTAACTCTCATTTCCCACCAGGAAGAGGAATTAACCAAAGGCTCAGCGTGCCATGCCGGAACCAGATTAGGGCCTGAAGCCATCCTGCGGTGTTGCGGCCAGGTCACAAGAAAGCGAGTTGAAGAAAGGAGCTCAGGGGCACTGTAATTCACAAACCTGCAGAGTTATAAATGACAGCTATCGTCCAAAAATATACTGAAGTAAGGCTGCCAAGAGGACTTGAAAGCGGGGCAGAATTGCAGGAAACCGATTTCAGGAGGTAGACTGGAATTGCATTGAAAGCATAGGAAAAGAGGCAGAACGTCCACAATGATGCACTTGGCCAAAAAGGGCGTATGCGTTTTTTCCTGAATATATTCAGGAAAAAACGCATACGCTCTTTTTGGCCAACCAAGCAAGCTTGCAAAGGAAATCTGCACTACAATGAAGTCTCACTTCCCCCCGGTCAAAAGGGCCATCTGAAAAAAGTGTAAAATCCAGAAAGGCAGGACAGGCCATGGAGAACTGGGAGCCTTGTTATGCTGATGGGAGGGATGTAAATTGCCAACAGACACTCGGGAGAAGTGTATGGTGTTTCCTGAAACATCTAAAAAACAAAGCAACAGAGCCTAGGGCACTTCCACTTATGGTCCTATAGATTAGGGAAATTAAAATCAAAAAGACACAGCCACCCCAAAGTTTGGGACGCCTCTGTTTACAAGAACCTCGTTTACAGTACAAGTTCAACATCGCAGAAAGTGAAAAATGGATAAAGAAGTTGTGGTATTTACTTACAAAGCAATATCACTCAGCAATGAAATCTATGTCATCAGGCCCTTAGCAGCACAATGAGTGGATTCAGGTATGATGATTCTAACTGAAATAAGTCACACAGAAAAAGAAACATCATAAGATATCAGTAAAACACGGAATGTAAACTTGGCTACACAGGAACTGAATTACAGAACAGAACAGGGTCTCAAATTTAGAAAACCAACTTATGCTTGCTTAAGGGTAAAGTGAGTTGGGGTGCTGCATAAAACCAGAGATTGAAATGAGCACAGATAAAGTTCCTTAAGCCAAATATGGAATAGACAAGAGCTACTCCTTGCTCAACGAAATGGACACAACACCCCATATTAAACGCCTAAGAATGTACCTGACTAGTAAGTATCTTAAAACCTATGGATTGCTATGTCTCCGAAAGAGAATCAAGCATGTGTACAGGGGCATAAACGCAGCAGTGATAGGATTGGAGAGGTTCGGTGAGCAAATGAAGACCCTTTGAAGTCATATTGCATGGTACCCATTCCACGGGTTTCAACTACCCAGGTTTAAGGTATTCTACCTTCAGCTAAAACATGCATGTGGAAACTAGAGTATGATCAACCATGTGATCGGGAAACGTGTTCAAATATGTCTCAGTTTTCGTACCCTGGTACTCGGGTGCAACATTCCAGACGCTTTACTAACACCCTCCCGACTTGGAGAGTCAGTCCCTTTAACCTCCTGTTTGGCCCAGTTTGCAATTTCTGCGGAAGATGAACAGGAATAGCGAGAACCAATGAGAGACTAGCTGGAGGTGTCTGGACGGGCAAATTTAACTCTCATTTCCCACCAGGAAGAGGAATTAACCAAAGGCTCAGCGTGCCATGCCGGAACCAGATTAGGGCCTGAAGCCATCCTGCGGTGTTGCGGCCAGGTCACAAGAAAGCGAGTTGAAGAAAGGAGCTCAGGGGCACTGTAATTCACAAACCTGCAGAGTTATAAATGACAGCTATCGTCCAAAAATATACTGAAGTAAGGCTGCCAAGAGGACTTGAAAGCGGGGCAGAATTGCAGGAAACCGATTTCAGGAGGTAGACTGGAATTGCATTGAAAGCATAGGAAAAGAGGCAGAACGTCCACAATGATGCACTTGGCCAAAAAGGGCGTATGCGTTTTTTCCTGAATATATTCAGGAAAAAACGCATACGCCCTTTCTGGCCAACCAAGCAAGCTTGCAAAGGAAATCTGCACTACAATGAAGTCTCACTTCCCCCCGGTCAAAAGGGCCATCTGAAAAAAGTGTAAAATCCAGAAAGGCAGGACAGGCCATGGAGAACTGGGAGCCTTTTTATGCTGATGGGAGGGATGTAAATTGCCAACAGACACTCGGGAGAAGTGTATGGTGTTTCCTGAAACATCTAAAAAACAAAGCAACAGAGCCTAGGGCACTTCCACTTATGGTCCTATAGATTAGGGAAATTAAAATCAAAAAGACACAGCCACCCCAAAGTTTGGGACGCCTCTGTTTACAAGAACCTCGTTTACAGTACAAGTTCAACATCGCAGAAAGTGAAAAATGGATAAAGAAGTTGTGGTATTTACTTACAAAGCAATATCACTCAGCAATGAAATCTATGTCATCAGGCCCTTAGCAGCACAATGAGTGGATTCAGGTATGATGATTCTAACTGAAATAAGTCACACAGAAAAAGAAACATCATAAGATATCAGTAAAACACGGAATGTAAACTTGGCTACACAGGAACTGAATTACAGAACAGAACAGGGTCTCAAATTTAGAAAACCAACTTATGCTTGCTTAAGGGTAAAGTGAGTTGGGGTGCTGCATAAAACCAGAGATTGAAATGAGCACAGATAAAGTTCCTTAAGCCAAATATGGAATAGACAAGAGCTACTCCTTGCTCAACGAAATGGACTCAACACCGCATATTAAACGCCTAAGAATGTACCTGACTAGTAAGTATCTTAAAACCTATGGATTGCTATGTCTCCGAAAGAGAATCAAGCATGTGTACAGGGGCATAAACGCAGCAGTGATAGGATTGGAGAGGTTCGGTGAGCAAATGAAGACCCTTTGAAGTCATATTGCATGGTACCCATTCCACGGGTTTCAACTACCCAGGTTTAAGGTATTCTACCTTCAGCTAAAACATGCATGTGGAAACTAGAGTATGATCAACCATGTGATCGGGAAACGTGTTCAAATATGTCTCAGTTTTCGTACCCTGGTACTCGGGTGCAACATTCCAGACGCTTTACTAACACCCTCCCGACTTGGAGAGTCAGTCCCTTTAACCTCCTGTTTGGCCCAGTTTGCAATTTCTGCGGAAGATGAACAGGAATAGCGAGAACCAATGAGAGACTAGCTGGAGGTGTCTGGACGGGCAAATTTAACTCTCATTTCCCACCAGGAAGAGGAATTAACCAAAGGCTCAGCATGCCATGCCGGAACCAGATTAGGGCCTGAAGCCATCCTGCGGTGTTGCGGCCAGGTCACAAGAAAGCGAGTTGAAGAAAGGAGCTCAGGGGCACTGTAATTCACAAACCTGCAGAGTTATAAATGACAGCTATCGTCCAAAAATATACTGAAGTAAGGCTGCCAAGAGGACTTGAAAGCGGGGCAGAATTGCAGGAAACCGATTTCAGGAGGTAGACTGGAATTGCATTGAAAGCATAGGAAAAGAGGCAGAACGTCCACAATGATGCACTTGGCCAAAAAGGGCGTATGCGTTTTTTCCTGAATATATTCAGGAAAAAACGCATACGCCCTTTCTGGCCAACCAAGCAAGCTTGCAAAGGAAATCTGCACTACAATGAAGTCTCACTTCCCCCCGGTCAAAAGGGCCATCTGAAAAAAGTGTAAAATCCAGAAAGGCAGGACAGGCCATGGAGAACTGGGAGCCTTTTTATGCTGATGGGAGGGATGTAAATTGCCAACAGACACTCGGGAGAAGTGTATGGTGTTTCCTGAAACATCTAAAAAACAAAGCAACAGAGCCTAGGGCACTTCCAGTTATGGTCCTATAGATTAGGGAAATTAAAATCAAAAAGACACAGCCACCCCAAAGTTTGGGACGCCTCTGTTTACAAGAACCTCGTTTACAGTACAAGTTCAACATCGCAGAAAGTGAAAAATGGATAAAGAAGTTGTGGTATTTACTTACAAAGCAATATCACTCAGCAATGAAATCTATGTCATCAGGCCCTTAGCAGCACAATGAGTGGATTCAGGTATGATGATTCTAACTGAAATAAGTCACACAGAAAAAGAAACATCATAAGATATCACTAATACACAGAATGTAAACTTGGCTACACAGGAACTGAATTACAGAACAGAACAGGGTCTCAAATTTAGAAAACCAACTTATGCTTTCTTAAGGGTAAAGTGAGTTGGGGTGCTGCATAAAACCAGAGATTGAAATGAGCACAGATAAAGTTCCTTAAGCCAAATATGGAATAGACAAGAGCTACTCCTTGCTCAACGAAATGGACTCAACACCGCATATTAAACGCCTAAGAATGTACCTGACTAGTAAGTATCTTAAAACCTATGGATTGCTATGTCTCCGAAAGAGAATCAAGCATGTGTACAGGGGCATAAACGCAGCAGTGATAGGATTGGAGAGGTTCGGTGAGCAAATGAAGACCCTTTGAAGTCATATTGCATGGTACCCATTCCACGGGTTTCAACTACCCAGGTTTAAGGTATTCTACCTTCAGCTAAAACATGCATGTGGAAACTAGAGTATGATCAACCATGTGATCGGGAAACGTGTTCAAATATGTCTCAGTTTTCGTACCCTGGTACTCGGGTGCAACATTCCAGACGCTTTAATAACACCCTCCCGACTTGGAGAGTCAGTCCCTTTAACCTCCTGTTTGGCCCAGTTTGTAATTTCTGCGGAAGATGAACAGGAATAGCGAGAACCAATGAGAGACTAGCTGGAGGTGTCTGGACGGGCAAATTTAACTCTCATTTCCCACCAGGAAGAGGAATTAACCAAAGGCTCAGCGTACCGTGCGTGAACCAGATTAGGGCCTGAAGCCATCCTGCGGTGTTGCGGCCAGCTCAAAAGAAAGCGAGTTGAAGAAAGGAGCTCAGGGGCACTGTAATTCACAAACCTGCAGAGTTATAAATGACAGCTATCGTCCAAAAATATACTGAAGTAAGGCTGCCAAGAGGAATTGAAAGCGGGGCAGAATTGCAGGAAACCGATTTCAGGAGGTAGACTGGAATTGCATTGAAAGCATAGGAAAAGAGGCAGAACGTCCACAATGATGCACTTGGCCAAAAAGGGCGTATGCGTTTTTTCCTGAATATATTCAGGAAAAAATGCATACGCACTTTTTGGCCAACCAAGCAAGCTTGCAAAGGAAATCTGCACTACAATGAAGTCTCACTTCCCCCCGGTCAAAAGGGCCATCTGAAAAAAGTGTAAAATCCAGAAAGGCAGGACAGGCCATGGAGAACTGGGAGCCTTGTTATGCTGATGGGCGGGATGTAAATTGCCAACAGCCACTCGGGAGAAGTGTATGGTGTTTCCTGAAACATCTAAAAAACAAAGCAACAGAGCCTAGGGCACTTCCACTTATGGTCCTATAGCTTAGGGAAATTAAAATCAAAAAGACACAGCCACCCCAAAGTTTGGGACGCCTCTGTTTACAAGAAACTCATTTACCGTACAAGTTCAATATCACAGAAAGTGAAAAATTGATAAAGAAGTTGTGGTACTTACGTACAATGCAGTATCACTCAACAATGAAATCTATGTCATCAGGCCCATAGCAGCATAATGAGTGGATTCAGGTACGATGATTCTAACTGAAATAAGTCACACAGAAAAAGAAACATCATAAGATATCACTAATACACAGAATGTAAACTTGGCTACACAGGAACTGAATTCCAAAACAGAACAGGGTCTCAAATTTAGAAAACCAACTTATGCTTGCTTAAGGGGAAAGGTGAGTTGGGGTGCTGCATAAAACCAGAAATTGAAATGAGCACAGATAAAGTTCCTGAAGCCAAATATGGAAGAGACAAGAGCTACTCCTTGCTCAACGAAATGGACTCAACACCGCATATTAAACGCCTAAGAATGTACCTGACTAGTAAGTATCTTAAAACCTATGGATTGCTATGTCTCCGAAAGAGAATCAAGCATGTGTACAGGGGCATAAACGCAGCAGTGATAGGATTGGAGAGGTTCGGTGAGCAAATGAAGACCCTTTGAAGTTATATTGCATGGTACCCATTCCACGGGTTTCAACTACCCAGGTTTAAGGTATTCTACCTTCAGCTAAAACATGCATGTGGAAACTAGAGTATGATCAACCATGTGATCGGGAAACGTGTTCAAATATGTCTCAGTTTTCGTACCCTGGTACTCGGGTGCAACATTCCAGACGCTTTACTAACACCCTCCCGACTTGGAGAGTCAGTCCCTTTAACCTCCTGTTTGGCCCAGTTTGTAATTTCTGCGGAAGATGAACAGGAATAGCGAGAACCAATGAGAGACTAGCTGGAGGTGTCTGGACGGGCAAATTTAACTCTCATTTCCCACCAGGAAGAGGAATTAACCAAAGGCTCAGCGTGCCGTGCCGGAACCAGATTAGGGCCTGAAGCCATCCTGCGGTGTTGCGGCCAGCTCAAAAGAAAGCGAGTTGAAGAAAGGAGCTCAGGGGCACTGTAATTCACAAACCTGCAGAGTTATAAATGACAGCTATCGTCCAAAAATATACTGAAGTAAGGCTGCCAAGAGGACTTGAAAGCGGGGCAGAATTGCAGGAAACCGATTTCAGGAGGTAGACTGGAATTGCATTGAAAGCATAGGAAAAGAGGCAGGACGTCCACAATGATGTACTGGGCCAAAAAGGGCGTATGCATTTTTTCCTGAATATATTCAGGAAAAAACGCATACGCCCTTTTTGGCCAACCAAGCAAACTTGCAAAGGAAATCTGCACTACAATGAAGTCTCACTGCCCCCCGGTCAAAAGGGCCATCTGAAAAATGTGTAAAATCCAGAAAGGCAGGACAGGCCATGGAGAACTGGGAGCCTTCTTATGCTGATGGGCGGGATGGAAATTGCCAACAGACACTCGGGAGAAGTGTATGGTGTTTCCTGAAACATCTAAAAAACAAAGCAACAGAGCCTAGGGCACTTCCACTTATGGTCCTATAGCTTAGGGAAATTAAAATCAAAAAGACACAGCCACCCCAAAGTTTGGGACGCCTCTGTTTACAAGAACCTCATTTACCGTACAAGTTCAATATGACAGAACGTGAAAAATGGATAAAGAAGTTGTGGTACTTACGTACAATGCAGTATCACTCAGCAATGAAATCTATGTCATCAGGACCGTAGCAGAATAATGAGTGGATTCAGGTACGATGATTCTAACTGAAATAAGTCACACAGAAAAAGAAACATCATAAGATATCACTAATACACGGAATGTAAACTTGGCTACACAGGAACTGAATTCCAAAACAGAACAGGGTCTCAAATTTAGAAAACCAACTTATGCTTGCTTAAGGGGAAAGGTGAGTTGGGGTGCTGCATAAAACCAGAGATTGAAATGAGCACAGATAAAGTTCTTTAAGCCAAATATGGAATAGACAAGAGCTACTCCTTGCTCAACGAAATGGACACAACACCCCATATTAAACGCCTAAGAATGTACCTGACTAGTAAGTATCTTAAAACCTATGGATTGCTATGTCTCCAAAAGAGAATCAAGCATGTGTACAGGGGCATAAACGCAGCAGTGATAGGATTGGAGAGGTTCGGTGAGCAAATGAAGACCCTTTGAAGTCATATTGCATGGTACCCATTCCACGGGTTTCAACTACCCAGGTTTAAGGTATTCTTCCTTCAGCTAAAACATGCATGTGGAACCTAGAGTATGATCAACCATGAGATCGGGAGACGTGTTCAAATATGTCTCAGTTTTCGTACCCTGGTACTCGGGTGCAACATTCCAGACGCTTTACTAACACTCTCCCGACTTGGAGAGTCAGTCCCTTTAACCTCCTGTTTGGCCCAGTTTGCAATTTCTGCGGAAGATGAACAGGAATAGCGAGAACCAATGAGAGACTAGCTGGAGGTGTCTGGACGGGCAAATTTAACACTCATTTCCCACCAGGAAGAGGAAATAACCAAAGGCTCAGCGTGCCGTGCCGGAACCAGATTAGGGCCTGAAGCCATCCTGCGGTGTTGCGGCCAGCTCAAAAGAAAGCGAGTTGAAGAAAGGAGCTCAGGGGCACTGTAATTCACAAACCTGCAGAGTTATAAATGACAGCTATCGTCCAAAAATATACTGAAGTAAGGGTGCCAAGAGGACTTGAAAGCGGGGCAGAATTGCAGGAAACCGATTTCAGGAGGTAGACTGGAATTGCATTGAAAGCATAGGAAAAGAGGCAGAACGTCCACAATGATGCACTTGGCCTAAAAGGGCGTATGCGTTTTTTCCTGAATATATTCAGGAAAAAACGCATACGCCCTTTTTGGCCTACCAAGGAAGCTTGCAAAGGAAATCTGCACTACAATGAAGTCTCACTTCCCCACTGACAAAAGGGCCATCTGAAAAAAGTGTAAAATCCAGAAAGGCAGGACAGGCCATGGAGAACTGGGAGCCTTGTTATGCTGATGGGCGGGATTTAAATTGCCAACAGACACTCGGGAGAAGTGTATGGTGCTTCCTGAAACATCTAAAAAACAAAGCAACAGAGCCTAGGGCACTTCCACTTATGGTCCTATAGCTTAGGGAAATTAAAATCAAAATGACACAGCCACCCCAAAGTTTGGAACGGCTCTGTTTACAAGAACCTCGTTTACAGTACAAGTTCAACATCGCAGAAAGTGAAAAATGGATAAAGAAGTTGTGGTATTTACTTACAAAGCAATATCACTCAGCAATGAAATCTATGTCATCAGGCCCTTAGCAGCACAATGAGTGGATTCAGGTACGATGATTCTAACTGAAATAAGTCACACAGAAAAAGAAACATCATAAGATATCACTAATACACGGAATGTAAACTTGGCTACACAGGAACTGAATTACAAAACAGAACAGGGTCTCAAATTTAGAAAACCAACTTATGCTTGCTTAAGGGCAAAGGTGAGTTGGGGTGCTGCATAAAACCAGAGATTGAAATGAGCACAGATAAAGTTCCTTAAGCCAAATATGGAATAGACAAGAGCTACTCCTTGCTCAACGAAATGGACTCAACACCCCATATTAAACGCCTAAGAATGTACCTGACTAGTAAGTATTTTAAAACCTATGGATTGCTATGTCTCCAAAGGAGAATCTAGCGTGTGTACAGGGCCATAAACGCAGCAGTGATAGGATTGGAGAGGTTCGGTGAGCAAATGAAGACCCTTTGAAGTCATATTGCATGGTACGCATTCCACGGGTTTCAACTACCCAGGTTTAAGGTATTCTTCCTTCAGCTAAAACATGCATGTGGAACCTAGAGTATGATCAACCATGTGATCGGGAGACGTGTTCAAATATGTCTCTGTTTTCGTACGCTGATATTCGGGTGCAACATTCCAGACGCTTTACTAACACTCTCCCGACTTGGAGAGTCAGTCCCTTTAACCTCCTGTTTGGTCCAGTTTGCAATTTCTGGGGAAGATGAACAGGAATAGCGAGAACCAATGAGAGACTAGCTGGAGGTGTCTCGACGGGCAAATTTAACTCTCATTTCCCACCAGGAAGAGGAATTAACCAAAGGCTCAGCGTGCCGTGCCGGAACCAGATTAGGGCCTGAAGCCATCCTGCGGTGTTGCGGCCAAGTCACAAGAAAGCGAGTTGAAGAAAGGAGCTCAGGGGCACTGTAATTCACAAAGCTGCAGAGTTATAAATGACAGCTATCGTCCAAAAATATACTGAAGTAAGGCTGCCAAGAGGACTTGAAAGCGGGGCAGAATTGCAGGAAACCGATTTCAGGAGGTAGACTGGAATTGCATTGAAAGCATAGGAAAAGAGGCAGAACGTCCACAATGATGCACTTGTCCAAAAAGTGCGTATGCGTTTTTTCCTGAATATATTCAGGAAAAAACGCATACGCACTTTTTGGCCAACCAAGCAAGCTTGCAAAGGAAATCTGCACTACAATGAAGTCTCACTTCCCCCCGGTCAAAAGGGCCATCTGAAAAAAGTGTAAAATCCAGAAAGGCAGGACAGGCCATGGAGAACTGGGAGCCTTGTTATGCTGATGGGCAGGATGTAAATTGCCAACAGACACTCGGGAGAAGTGTATGGTGTTTCCTGAAACATCTAAAAAACAAAGCAACAGAGCCTAGGGCACTTCCACTTACGGTCCTATAGCTTAGGGAAATTAAAATCAAAAAGACACAGCCACCCCAAAGTTTGGGACGCCTCTGTTTACAAGAACCTCGTTTATAGTACAAGTTCAACATCGCAGAAAGTGAAAAATGGATAAAGAATTTGTGGTATTTACTTACAAAGCAATATCACTCAGCAATGAAATCTATGTCATCGGGCCCTTAGCAGCACAATGAGTTGATTCAGGTATGATGATTCTAACTGAAATAAGTCACACAGAAAAAGAAACATCATAAGATATCACTAATACACGGAATGTAAACTTGGCTACACAGGAACTGAATTACAGAACAGAACAGGGTCTCAAATTCAGAAAACCAACTTATGTTTGCTTAAGGGTAAAGGTGAGTTGGGGTGCTGCATAAAACCAGAGATTGAAATGAGCACAGATAAATTCCTTAAGCCAAATATGGAATAGACAAGAGCTACTCCTTGCTCAACGAAATGGACTCAACACCGCATATTAAACGCCTAAGAATGTACCTGACTAGTAAGTATCTTAAAACCTATGGATTGCTATGTCTCCGAAAGAGAATCAAGCATGTATCCAGGGGCATAAACGCAGTAGTGATAGGATTGGAGAGGTTCGGTGAGCAAATGAAGACCCTTTGAAGTCATATTGCATGGTACCCATTCCACGGGTTTCAACTACCCAGGTTTAAGGTATTCTTCCTTCAGCTAAAACATGCATGTGGAACCTAGAGTATGATCAACCATGTGATCGGGAGACGTTTTCAAATATGTCTCAGTTTTCATCCCCTGGTACTCGGGTGCAACATTCCAGACGCTTTACTAACACTCTCCCCACTTGGAGAGTCAGTACCTTTAACCTCCTGTTTGGCCCAGTTTGCAATTTCTGCGGAAGATGAACAGGAATAGGGAGAACCAATGAGAGACTAGCTGGAGGTGTCTGGACGGGCAAATTTAACTCTCAATTCCCACCAGGAAGAGGAAATAACCAAAGGCTCAGCGTGCCGTGCCGGAACCAGATTAGGGCCTGAAGCCATCCTGCGGTGTTGCGGCCAGCTCAAAAGAAAGCGAGTTGAAGAAAGGAGCTCAGGGGCACTGTAATTCACAAACCTGCAGAGTTATAAATGACAGCTATCGTCCAAAAATATACTGAAGTAAGGCTGCCAAGAGGACTTGAAAGCGGGGCAGAATTGCAGGAAACCGATTTCAGGAGGTAGACTGGAATTGTATTCAAAGCATAGGAAAAGAGGCAGAACGTCCACAATGATGCACTTGGCCAAAAAGGGCGTATGCGTTTTTTCCTGAATATATTCAGGAAAAAACGCATACGCCCTTTTTGGCCAACCAAGCAAGCTTGCAAAGGAAATCTGCACTACAATGAAGTCTCACTTCCCCCCGGTCAAAAGGGCCATCTGAAAAAAGTGTAAAATCCAGAAAGGCAGGACAGGCCATGGAGAACTGGGAGCCTTGTTATGCTGATGGGCGGGATGTAAATTGCCAACAGACACTCGGGAGAAGTGTATAGTGTTTCCTGAAACATCTAAAAAACAAAGCAACAGAGCCTAGGGCACTTCCACTTATGGTCCTATAGCTTAGGGAAATTAAAATCAAAAAGACACAGCCACCCCAAAGTTTGGGACGCCTCTGTTTACAAGAACCTCGTTTACAGTACAAGTTCAATATCACAGAAAGTGAAAAATGGATAAAGAAGTTGTGGTACTTACGTACAATGCAGTATCACTCAGCAATGAAATCTATGTCATCAGGCCCGTAGCAGAATAATGAGTGGATTCAGGTACGATGATTCTAACTGAAATAAGTCACACAGAAAAAGAAACATCATAAGATATCACTAATACACGGAATGCAAACTTGGCTACACAGGAACTGAATTCCAAAACAGAACAGGGTCTCAAATTTAGAAAACCAACTTATGCTTGCTTAAGGGTAAAGGTGAGTTCGGGTGCTGCATAAAACCAGAGATTGAAATGACCACAGATAAAGTTCCTTAAGCCAAATATGGTATAGACAAGAGCTACTCCTAGCTCAATGAAATGGACACAACACCCCATATTAAACGCCTAAGAATGTACCTGACTAGTAAGTATCTTAAAACCTATGGATTGCTATGTCTCCAAAAGAGAATCAAGCGTGTGTACAGGGGCATAAACGCAGCAGTGATAGGATTGGAGAGGTTCGGTGAGCAAATGAAGACCCTTTGAAGTCATATTGCATGGTACCCATTCCACGGGTTTCAACTACCCAGGTTTAAGGTATTCTTCCTTCAGCTAAAACATGCATGTGGAACCTAGAGTATGATCAACCATGTGATCGGGAGACGTGTTCAAATATGTCTCAGTTTTCGTACCCTGGTACTCGGGTGCAACATTCCAGACGGTTTACTAACACTCTCCCGACTTGGAGAGTCAGTCCCTTTAAACTCCTGTTTGGCCCTGTTTGCAATTTCTGCGGAAGATGAACAGGAATAGCGAGAACCAATGAGAGACTAGCTGGAGGTGTCTCGACGGGCAAATTTAACTCTCATTTCCCACCAGGAAGAGGAAATAACCAAAGGCTCAGCGTGCCGTGCCGGAACCAGATTAGTGCCTGAAGCCATCCTGCGGTGTTGCGGCCAAGTCACAAGAAAGCGAGTTGAAGAAAGGAGCTCAGGGGCACTGTAATTCACAAACCTGCAGAGTTATAAATGACAGCTATCGTCCAAAAATATACTGAAGTAAGGCTGCCAAGAGGACTTGAAAGCGGGGCAGAATTGCAGGAAACCGATTTCAGGAGGTAGACTGGAATTGCATTGAAAGCATAGGAAAAGAGGCAGAACGTCCACAATGATGCACTTGGCCAAAAAGGGCGTATGCGTTTTTTCCTGAATATATTCAGGAAAAAACGCATACGCCCTTTTTGACCAACCAAGCAAACTTGCAAAGGAAATCTGCACTACAATGAAGTCTCACTTCCCCCCGGTCAAAAGGGCCATCTGAAAAAAGTGTAAAATCCAGAAAGGCAGGACAGGCCATGGAGAACTGGGAGCCTTGTTATGCTGATGGGCGGGATGTAAATTGCCAACAGACACTCGGGAGAAGTGTATGGTGTTTCCTGAAACATCTAAAAAACAAAGCAACAGAGCCTAGGGCACTTCCACTTATGGTCCTATAGCTTAGGGAAATTAAAATCAAAAAGACACAACCACCCCAAAGTTTGGGACGCCTCTGTTTACAGGATCCTCGTTTACCGTACAAGTTCAATATCGCAGAAAGTGAAAAATGGATAAAGAACTTGTGGTACTTATGTACAATGCAGTATCACTCAGCAATGAAATCTATATCATCAGGCCCGGAGCAGCATAATGAGTGGATTCAGGTACGATGATTCTAACTGAAATAAGTCACACAGAAAAAGAAACATCATAAGATATCACTAATACACGGAATGTAAACTTGGCTACACAGGAACTGAATTACAGAACAGAACAGGGTCTCAAATTTATAAAACCAACTTATGCTTGCTTAAGGGGAAAGGTGAGTTGGGGTGCTGCATAAAACCAGAGATTGAAATGAGCACAGATAAAGTTCCTTAAGCCAAATATGGAATAGACAAGAGCTACTCCTTGCTCAACGAAATGGACTCAAAACCCATTATTAAACACCTAAGAATGTACCGGACTAGTAAGTATCTTAAAACCTATGGATTGCTATGTCTCCAAAAGAGAATCAAGCATGTGTACAGGGGCATAAACGCAGCAGTGATAGGATTGGAGAGGTTCGGTGAGCAAATGAAGACCCTTTGAAGTCATATTGCATGGTACCCATTCCACGGGTCTCAACTCTCCAGGTTTAAGGTATTCTTCCTTCAGCTAAAACATGCATGTGGAACCCAGAGTATGATCAACCATGTGATCAGGAGACGTGTTCAAATATGTCTCAGTTTTCGTACCCTGGTACTCGGGTGCAACTTTCCAGACGCTTTACGAACACTCTCCCGACTTGGAGAGTCAGTCCCTTTAACCTCCTGTTTGGCCCAGTTTGCAATTTCTACGGAAGATGAACAGGAATAGTGAGAACCAATGAGAGACTAGCTGGAGGTGTCTGGACGGGCAAATTTAACTCTCATTTCCCACCAGGAAGAGGAAATAACCAAAGGCTCAGCGTGCCGTGCCGGAACCAGATTAGGGCCTGAAGCCATCCTGCGGTGTTGCGGCCAGGTCACAAGAAAGCGAGTTGAAGAAAGGAGCTCAGGGGCACTGTAATTCACAAACCTGCAGAGTTATAAATGACAGCTATCGTCCAAAAATATACTGAAGTAAGGCTGCCAAGAGGACTTGAAAGCGGGGCAGAATTACAGGAAACCGATTTCAGGAGGTAGACTGGAATTGCATTGAAAGCAAAGGAAAAGAGGCAAAACGTCCACAATGATGCACTTGGCCAAAAAGGGCGTATGCGTTTTTTCCTGAATATATTCAGGAAAAAACGCATACGCCCTTTTTGGCCAACCAAGCAAGCTTGCAAAGGAAATCTGCACTACAATGAAGTCTCACTTCCCCCCGGTCAAAAGGGCCATCTGAAAAAAGTGTAAAATCCAGAAAGGCAGGACAGGCCATGGAGAACTGGGAGCCTTGTTATGCTGATGGGCGTGATGTAAATTGCCAATAGACACTCGGGAGTAGTGTATGGTGTTTCCTGAATCATCTAAAAAACAAAGCAACAGAGCCTAGGGCACTTCCACTTATGGTCCTATAGCTTAGGGAAATTAAAATCAAAAAGACACAGCCACCTCAAAGTTTGGGACGCCTCTGTTTACAAGAACCTCGTTTACCGTACAGCTCAATATCATAGAAAGTGAAAAATGGATAAAGAAGTTGTGGTACTTACGTACAATGCAGTATCACTCAGCAATGAAATCTGTGTCATCAGGACCGTAGCAGCATAATGAGTGGATTCAGGTACGATGATTCTAACTGAAATAAGTCACACAGAAAAAGAAACATCATAAGATATCACTAATACACGGAATGTAAACTTGGTTACACAGGAACTGAATTCCAAAACAGAACAGGGTCTCAAATTTAGAAAACCAACTTATGCTTGCTTAAGGGGAAAGGTGAGTTGGGGTGCTGCATAAAACCAGAGATTGAAATGAGCACAGATAAAGTTCCTTAAGCCAAATATGGAATAGACAAGAGCTACTCCTTGCTCAATGAAATGGACTCAACACCCCATATTAAACGCCTAAGAATGTACCTGACTAGTAAGTATCTTAAAACCTATGGATTGCTATGTCTCCGAAAGAGAATCAAGCGTGTGTACAGGGGCTAAACGCAGCAGTGATAGAATTGGAGAGATTCGGTTAGCAAATGAAGACCCTTTGAAGTCATATTGCATGGTACCCATTCCACGGGTTTCAACTACCCAGGTTTAAGGTATTCTTCCTTCAGCTAAAACATGCATGTGGAAACTAGAGTATGATCAACCATGTGAACGGGAGACGTGTTCAAATATGTCTCAGTTTTCCTCCCCTGGTACTCGGGTGCAACATTCCAAACGCTTTACTAGCACTCTCCCGACTTGGAGAGTCAGTCCCTTTAACCTCCTGTTTGGCCCAGTTTGCAATTTCTGCGGAAGATGAACAGGAATAGCGAGAACCAATGAGAGACTAGCTGGAGGTGTCTGGACGGGCAAATTTAACTCTCATTTCCCACCAGGAAGAGGAAATAACCAAAGGCTCAGCGTGCCGTGCCGGAACCAGATTAGGGCCTGAAGCCATCCTGCGGTGTTGCGGCCAGGTCACAAGAAAGAGAGTTGAAGAAAGGAGCTCAGGGGCACTGTAATTCACAAACCTGCAGAGTTATAAATGACAGCTATCGTCCAAAAATATACTGAAGTAAGGCTGCCAAGAGGACTTGAAGGCGGGGCAGAATTGCAGGAAACCGATTTCAGGAGGTAGACTGGAATTGCATTGAAAGCATAGGAAAAGAGGCAGAACGTCCACAATGATGCACTTGGCCAAAAAGGGCGTATGCGTTTTTTCCTGAATATATTCAGGAAAAAACGCATACACCCTTTTTGGCCAACCATGCAAGCTTGCAAAGGAAATCTGCACTACAATGAAGTCTCACTTCCCCCCAGTCAAAAGGGCCATCTGAAAAAAGGGTAAAATCCAGAAAGGCAGGACAGGCCATGGAGAACTGGGAGCCTTGTTATGCTGATGGGCGGGATGTAAATTGCCAACAGACACTCGGGAGAAGTGTATGGTGTTTCCTGAATCATCTAAAAAACAAAGCAACAGAGCCTAGGGCACTTCCACTTATGGTCCTATAGCTTAGGGAAATTAAAATAAAAAAGACACAGCCACCCCAAAGTTTGGGACGCCTCTGTTTACAAGAACCTCGTTTACAGTACAAGTTCAATATCACAGAAAGTGAAAAATGGATAAAGAAGTTGTGGTACTTACGTACAATGCAGTATCACTCAGCAATGAAATCTATGTCATCAGGCCCGTAGCAGAATAATGAGTGGATTCAGGTACGATGATTCTAACTGAAATAAGTCACACAGAAAAAGAAACATCATAAGATATCACTAATACACGGAATGTAAACTTGGCTACACAGGAACTGAATTCCAAAACAGAACAGGGTCTCAAATTTAGAAAACCAACTTATGCTTGCTTAAGGGGAAAGGTGAGTTGGGGTGCTGCATAAAACCAGAGATTGAAATGAGCACAGATAAAGTTCCTTAAGCCAAATATGGAATAGACAAGAGCTACTCCTTGCTCAACGAAATGTACTCAACACCCCATATTAAACGCCTAAGAATGTACCTGACTAGTAAGTATCTTAAAACCTATGGATTGCTATGTCTCCAAAAGAGAATCAAGCGTGTGTTCAGGTGCATAAATGCAGCAGTGATAAGATTGGAGAGGTTCGGTGAGCAAATGAAGACCCTTTGAAGTCATATTGCATGGTACCCATTACACGGGTCTCAACTCTAGAGGTTTAATGTATTCTTCCTTCAGCTAAAACATGCATGTGGAACCCAGAGTATGATCAACCGTGTGAACGGGAGACGTGTTCAAATATGTCTCAGTTTTCCTCCCCTGGTACTCGGGTGCAACATTCCAGACGCTTTACTAACACTCTCCCCACTTGGAGAGTCAGCGCCTTTAAACTCCTGTTTGGCCCAGTTTGCAATTTCTGCGGAAGATGAACAGGAATAGCGAGAACCAATGAGAGACTAGCTGGAGGTGTCTGGACGGGCAAATTTAACTCTCATCTCCCACCAGGAAGAGGAAATAACCAAAGACTCAGCGTGCCGTGCCGGAACCAGATTAGGGCCTGAAGCCATCCAGCGGTGTTACGGCCATCTCAAAAGAAAGTGAGTTGAAGAAAGGAGCTCAGAGGCACTGTAATTCACAAACCTGCAGAGTTATAAATGACAGCTATCATCCAAAAATATACTGAAGTAAGGCTGCCAAGAGGACTTGAATGCGGGGCAGAATTGCAGGAAACCGATTTCAGGAGGTAGACTGTAATTGCATTGAAAGCAGAGGAAAAGAGGCTGAACCTCCACCATTATACACTTCGCCAAAAAGCGCGTATGCGTTTTTTCCTGAATATATTCAGGAAAAAACGCATACGCCCTTTTTGGCCAACCAAGCAAGCTTGCAAAGGAAATCTGCACTACAATGAAGTCTCACTTCCCCCCGGTCAAAAGGGCCATCTGAAAAAAGTGTAGAATCCAGAAAGGCAGGACAGGCCATGGAGAACTGGGATCTTTGTTATGCTGATGGGCGGGATGTAAATTGCCAACAGACACTCGGGAGAAGTTTATGGTGTTTCCTGAAACATCTAAAAAACAAAGCAACAGAGCCTAGGGCACTTCCACTTATGGTCCTATAGCTTAGGGAAATTAAAATCAAAAAGACACAGCCACCCCAAAGTTTGGGACGCCTCTGATTACAAGAACCTCGTTTACCGTACAAGCTCAATATCACAGAAAGTGAAAAATGCATAAAGAACTTGTGGTACTTACATACAATGCAGTATCACTCAGCAATGAAATCTATGTCATCAGGCCCGTAGCAGCATAATGAGTGGATTCAGGTACGATGATTCTAACTGAAATAAGTCACACAGAAAAAGAAACATCATAAGATATCACTAGTACACGGAATGTAAACTTGGCTGCACAGGAACTGAATTACAGAACAGAACAGGGTCTCAAATTTAGAAAACCAACTTATGCTTGCTTAAGGGGAAAGGTGAGTTGGGGTGCTGCATAAAACCAGAGATTGAAATGAGCACAGATAAAGTTCCTTAAGCCAAATATGGAATAGACAAGAGCTACTCCTTGCTCAACGAAATGGACTCAACACCCCATATTAAACGCCTAAGAATGTACCTGACTAGTAAGTATCTTAAAACCTATGGATTGCTATGTCTCCGAAAGAGAATCAAGCATGTGTACAGGGGCATAAACGCAGCAGTGATAGGATTGGAGAGGTTCGGTGAGCAAACGAAGACCCTTTGAAGTCATATTGCATGGTACCCATTCCACGGGTTTCAACTACCCAGGGTTAAGGTATTCTTCCTTCAGCTAAAACATGCATGTGGAACCTAGAGTATGATCAACCATGTGATCGGGAGACGTGTTCAAATATGACTCAGTTTTCGTACCCTGGTACTCGGGTGCAACATTCCAGACGCTTTACTAACACTCTCCCGACTTGGAGAGTCTGTCCCTTTAAACTCCTGTTTGGCCCTGTTTGCAATTTCTGCGGAAGATGAACAGGAATAGCGAGAACCAATGAGAGACTAGCTGGAGGTGTCTGGACGGGCAAATTTAACTCTCATTTCCCACCAGGAAGAGGAAATAACCAAAGGCTCAGCGTGCCGTGCCGGAACCAGATTAGGGCCTGAAGCCATCCTGCGGTGTTGCGGCCAGGTCACAAGAAAGCGAGTTGAAGAAAGGAGCTCAGGGGCACTGTAATTCACAAACCTGCAGAGTTATAAATGACAGCTATCGTCCAAAAATATACTGAAGTAAGGCTGCCAAGAGGACTTGAAAGCGGGGCAGAATTGCAGGAAACCGATTTCAGGAGGTAGACTGGAATTGCATTGAAAGCATAGGAAAAGAGGCAGAACGTCCACAATGATGCACTTGGCCAAAAAGGGCGTATGCGTTTTTTCCTGAATATATTCAGGAAAAAACGCATACACCCTTTTTGGCCAACCAAGCAAACTTGCAAAGGAAATCTGCACTACAGTGAAGTCTCACTTCCACCCAGTCAAAAGGGCCATCTGAAAAAAGGGTAAAATCCAGAAAGGCAGGACAGGCCATGGAGAACTGGGAGCCTTGTTATGCTGATGGGCGGGATGTAAATTGCCAACAGACACTCGGGAGAAGTGTATGGTGTTTCCTGAAACATCTAAAAAACAAAGCAACAGAGCCTAGGGCACTTCCACTTATGGTCCTATAGCTTAGGGAAATTAAAATCAAAAAGACACAGCCACCCCAAAGTTTGGGACGCCTCTGTTTACAAGAACCTCGTTTACAGTACAAGTTCTATATCACAGAAAGAGAAAAATGGATAAAGAAGTTGTGGTACTTACGTACAATGCAGTATCACTCAGCAATGAAATCTATGTCATCAGGCCCGTAGCAGCATAATGAGTGGATTCAGGTACGATGATTCTAACTGAAATAAGTCACACAGAAAAAGAAACATCATAAGATATCACTAATACACGGAATGTAAACTTGGCTACACAGGAACTGAATTCCAAAACAGAACAGGGTCTCAAATTTAGAAAACCAACTTATGCTTGCTTAAGCAGAAAGGTGAGTTGGGGTGCTGCATAAAACCAGAGATTGAAATGAGCACAGATAAAGTTCCTTAAGCCAAATATGGAATAGACAAGAGCTACTCCTTGCTCAACGAAATGGACTCAACACCCCATATTAAACGCCTAAGAATGTACCTGACTAATAAGTATCTTAAAACCTATGGATTGCTATGTCTCCGAAAGAGAATCAAGCATGTGTACAGGGGCATAAACGCAGCAGTGATAGGATTGGAGAGGTTCGGTGAGCAAACGAAGACCCTTTGAAGTCATATTGCATGGTATCCATTCCACGGGTTTCAACTACCCAGGTTTAAGGTATTCTTCCTTCAGCTAAAACATGCATGTGGAACCTAGAGTATGATCAACCATGTGATCGGGAGACGTGTTCAAATATGACTCAGTTTTCGTACACTGGTACTCGGGTGCAACATTCCAGACGGTTTACTAACACTCTCCCGACTTGGAGAGTCAGTCCCTTTAACCTCCTGTTTGGCCCTGTTTGCAATTTCTGCGGAAGATGAACAGGAATAGCGAGAACCAATGAGAGACTAGCTGGAGGTGTCTGGACGGGCAAATTTAACTCTCATTTCCCACCAGGAAGAGGAAATAACCAAAGGCTCAGCGTGCCGTGCCGGAACCAGATTAGGGCCTGAAGCCATCCTGCGGTGTTGCGGCCAGGTCACAAGAAAGCGAGTTGAAGAAAGGAGCTCAGGGGCACTGTAATTCACAAACCTGCAGAGTTATAAATGACAGCTATCGTCCAAAAATATACTGAAGTAAGGCTGCCAAGAGGACTTGAAAGCGGGGCAGAATTGCAGGAAACCGATTTCAGGAGGTAGACTGGAATTGCATTGAAAGCATAGGAAAAGAGGCAGAACGTCCACAATGATGCACTTGGCCAAAAAGGGCGTATGCGTTTTTTCCTGAATATATTCAGGAAAAAACGCATACACACTTTTTGGCCAACCAAGCAAACTTGCAAAGGAAATCTGCACTACAATGAAGTCTCACTTCCCCCCAGTCAAAAGGGCCATCTGAAAAAAGGGTAAAATCCAGAAAGGCAGGACAGGCCATGGAGAACTGGGAGCCTTGTTATGCTGATGGGCGGGATGTAAATTGCCAACAGACACTCGGGAGAAGTGTATGGTGTTTCCTGAAACATCTAAAAAACAAAGCAACAGAGCCTAGGGCACTTCCACTTATGGTCCTATAGCTTAGGGAAATTAAAATCAAAAAGACACAGCCACCCCAAAGTTTGGGACGCCTCTGTTTACAAGAACCTCGTTTACAGTACAAGTTCAATATCACAGAAAGTGAAAAATGGATAAAGAAGTTGTGGTACTTACGTACAATGCAGTATCACTCAGCAATGAAATCTATGTCATCAGGCCCGTAGCAGAATAATGAGTGGATTCAGGTACGATGATTCTAACTGAAATAAGTCACACAGAAAAAGAAACATCATAAGATATCACTAATACACGGAATGTAAACTTGGCTACACAGGAACTGAATTCCAAAACAGAACAGGGTCTCAAATTTAGAAAACCAACTTATGCTTGCTTAAGGGGAAAGGTGAGTTGGGGTGCTGCATAAAACCAGAGATTGAAATGACCACAGATAAAGTTCCTTAAGCCAAATATGTTATAGACAAGAGCTACTCCTTGCTCAACGAAATGGACACAACACCCCATATTAAACGCCTAAGAATGTACCTGACTAGTAAGTATCTTAAAACCTATGGATTGCTATGTCTCCAAAAGAGAATCAAGCGTGTGTACAGGGGCATAAACGCAGCAGTGATAGGATTGGAGAGGTTCGGTGAGCAAATGAAGACCCTTTGAAGTCATATTGCATGGTACCCATTCCACGGGTTTCAACTACCCAGGTTTAAGGTATTCTTCCTTCAGCTAAAACATGCATGTGGAACCTAGAGTATGATCAACCATGTGATCGGGAGACGTGTTCAAATATGTCTCAGTTTTCGTACCCTGGTACTCGGGTGCAACATTCCAGACGCTTTACTAACACTCTCCCGACTTGGAGAGTCAGTCCCTTTAAACTCCTGTTTGGCCCTGTTTGCAATTTCTGCGGAAGATGAACAGGAATAGCGAGAACCAATGAGAGACTAGCTGGAGGTGTCTCGACGGGCAAATTTAACTCTCATTTCCCACCAGGAAGAGGAAATAACCAAAGGCTCAGCGTGCCGTGCCGGAACCAGATTAGGGCCTGAAGCCATCCTGCGGTGTTGCGGCCAGGTCACAAGAAAGCGAGTTGAAGAAAGGAGCTCAGGGGCAGTGTAATTCACAAACCTGCAGAGTTATAAATGACAGCTATCGTCCAAAAATATACTGAAGTAAGGCTGCCAAGAGGACTTGAAAGCGGGGCAGAATTGCAGGAAACCGATTTCAGGAGGTAGACTGGAATTGCATTGAAAGCATAGGAAAAGAGGCAGAACGTCCACAATGATGCACTTGGCCAAAAAGGGCGTATGCGTTTTTTCCTGAATATATTCAGGAAAAAACGCATACGCCCTTTTTGGCCAACCAAGCAAACTTGCAAAGGAAATCTGCACTACAGTGAAGTCTCACTTCCCCCCAGTCAAAAGGGCCATCTGAAAAAAGGGTAAAATCCAGAAAGGCAGGACAGGCCATGGAGAACTGGGAGCCTTGTTATGCTGATGGGCGGGATGTAAATTGCCAACAGACACTCGGGAGAAGTGTATGGTGTTTCCTGAAACATCTAAAAAACAAAGCAACAGAGCCTAGGGCACTTCCACTTATGGTCCTATAGCTTAGGGAAATTAAAATCAAAAAGACACAGCCACCCCAAAGTTTGGGACGCCTCTGTTTACAAGAACCTCGTTTACAGTACAAGTTCAATATCACAGAAAGTGAAAAATGGATAAAGAAGTTGTGGTACTTACGTACAATGCAGTATCACTCAGCAATGAAATCTATGTCATCAGGCCCGTAGCAGAATAATGAGTGGATTCAGGTACGATGATTCTAACTGAAATAAGTCACACAGAAAAAGAAACATCATAAGATATCACTAATACACGGAATGTAAACTTGGCTACACAGGAACTGAATTCCAAAACAGAACAGGGTCTCAAATTTAGAAAACCAACTTATGCTTGCTTAAGGGGAAAGGTGAGTTGGGGTGCTGCATAAAACCAGAGATTGAAATGACCACAGATAAAGTTCCTTAAGCCAAATATGTTATAGACAAGAGCTACTCCTTGCTCAACGAAATGGACACAACACCCCATATTAAACGCCTAAGAATGTACCTGACTAGTAAGTATCTTAAAACCTATGGATTGCTATGTCTCCAAAAGAGAATCAAGCGTGTGTACAGGGGCATAAACGCAGCAGTGATAGGATTGGAGAGGTTCGGTGAGCAAATGAAGACCCTTTGAAGTCATATTGCATGGTACCCATTCCACGGGTTTCAACTACCCAGGTTTAAGGTATTCTTCCTTCAGCTAAAACATGCATGTGGAACCTAGAGTATGATCAACCATGTGATCGGGAGACGTGTTCAAATATGTCTCAGTTTTCGTACCCTGGTACTCGGGTGCAACATTCCAGACGCTTTACTAACACTCTCCCGACTTGGAGAGTCAGTCCCTTTAAACTCCTGTTTGGCCCTGTTTGCAATTTCTGCGGAAGATGAACAGGAATAGCGAGAACCAATGAGAGACTAGCTGGAGGTGTCTCGACGGGCAAATTTAACTCTCATTTCCCACCAGGAAGAGGAAATAACCAAAGGCTCAGCGTGCCGTGCCGGAACCAGATTAGGGCCTGAAGCCATCCTGCGGTGTTGCGGCCAGGTCACAAGAAAGCGAGTTGAAGAAAGGAGCTCAGGGGCAGTGTAATTCACAAACCTGCAGAGTTATAAATGACAGCTATCGTCCAAAAATATACTGAAGTAAGGCTGCCAAGAGGACTTGAAAGCGGGGCAGAATTGCAGGAAACCGATTTCAGGAGGTAGACTGGAATTGCATTGAAAGCATAGGAAAAGAGGCAGAACGTCCACAATGATGCACTTGGCCAAAAAGGGCGTATGCGTTTTTTCCTGAATATATTCAGGAAAAAACGCATACGCCCTTTTTGGCCAACCAAGCAAACTTGCAAAGGAAATCTGCACTACAGTGAAGTCTCACTTCCCCCCAGTCAAAAGGGCCATCTGAAAAAAGGGTAAAATCCAGAAAGGCAGGACAGGCCATGGAGAACTGGGAGCCTTGTTATGCTGATGGGCGGGATGTAAATTGCCAACAGACACTCGGGAGAAGTGTATGGTGTTTCCTGAAACATCTAAAAAACAAAGCAACAGAGCCTAGGGCACTTCCACTTATGGTCCTATAGCTTAGGGAAATTAAAATCAAAAAGACACAGCCACCCCAAAGTTTGGGACGCCTCTGTTTACAAGAACCTCGTTTACAGTACAAGTTCAATATCACAGAAAGTGAAAAATGGATAAAGAAGTTGTGGTACTTACGTACAATGCAGTATCACTCAGCAATGAAATCTATGTCATCAGGCCCGTAGCAGCATAATGAGTGGATTCAGGTACGATGATTCTAACTGAAATAAGTCACACAGAAAAAGAAACATCATAAGATATCACTAATACACGGAATGTAAACTTGGCTACACAGGAACTGAATTCCAAAACAGAACAGGGTCTCAAATTTAGAAAACCAACTTATGCTTGCTTAAGGGGAAAGGTGAGTTGGGGTGCTGCATAAAACCAGAGATTGAAATGACCACAGATAAAGTTCCTTAAGCCAAATATGTTATAGACAAGAGCTACTCCTTGCTCAACGAAATGGACACAACACCCCATATTAAACGCCTAAGAATGTACCTGACTAGTAAGTATCTTAAAACCTATGGATTGCTATGTCTCCAAAAGAGAATCAAGCGTGTGTACAGGGGCATAAACGCAGCAGTGATAGGATTGGAGAGGTTCGGTGAGCAAATGAAGACCCTTTGAAGTCATATTGCATGGTACCCATTCCACGGGTTTCAACTACCCAGGTTTAAGGTATTCTTCCTTCAGCTAAAACATGCATGTGGAACCTAGAGTATGATCAACCATGTGATCGGGAGACGTGTTCAAATATGTCTCAGTTTTCGTACCCTGGTACTCGGGTGCAACATTCCAGACGCTTTACTAACACTCTCCCGACTTGGAGAGTCAGTCCCTTTAAACTCCTGTTTGGCCCTGTTTGCAATTTCTGCGGAAGATGAACAGGAATAGCGAGAACCAATGAGAGACTAGCTGGAGGTGTCTCGACGGGCAAATTTAACTCTCATTTCCCACCAGGAAGAGGAAATAACCAAAGGCTCAGCGTGCCGTGCCGGAACCAGATTAGGGCCTGAAGCCATCCTGCGGTGTTGCGGCCAGGTCACAAGAAAGCGAGTTGAAGAAAGGAGCTCAGGGGCAGTGTAATTCACAAACCTGCAGAGTTATAAATGACAGCTATCGTCCAAAAATATACTGAAGTAAGGCTGCCAAGAGGACTTGAAAGCGGGGCAGAATTGCAGGAAACCGATTTCAGGAGGTAGACTGGAATTGCATTGAAAGCATAGGAAAAGAGGCAGAACGTCCACAATGATGCACTTGGCCAAAAAGGGCGTATGCGTTTTTTCCTGAATATATTCAGGAAAAAACGCATACACCCTTTTTGGCCAACCAAGCAAACTTGCAAAGGAAATCTGCACTACAGTGAAGTCTCACTTCCCCCCAGTCAAAAGGGCCATCTGAAAAAAGGGTAAAATCCAGAAAGGCAGGACAGGCCATGGAGAACTGGGAGCCTTGTTATGCTGATGGGCGGGATGTAAATTGCCAACAGACACTCGGGAGAAGTGTATGGTGTTTCCTGAAACATCTAAAAAACAAAGCAACAGAGCCTAGGGCACTTCCACTTATGGTCCTATAGCTTAGGGAAATTAAAATCAAAAAGACACAGCCACCCCAAAGTTTGGGACGCCTCTGTTTACAAGAACCTCGTTTACAGTACAAGTTCAATATCACAGAAAGTGAAAAATGGATAAAGAAGTTGTGGTACTTACGTACAATGCAGTATCACTCAGCAATGAAATCTATGTCATCAGGCCCGTAGCAGCATAATGAGTGGATTCAGGTACGATGATTCTAACTGAAATAAGTCACACAGAAAAAGAAACATCATAAGATATCACTAATACACGGAATGTAAACTTGGCTACACAGGAACTGAATTCCAAAACAGAACAGGGTCTCAAATTTAGAAAAGCAACTTATGCTTGCTTAAGGGGAAAGGTGAGTTGGGGTGCTGCATAAAACCAGAGATTGAAATGACCACAGATAAAGTTCCTTAAGCCAAATATGTTATAGACAAGAGCTACTCCTTGCTCAACGAAATGGACACAACACCCCATATTAAACGCCTAAGAATGTACCTGACTAGTAAGTATCTTAAAACCTATGGATTGCTATGTCTCCAAAAGAGAATCAAGCGTGTGTACAGGGGCATAAACGCAGCAGTGATAGGATTGGAGAGGTTCGGTGAGCAAATGAAGACCCTTTGAAGTCATATTGCATGGTACCCATTCCACGGGTTTCAACTACCCAGGTTTAAGGTATTCTTCCTTCAGCTAAAACATGCATGTGGAACCTAGAGTATGATCAACCATGTGATCGGGAGACGTGTTCAAATATGTCTCAGTTTTCATACCCTGGTACTCGGGTGCAACATTCCAGACGCTTTACTAACACTCTCCCGACTTGGAGAGTCAGTCCCTTTAAACTCCTGTTTGGCCCTGTTTGCAATTTCTGCGGAAGATGAACAGGAATAGCGAGAACCAATGAGAGACTAGCTGGAGGTGTCTCGACGGGCAAATTTAACTCTCATTTCCCACCAGGAAGAGGAAATAACCAAAGGCTCAGCGTGCCGTGCCGGAACCAGATTAGGGCCTGAAGCCATCCTGCGGTGTTGCGGCCAGGTCACAAGAAAGCGAGTTGAAGAAAGGAGCTCAGGGGCAGTGTAATTCACAAACCTGCAGAGTTATAAATGACAGCTATCGTCCAAAAATATACTGAAGTAAGGCTGCCAAGAGGACTTGAAAGCGGGGCAGAATTGCAGGAAACCGATTTCAGGAGGTAGACTGGAATTGCATTGAAAGCATAGGAAAAGAGGCAGAACGTCCACAATGATGCACTTGGCCAAAAAGGGCGTATGCGTTTTTTCCTGAATATATTCAGGAAAAAACGCATACGCCCTTTTTGGCCAACCAAGCAAACTTGCAAAGGAAATCTGCACTACAGTGAAGTCTCACTTCCCCCCAGTCAAAAGGGCCATCTGAAAAAAGGGTAAAATCCAGAAAGGCAGGACAGGCCATGGAGAACTGGGAGCCTTGTTATGCTGATGGGCGGGATGTAAATTGCCAACAGACACTCGGGAGAAGTGTATGGTGTTTCCTGAAACATCTAAAAAACAAAGCAACAGAGCCTAGGGCACTTCCACTTATGGTCCTATAGCTTAGGGAAATTAAAATCAAAAAGACACAGCCACCCCAAAGTTTGGGACGCCTCTGTTTACAAGAACCTCGTTTACAGTACAAGTTCAATATCACAGAAAGTGAAAAATGGATAAAGAAGTTGTGGTACTTACGTACAATGCAGTATCACTCAGCAATGAAATCTATGTCATCAGGCCCGTAGCAGAATAATGAGTGGATTCAGGTACGATGATTCTAACTGAAATAAGTCACACAGAAAAAGAAACATCATAAGATATCACTAATACACGGAATGTAAACTTGGCTACACAGGAACTGAATTCCAAAACAGAACAGGGTCTCAAATTTAGAAAACCAACTTATGCTTGCTTAAGGGGAAAGGTGAGTTGGGGTGCTGCATAAAACCAGAGATTGAAATGACCACAGATAAAGTTCCTTAAGCCAAATATGTTATAGACAAGAGCTACTCCTTGCTCAACGAAATGGACACAACACCCCATATTAAACGCCTAAGAATGTACCTGACTAGTAAGTATCTTAAAACCTATGGATTGCTATGTCTCCAAAAGAGAATCAAGCGTGTGTACAGGGGCATAAACGCAGCAGTGATAGGATTGGAGAGGTTCGGTGAGCAAATGAAGACCCTTTGAAGTCATATTGCATGGTACCCATTCCACGGGTTTCAACTACCCAGGTTTAAGGTATTCTTCCTTCAGCTAAAACATGCATGTGGAACCTAGAGTATGATCAACCATGTGATCGGGAGACGTGTTCAAATATGTCTCAGTTTTCGTACCCTGGTACTCGGGTGCAACATTCCAGACGCTTTACTAACACTCTCCCGACTTGGAGAGTCAGTCCCTTTAAACTCCTGTTTGGCCCTGTTTGCAATTTCTGCGGAAGATGAACAGGAATAGCGAGAACCAATGAGAGACTAGCTGGAGGTGTCTCGACGGGCAAATTTAACTCTCATTTCCCACCAGGAAGAGGAAATAACCAAAGGCTCAGCGTGCCGTGCCGGAACCAGATTAGGGCCTGAAGCCATCCTGCGGTGTTGCGGCCAGGTCACAAGAAAGCGAGTTGAAGAAAGGAGCTCAGGGGCAGTGTAATTCACAAACCTGCAGAGTTATAAATGACAGCTATCGTCCAAAAATATACTGAAGTAAGGCTGCCAAGAGGACTTGAAAGCGGGGCAGAATTGCAGGAAACCGATTTCAGGAGGTAGACTGGAATTGCATTGAAAGCATAGGAAAAGAGGCAGAACGTCCACAATGATGCACTTGGCCAAAAAGGGCGTATGCGTTTTTTCCTGAATATATTCAGGAAAAAACGCATACACCCTTTTTGGCCAACCAAGCAAACTTGCAAAGGAAATCTGCACTACAGTGAAGTCTCACTTCCCCCCAGTCAAAAGGGCCATCTGAAAAAAGGGTAAAATCCAGAAAGGCAGGACAGGCCATGGAGAACTGGGAGCCTTGTTATGCTGATGGGCGGGATGTAAATTGCCAACAGACACTCGGGAGAAGTGTATGGTGTTTCCTGAAACATCTAAAAAACAAAGCAACAGAGCCTAGGGCACTTCCACTTATGGTCCTATAGCTTAGGGAAATTAAAATCAAAAAGACACAGCCACCCCAAAGTTTGGGACGCCTCTGTTTACAAGAACCTCGTTTACAGTACAAGTTCAATATCACAGAAAGTGAAAAATGGATAAAGAAGTTGTGGTACTTACGTACAATGCAGTATCACTCAGCAATGAAATCTATGTCATCAGGCCCGTAGCAGAATAATGAGTGGATTCAGGTACGATGATTCTAACTGAAATAAGTCACACAGAAAAAGAAACATCATAAGATATCACTAATACACGGAATGTAAACTTGGCTACACAGGAACTGAATTCCAAAACAGAACAGGGTCTCAAATTTAGAAAACCAACTTATGCTTGCTTAAGGGGAAAGGTGAGTTGGGGTGCTGCATAAAACCAGAGATTGAAATGACCACAGATAAAGTTCCTTAAGCCAAATATGTTATAGACAAGAGCTACTCCTTGCTCAACGAAATGGACACAACACCCCATATTAAACGCCTAAGAATGTACCTGACTAGTAAGTATCTTAAAACCTATGGATTGCTATGTCTCCAAAAGAGAATCAAGCGTGTGTACAGGGGCATAAACGCAGCAGTGATAGGATTGGAGAGGTTCGGTGAGCAAATGAAGACCCTTTGAAGTCATATTGCATGGTACCCATTCCACGGGTTTCAACTACCCAGGTTTAAGGTATTCTTCCTTCAGCTAAAACATGCATGTGGAACCTAGAGTATGATCAACCATGTGATCGGGAGACGTGTTCAAATATGTCTCAGTTTTCGTACCCTGGTACTCGGGTGCAACATTCCAGACGCTTTACTAACACTCTCCCGACTTGGAGAGTCAGTCCCTTTAAACTCCTGTTTGGCCCTGTTTGCAATTTCTGCGGAAGATGAACAGGAATAGCGAGAACCAATGAGAGACTAGCTGGAGGTGTCTCGACGGGCAAATTTAACTCTCATTTCCCACCAGGAAGAGGAAATAACCAAAGGCTCAGCGTGCCGTGCCGGAACCAGATTAGGGCCTGAAGCCATCCTGCGGTGTTGCGGCCAGGTCACAAGAAAGCGAGTTGAAGAAAGGAGCTCAGGGGCAGTGTAATTCACAAACCTGCAGAGTTATAAATGACAGCTATCGTCCAAAAATATACTGAAGTAAGGCTGCCAAGAGGACTTGAAAGCGGGGCAGAATTGCAGGAAACCGATTTCAGGAGGTAGACTGGAATTGCATTGAAAGCATAGGAAAAGAGGCAGAACGTCCACAATGATGCACTTGGCCAAAAAGGGCGTATGCGTTTTTTCCTGAATATATTCAGGAAAAAACGCATACACCCTTTTTGGCCAACCAAGCAAACTTGCAAAGGAAATCTGCACTACAGTGAAGTCTCACTTCCCCCCAGTCAAAAGGGCCATCTGAAAAAAGGGTAAAATCCAGAAAGGCAGGACAGGCCATGGAGAACTGGGAGCCTTGTTATGCTGATGGGCGGGATGTAAATTGCCAACAGACACTCGGGAGAAGTGTATGGTGTTTCCTGAAACATCTAAAAAACAAAGCAACAGAGCCTAGGGCACTTCCACTTATGGTCCTATAGCTTAGGGAAATTAAAATCAAAAAGACACAGCCACCCCAAAGTTTGGGACGCCTCTGTTTACAAGAACCTCGTTTACAGTACAAGTTCAATATCACAGAAAGTGAAAAATGGATAAAGAAGTTGTGGTACTTACGTACAATGCAGTATCACTCAGCAATGAAATCTATGTCATCAGGCCCGTAGCAGAATAATGAGTGGATTCAGGTACGATGATTCTAACTGAAATAAGTCACACAGAAAAAGAAACATCATAAGATATCACTAATACACGGAATGTAAACTTGGCTACACAGGAACTGAATTCCAAAACAGAACAGGGTCTCAAATTTAGAAAACCAACTTATGCTTGCTTAAGGGGAAAGGTGAGTTGGGGTGCTGCATAAAACCAGAGATTGAAATGACCACAGATAAAGTTCCTTAAGCCAAATATGTTATAGACAAGAGCTACTCCTTGCTCAACGAAATGGACACAACACCCCATATTAAACGCCTAAGAATGTACCTGACTAGTAAGTATCTTAAAACCTATGGATTGCTATGTCTCCAAAAGAGAATCAAGCGTGTGTACAGGGGCATAAACGCAGCAGTGATAGGATTGGAGAGGTTCGGTGAGCAAATGAAGACCCTTTGAAGTCATATTGCATGGTACCCATTCCACGGGTTTCAACTACCCAGGTTTAAGGTATTCTTCCTTCAGCTAAAACATGCATGTGGAACCTAGAGTATGATCAACCATGTGATCGGGAGACGTGTTCAAATATGTCTCAGTTTTCGTACCCTGGTACTCGGGTGCAACATTCCAGACGCTTTACTAACACTCTCCCGACTTGGAGAGTCAGTCCCTTTAAACTCCTGTTTGGCCCTGTTTGCAATTTCTGCGGAAGATGAACAGGAATAGCGAGAACCAATGAGAGACTAGCTGGAGGTGTCTCGACGGGCAAATTTAACTCTCATTTCCCACCAGGAAGAGGAAATAACCAAAGGCTCAGCGTGCCGTGCCGGAACCAGATTAGGGCCTGAAGCCATCCTGCGGTGTTGCGGCCAGGTCACAAGAAAGCGAGTTGAAGAAAGGAGCTCAGGGGCAGTGTAATTCACAAACCTGCAGAGTTATAAATGACAGCTATCGTCCAAAAATATACTGAAGTAAGGCTGCCAAGAGGACTTGAAAGCGGGGCAGAATTGCAGGAAACCGATTTCAGGAGGTAGACTGGAATTGCATTGAAAGCATAGGAAAAGAGGCAGAACGTCCACAATGATGCACTTGGCCAAAAAGGGCGTATGCGTTTTTTCCTGAATATATTCAGGAAAAAACGCATACGCCCTTTTTGGCCAACCAAGCAAACTTGCAAAGGAAATCTGCACTACAGTGAAGTCTCACTTCCCCCCAGTCAAAAGGGCCATCTGAAAAAAGGGTAAAATCCAGAAAGGCAGGACAGGCCATGGAGAACTGGGAGCCTTGTTATGCTGATGGGCGGGATGTAAATTGCCAACAGACACTCGGGAGAAGTGTATGGTGTTTCCTGAAACATCTAAAAAACAAAGCAACAGAGCCTAGGGCACTTCCACTTATGGTCCTATAGCTTAGGGAAATTAAAATCAAAAAGACACAGCCACCCCAAAGTTTGGGACGCCTCTGTTTACAAGAACCTCGTTTACAGTACAAGTTCAATATCACAGAAAGTGAAAAATGGATAAAGAAGTTGTGGTACTTACGTACAATGCAGTATCACTCAGCAATGAAATCTATGTCATCAGGCCCGTAGCAGAATAATGAGTGGATTCAGGTACGATGATTCTAACTGAAATAAGTCACACAGAAAAAGAAACATCATAAGATATCACTAATACACGGAATGTAAACTTGGCTACACAGGAACTGAATTCCAAAACAGAACAGGGTCTCAAATTTAGAAAACCAACTTATGCTTGCTTAAGGGGAAAGGTGAGTTGGGGTGCTGCATAAAACCAGAGATTGAAATGACCACAGATAAAGTTCCTTAAGCCAAATATGTTATAGACAAGAGCTACTCCTTGCTCAACGAAATGGACACAACACCCCATATTAAACGCCTAAGAATGTACCTGACTAGTAAGTATCTTAAAACCTATGGATTGCTATGTCTCCAAAAGAGAATCAAGCGTGTGTACAGGGGCATAAACGCAGCAGTGATAGGATTGGAGAGGTTCGGTGAGCAAATGAAGACCCTTTGAAGTCATATTGCATGGTACCCATTCCACGGGTTTCAACTACCCAGGTTTAAGGTATTCTTCCTTCAGCTAAAACATGCATGTGGAACCTAGAGTATGATCAACCATGTGATCGGGAGACGTGTTCAAATATGTCTCAGTTTTCGTACCCTGGTACTCGGGTGCAACATTCCAGACGCTTTACTAACACTCTCCCGACTTGGAGAGTCAGTCCCTTTAAACTCCTGTTTGGCCCTGTTTGCAATTTCTGCGGAAGATGAACAGGAATAGCGAGAACCAATGAGAGACTAGCTGGAGGTGTCTCGACGGGCAAATTTAACTCTCATTTCCCACCAGGAAGAGGAAATAACCAAAGGCTCAGCGTGCCGTGCCGGAACCAGATTAGGGCCTGAAGCCATCCTGCGGTGTTGCGGCCAGGTCACAAGAAAGCGAGTTGAAGAAAGGAGCTCAGGGGCAGTGTAATTCACAAACCTGCAGAGTTATAAATGACAGCTATCGTCCAAAAATATACTGAAGTAAGGCTGCCAAGAGGACTTGAAAGCGGGGCAGAATTGCAGGAAACCGATTTCAGGAGGTAGACTGGAATTGCATTGAAAGCATAGGAAAAGAGGCAGAACGTCCACAATGATGCACTTGGCCAAAAAGGGCGTATGCGTTTTTTCCTGAATATATTCAGGAAAAAACGCATACGCCCTTTTTGGCCAACCAAGCAAACTTGCAAAGGAAATCTGCACTACAGTGAAGTCTCACTTCCCCCCAGTCAAAAGGGCCATCTGAAAAAAGGGTAAAATCCAGAAAGGCAGGACAGGCCATGGAGAACTGGGAGCCTTGTTATGCTGATGGGCGGGATGTAAATTGCCAACAGACACTCGGGAGAAGTGTATGGTGTTTCCTGAAACATCTAAAAAACAAAGCAACAGAGCCTAGGGCACTTCCACTTATGGTCCTATAGCTTAGGGAAATTAAAATCAAAAAGACACAGCCACCCCAAAGTTTGGGACGCCTCTGTTTACAAGAACCTCGTTTACAGTACAAGTTCAATATCACAGAAAGTGAAAAATGGATAAAGAAGTTGTGGTACTTACGTACAATGCAGTATCACTCAGCAATGAAATCTATGTCATCAGGCCCGTAGCAGCATAATGAGTGGATTCAGGTACGATGATTCTAACTGAAATAAGTCACACAGAAAAAGAAACATCATAAGATATCACTAATACACGGAATGTAAACTTGGCTACACAGGAACTGAATTCCAAAACAGAACAGGGTCTCAAATTTAGAAAACCAACTTATGCTTGCTTAAGGGGAAAGGTGAGTTGGGGTGCTGCATAAAACCAGAGATTGAAATGACCACAGATAAAGTTCCTTAAGCCAAATATGTTATAGACAAGAGCTACTCCTTGCTCAACGAAATGGACACAACACCCCATATTAAACGCCTAAGAATGTACCTGACTAGTAAGTATCTTAAAACCTATGGATTGCTATGTCTCCAAAAGAGAATCAAGCGTGTGTACAGGGGCATAAACGCAGCAGTGATAGGATTGGAGAGGTTCGGTGAGCAAATGAAGACCCTTTGAAGTCATATTGCATGGTACCCATTCCACGGGTTTCAACTACCCAGGTTTAAGGTATTCTTCCTTCAGCTAAAACATGCATGTGGAACCTAGAGTATGATCAACCATGTGATCGGGAGACGTGTTCAAATATGTCTCAGTTTTCGTACCCTGGTACTCGGGTGCAACATTCCAGACGCTTTACTAACACTCTCCCGACTTGGAGAGTCAGTCCCTTTAAACTCCTGTTTGGCCCTGTTTGCAATTTCTGCGGAAGATGAACAGGAATAGCGAGAACCAATGAGAGACTAGCTGGAGGTGTCTCGACGGGCAAATTTAACTCTCATTTCCCACCAGGAAGAGGAAATAACCAAAGGCTCAGCGTGCCGTGCCGGAACCAGATTAGGGCCTGAAGCCATCCTGCGGTGTTGCGGCCAGGTCACAAGAAAGCGAGTTGAAGAAAGGAGCTCAGGGGCAGTGTAATTCACAAACCTGCAGAGTTATAAATGACAGCTATCGTCCAAAAATATACTGAAGTAAGGCTGCCAAGAGGACTTGAAAGCGGGGCAGAATTGCAGGAAACCGATTTCAGGAGGTAGACTGGAATTGCATTGAAAGCATAGGAAAAGAGGCAGAACGTCCACAATGATGCACTTGGCCAAAAAGGGCGTATGCGTTTTTTCCTGAATATATTCAGGAAAAAACGCATACACCCTTTTTGGCCAACCAAGCAAACTTGCAAAGGAAATCTGCACTACAGTGAAGTCTCACTTCCCCCCAGTCAAAAGGGCCATCTGAAAAAAGGGTAAAATCCAGAAAGGCAGGACAGGCCATGGAGAACTGGGAGCCTTGTTATGCTGATGGGCGGGATGTAAATTGCCAACAGACACTCGGGAGAAGTGTATGGTGTTTCCTGAAACATCTAAAAAACAAAGCAACAGAGCCTAGGGCACTTCCACTTATGGTCCTATAGCTTAGGGAAATTAAAATCAAAAAGACACAGCCACCCCAAAGTTTGGGACGCCTCTGTTTACAAGAACCTCGTTTACAGTACAAGTTCAATATCACAGAAAGTGAAAAATGGATAAAGAAGTTGTGGTACTTACGTACAATGCAGTATCACTCAGCAATGAAATCTATGTCATCAGGCCCGTAGCAGCATAATGAGTGGATTCAGGTACGATGATTCTAACTGAAATAAGTCACACAGAAAAAGAAACATCATAAGATATCACTAATACACGGAATGTAAACTTGGCTACACAGGAACTGAATTCCAAAACAGAACAGGGTCTCAAATTTAGAAAACCAACTTATGCTTGCTTAAGGGGAAAGGTGAGTTGGGGTGCTGCATAAAACCAGAGATTGAAATGACCACAGATAAAGTTCCTTAAGCCAAATATGTTATAGACAAGAGCTACTCCTTGCTCAACGAAATGGACACAACACCCCATATTAAACGCCTAAGAATGTACCTGACTAGTAAGTATCTTAAAACCTATGGATTGCTATGTCTCCAAAAGAGAATCAAGCGTGTGTACAGGGGCATAAACGCAGCAGTGATAGGATTGGAGAGGTTCGGTGAGCAAATGAAGACCCTTTGAAGTCATATTGCATGGTACCCATTCCACGGGTTTCAACTACCCAGGTTTAAGGTATTCTTCCTTCAGCTAAAACATGCATGTGGAACCTAGAGTATGATCAACCATGTGATCGGGAGACGTGTTCAAATATGTCTCAGTTTTCATACCCTGGTACTCGGGTGCAACATTCCAGACGCTTTACTAACACTCTCCCGACTTGGAGAGTCAGTCCCTTTAAACTCCTGTTTGGCCCTGTTTGCAATTTCTGCGGAAGATGAACAGGAATAGCGAGAACCAATGAGAGACTAGCTGGAGGTGTCTCGACGGGCAAATTTAACTCTCATTTCCCACCAGGAAGAGGAAATAACCAAAGGCTCAGCGTGCCGTGCCGGAACCAGATTAGGGCCTGAAGCCATCCTGCGGTGTTGCGGCCAGGTCACAAGAAAGCGAGTTGAAGAAAGGAGCTCAGGGGCAGTGTAATTCACAAACCTGCAGAGTTATAAATGACAGCTATCGTCCAAAAATATACTGAAGTAAGGCTGCCAAGAGGACTTGAAAGCGGGGCAGAATTGCAGGAAACCGATTTCAGGAGGTAGACTGGAATTGCATTGAAAGCATAGGAAAAGAGGCAGAACGTCCACAATGATGCACTTGGCCAAAAAGGGCGTATGCGTTTTTTCCTGAATATATTCAGGAAAAAACGCATACGCCCTTTTTGGCCAACCAAGCAAACTTGCAAAGGAAATCTGCACTACAGTGAAGTCTCACTTCCCCCCAGTCAAAAGGGCCATCTGAAAAAAGGGTAAAATCCAGAAAGGCAGGACAGGCCATGGAGAACTGGGAGCCTTGTTATGCTGATGGGCGGGATGTAAATTGCCAACAGACACTCGGGAGAAGTGTATGGTGTTTCCTGAAACATCTAAAAAACAAAGCAACAGAGCCTAGGGCACTTCCACTTATGGTCCTATAGCTTAGGGAAATTAAAATCAAAAAGACACAGCCACCCCAAAGTTTGGGACGCCTCTGTTTACAAGAACCTCGTTTACAGTACAAGTTCAATATCACAGAAAGTGAAAAATGGATAAAGAAGTTGTGGTACTTACGTACAATGCAGTATCACTCAGCAATGAAATCTATGTCATCAGGCCCGTAGCAGAATAATGAGTGGATTCAGGTACGATGATTCTAACTGAAATAAGTCACACAGAAAAAGAAACATCATAAGATATCACTAATACACGGAATGTAAACTTGGCTACACAGGAACTGAATTCCAAAACAGAACAGGGTCTCAAATTTAGAAAACCAACTTATGCTTGCTTAAGGGGAAAGGTGAGTTGGGGTGCTGCATAAAACCAGAGATTGAAATGACCACAGATAAAGTTCCTTAAGCCAAATATGTTATAGACAAGAGCTACTCCTTGCTCAACGAAATGGACACAACACCCCATATTAAACGCCTAAGAATGTACCTGACTAGTAAGTATCTTAAAACCTATGGATTGCTATGTCTCCAAAAGAGAATCAAGCGTGTGTACAGGGGCATAAACGCAGCAGTGATAGGATTGGAGAGGTTCGGTGAGCAAATGAAGACCCTTTGAAGTCATATTGCATGGTACCCATTCCACGGGTTTCAACTACCCAGGTTTAAGGTATTCTTCCTTCAGCTAAAACATGCATGTGGAACCTAGAGTATGATCAACCATGTGATCGGGAGACGTGTTCAAATATGTCTCAGTTTTCGTACCCTGGTACTCGGGTGCAACATTCCAGACGCTTTACTAACACTCTCCCGACTTGGAGAGTCAGTCCCTTTAAACTCCTGTTTGGCCCTGTTTGCAATTTCTGCGGAAGATGAACAGGAATAGCGAGAACCAATGAGAGACTAGCTGGAGGTGTCTCGACGGGCAAATTTAACTCTCATTTCCCACCAGGAAGAGGAAATAACCAAAGGCTCAGCGTGCCGTGCCGGAACCAGATTAGGGCCTGAAGCCATCCTGCGGTGTTGCGGCCAGGTCACAAGAAAGCGAGTTGAAGAAAGGAGCTCAGGGGCAGTGTAATTCACAAACCTGCAGAGTTATAAATGACAGCTATCGTCCAAAAATATACTGAAGTAAGGCTGCCAAGAGGACTTGAAAGCGGGGCAGAATTGCAGGAAACCGATTTCAGGAGGTAGACTGGAATTGCATTGAAAGCATAGGAAAAGAGGCAGAACGTCCACAATGATGCACTTGGCCAAAAAGGGCGTATGCGTTTTTTCCTGAATATATTCAGGAAAAAACGCATACACCCTTTTTGGCCAACCAAGCAAACTTGCAAAGGAAATCTGCACTACAGTGAAGTCTCACTTCCCCCCAGTCAAAAGGGCCATCTGAAAAAAGGGTAAAATCCAGAAAGGCAGGACAGGCCATGGAGAACTGGGAGCCTTGTTATGCTGATGGGCGGGATGTAAATTGCCAACAGACACTCGGGAGAAGTGTATGGTGTTTCCTGAAACATCTAAAAAACAAAGCAACAGAGCCTAGGGCACTTCCACTTATGGTCCTATAGCTTAGGGAAATTAAAATCAAAAAGACACAGCCACCCCAAAGTTTGGGACGCCTCTGTTTACAAGAACCTCGTTTACAGTACAAGTTCAATATCACAGAAAGTGAAAAATGGATAAAGAAGTTGTGGTACTTACGTACAATGCAGTATCACTCAGCAATGAAATCTATGTCATCAGGCCCGTAGCAGAATAATGAGTGGATTCAGGTACGATGATTCTAACTGAAATAAGTCACACAGAAAAAGAAACATCATAAGATATCACTAATACACGGAATGTAAACTTGGCTACACAGGAACTGAATTCCAAAACAGAACAGGGTCTCAAATTTAGAAAACCAACTTATGCTTGCTTAAGGGGAAAGGTGAGTTGGGGTGCTGCATAAAACCAGAGATTGAAATGACCACAGATAAAGTTCCTTAAGCCAAATATGTTATAGACAAGAGCTACTCCTTGCTCAACGAAATGGACACAACACCCCATATTAAACGCCTAAGAATGTACCTGACTAGTAAGTATCTTAAAACCTATGGATTGCTATGTCTCCAAAAGAGAATCAAGCGTGTGTACAGGGGCATAAACGCAGCAGTGATAGGATTGGAGAGGTTCGGTGAGCAAATGAAGACCCTTTGAAGTCATATTGCATGGTACCCATTCCACGGGTTTCAACTACCCAGGTTTAAGGTATTCTTCCTTCAGCTAAAACATGCATGTGGAACCTAGAGTATGATCAACCATGTGATCGGGAGACGTGTTCAAATATGTCTCAGTTTTCGTACCCTGGTACTCGGGTGCAACATTCCAGACGCTTTACTAACACTCTCCCGACTTGGAGAGTCAGTCCCTTTAAACTCCTGTTTGGCCCTGTTTGCAATTTCTGCGGAAGATGAACAGGAATAGCGAGAACCAATGAGAGACTAGCTGGAGGTGTCTCGACGGGCAAATTTAACACTCATTTCCCACCAGGAAGAGGAAATAACCAAAGGCTCAGCGTGCCGTGCCGGAACCAGATTAGGGCTTGAAGCCATCCTGCGGTGTTGCGGCCAGGTCACAAGAAAGCGAGTTGAAGAAAGGAGCTCAGGGGCAGTGTAATTCACAAACCTGCAGAGTTATAAATGACAGCTATCGTCCAAAAATATACTGAAGTAAGGCTGCCAAGAGGACTTGAAAGCGGGGCAGAATTGCAGGAAACCGATTTCAGGAGGTAGACTGGAATTGCATTGAAAGCATAGGAAAAGAGGCAGAACGTCCACAATGATGCACTTGGCCAAAAAGGGCGTATGCGTTTTTTCCTGAATATATTCAGGAAAAAACGCATACACCCTTTTTGGCCAACCAAGCAAACTTGCAAAGGAAATCTGCACTACAGTGAAGTCTCACTTCCCCCCAGTCAAAAGGGCCATCTGAAAAAAGGGTAAAATCCAGAAAGGCAGGACAGGCCATGGAGAACTGGGAGCCTTGTTATGCTGATGGGCGGGATGTAAATTGCCAACAGACACTCGGGAGAAGTGTATGGTGTTTCCTGAAACATCTAAAAAACAAAGCAACAGAGCCTAGGGCACTTCCACTTATGGTCCTATAGCTTAGGGAAATTAAAATCAAAAAGACACAGCCACCCCAAAGTTTGGGACGCCTCTGTTTACAAGAACCTCGTTTACAGTACAAGTTCAATATCACAGAAAGTGAAAAATGGATAAAGAAGTTGTGGTACTTACGTACAATGCAGTATCACTCAGCAATGAAATCTATGTCATCAGGCCCGTAGCAGCATAATGAGTGGATTCAGGTACGATGATTCTAACTGAAATAAGTCACACAGAAAAAGAAACATCATAAGATATCACTAATACACGGAATGTAAACTTGGCTACACAGGAACTGAATTCCAAAACAGAACAGGGTCTCAAATTTAGAAAACCAACTTATGCTTGCTTAAGGGGAAAGGTGAGTTGGGGTGCTGCATATAACCAGAGATTGAAATGAGCACAGATAAAGTTCCTTAAGCCAAATATGGAATAGACAAGAGCTACTCCTTGCTCAACGAAATGGACTCAACACCCCATATTAAACGCCTAAGAATGTACCTGACTAATAAGTATCTTAAAACCTATGGATTGCTATGTCTCCGAAAGAGAATCAAGCATGTGTACAGGGGCATAAACGCAGCAGTGATAGGATTGGAGAGGTTCGGTGAGCAAACGAAGACCCTTTGAAGTCATATTGCATGGTATCCATTCCACGGGTTTCAACTACCCAGGTTTAAGGTATTCTTCCTTCAGCTAAAACATGCATGTGGAACCTAGAGTATGATCAACCATGTGATCGGGAGACGTGTTCAAATATGACTCAGTTTTCGTACCCTGGTATTCGGGTGCAACATTCCAGACGCTTTACTAACACTCTCCCGACTTGGAGAGTCAGTCCCTTTAACCTCCTGTTTGGCCCTGTTTGCAATTTCTGCGGAAGATGAACAGGAATAGCGAGAACCAATGAGAGACTAGCTGGAGGTGTCTGGACGGGCAAATTTAACTCTCATTTCCCACCAGGAAGAGGAAATAACCAAAGGCTCAGCGTGCCGTGCCGGAACCAGATTAGGGCCTGAAGCCATCCTGCGGTGTTGCGGCCAGGTCACAAGAAAGCGAGTTGAAGAAAGGAGCTCAGGGGCACTGTAATTCACAAACCTGCAGAGTTATAAATGACAGCTATCGTCCAAAAATATACTGAAGTAAGGCTGCCAAGAGGACTTGAAAGCGGGGCAGAATTGCAGGAAACCGATTTCAGGAGGTAGACTGGAATTGCATTGAAAGCATAGGAAAAGAGGCAGAACGTCCACAATGATGCACTTGGCCAAAAAGGGCGTATGCGTTTTTTCCTGAATATATTCAGGAAAAAACGCATACACACTTTTTGGCCAACCAAGCAAACTTGCAAAGGAAATCTGCACTACAATGAAGTCTCACTTCCCCCCAGTCAAAAGGGCCATCTGAAAAAAGGGTAAAATCCAGAAAGGCAGGACAGGCCATGGAGAACTGGGAGCCTTGTTATGCTGATGGGCGGGATGTAAATTGCCAACAGACACTCGGGAGAAGTGTATGGTGTTTCCTGAAACATCTAAAAAACAAAGCAACAGAGCCTAGGGCACTTCCACTTATGGTCCTATAGCTTAGGGAAATTAAAATAAAAAAGACACAGCCACCCCAAAGTTTGGGACGCCTCTGTTTACAAGAACCTCGTTTATAGTACAAGTTCAATATCACAGAAAGTGAAAAATGGATAAAGAAGTTGTGGTACTTACGTACAATGCAGTATCACTCAGCAATGAAATCTATGTCATCAGGCCCGTAGCAGAATAATGAGTGGATTCAGGTACGATGATTCTAACTGAAATAAGTCACACAGAAAAAGAAACATCATAAGATATCACTAATACACGGAATGTAAACTTGGCTACACAGGAACTGAATTCCAAAACAGAACAGGGTCTCAAATTTAGAAAACCAACTTATGCTTGCTTAAGGGGAAAGGTGAGTTGGGGTGCTGCATAAAACCAGAGATTGAAATGACCACAGATAAAGTTCCTTAAGCCAAATATGTTATAGACAAGAGCTACTCCTTGCTCAACGAAATGGACACAACACCCAATATTAAACGCCTAAGAATGTACCTGACTAGTAAGTATCTTAAAACCTATGGATTGCTATGTCTCCAAAAGAGAATCAAGCGTGTGTACAGGGGCATAAACGCAGCAGTGATAGGATTGGAGAGGTTCGGTGAGCAAATGAAGACCCTTTGAAGTCATATTGCATGGTACCCATTCCACGGGTTTCAACTACCCAGGTTTAAGGTATTCTTCCTTCAGCTAAAACATGCATGTGGAACCTAGAGTATGATCAACCATGTGATCGGGAGACGTGTTCAAATATGTCTCAGTTTTTGTACCCTGGTACTCGGGTGCAACATTCCAGACGCTTTACTAACACTCTCCCGACTTGGAGAGTCAGTCCCTTTAAACTCCTGTTTGGCCCTGTTTGCAATTTCTGCGGAAGATGAACAGGAATAGCGAGAACCAATGAGAGACTAGCTGGAGGTGTCTCGACGGGCAAATTTAACTCTCATTACCCACCAGGAAGAGGAAATAACCAAAGGCTCAGCGTGCCGTGCCGGAACCAGATTAGGGCCTGAAGCCATCCTGCGGTGTTGCGGCCAGGTCACAAGAAAGCGAGTTGAAGAAAGGAGCTCAGGGGCACTGTAATTCACAAACCTGCAGAGTTATAAATGACAGCTATCGTCCAAAAATATACTGAAGTAAGGCTGCCAAGAGGACTTGAAAGCGGGGCAGAATTGCAGGAAACCGATTTCAGGAGGTAGACTGGAATTGCATTGAAAGCATAGGAAAAGAGGCAGAACGTCCACAATGATGCACTTGGCCAAAAAGGGCGTATGCGTTTTTTCCTGAATATATTCAGGAAAAAACGCATACGCCCTTTTTGGCCAACCAAGCAAACTTGCAAAGGAAATCTGCACTACAATGAAGTCTCACTTCCCCCCAGTCAAAAGGGCCATCTGAAAAAAGGGTAAAATCCAGAAAGGCAGGACAGGCCATGGAGAACTGGGAGCCTTGTTATGCTGATGGGCGGGATGTAAATTGCCAACAGACACTCGGGAGAAGTGTATGGTGTTTCCTGAAACATCTAAAAAACAAAGCAACAGAGCCTAGGGCACTTCCACTTATGGTCCTATAGCTTAGGGAAATTAAAATCAAAAAGACACAGCCACCCCAAAGTTTGGGACGCCTCTGTTTACAAGAACCTCGTTTACAGTACAAGTTCAATATCACAGAAAGTGAAAAATGGATAAAGAAGTTGTGGTACTTACGTACAATGCAGTATCACTCAGCAATGAAATCTATGTCATCAGGCCCGTAGCAGAATAATGAGTGGATTCAGGTACGATGATTCTAACTGAAATAAGTCACACAGAAAAAGAAACATCATAAGATATCACTAATACACGGAATGTAAACTTGGCTACACAGGAACTGAATTCCAAAACAGAACAGGGTCTCAAATTTAGAAAAGCAACTTATGCTTGCTTAAGGGGAAAGGTGAGTTGGGGTGCTGCATAAAACCAGAGATTGAAATGACCACAGATAAAGTTCCTTAAGCCAAATATGTTATAGACAAGAGCTACTCCTTGCTCAACGAAATGGACACAACACCCCATATTAAACGCCTAAGAATGTACCTGACTAGTAAGTATCTTAAAACCTATGGATTGCTATGTCTCCAAAAGAGAATCAAGCGTGTGTACAGGGGCATAAACGCAGCAGTGATAGGATTGGAGAGGTTCGGTGAGCAAATGAAGACCCTTTGAAGTCATATTGCATGGTACCCATTCCACGGGTTTCAACTACCCAGGTTTAAGGTATTCTTCCTTCAGCTAAAACATGCATGTGGAACCTAGAGTATGATCAACCATGTGATCGGGAGACGTGTTCAAATATGTCTCAGTTTTCGTACCCTGGTACTCGGGTGCAACATTCCAGACGCTTTACTAACACTCTTCCGACTTGGAGAGTCAGTCCCTTTAAACTCCTGTTTGGCCCTGTTTGCAATTTCTGCGGAAGATGAACAGGAATAGCGAGAACCAATGAGAGACTAGCTGGAGGTGTCTGGACGGGCAAATTTAACTCTCATTTCCCACCAGGAAGAGGAAATAACCAAAGGCTCACCGTGCCGTGCCGGAACAAGATTAGGGCCTGAAGCCATCCTGCGGTGTTGCGGCCAGGTCACAAAAAAGCGAGTTGAAGAAAGGAGCTCAGGGGCACTGTAATTCACAAACCTGCAGAGTTATAAATGACAGCTATCGTCCAAAAATATACTGAAGTAAGGCTGCCAAGAGGACTTGAAAGCGGGGCAGAATTGCAGGAAACCGATTTCTGGAGGTAGACTGGAATTGCATTGAAAGCATAGGAAAAGAGGCAGAACGTCCACAATGATGCACTTGGCCAAAAAGGGCGTATGCATTTTTTCCTGAATATATTCAGGAAAAAACGCATACGCCCTTTTTGGCCAACCAAGCAAACTTGCAAAGGAAATCTGCACTACAATGAAGTCTCACTTCCCCCCGGTCAAAAGGGCCATCTGAAAAAAGTGTAAAATCCAGAAAGGCAGGACAGGCCATGGAGAACTGGGAGCCTTGTTATGCTGATGGGCGGGATGTAAATTGCCAACAGACACTCGGGAGAAGTGTATGGTGTTTCCTGAAACATCTAAAAAACAAAGCAACAGAGCCTAGGGCACTTCCACTTATGGTCCTATAGCTTAGGGAAATTAAAATCAAAAAGACACAACCACCCCAAAGTTTGGGACGCCTCTGTTTACAAGATCCTCGTTTACCGTACAAGTTCAATATCGCAGAAAGTGAAAAATGGATAAAGAACTTGTGGTACTTATGTACAATGCAGTATCACTCAGCAATGAAATCTATGTCATCAGGCCCGGAGCAGCATAATGAGTGGATTCAGGTACGATGATTCTAACTGAAATAAGTCACACAGAAAAAGAAACATCATAAGATATCACTAATACACGGAATGTAAACTTGGCTACACAGGAACTGAATTACAGAACAGAACAGGGTCTCAAATTTATAAAACCAACTTATGCTTGCTTAAGGGGAAAGGTGAGTTGGGGTGCTGCATAAAACCAGAGATTGAAATGAGCACAGATAAAGTTCCTTAAGCCAAATATGGAATAGACAAGAGCTACTCCTTGCTCAACGAAATGGACTCAACACCCATTATTAAACACCTAAGAATGTACCGGACTAGTAAGTATCTTAAAACCTATGGATTGCTATGTCTCCAAAAGAGAATCAAGCGTGTGTACAGGGGCATAAACGCAGCAGTGATAGGATTGGAGAGGTTCGGTGAGCAAATGAAGACCCTTTGAAGTCATATTGCATGGTACCCATTCCACGGGTCTCAACTCTCCAGGTTTAAGGTATTCTTCCTTCAGCTAAAACATGCATGTGGAACCCAGAATATGATCAACCGTGTGAACGGGAGACGTGTTCAAATATGTCTCAGTTTTGGTCCCCTGGTACTCGGGTGCAACATTCCAGACGCTTTACTAACACTCTCCCCACTTGGAGAGTCAGTCCCTTTAACCTCCTCTTTGGCCCAATTTGCAATTTCTGGGGAAGATGAACAGGAATAGCGAGAACCAATGAGAGACTAGCTGGAGGTGTCTCGACGGGCAAATTTAACTCTCATTTCCCACCAGGAAGAGGAAATAACCAAAGGCTCAGCGTGCCGTGCCGGAACCAGATTAGGGCCTGAAGCCATCCTGCGGTGTTGCGGCCAGGTCACAAGAAAGCGAGTTGAAGAAAGGAGCTCAGGGGCACTGTAATTCACAAACCTGCAGAGTTATAAATGACAGCTATCGTCCAAAAATATACTGAAGTAAGGCTGCCAAGAGGACTTGAAAGCGGGGCAGAATTGCAGGAAACCGATTTCAGGAGGTAGACTGGAATTGCATTGAAAGCATAGGAAAAGAGGCAGAACCTCCACAATGATGCACTTGGCCAAAAAGGGCGTATGCGTTTTTTCCTGAATATATTCAGGAAAAAACGCATACGCCCTTTTTGGCCAACCAAGCAAACTTGCAAAGGAAATCTGCACTACAATGAAGTCTCACTTCCCCCCAGTCAAAAGGGCCATCTGAAAAAAGGGTAAAATCCAGAAAGGCAGGACAGGCCATGGAGAACTGGGAGCCTTGTTATGCTGATGGGCGGGATGTAAATTGCCAACAGACACTCGGGAGAAGTGTATGGTGTTTCCTGAAACATCTAAAAAACAAAGCAACAGAGCCTAGGGCACTTCCACTTATGGTCCTATAGCTTAGGGAAATTAAAATCAAAAAGACACAGCCACCCCAAAGTTTGGGACGCCTCTGTTTACAAGAACCTCGTTTACAGTACAAGTTCAATATCACAGAAAGTGAAAAATGGATAAAGAAGTTGTGGTACTTACGTACAATGCAGTATCACTCAGCAATGAAATCTATGTCATCAGGCCCGTAGCAGAATAATGAGTGGATTCAGGTACGATGATTCTAACTGAAATAAGTCACACAGAAAAAGAAACATCATAAGATATCACTAATACACGGAATGTAAACTTGGCTACACAGGAACTGAATTCCAAAACAGAACAGGGTCTCAAATTTAGAAAAGCAACTTATGCTTGCTTAAGGGGAAAGGTGAGTTGGGGTGCTGCATAAAACCAGAGATTGAAATGACCACAGATAAAGTTCCTTAAGCCAAATATGTTATAGACAAGAGCTACTCCTTGCTCAACGAAATGGACACAACACCCCATATTAAACGCCTAAGAATGTACCTGACTAGTAAGTATCTTAAAACCTATGGATTGCTATGTCTCCAAAAGAGAATCAAGCGTGTGTACAGGGGCATAAACGCAGCAGTGATAGGATTGGAGAGGTTCGGTGAGCAAATGAAGACCCTTTGAAGTCATATTGCATGGTACCCATTCCACGGGTTTCAACTACCCAGGTTTAAGGTATTCTTCCTTCAGCTAAAACATGCATGTGGAACCTAGAGTATGATCAACCATGTGATCGGGAGACGTGTTCAAATATGTCTCAGTTTTCGTACCCTGGTACTCGGGTGCAACATTCCAGACGCTTTACTAACACTCTCCCGACTTGGAGAGTCAGTCCCTTTAAACTCCTGTTTGGCCCTGTTTGCAATTTCTGCGGAAGATGAACAGGAATAGCGAGAACCAATGAGAGACTAGCTGGAGGTGTCTGGACGGGCAAATTTAACTCTCATTTCCCACCAGGAAGAGGAAATAACCAAAGGCTCACCGTGCCGTGCCGGAACAAGATTAGGGCCTGAAGCCATCCTGCGGTGTTGCGGCCAGGTCACAAAAAAGCGAGTTGAAGAAAGGAGCTCAGGGGCACTGTAATTCACAAACCTGCAGAGTTATAAATGACAGCTATCGTCCAAAAATATACTGAAGTAAGGCTGCCAAGAGGACTTGAAAGCGGGGCAGAATTGCAGGAAACCGATTTCTGGAGGTAGACTGGAATTGCATTGAAAGCATAGGAAAAGAGGCAGAACGTCCACAATGATGCACTTGGCCAAAAAGGGCGTATGCATTTTTTCCTGAATATATTCAGGAAAAAACGCATACGCACTTTTTGGCCAACCAAGCAAACTTGCAAAGGAAATCTGCACTACAATGAAGTCTCACTTCCCCCCGGTCAAAAGGGCCATCTGAAAAAAGTGTAAAATCCAGAAAGGCAGGACAGGCCATGGAGAACTGGGAGCCTTGTTATGCTGATGGGCGGGATGTAAATTGCCAACAGACACTCGGGAGAAGTGTATAGTGTTTCCTGAAACATCTAAAAAACAAAGCAACAGAGCCTAGGGCACTTCCACTTATGGTCCTATAGCTTAGGGAAATTAAAATCAAAAAGACACAACCACCCCAAAGTTTGGGACGCCTCTGTTTACAAGATCCTCGTTTACCGTACAAGTTCAATATCGCAGAAAGTGAAAAATGGATAAAGAACTTGTAGTACTTATGTACAATGCAGTATCACTCAGCAATGAAATCTATGTCATCAGGCCCGGAGCAGCATAATGAGTGGATTCAGGTACGATGATACTAACTGAAATAAGTCACACAGAAAAAGAAACATCATAAGATATCACTAATACACGGAATGTAAACTTGGCTACACAGGAACTGAATTACAGAACAGAACAGGGTCTCAAATTTATAAAACCAACTTATGCTTGCTTAAGGGGAAAGGTGAGTTGGGGTGCTGCATAAAACCAGAGATTGAAATGAGCACAGATAAAGTTCCTTAAGCCAAATATGGAATAGACAAGAGCTACTCCTTGCTCAACGAAATGGACTCAACACCCATTATTAAACACCTAAGAATGTACCGGACTAGTAAGTATCTTAAAACCTATGGATTGCTATGTCTCCAAAAGAGAATCAAGCGTGTGTACAGGGGCATAAACGCAGCAGTGATAGGATTGGAGAGGTTCGGTGAGCAAATGAAGACCCTTTGAAGTCATATTGCATGGTACCCATTCCACGGGTCTCAACTCTCCAGGTTTAAGGTATTCTTCCTTCAGCTAAAACATGCATGTGGAACCCAGAATATGATCAACCGTGTGAACGGGAGACGTGTTCAAATATGTCTCAGTTTTGGTCCCCTGGTACTCGGGTGCAACATTCCTGATGCTTTACTAACACTCTCCCCACTTGGAGAGTCAGTCCCTTTAACCTCCTCTTTGGCCCAATTTGCAATTTCTGGGGAAGATGAACAGGAATAGCGAGAACCAATGAGAGACTAGCTGGAGGTGTCTCGACGGGCAAATTTAACTCTCATTTCCCACCAGGAAGAGGAAATAACCAAAGGCTCAGCGTGCCGTGCCGGAACCAGATTAGGGCCTGAAGCCATCCTGCGGTGTTGCGGCCAGGTCACAAGAAAGCGAGTTGAAGAAAGGAGCTCAGGGGCACTGTAATTCACAAACCTGCAGAGTTATAAATGACAGCTATCGTCCAAAAATATACTGAAGTAAGGCTGCCAAGAGGACTTGAAAGCGGGGCAGAATTGCAGGAAACCGATTTCAGGAGGTAGACTGGAATTGCATTGAAAGCATAGGAAAAGAGGCAGAACCTCCACAATGATGCACTTGGCCAAAAAGGGCGTATGCGTTTTTTCCTGAATATATTCAGGAAAAAACGCATACGCCCTTTTTGGCCAACCAAGCAAACTTGCAAAGGAAATCTGCACTACAATGAAGTCTCACTTCCCCCCGGTCAAAAGGGCCATCTGAAAAAAGTGTAAAATCCAGAAAGGCAGGACAGGCCATGGAGAACTGGGAGCCTTGTTATGCTGATGGGTGGGATGTAAATTGCCAACAGACACTCGGGAGAAGTGTATGGTGTTTCCTGAAACATCTAAAAAACAAAGCAACAGAGCCTAGGGCACTTCCACTTATGGTCCTATAGCTTAGGGAAATTAAAATCAAAAAGACACAGCCACCCCAAAGTTTGGGACGCCTCTGTTTAGAAGAACCTCGTTTACAGTACAAGTTCAACATCGCAGAAAGTGAAAAATGGATAAAGAAGTTGTGGTATTTACTTACAAAGCAATATCACTCAGCAATGAAATCTATGTCATCGGGCCCTTAACAGCACAATGAGTTGATTCAGGTATGATGATTCTAATTGAAATAAGTCACACAGAAAAAGAAACATCATAAGATATCAATAATACATGGAATGTAAACTTGGCTACACAGGAACTGAATTACAGAACAGAACAGGGTCTCAAATTTAGAAAACCAACTTATGCTTGCTTAAGGGGAAAGGTGAGTTGGGGTGCTGCATAAAACCAGAGATTGAAATGAGCACAGATAAAGTTCCTTAAGCCAAATATGGAATAGACAAGAGCTACTCCTTGCTCAACGAAATGGACTCAACACCCCATATTAAACGCCTAAGAATGTTCCTGACTAGTAAGTATCTTAAAACCTATGGATTGCTATGTCTCCGAAAGAGAATCAAGCGTGTGTACAGGGGCATAAACGCAGCAGTGATAGGATTGGAGAGGTTCGGTGAGCAAATGAAGACCCTTTGAAGTCATATTGCATGGTACCCATTACACGGGTCTCAACTCTCCAGGTTTAATGTATTCTTCCTTCAGCTAAAACATGCATGTGGAACCCAGAGTATGATCAACCATGTGAACGGGAGACGTGTTCAAATATGTCTCAGTTTTCCTCCCCTGGTACTCGGGTGCAACATTCCACACGCTTTATTAACACTCTCCCCACTTGGAGAGTCAGCGCCTTTAACCTCCTGTTTGGCCCAGTTTGCAATTTCTGCGGAAGATGAACAGGAATAGCGAGAACCAATGAGAGACTAGCTGGAGGTGTCTGGACGGGCAAATTTAACTCTCATCTCCCACCAGGAAGAGGAAATAACCAAAGACTCAGCGTGCCGTGCCGGAACCAGATTAGGGCCTGAAGCCATCCTGCGGTGTTACGGCCAGCTCAAAAGAAAGTGAGTTGAAGAAAGGAGCTCAGAGGCACTGTAATTCACAAACCTGCAGAGTTATAAATGACAGCTATCATCCAAAAATATACTGAAGTAAGGCTGCCAAGAGGACTTGAATGCGGGGCAGAATTGCAGGAAACCGATTTCAAGAGGTAGACTGTAATTGCATTGAAAGCAGAGGATAAGAGGCTGAACCTCCACCATGATACCCTTCGCCAAAAAGCGCGTATGCGTTTTTTCCTGAATATATTCAGGAAAAAACGCATACGCCCTTTTTGGCCAACCAAGCAAGCTTGCAAAGGAAATCTGCACTACAATGAAGTCTCACTTCCCCCCGGTCAAAAGGGCCATCTGAAAAAAGTGTAGAATCCAGAAAGGCAGGACAGGCCATGTAGAACTGGGATCTTTGTTATGCTGATGGGCGGGATGTAAATTGCCAACAGACACTCGGGAGAAGTGTATGGTGTTTCCTGAAACATCTAAAAAACAAAGCAACAGAGCCTAGGGCACTTCCACTTATGGTCCTATAGCTTAGGGAAATTAAAATCAAAAAGACACAGCCACCCCAAAGTTTGGGACGCCTCTGTTTACAAGAACCTCTTTTACCGTACAAGCTCAATATCACAGAAAGTGAAAAATGCATAAAGAACTTGTGGTACTTACATACAATGCAGTATCACTCAGCAATGAAATCTATGTCATCAGGCCCGTAGCAGCATAATGAGTGGATTCAGGTACGATGATTCTAACTGAAATAAGTCACACAGAAAAAGAAACATCATAAGATATCACTAGTACACGGAATGTAAACTTGGCTGCACAGGAAGTGAATTACAGAACAGAACAGGGTCTCAAATTTAGAAAACCAACTTATGCTTGCTTAAGGGGAAAGGTGAGTTGGGGTGCTGCATAAAACCAGAGATGGAAATGAGCACAGATAATGTTCCTTAAGCCAAATATGGAATAGACAAGAGCTACTCCTTGCTCAACGAAATGGACTCTACACTGCATATTAAACGCCTAAGTATGTACCTGACTAGTAAGTATCTTAAAACCTATGGATTGCTATGTCTCCGAAAGAGAATCAAGCATGTGTACAGGGGCATAAACGCAGCAGTGATAGGATTGGAGAGGTTCGGTGAGCAAATGAAGACCCTTTGAAGTCATATTGCATGGTACCCATTACACGGGTCTCAACTCTCCAGGTTTAAGGTATTCTTCCTTCAGCTAAAACATGCATGTGGAACCTAGAGTATGATCAACCATGTGATAGGGAGACGTGTTCAAATATGTCTCAGTTTTCGTACCCTGGTACTCGGGTGCAACATTCCAGACGCTTTACTAACACTCTCCCGACTTGGAGAGTCAGTCCCTTTAACCTCCTGTTTGGCCCAGTTTGCAATTTCTGCGGAAGATGAACAGGAATAGCGAGAACCAATGAGAGACTAGCTGGAGGTGTCTGGACGGGCAAATTTAACTCTCATTTCCCACCAGGAAGAGGAATTAACCAAAGGCTCAGCGTGCCGTGCCGGAACCAGATTAGGGCCTGAAGCCATCCTGCGGTGTTGCGGCCAGCTCAAAAGAAAGCGAGTTGAAGAAAGGAGCTCAGGGGCACTGTAATTCACAAACCTGCAGAGTTATAAATGACAGCTATCGTCCAAAAATATACTGAAGTAAGGCTGCCAAGAGGACTTGAAAGCGGGGCAGAATTGCAGGAAACCGATTTCAGGAGGTAGACTGGAATTGCATTGAAAGCATAGGAAAAGAGGCAGAACGTCCACAATGATGCACTTGGCCAAAAAGGGCATATGCGTTTTTTCCTGAATATATTCAGGAAAAAACGAATACACCCTTTTTGGCCAACCAAGCAAACTTGCAAAGGAAATCTGCACTACAATGAAGTCTCACTTCCCCCCAGTCAAATGGGCCATCTGAAAAAAGGGTAAAATCCAGAAAGGCAGGACAGGCCATGGAGAACTGGGAGCCTTGTTATGCTGATGGGCGGGATGTAAATTGCCAACAGACACTTGGGAGAAGTGTATGGTGTTTCCTGAAACATCTAAAAAACAAAGCAACAGAGCCTAGGGCACTTCCACTTATGGTCCTATAGCTTAGGGAAATTAAAATCAAAAAGACACAGCCACCCCAAAGTTTGGGACGCCTCTGTTTACAAGAACCTCGTTTACAGTACAAGTTCAATATCACAGAAAGTGAAAAATGGATAAAGAAGTTGTGGTACTTACGTACAATGCAGTATCACTCAGCAATGAAATCTATGTCATCAGGCCCGTAGCAGAATAATGAGTGGATTCAGGTACGATGATTCTAACTGAAATAAGTCACACAGAAAAAGAAACATCATAAGATATCACTAATACACGGAATGTAAACTTGGCTACACAGGAACTGAATTCCAAAACAGAACAGGGTCTCAAATTTAGAAAACCAACTTATGCTTGCTTAAGGGGAAAGGTGAGTTGGGGTGCTGCATAAAACCAGAGATTGAAATGACCACAGATAAAGTTCCTTAAGCCAAATATGTTATAGACAAGAGCTACTCCTTGCTCAACGAAATGGACACAACACCCCATATTAAACGCCTAAGAATGTACCTGACTAGTAAGTATCTTAAAACCTATGGATTGCTATGTCTCCAAAAGAGAATCAAGCGTGTGTACAGGGGCATAAACGCAGCAGTGATAGGATTGGAGAGGTTCGGTGAGCAAATGAAGACCCTTTGAAGTCATATTGCATGGTACCCATTCCACGGGTTTCAACTACCCAGGTTTAAGGTATTCTTCCTTCAGCTAAAACATGCATGTGGAACCTAGAGTATGATCAACCATGTGATCGGGAGACGTGTTCAAATATGTCTCAGTTTTCGTACCCTGGTACTCGGGTGCAACATTCCAGACGCTTTACTAACACTCTCCCGACTTGGAGAGTCAGTCCCTTTAACCTCCTGTTTGGCCCAGTTTGCAATTTCTGCGGAAGATGAACAGGAATAGCGAGAACCAATGAGAGACTAGCTGGAGGTGTCTGGACGGGCAAATTTAACTCTCATTTCCCACCAGGAAGAGGAAATAACCAAAGGCTCAGCGTGCCGTGCCGGAACCAGATTAGGGCCTGAAGCCATCCTGCGGTGTTGCGGCCAGGTCACAAGAAAGCGAGTTGAAGAAAGGAGCTCAGGGGCACTGTAATTCAGAAACCTGCAGAGTTATAAATGACAGCTATCGTCCAAAAATATACTGAAGTAAGGCTGCCAAGAGGACTTGAAAGCGGGGCAGAATTGCAGGAAACCGATTTCAGGAGGTAGACTGGAATTGCATTGAAAGCATAGGAAAAGAGGCAGAACGTCCACAATGATGCACTTAGCCAAAAAGGGGATATGCGTTTTTTCCTGAATATATTCAGGAAAAAACGCATACGCCCTTTTTGGCCAACCAAGCAAGCTTGCAAAGGAAATCTGCACTACAATGAAGTCTCACTTCCCCCCAGTCAAAAGGGCCATCTGAAAAAAGGGTAAAATCCAGAAAGGCAGGACAGGCCATGGAGAACTGGGAGCCTTGTTATGCTGATGGGCGGGATGTAAATTGCCAACAGACACTCGGGAGAAGTGTATGGTGTTTCCTGAAACATCTATAAAACAAAGCAACAGAGCCTAGGGCACTTCCACTTATGGTCCTATAGCTTAGGGAAATTAAAATAAAAAAGACACAGCCACCCCAAAGTTTGGGAGGCCTCTGTTTACAAGAACCTCGTTTACAGTACAAGTTCAATATCACAGAAAGTGAAAAATGGATAAAGAAGTTGTGGTACTTACGTACAATGCAGTATCACTCAACAATGAAATCTATGTCATCAGGCCCGTAGCAGAATAATGAGTGGATTCAGGTACGATGATTCTAACTGAAATAAGTCACACAGAAAAAGAAACATCATAAGATATCACTAATACACGGAATGTAAACTTGGCTACACAGGAACTGAATTCCAAAACAGAACAGGGTCTCAAATTTAGAAAACCAACTTATGCTTGCTTAAGGGGAAAGGTGAGTTGGGGTGCTGCATAAAACCAGAGATTGAAATGAGCACAGATAAATTTCCTTAAGCCAAATATGTTATAGACAAGAGCTACTCCTTGCTCAACGAAATGGACACAACACCCCATATTAAACGCCTAAGAATGTACCTGACTAGTAAGTATCTTAAAACCTATGGATTGCTATGTCTCCAAAAGAGAATCAAGCGTGTGTACAGGGGCATAAACGCAGCAGTGATAGGATTGGAGAGGTTCGGTGAGCAAATGAAGACCCTTTGAAGTCATATTGCATGGTACCCATTCCACGGGTTTCAACTACCCAGGTTTAAGGTATTCTTCCTTCAGCTAAAACATGCATGTGGAACCTAGAGTATGATCAACCATGTGATCGGGAGACGTGTTCAAATATGTCTCAGTATTCGTACCCTGGTACTCGGGTGCAACATTCCAGACGCTTTACTAACACTCTCCCGACTTGGAGAGTCAGTCCCTTTAAACTCCTGTTTGGCCCTGTTTGCAATTTCTGCGGAAGATGAACAGGAATAGCGAGAACCAATGAGAGACTAGCTGGAGGTGTCTGGACGGGCAAATTTAACTCTCATTTCCCACCAGGAAGAGGAAATAACCAAAGGCTCACCGTGCCGTGCCGGAATCAGATTAGGGCCTGAAGCCATCCTGCGGTGTTGCGGCCAGGTCACAAGAAAGCGAGTTGAAGAAAGGAGCTCAGGGGCACTGTAATTCACAAACCTGCAGAGTTATAAATGACAGCTATCGTCCAAAAATATACTGAAGTAAGGCTGCCAAGAGGACTTGAAAGCGGGGCAGAATTGCAGGAAACCGATTTCAGGAGGTAGACTGGAATTGCATTGAAAGCATAGGAAAAGAGGCAGAACGTCCACAATGATGCACTTGGCCAAAAAGGGCGTATGCATTTTTTCCTGAATATATTCAGGAAAAAACGCATACGCCCTTTTTGGCCAACCAAGCAAACTTGCAAAGGAAATCTTCACTACAATGAAGTCTCACTTCCCCCCGGTCAAAAGGGCCATCTGAAAAAAGTGTAAAATCCAGAAAGGCAGGACAGGCCATGGAGAACTGGGAGCCTTGTTATGCTGATGGGCGGGATGTAAATTGCCAACAGACACTCGGGAGAAGTGTATGGTGTTTCCTGAAACATCTAAAAAACAAAGCAACAGAGCCTAGGGCACTTCCACTTATGGTCCTATAGATTAGGGAAATTAAAATAAAAAAGACACAACCACCCCAAAGTTTGGGACGCCTCTGTTTACAAGATCCTTGTTTACCGTACAAGTTCAATATCGCAGAAAGTGAAAAATGGATAAAGAACTTGTGGTACTTATGTACAATGCAGTATCACTCAGCAATGAAATCTATGGCATCAGGCCCGGAGCAGCATAATGAGTGGATTCAGGTACGATGATTCTAACTGAAATAAGTCACACAGAAAAAGAAACATCATAAGATATCACTAATACACGGAATGTAAACTTGGCTACACAGGAACTGAATTACAGAACAGAACAGGGTCTCAAATTTATAAAACCAACTTATGCTTGCTTAAGGGGAAAGGTGAGTTGGGGTGCTGCATAAAACCAGAGATTGAAATGAGCACAGATAAAGTTCCTTAAGCCAAATATGGAATAGACAAGAGCTACTCCTTGCTCAACGAAATGGACTCAACACCCATTATTAAACACCTAAGAATGTACCGGACTAGTAAGTATCTTAAAACCTATGGATTGCTATGTCTCCAAAAGAGAATCAAGCGTGTGTACAGGGGCATAAACGCAGCAGTGATAGGATTGGAGAGGTTCGGTGAGCAAATGAAGACCCTTTGAAGTCATATTGCATGGTACCCATTCCACGGGTCTCAACTCTCCAGGTTTAAGGTATTCTTCCTTCAGCTAAAACATGCATGTGGAACCCAGAGTATGATCAACCGTGTGAACGGGAGACGTGTTCAAATATGTCTCAGTTTTGGTCCCCTGGTACTCGGGTGCAACATTCCTGACGCTTTACTAACACTCTCCCCACTTGGAGAGTCAGTCCCTTTAACCTCCTCTTTGGCCCAATTTGCAATTTCTGGGGAAGATGAACAGGAATAGCGAGAACCAATGAGAGACTAGCTGGAGGTGTCTCGACGGGCAAATTTAACTCTCATTTCCCACCAGGAAGAGGAAATAACCAAAGGCTCAGCGTGCCATGCCGGAACCAGATTAGGGCCTGAAGCCATCCTGCGGTGTTGCGGCCAGGTCACAAGAAAGCGAGTTGAAGAAAGGAGCTCAGGGGCACTGTAATTCACAAACCTGCAGAGTTATAAATGACAGCTATCGTCCAAAAATATACTGAAGTAAGGCTGCCAAGAGGACTTGAAAGCGGGGCAGAATTGCAGGAAACCGATTTCAGGAGGTAGACTGGAATTGCATTCAAAGCATAGGAAAAGAGGCAGAACGTCCACAATGATGCACTTGGCCAAAAAGGGCGTATGCGTTTTTTCCTGAATATATTCAGGAAAAAACGCATACGCCCTTTTTGGCCAACCAAGCAAGCTTGCAAAGGAAATCTGCACTACAATGAAGTCTCACTTCCCCCCGGTCAAAAGGGCCATCTGAAAAAAGTGTAAAATCCAGAAAGGCAGGACAGGCCATGGAGAACTGGGAGCCTTGTTATGCTGATGGGCGGGATGTAAATTGCCAACAGACACTCGGGAGAAGTGTATGGTGTTTCCTGAAACATCTAAAAAACAAAGCAACAGAGCCTAGGGCACTTCCACTTATGGTCCTATAGCTTAGGGAAATTAAAATCAAAAAGACACAGCCACCCCAAAGTTTGGGACGCCTCTGTTTACAAGAACCTCGTTTACCGTACAAGTTCAATATCACAGAAAGTGAAAAATGGATAAAGAAGTTGTGGTACTTACGTACAATGCAGTATCACTCAGCAATGAAATCTATGTCATCAGGCCCGTAGCAGCATAATGAGTGGATTCAGGTACGATGATTCTAACTGAAATAAGTCACACAGAAAAAGAAACATCATAAGATATCACTAATACACGGAATGTAAACTTGGCTACACAGGAACTGAATTCCAAAACAGAACAGGGTCTCAAATTTAGAAAACCAACTTATGCTTGCTTAAGGGGAAAGGTGAGTTGGGGTGCTGCATAAAACCAGAGATTGAAATGAGCACAGATAAAGTTCCTTAAGCCAAATATGGAATAGACAAGAGCTACTCCTTGCTCAATGAAATGGACTCAACACCCCATATTAAACGCCTAAGAATGTACCTGACTAGTAAGTATCTTAAAACCTATGGATTGCTATGTCTCCGAAAGAGAATCAAGCGTGTGTACAGGGGCTAAACGCAGCAGTGATAGAATTGGAGAGATTCGGTGAGCAAATGAAGACCCTTTGAAGTCATATTGCATGGTACCCATTCCACGGTTTTCAACTACCCAGGTTTAAGGTATTCTTCCTTCAGCTAAAACATGCATGTGGAACCTAGAGTATGATCAACCATGTGAACGGGAGACGTGTTCAAATATGTCTCAGTTTTCCTCCCCTAGTACTCGGGTGCAACATTCCAAACGCTTTACTAGCACTCTCCCGACTTGGAGAGTCAGTCCCTTTAACCTCCTGTTTGGCCCAGTTTGCAATTTCTGCGGAAGATGAACAGGAATAGCGAGAACCAATGAGAGACTAGCTGGAGGTGTCTGGACGGGCAAATTTAACTCTCATTTCCCACCAGGAAGAGGAAATAACCAAAGGCTCAGCGTGCCGTGCCGGAACCAGATTAGGGCCTGAAGCCATCCTGCGGTGTTGCGGCCAGGTCACAAGAAAGCGAGTTGAAGAAAGGAGCTCAGGGGCACTGTAATTCACAAACCTGCAGAGTTATAAATGACAGCTATCGTCCAAAAATATACTGAAGTAAGGCTGCCAAGAGGACTTGAAAGCGGGGCAGAATTGCAGGAAACCGATTTCAGGAGGTAGACTGGAATTGCATTGAAAGCATAGGAAAAGAGGCAGAACGTCCACAATGATGCACTTGGCCAAAAAGGGCGTATGCGTTTTTTCCTGAATATATTCAGGAAAAAACGCATACACACTTTTTGGCCAACCAAGCAAGCTTGCAAAGGAAATCTGCACTACAATGAAGTCTCACTTCCCCCCAGTCAAAAGGGCCATCTGAAAAAAGGGTAAAATCCAGAAAGGCAGGACAGGCCATGGAGAACTGGGAGCCTTGTTATGCTGATGGGCGGGATGTAAATTGCCAACAGACACTCGGGAGAAGTGTATGGTGTTTCCTGAAACATCTAAAAAACAAAGCAACAGAGCCTAGGGCACTTCCACTTATGGTCCTATAGCTTAGGGAAATTAAAATCAAAAAGACACAGCCACCCCAAAGTTTGGGACGCCTCTGTTTACAAGAACCTCGTTTACAGTACAAGTTCAATATCACAGAAAGTGAAAAATGGATAAAGAAGTTGTGGTACTTACGTACAATGCAGTATCACTCAGCAATGAAATCTATGTCATCAGGCCCATAGCAGAATAATGAGTGGATTCAGGTACGATGATTCTAACTGAAATAAGTCACACAGAAAAAGAAACATCATAAGATATCACTAATACACGGAATGTAAACTTGGCTACACAGGAACTGAATTCCAAAACAGAACAGGGTCTCAAATTTAGAAAAGCAACTTATGCTTGCTTAAGGGGAAAGGTGAGTTGGGGTGCTGCATAAAACCAGAGATTGAAATGACCACAGATAAAGTTCCTTAAGCCAAATATGTTATAGACAAGAGCTACTCCTTGCTCAACGAAATGGACACAAAACCCCATATTAAACGCCTAAGAATGTACCTGACTAGTAAGTATCTTAAAACCTATGGATTGCTATGTCTCCAAAAGAGAATCAAGCGTGTGTACAGGGACATAAACGCAGCAGTGATAGGATTGGAGAGGTTCGGTGAGCAAATGAAGACCCTTTGAAGTCATATTGCATGGTACCCATTCCACGGGTTTCAACTACCCAGGTTTAAGGTATTCTTCCTTCAGCTAAAACATGCATGTGGAACCTAGAGTATGATCAACCATGTGATCGGGAGACGTGTTCAAATATGTCTCAGTTTTCGTACCCTGGTACTCGGGTGCAACATTCCAGACGCTTTACTAACACTCTCCCGACTTGGAGAGTCAGTCCCTTTAAACTCCTGTTTGGCCCTGTTTGCAATTTCTGCGGAAGATGAACAGGAATAGCGAGAACCAATGAGAGACTAGCTGGAGGTGTCTCGACGGGCAAATTTAACTCTCATTTCCCACCAGGAAGAGGAAATAACCAAAGGCTCACCGTGCCGTGCCGGAACCAGATTAGGGCCTGAAGCCATCCTGCGGTGTTGCGGCCAGGTCACAAGAAAGCGAGTTGAAGAAAGGAGCTCAGGGGCACTGTAATTCAAAAATCTGCAGAGTTATAAATGACAGCTATCGTCCAAAAATATACTGAAGTAAGGGTGCGAAGAGGACTTGAAAGCGGGGCAGAATTGCAGGAAACCGATTTCAGGAGGTAGACTGGAATTGCATTGAAAGCATAGGAAAAGAGGCAGAACGTCCACAATGATGCACTTGGCCAAAAAGGGCGTATGCGTTTTTTCCTGAATATATTCAGGAAAAAACGCATACACCCTTTTCGGCCAAGCAAGCAAGCTTGCAAAGGAAATCTGAACTACAATGAAGTCTCACTTCCCACCGGTCAAAAGGGCCATCTGAAAAAAGTGTAAAATCCAGAAAGGCAGGACAGGCCATGGAGAAATGGGAGCCTTGTTATGCTGATGGGCGAGATGTAAGTTGCCAACAGACACTCGGGAGAAGTGTATGGTGTTTCCTGAAACATCTAAAAAACAAAGCAACAGAGCCTAGGGCACTTCCACTTATGGTCCTATAGCTTAGGGAAATTAAAATCAAAAAGACACAGCCACCCCAAAGTTTGGGACGCCTCTGTTTACAAGAACCTCGTTTACAGTACATGTTCAACATCGCAGAAAGTGAAAAATAGATAAAGAACTTGTGCTACTTACGTACAATGCAGTATAACTCAGCAATGAAATCTATGTCATCAGGCCCGTAGCAGCATAATGAGTGGATTCAGGTACGATGATTCTAACTGAAATAAGTCACACAGAAAAAGAAACATCATAATATATCACTAATACACGGAATATAAACTTGGCTACACAGGAACTGAATTCCAAAACAGAACAGGGTCTCAAATTTAGAAAACCAACTTATGCTTGCTTAAGGGGAAAGGTGAGTTGGGGTGCTGCATAAAACCAGAGATTGAAATGAGCACAGATAAAGTTCCTTAAGCCAAATATGGAATAGACAAGAGCTACTCCTTGCTCAATGAAATGTACTCAACACCCCATATTAAACGCCTAAGAATGTACCTGACTAGTAAGTATCTTAAAACCTATGGATTGCTATGTCTCCAAAAGAGAATCAAGCGTGTGTTCAGGGGCATAAATGCAGCAGTGATAAGATTGGAGAGGTTCGGTGAGCAAATGAAGACCCTTTGAAGTCATATTGCATGGTACCCATTACACGGGTCTCAACTCTAGAGGTTTAATGTATTCTTCCTTCAGCTAAATCATGCATGTGCAACCCAGAGTATGATCAACCGTGTGAACTGGAGACGTGTTCAAATATGTCTCAGTTTTCGTACCCTGGTACTCGGGTGCAACATTCCAGACGCTTTACTAACACTCTCCCCACTTGGAGAGTCAGCGCCTTTAAACTCCTGTTTGGCCCAGTTTGCAATTTCTGCGGAAGATGAACAGGAATAGCGAGAACCAATGAGAGACTAGCTGGAGGTGTCTGGACGGGCAAATTTAACTCTCATCTCCCACCAGGAAGAGGAAATAACCAAAGACTCAGCGTGCCGTGCCGGAACCAGATTAGGGCCTGAAGCCATCCAGCGGTGTTACGGCCATCTCAAAAGAAAGTGAGTTGAAGAAAGGAGCTCAGAGGCACTGTAATTCACAAACCTGCAGAGTTATAAATGACAGCTATCATCCAAAAATATACTGAAGTAAGGCTGCCAAGAGGACTTGAATGCGGGGCAGAATTGCAGGAAACCGATTTCAGGAGGTAGACTGTAATTGCATTGAAAGCAGAGGAAAAGAGGCTGAACCTCCACCATTATACACTTCGCCAAAAAGCGCGTATGCGTTTTTTCCTGAATATATTCAGGAAAAAACGCATACGCCCTTTTTGGCCAACCAAGCAAGCTTGCAAAGGAAATCTGCACTACAATGAAGTCTCACTTCCCCCCGGTCAAAAGGGCCATCTGAAAAAAGTGTAGAATCCAGAAAGGCAGGACAGGCCATGGAGAACTGGGATCTTTGTTATGCTGATGGGCGGGATGTAAATTGCCAACAGACACTCGGGAGAAGTTTATGGTGTTTCCTGAAACATCTAAAAAACAAAGCAACAGAGCCTAGGGCACTTCCACTTATGGTCCTATAGCTTAGGGAAATTAAAATCAAAAAGACACAGCCACCCCAAAGTTTGGGACGCCTCTGTTTACAAGAACCTCGTTTACCGTACAAGCTCAATATCACAGAAAGTGAAAAATGCATAAAGAACTTGTGGTACTTACATACAATGCAGTATCACTCAGCAATGAAATCTATGTCATCAGGCCCGTAGCAGCATAATGAGTGGATTCAGGTACGATGATTCTAACTGAAATAAGTCACACAGAAAAAGAAACATCATAAGATATCACTAGTACACGGAATGTAAACTTGGCTGCACAGGAACTGAATTACAGAACAGAACAGGGTCTCAAATTTAGAAAACCAACTTATGCTTGCTTAAGGGGAAAGGTGAGTTGGGGTGCTGCATAAAACCAGAGATGGAAATGAGCACAGATAATGTTCCTTAAGCCAAATATGGAATAGACAAGAGCTACTCCTTGCTCAACGAAATGGACTCTACACCGCATATTAAACGCCTAAGTATGTACCTGACTAGTAAGTATCTTAAAACCTATGGATTGCTATGTCTCCGAAAGAGAATCAAGCATGTGTACAGGGGCATAAACGCAGCAGTGATAGGATTGGAGAGGTTCGGTGAGCAAATGAAGACCCTTTGAAGTCATATTGCATGGTACCCATTACACGGGTCTCAACTCTCCAGGTTTAAGGTATTCTTCCTTCAGCTAAAACATGCATGTGGAACCTAGAGTATGATCAACCAAGTGATAGGGAGACGTGTTCAAATATGTCTCAGTTTTCGTACCCTGGTACTCGGGTGCAACATTCCAGACGCTTTACTAACACTCTCCCGACTTGGAGAGTCAGTCCCTTTAACCTCCTGTTTGGCCCAGTTTGCAATTTCTGTGGAAGATGAACAGGAATAGCGAGAACCAATGAGAGACTAGCTGGAGGTGTCTGGACGGGCAAATTTAACTCTCATTTCCCACCAGGAAGAGGAATTAAACAAAGGCTCAGCGTGCCGTGCCGGAACCAGATTAGGGCCTGAAGCCATCCTGCGGTGTTGCGGCCAGCTCAAAAGAAAGCGAGTTGAAGAAAGGAGCTCAGGGGCACTGTAATTCACAAACCTGCAGAGTTATAAATGACAGCTATCGTCCAAAAATATACTGAAGTAAGGCTGCCAAGAGGACTTGAAAGCGGGGCAGAATTGCAGGAAACCGATTTCAGGAGGTAGACTGGAATTGCATTGAAAGCATAGGAAAGGAGGCAGAACGTCCACAATGATGCACTTAGCCAAAAAGGGAATATGCGTTTTTTCCTGAATATATTCAGGAAAAAACGCATACGCCCTTTTTGGCCAACCAAGCAAGCTTGCAAAGGAAATCTGCACTACAATGAAGTCTCACTTCCCCCCAGTCAAAAGGGCCATCTGAAAAAAGGGTAAAATCCAGAAAGGCAGGACAGGCCATGGAGAACTGGGAGCCTTGTTATGCTGATGGGCGGGATGTAAATTGCCAACAGACACTCGGGAGAAGTGTATGGTGTTTCCTGAAACATCTAAAAAACAAAGCAACAGAGCCTAGGGCACTTCCACTTATGGTCCTATAGCTTAGGGAAATTAAAATAAAAAAGACACAGCCACCCCAAAGTTTGGGACGCCTCTGTTTACAAGAACCTCGTTTACAGTACAAGTTCAATATCACAGAAAGTGAAAAATGGATAAAGAAGTTGTGGTACTTACGTACAATGCAGTATCACTCAGCAATGAAATCTATGTCATCAGGCCCGTAGCAGAATAATGAGTGGATTCAGGTACGATGATTCTAACTGAAATAAGTCACACAGAAAAAGAAACATCATAAGATATCACTAATACACGGAATGTAAACTTGGCTACACAGGAACTGAATTCCAAAACAGAACAGGGTCTCAAATTTAGAAAACCAACTTATGCTTGCTTAAGGGGAAAGGTGAGTTGGGGTGCTGCATAAAACCAGAGATTGAAATGACCACAGATAAAGTTCCTTAAGCCAAATATGTTATAGACAAGAGCTACTCCTTGCTCAACGAAATGGACACAACACCCCATATTAAACGCCTAAGAATGTACCTGACTAGTAAGTATCTTAAAACCTATGGATTGCTATGTCTCCAAAAGAGAATCAAGCGTGTGTACAGGGGCATAAACGCAGCAGTGATAGGATTGGAGAGGTTCGGTGAGCAAATGAAGACCCTTTGAAGTCATATTGCATGGTACCCATTCCACGGGTTTCAACTACCCAGGTTTAAGGTATTCTTCCTTCAGCTAAAACATGCATGTGGAACCTAGAGTATGATCAACCATGTGATCGGGAGACGTGTTCAAATATGTCTCAGTTTTCGTACCCTGGTACTCGGGTGCAACATTCCAGACGCTTTACTAACACTCTCCCGACTTGGAGAGTCAGTCCCTTTAAACTCCTGTTTGGCCCAGTTTGCAATTTCTGCGGAAGATGAACAGGAATAGCGAGAACCAATGAGAGACTAGCTGGAGGTGTCTGGACGGGCAAATTTAACTCTCATTTCCCACCAGGAAGAGGAAATAACCAAAGGCTCAGCGTCCCGTGCCGGAACCAGATTAGGGCCTGAAGCCATCCTGCGGTGTTGCGGCCAGGTCACAAGAAAGCGAGTTGAAGAAAGGAGCTCAGGGGCACTGTAATTCACAAACCTGCAGAGTTATAAATGACAGCTATCGTCCAAAAATATACTGAAGTAAGGCTGCCAAGAGGACTTGAAAGCGGGGCAGAATTGCAGGAAACCGATTTCAGGAGGTAGACTGGAATTGCATTGAAAGCATAGGAAAAGAGGCAGAACGTCCACAATGATGCACTTGGCCAAAAAGGGCGTATGCGTTTTTTCCTGAATATATTCAGGCAAAAACGCATACACCCTTTTTGGCCAACCAAGCAAACTTGCAAAGGAAATCTGCACTACAGTGAAGTCTCACTTCCCCCCAGTCAAAAGGGCCATCTGAAAAAAGGGTAAAATCCAGAAAGGCAGGACAGGCCATGGAGAACTGGGAGCCTTGTTATGCTGATGGGCGGGATGTAAATTGCCAACAGACACTCGGGAGAAGTGTATGGTGTTTCCTGAAACATCTAAAAAACAAAGCAACAGAGCCTAGGGCACTTCCACTTATGGTCCTATAGCTTAGGGAAATTAAAATCAAAAAGACACAGCCACCCCAAAGTTTGGGACGCCTCTGTTTACAAGAACCTCATTTACAGTACAAGTTCAATATCACAGAAAGTGAAAAATGGATAAAGAAGTTGTGGTACTTACGTACAATGCAGTATCACTCAGCAATGAAATCTATGTCATCAGGCCTGTAGCAGAATAATGAGTGGATTCAGGTACGATGATTCTAACTGAAATAAGTCACACAGAAAAAGAAACATCATAAGATATCACTAATACACGGAATGTAAACTTGGCTACACAGGAACTGAATTCCAAAACAGAACAGGGTCTCAAATTTAGAAAACCAACTTATGCTTGCTTAAGGGGAAAGGTGAGTTGGGGTGCTGCATAAAACCAGAGATTGAAATGAGCACAGATAAAGTTCCTTAAGCCAAATATGGAATAGACAAGAGCTACTCCTTGCTCAACGAAATGGACTCAACACCCCATATTAAACGCCTAAGAATGTACCTGACTAATAAGTATCTTAAAACCTATGGATTGCTATGTCTCCGAAAGAGAATCAAGCATGTGTACAGGGGCATAAACGCAGCAGTGATAGGATTGGAGAGGTTCGGTGAGCAAACGAAGACCCTTTGAAGTCATATTGCATGGTATCCATTCCACGGGTTTCAACTACCCAGGTTTAAGGTATTCTTCCTTCAGCTAAAACATGCATGTGGAACCTAGAGTATGATCAACCATGTGATCGGGAGACGTGTTCAAATATGTCTCAGTTTTTGTACCCTGGTACTCGGGTGCAACATTCCAGACGCTTTACTAACACTCTCCCGACTTGGAGAGTCAGTCCCTTTAAACTCCTGTTTGGCCCTGTTTGCAATTTCTGCGGAAGATGAACAGGAATAGCGAGAACCAATGAGAGACTAGCTGGAGGTGTCTGGACGGGCAAATTTAACTCTCATTTCCCACCAGGAAGAGGAAATAACCAAAGGCTCAGCGTGCCGTGCCGGAACCAGATTAGGGCCTGAAGCCATCCTGCGGTGTTGCGGCCAGGTCACAAGAAAGCGAGTTGAAGAAAGGAGCTCAGGGGCACTGTAATTCACAAACCTGCAGAGTTATAAATGACAGCTATCGTCCAAAAATATACTGAAGTAAGGCTGCCAAGAGGACTTGAAAGCGGGGCAGAATTGCAGGAAACCGATTTCAGGAGGTAGACTGGAATTGCATTGAAAGCATAGGAAAAGAGGCAGAACGTCCACAATGATGCACTTGGCCAAAAAGGGCGTATGCGTTTTTTCCTGAATATATTCAGGAAAAAACGCATACGCCCTTTTTGGCCAACCAAGCAAACTTGCAAAGGAAATCTGCACTACAATGAAGTCTCACTTCCCCCCAGTCAAAAGGGCCATCTGAAAAAAGTGTAAAATCCAGAAAGGCAGGACAGGCCATGGAGAACTGGGAGCCTTGTTATGCTGATGGGCGGGATGTAAATTGCCAACAGACACTCGGGAGAAGTGTATGGTGTTTCCTGAAACATCTAAAAAACAAAGCAACAGAGCCTAGGGCACTTCCACTTATGGTCCTATAGCTTAGGGAAATTAAAATCAAAAAGACACAGCCACCCCAAAGTTTGGGACGCCTCTGTTTACAAGAACCTCGTTTACAGTACAAGTTCAATATCACAGAAAGTGAAAAATGGATAAAGAAGTTGTGGTACTTACGTACAATGCAGTATCACTCAGCAATGAAATCTATGTCATCAGGCCCGTAGCAGAATAATGAGTGGATTCAGGTACGATGATTCTAACTGAAATAAGTCACACAGAAAAAGAAACATCATAAGATATCACTAATACACGGAATGTAAACTGGGCTACACAGGAACTGAATTCCAAAACAGAACAGGGTCTCAAATTTAGAAAACCAACTTATGCTTGCTTAAGGGGAAAGGTGAGTTGGGGTGCTGCATAAAACCAGAGATTGAAATGACCACAGATAAAGTTCCTTAAGCCAAATATGTTATAGACAAGAGCTACTCCTTGCTCAACGAAATGGACACAACACCCCATATTAAACGCCTAAGAATGTACCTGACTAGTAAGTATCTTAAAACCTATGGATTGCTATGTCTCCAAAAGAGAATCAAGCGTGTGTACAGGGGCATAAATGCAGCAGTGATAGGATTGGAGAGGTTCGGTGAGCAAATGAAGACCCTTTGAAGTCATATTGCATGGTACCCATTCCACGGGTTTCAACTACCCAGGTTTAAGGTATTCTTCCTTCAGCTAAAACATGCATGTGGAACCTAGAGTATGATCAACCATGTGATCGGGAGACGTGTTCAAATATGTCTCAGTTTTCGTACCCTGGTACTCGGGTGCAACATTCCAGACGCTTTACTAACACTCTCCCGACTTGGAGAGTCAGTCCCTTTAAACTCCTGTTTGGCCCTGTTTGCAATTTCTGCGGAAGATGAACAGGAATAGCGAGAACCAATGAGAGACTAGCTGGAGGTGTCTGGACGGGCAAATTTAACTCTCATTTCCCACCAGGAAGAGGAAATAACCAAAGGCTCACCGTGCCGTGCCGGAACCAGATTAGGGCCTGAAGCCATCCTGCGGTGTTGAGGCCAGGTCACAAAAAAGCGAGTTGAAGAAAGGAGCTCAGGGGCAGTGTAATTCACAAACCTGCAGAGTTATAAATGACAGCTATCGTCCAAAAATATACTGAAGTAAGGCTGCCAAGAGGACTTGAAAGCGGGGCAGAATTGCAGGAAACCGATTTCAGGAGGTAGACTGGAATTGCATTGAAAGCATAGGAAAAGAGGCAGAACGTCCACAATGATGCACTTGGCCAAAAAGGGCGTATGCATTTTTTCCTGAATATATTCAGGAAAAAACGCATACGCCCTTTTTGGCCAACCAAGCAAACTTGCAAAGGAAATCTGCACTACAATGAAGTCTCACTTCCCCCCGGTCAAAAGGGCCATCTGAAAAAAGTGTAAAATCCGGAAAGGCAGGACAGGCCATGGAGAACTGGGAGCCTTGTTATGCTGATGGGCGGGATGTAAATTGCCAACAGACACTCGGGAGAAGTGTATGGTGTTTCCTGAAACATCTAAAAAACAAAGCAACAGAGCCTAGGGCACTTCCACTTATGGTCCTATAGCTTAGGGAAATTAAAATCAAAAAGACACAGCCACCCCAAAGTTTGGGACGCCTCTGTTTACAAGATCCTCGTTTACCGTACAAGTTCAATATCACAGAAAGTGAAAAATGGATAAAGAACTTGTGGTACTTACGTACAATGCAGTATCACTCAGCAATGAAATCTATGTCATCAGGCCCGTAGCAGCATAATGAGTGGATTCAGGTACGATGATTCTAACTGAAATAAGTCACACAGAAAAAGAAACATCATAAGATATCACTAATACACGGAATGTAAACTTGGCTACACAGGAACTGAATTACAGAACAGAACAGGGTCTCAAATTTAGAAAACCAACTTATGCTTGCTTAAGGGGAAAGGTGAGTTGGGGTGCTGCATAAAACCAGAGATTGAAATGAGCACAGATAAAGTTCCTTAAGCCAAATATGGAATAGACAAGAGCTACTCCTTGCTCAACGAAATGGACTCAACACCCATTATTAAACACGTAAGAGTGTACCGGACTAGTAAGTATCTTAAAACCTATGGATTGCTATGTCTCCAAAAGAGAATCAAGCGTGTGTACAGGGGCATAAACGCAGCAGTGATAGGATTGGAGAGGTTCGGTGAGCAAATGAAGACCCTTTGAAGTCATATTGCATGGTACCCATTCCACGGGTCTCAACTCTCCAGGTTTAAGGTATTCTTCCTTCAGCTAAAACATGCATGTGGAACCCAGAGTATGATCAACCATGTGAACGGGAGACGTGTTCAAATATGTCTCAGTTTTTGTCCCCTGGTACTCGGGTGCAACATTCCTGACGCTTTACTAACACTCTCCCCACTTGGAGAGTCAGTCCCTTTAACCTCCTCTTTGGCCCAATTTGCAATTTCTGGGGAAGATGAACAGGAATAGCGAGAACCAATGAGAGACTAGCTGGAGGTGTCTGGACGGGCAAATTTAACTCTCATTTCCCACCAGGAAGAGGAAATAACCAAAGGCTCAGCGTGCCGTGCCGGAACCAGATTAGGGCCTGAAGCCATCCTGCGGTGTTGCGGCCAGGTCACAAGAAAGCGAGTTGAAGAAAGGAGCTCAGGGGCACTGTAATTCACAAACCTGCAGAGTTATAAATGACAGCTATCGTCCAAAAATATACTGAAGTAAGGCTGCCAAGAGGACTTGAAAACGGGGCAGAATTGCAGGAAACCGATTTCAGGAGGTAGACTGGAATTGCATTGAAAGCATAGGAAAAGAGGCAGAATGTCCACAATGATGCACTTGGCCAAAAAGGGCGTATGCGTTTTTTCCTGAATATATTCAGGAAAAAACGCATACGCCCTTTTTGGCCAACCAAGCAAACTTGCAAAGGAAATCTGCACTACAATGAAGTCTCACTTCCCCCCGGTCAAAAGGGCCATCTGAAAAAAGTGTAAAATCCAGAAAGGCAGGACAGGCCATGGAGAACTGGGAGCCTTGTTATGCTGATGGGTGGGATGTAAATTGCCAACAGACACTCGGGAGAAGTGTATGGTGTTTCCTGAAACATCTAAAAAACAAAGCAACAGAGCCTAGGGCACTTCCACTTATGGTCCTATAGCTTAGGGAAATTAAAATCAAAAAGACACAGCCACCCCAAAGTTTGGGACGCCTCTGTTTACAAGAACCTCGTTTACAGTACAAGTTCAACATCGCAGAAAGTGAAAAATGGATAAAGAAGTTGTGGTATTTACTTACAAAGTAATATCACTCAGCAATGAAATCTATGTCATCAGGCCCTTAACAGCACAATGAGTTGATTCAGGTATGATGATTCTAACTGAAATAAGTCACACAGAAAAAGAAACATCATAAGATATCCGTAATACATGGAATGTAAACTTGGCTACACAGGAACTGAATTACAGAACAGAACAGGGTCTCAAATTTAGAAAACCAACTTATGCTTGCTTAAGGGGAAAGGTGAGTTGGGGTGCTGCATAAAACCAGAGATTGAAATGAGCACAGATAAAGTTCCTTAAGCCAAATATGGAATAGACAAGAGCTACTCCTTGCTCAACGAAATGGACTCAACACCCCATATTAAACGCCTAAGAATGTTCCTGACTAGTAAGTATCTTAAAACCTATGGATTGCTATGTCTCCGAAAGAGAATCAAGCGTGTGTACAGGGGCATAAACGCAGCAGTGATAGGATTGTAGAGGTTCGGTTGGCAAATGAAGACCCTTTGAAGTCATATTGCATGGTACCCATTACACGGGTCTCAACTCTCCAGGTTTAATGTATTCTTCCTTCAGCTAAAACATGCATGTGGAACCCAGAGTATGATCAACCATGTGAACGGGAGACGTGTTCAAATATGTCTCAGTTTTCCTCCCCTGGTACTCGGGTGCAACATTCCAGACGCTTTACTAACACTCTCCCCACTTGGAGAGTCAGCGCCTTTAACCTCCTGTTTGGCCCAGTTTGCAATTTCTGCGGAAGATGAACAGGAATAGCGAGAACCAATGAGAGACTAGCTGGAGGTGTCTGGACGGGCAAATTTAACTCTCATCTCCCACCAGGAAGAGGAAATAACCAAAGACTCAGCGTGCCGTGCCGGAACCAGATTAGGGCCTGAAGCCATCCTGCGGTGTTACGGCCAGCTCAAAAGAAAGTGAGTTGAAGAAAGGAGCTCAGAGGCACTGTAATTCACAAACCTGCAGAGTTATAAATGACAGCTATCATCCAAAAATATACTGAAGTAAGGCTGCCAAGAGGACTTGAATGCGGGGCAGAATTGCAGGAAACCGATTTCAAGAGGTAGACTGTAATTGCATTGAAAGCAGAGGAAAAGAGGCTGAACCTCCACCATGATACACTTCGCCAAAAAGCGCGTATGCGTTTTTTCCTGAATATATTCAGGAAAAAACGCATACGCCCTTTTTGGCCAACCAAGCAAGCTTGCAAAGGAAATCTGCACTACAATGAAGTCTCACTTCCCCCCGGTCAAAAGGGCCATCTGAAAAAAGTGTAGAATCCAGAAAGGCAGGACAGGCCATGTAGAACTGGGATCTTTGTTATGCTGATGGGCGGGATGTAAATTGCCAACAGACACTCGGGAGAAGTGTATGGTGTTTCCTGAAACATCTAAAAAACAAAGCAACAGAGCCTAGGGCACTTCCACTTATGGTCCTATAGCTTAGGGAATTTAAAATCAAAAAGACACAGCCACCCCAAAGTTTGGGACGCCTCTGTTTACAAGAACCTCGTTTACCGTACAAGCTCAATATCACAGAAAGTGAAAAATGCATAAAGAACTTGTGGTACTTACATACAATGCAGTATCACTCAGCAATGAAATCTATGTCATCAGGCCCGTAGCAGCATAATGAGTGGATTCAGGTACGATGATTCTAACTGAAATAAGTCACACAGAAAAAGAAACATCATAAGATATCACTAGTACACGGAATGTAAACTTGGCTGCACAGGAACTGAATTACAGAACAGAACAGGGTCTCAAATTTAGAAAACCAACTTATGCTTGCTTAAGGGGAAAGGTGAGTTGGGGTGCTGCATAAAACCAGAGATGGAAATGAGCACAGATAATGTTCCTTAAGCCAAATATGGAATAGACAAGAGCTACTCCTTGCTCAACGAAATGGACTCTACACCGCATATTAAACGCCTAAGTATGTACCTGACTAGTAAGTATCTTAAAACCTATGGATTGCTATGTCTCCGAAAGAGAATCAAGCATGTGTACAGGGGCATAAACGCAGCAGTGATAGGATTGGAGAGGTTCGGTGAGCAAATGAAGACCCTTTGAAGTCATATTGCATGGTACCCATTACACGGGTCTCAACTCTCCAGGTTTAAGGTATTCTTCCTTCAGCTAAAACATGCATGTGGAACCTAGAGTATGATCAACCATGTGATCGGGAGACGTGTTCAAATATGTCTCAGTTTTCGTACCCTGGTACTCGGGTGCAACATTCCAGACGCTTTACTAACACTCTCCCGACTTGGAGAGTCAGTCCCTTTAACCTCCTGTTTGGCCCTGTTTGCAATTTCTGCGGAAGATGAACAGGAATAGCGAGAACCAATGAGAGACTAGCTGGAGGTGTCTGGACGGGCAAATTTAACTCTCATTTCCCACCAGGAAGAGGAAATAACCAAAGGCTCAGCGTGCCGTGCCGGAACCAGATTAGGGCCTGAAGCCATCCTGCGGTGTTGCGGCCAGGTCACAAGAAAGCGAGTTGAAGGAAGGAGCTCAGGGGCACTGTAATTCACAAACCTGCAGAGTTATAAATGACAGCTATCGTCCAAAAATATACTGAAGTAAGGCTGCCAAGAGGACTTGAAAGCGGGGCAGAATTGCAGGAAACCGATTTCAGGAGGTAGACTGGAATTGCATTGAAAGCATAGGAAAAGAGGCAGAACGTCCACAATGATGCACTTGGCCAAAAAGGGCATATGCGTTTTTTCCTGAATATATTCAGGAAAAAACGAATACACCCTTTTTGGCCAACCAAGCAAACTTGCAAAGGAAATCTGCACTACAATGAAGTCTCACTTCCCCCCAGTCAAAAGGGCCATCTGAAAAAAGGGTAAAATCCAGAAAGGCAGGACAGGCCATGGAGAACTGGGAGCCTTGTTATGCTGATGGGCGGGATGTAAACTGCCAACAGACACTTGGGAGATGTGTATGGTGTTTCCTGAAACATCTAAAAAACAAAGCAACAGAGCCTAGGGCACTTCCACTTATGGTCCTATAGCTTAGGGAAATTAAAATAAAAAAGACACAGCCACCCCAAAGTTTGGGACGCCTCTGTTTACAAGAACCTCGTTTACAGTACAAGTTCAATATCACAGAAAGTGAAAAATGGATAAAGAAGTTGTGGTACTTACGTACAATGCAGTATCACTCAGCAATGAAATCTATGTCATCAGGCCCGTAGCAGAATAATGAGTGGATTCAGGTACGATGATTCTAACTGAAATAAGTCACACAGAAAAAGAAACATCATAAGATATCACTAATACACGGAATGTAAACTTGGCTACACAGGAACTGAATTCCAAAACAGAACAGGGTCTCAAATTTAGAAAACCAACTTATGCTTGCTTAAGGGGAAAGGTGAGTTGGGGTGCTGCATAAAACCAGAGATTGAAATGACCACAGATAAAGTTCCTTAAGCCAAATATGTTATAGACAAGAGCTACTCCTTGCTCAACGAAATGGACACAACACCCCATATTAAACGCCTAAGAATGTACCTGACTAGTAAGTATCTTAAAACCTATGGATTGCTATGTCTCCAAAAGAGAATCAAGCGTGTGTACAGGGGCATAAACGCAGCAGTGATAGGATTGGAGAGGTTCGGTGAGCAAATGAAGACCCTTTGAAGTCATATTGCATGGTACCCATTCCACGGGTTTCAACTACCCAGGTTTAAGGTATTCTTCCTTCAGCTAAAACATGCATGTGGAACCTAGAGTATGATCAACCATGTGATCGGGAGACGTGTTCAAATATGTCTCAGTTTTCGTACCCTGGTACTCGGGTGCAACATTCCAGACGCTTTACTAACACTCTCCCGACTTGGAGAGTCAGTCCCTTTAAACTCCTGTTTGGCCCTGTTTGCAATTTCTGCGGAAGATGAACAGGAATAGCGAGAACCAATGAGAGACTAGCTGGAGGTGTCTGGACGGGCAAATTTAACTCTCATTTCCCACCAGGAAGAGGAAATAACCAAAGGCTCAGCGTGCCGTGCCGGAACCAGATTAGGGCCTGAAGCCATCCTGCGGTGTTGCGGCCAGGTCACAAGAAAGCGAGTTGAAGAAAGGAGCTCAGGGGCACTGTAATTCACAAACCTGCAGAGTTATAAATGACAGCTATCGTCCAAAAATATACTGAAGTAAGGCTGCCAAGAGGACTTGAAAGCGGGGCAGAATTGCAGGAAACCGATTTCAGGAGGTAGACTGGAATTGCATTGAAAGCATAGGAAAAGAGGCAGAACGTCCACAATGATGCACTTGGCCAAAAAGGGCGTATGCGTTTTTTCCTGAATATATTCAGGAAAAAACGCATACACCCTTTTTGGCCAACCAAGCAAACTTGCAAAGGAAATCTGCACTACAATGAAGTCTCACTTCCCCCCAGTCAAAAGGGCCATCTGAAAAAAGGGTAAAATCCAGAAAGGCAGGACAGGCCATGGAGAACTGGGAGCCTTGTTATGCTGATGGGCGGGATGTAAATTGCCAACAGACACTCGGGAGAAGTGTATGGTGTTTCCTGAAACATCTAAAAAACAAAGCAACAGAGCCTAGGGCACTTCCACTTATGGTCCTATAGCTTAGGGAAATTAAAATAAAAAAGACACAGCCACCCCAAAGTTTGGGACGCCTCTGTTTACAAGAACCTCATTTACAGTACAAGTTCAATATCACAGAAAGTGAAAAATGGATAAAGAAGTTGTGGTACTTACGTACAATGCAGTATCACTCAGCAATGAAATCTATGTCATCAGGCCCGTAGCAGAATAATGAGTGGATTCAGGTACGATGATTCTAACTGAAATAAGTCACACAGAAAAAGAAACATCATAAGATATCACTAATACACGGAATGTAAACTTGGCTACACAGGAACTGAATTCCAAAACAGAACAGGGTCTCAAATTTAGAAAACCAACTTATGCTTGCTTAAGGGGAAAGGTGAGTTGGGGTGCTGCATAAAACCAGAGATTGAAATGACCACAGATAAAGTTCCTTAAGCCAAATATGTTATAGACAAGAGCTACTCCTTGCTCAACGAAATGGACACAACACCCCATATTAAACGCCTAAGAATGTACCTGACTAGTAAGTATCTTAAAACCTATGGATTGCTATGTCTCCAAAAGAGAATCAAGCGTGTGTACAGGGGCATAAACGCAGCAGTGATAGGATTGGAGAGGTTCGGTGAGCAAATGAAGACCCTTTGAAGTCATATTGCATGGTACCCATTCCACGGGTTTCAACTACCCAGGTTTAAGGTATTCTTCCTTCAGCTAAAACATGCATGTGGAACCCAGAGTATGATCAACCATGTGATCGGGAGACGTGTTCAAATATGTCTCAGTTTTCGTACCCTGGTACTCGGGTGCAACTTTCCAGACGCTTTACTAACACTCTCCCGACTTGGAGAGTCAGTCCCTTTAAACTTCTGTTTGGCCCTGTTTGCAATTTCTGCGGAAGATGAACAGGAATAGCGAGAACCAATGAGAGACTAGCTGGAGGTGTCTGGACGGGCAAATTTAACTCTCATTTCCCACCAGGAAGAGGAAATAACCAAAGGCTCAGCGTGCCGTGCCGGAACCAGATTAGGGCCTGAAGCCATCCTGCGGTGTTGCGGCCAGGTCACAAGAAAGCGAGTTGAAGAAAGGAGCTCAGGGGCACTGTAATTCACAAACCTGCAGAGTTATAAATGACAGCTATCGTCCAAAAATATACTGAAGTAAGGCTGCCAAGAGGACTTGAAAGCGGGGCAGAATTGCAGGAAACCGATTTCAGGAGGTAGACTGGAATTGCATTGAAAGCATAGGAAAAGAGGCAGAACGTCCACAATGATGCACTTGGCCAAAAAGGGCGTATGCGTTTTTTCCTGAATATATTCAGGAAAAAACGCATACACCCTTTTTGGCCAACCAAGCAAACTTGCAAAGGAAATCTGCACTACAGTGAAGTCTCACTTCCCCCCAGTCAAAAGGGCCATCTGAAAAAAGGGTAAAATCCAGAAAGGCAGGACAGGCCATGGAGAACTGGGAGCCTTGTTATGCTGATGGGCGGGATGTAAATTGCCAACAGACACTTGGGAGAAGTGTATGGTGTTTCCTGAAACATCTAAAAAAAAAAGCAACAGAGCCTAGGGCACTTCCACTTATGGTCCTATAGCTTAGGGAAATTAAAATCAAAAAGACACAGCCACCCCAAAGTTTGGGACGCCTCTGTTTACAAGAACCTCGTTTACAGTACAAGTTCAATATCACAGAAAGAGAAAAATGGATAAAGAAGTTGTGGTACTTACGTACAATGCAGTATCACTCAGCAATGAAATCTATGTCATCAGGCCCGTAGCAGAATAATGAGTGGATTCAGGTACGATGATTCTAACTGAAATAAGTCACACAGAAAAAGAAACATCATAAGATATCACTAATACACGGAATGTAAACTTGGCTACACAGGAACTGAATTCCAAAACAGAACAGGGTCTCAAATTTAGAAAACCAACTTATGCTTGCTTAAGGGGAAAGGTGAGTTGGGGTGCTGCATAAAACCAGAGATTGAAATGAGCACAGATAAAGTTCCTTAAGCCAAATATGGAATAGACAAGAGCTACTCCTTGCTCAACGAAATGGACTCAACACCCCATATTAAACGCCTAAGAATGTACCTGACTAATAAGTATCTTAAAACCTATGGATTGCTATGTCTCCGAAAGAGAATCAAGCATGTGTACAGGGGCATAAACGCAGCAGTGATAGGATTGGAGAGGTTCGGTGAGCAAACGAAGACCCTTTGAAGTCATATTGCATGGTATCCATTCCACGGGTTTCAACTACCCAGGTTTAAGGTATTCTTCCTTCAGCTAAAACATGCATGTGGAACCTAGAGTATGATCAACCATGTGATCGGGAGACGTGTTCAAATATGACTCAGTTTTCGTACCCTGGTACTCGGGTGCAACATTCCAGACGCTTTACTAACACTCTCCCGACTTGGAGAGTCAGTCCCTTTAAACTCCTGTTTGGCCCTGTTTGCAATTTCTGCGGAAGATGAACAGGAATAGCGAGAACCAATGAGAGACTAGCTGGAGGTGTCTGGACGGGCAAATTTAACTCTCATTTCCCACCAGGAAGAGGAAATAACCAAAGGCTCAGCGTGCCGTGCCGGAACCAGATTAGGGCCTGAAGCCATCCTGCGGTGTTGCGGCCAGGTCACAAGAAAGCGAGTTGAAGAAAGGAGCTCAGGGGCACTGTAATTCACAAACCTGCAGAGTTATAAATGACAGCTATCGTCCAAAAATATACTGAAGTAAGGCTGCCAAGAGGACTTGAAAGCGGGGCAGAATTGCAGGAAACCGATTTCAGGAGGTAGACTGGAATTGCATTGAAAGCATAGGAAAAGAGGCAGAACGTCCACAATGATGCACTTGGCCAAAAAGGGCGTATGCGTTTTTTCCTGAATATATTCAGGAAAAAACGCATACACACTTTTTGGCCAACCAAGCAAACTTGCAAAGGAAATCTGCACTACAATGAAGTCTCACTTCCCCCCAGTCAAAAGGGCCATCTGAAAAAAGGGTAAAATCCAGAAAGGCAGGACAGGCCATGGAGAACTGGGAGCCTTGTTATGCAGATGGGCGGGATGTAAATTGCCAACAGACACTCGGGAGAAGTGTATGGTGTTTCCTGAAACATCTAAAAAACAAAGCAACAGAGCCTAGGGCACTTCCACTTATGGTCCTATAGCTTAGGGAAATTAAAATAAAAAAGACACAGCCACCCCAAAGTTTGGGACGCCTCTGTTTACAAGAACCTCGTTTACAGTACAAGTTCAATATCACAGAAAGTGAAAAATGGATAAAGAAGTTGTGGTACTTACGTACAATGCAGTATCACTCAGCAATGAAATCTATGTCATCAGGCCCGTAGCAGAATAATGAGTGGATTCAGGTACGATGATTCTAACTGAAATAAGTCACACAGAAAAAGAAACATCATAAGATATCACTAATACACGGAATATAAACTTGGCTACACAGGAACTGAATTCCAAAACAGAACAGGGTCTCAAATTTAGAAAACCAACTTATGCTTGCTTAAGGGGAAAGGTGAGTTGGGGTGCTGCATAAAACCAGAGATTGAAATGAGCACAGATAAAGTTCCTTAAGCCAAATATGGAATAGACAAGAGCTACTCCTTGCTCAACGAAATGTACTCAACACCCCATATTAAACGCCTAAGAATGTACCTGACTAGTAAGTATCTTAAAACCTATGGATTGCTATGTCTCCAAAAGAGAATCAAGCGTGTGTTCAGGGGCATAAATGCAGCAGTGATAAGATTGGAGAGGTTCGGTGAGCAAATGAAGACCCTTTGAAGTCATATTGCATGGTACCCATTACACGGGTCTCAACTCTAGAGGTGTAATGTATTCTTCCTTCAGCTAAAACATGCATGTGGAACCCAGAGTATGATCAACCGTGTGAACGGGAGACGTGTTCAAATGTGTCTCAGTTTTCCTCCCCTGGTACTCGGGTGCAACATTCCAGACGCTTTACTAACACTCTCCCCACTTGGAGAGTCAGCGCCTTTAAACTCCTGTTTGGCCCAGTTTGCAATTTCTGCGGAAGATGAACAGGAATAGCGAGAACCAATGAGAGACTAGCTGGAGGTGTCTGGACGGGCAAATTTAACTCTCATCTCCCACCAGGAAGAGGAAATAACCAAAGACTCAGCGTGCCGTGCCGGAACCAGATTAGGGCCTGAAGCCATCCTGCGGTGTTTCGGCCAGCTCAGAAGAAAGTGAGTTGAAGAAAGGAGCTCAGGGGCACTGTAATTCACAAACCTGCAGAGTTATAAATGACAGCTATCATCCAAAAATATACTGAAGTAAGGCTGCCAAGAGGACTTGAATGCGGGGCAGAATTGCAGGAAACCGATTTCAGGAGGTAGACTGTAATTGCATTGAAAGCAGAGGAAAAGAGGCTGAACCTCCACCATTATACACTTCGCCAAAAAGCGCGTATGCGTTTTTTCCTGAATATATTCAGGAAAAAACGCATACGCCCTTTTTGGCCAACCAAGCAAGCTTGCAAAGGAAATCTGCACTACAATGAAGTCTCACTTCCCCCCGGTCAAAAGGGCCATCTGAAAAGTGTAGAATCCAGAAAGGCAGGACAGGCCATGGAGAACTGGGATCTTTGTTATGCTGATGGGCGGGATGTAAATTGCCAACAGACACTCGGGAGAAGTTTATGGTGTTTCCTGAAACATCTAAAAAACAAAGCAACAGAGCCTAGGGCACTTCCACTTATGGTCCTATAGCTTAGGGAAATTAAAATCAAAAAGACACAGCCACCCCAAAGTTTGGGACGCCTCTGTTTACAAGAACCTCGTTTACCGTACAAGCTCAATATCACAGAAAGTGAAAAATGCATAAAGAACTTGTGGTACTTACATACAATGCAGTATCACTCAGCAATGAAATCTATGTCATCAGGCCCGTAGCAGCATAATGAGTGGATTCAGGTACGATGATTCTAACTGAAATAAGTCACACAGAAAAAGAAACATCATAAGATATCACTAGTACACGGAATGTAAACTTGGCTGCACAGGAACTGAATTACAGAACAGAACAGGGTCTCAAATTTAGAAAACCAACTTATGCTTGCTTAAGGGGAAAGGTGAGTTGGGGTGCTGCATAAAACCAGAGATGGAAATGAGCACAGATAATGTTCCTTAAGCCAAATATGGAATAGACAAGAGCTACTCCTTGCTCAACGAAATGGACTCTACACCGCATATTAAACGCCTAAGAATGTACCTGACTAGTAAGTATCTTAAAACCTATGGATTGCTATGTCTCCGAAAGAGAATCAAGCATGTGTACAGGGGCATAAACGCAGCAGTGATAGGATTGGAGAGGTTCGGTGAGCAAATGAAGACCCTTTGAAGTCATATTGCATGGTATCCATTCCACGGGTTTCAACTACCCAGGTTTAAGGTATTCTTCCTTCAGCTAAAACATGCATGTGGAACCTAGAGTATGATCAACCATGTGATCGGGAGACGTGTTCAAATATGACTCAGTTTTCGTACCCTGGTACTCGGGTGCAACATTCCAGACGGTTTACTAACACTCTCCCGACTTGGAGAGTCAGTCCCTTTAACCTCCTGTTTGGCCCTGTTTGCAATTTCTGCGGAAGATGAACAGGAATAGCGAGAACCAATGAGAGACTAGCTGGAGGTGTCTGGACGGGCAAATTTAACTCTCATTTCCCACCAGGAAGAGGAAATAACCAAAGGCTCAGCGTGCCGTGCCGGAACCAGATTAGGGCCTGAAGCCATCCTGCGGTGTTGCGGCCAGGTCACAAGAAAGCGAGTTGAAGAAAGGAGCTCAGGGGCACTGTAATTCACAAACCTGCAGAGTTATAAATGACAGCTATCGTCCAAAAATATACTGAAGTAAGGCTGCCAAGAGGACTTGAAAGCGGGGCAGAATTGCAGGAAACCGATTTCAGGAGGTAGACTGGAATTGCATTGAAAGCATAGGAAAAGAGGCAGAACGTCCACAATGATGCACTTGGCCAAAAAGGGCGTATGCGTTTTTTCCTGAATATATTCAGGAAAAAACGCATACGCCCTTTTTGGCCAACCAAGCAAACTTGCAAAGGAAATCTGCACTACAATGAAGTCTCAATTCCCCCCAGTCAAAAGGGCCATCTGAAAAAAGGGTAAAATCCAGAAAGGCAGGACAGGCCATGGAGAACTGGGAGCCTTGTTATGCTGATGGGCGGGATGTAAATTGCCAACAGACACTCGGGAGAAGTGTATGGTGTTTCCTGAAACATCTAAAAAACAAAGCAACAGAGCCTAGGGCACTTCCACTTATGGTCCTATAGCTTAGGGAAATTAAAATAAAAAAGACACAGCCACCCCAAAGTTTGGGACGCCTCTGTTTACAAGAACCTCGTTTACAGTACAAGTTCAATATCACAGAAAGTGAAAAATGGATAAAGAAGTTGTGGTACTTACGTACAATGCAGTATCACTCAGCAATGAAATCTATGTCATCAGGCCCGTAGCAGAATAATGAGTGGATTCAGGTACGATGATTCTAACTGAAATAAGTCACACAGAAAAAGAAACATCATAAGATATCACTAATACACGGAATGTAAACTTGGCTACACAGGAACTGAATTCCAAAACAGAACAGGGTCTCAAATTTAGAAAACCAACTTATGCTTGCTTAAGGGGAAAGGTGAGTTGGGGTGCTGCATAAAACCAGAGATTGAAATGACCACAGATAAAGTTCCTTAAGCCAAATATGTTATAGACAAGAGCTACTCCTTGCTCAACGAAATGGACACAACACCCAATATTAAACGCCTAAGAATGTACCTGACTAGTAAGTATCTTAAAACCTATGGATTGCTATGTCTCCAAAAGAGAATCAAGCGTGTGTACAGGGGCATAAACGCAGCAGTGATAGGATTGGAGAGGTTCGGTGAGCAAATGAAGACCCTTTGAAGTCATATTGCATGGTACCCATTCCACGGGTTTCAACTACCCAGGTTTAAGGTATTCTTCCTTCAGCTAAAACATGCATGTGGAACCTAGAGTATGATCAACCATGTGATCGGGAGACGTGTTCAAATATGTCTCAGTTTTCGTACCCTGGTACTCGGGTGCAACATTCCAGACGCTTTACTAACACTCTCCCGACTTGGAGAGTCAGTCCCTTTAAACTCCTGTTTGGCCCTGTTTGCAATTTCTGCGGAAGATGAACAGGAATAGCGAGAACCAATGAGAGACTAGCTGGAGGTGTCTGGACGGGCAAATTTAACTCTCATTTCCCACCAGGAAGAGGAAATAACCAAAGGCTCACCGTGCCGTGCCGGAACAAGATTAGGGCCTGAAGCCATCCTGCGGTGTTGCGGCCAGGTCACAAAAAAGCGAGTTGAAGAAAGGAGCTCAGGGGCACTGTAATTCACAAACCTGCAGAGTTATAAATGACAGCTATCGTCCAAAAATATACTGAAGTAAGGCTGCCAAGAGGACTTGAAAGCGGGGCAGAATTGCAGGAAACCGATTTCAGGAGGTAGACTGGAATTGCATTGAAAGCATAGGAAAAGAGGCAGAACGTCCACAATGATGCACTTGGCCAAAAAGGGCGTATGCATTTTTTCCTGAATATATTCAGGAAAAAACGCATACGCCCTTTTTGGCCAACCAAGCAAACTTGCAAAGGAAATCTGCACTACAATGAAGTCTCACTTCCCCCCGGTCAAAAGGGCCATCTGAAAAAAGTGTAAAATCCAGAAAGGCAGGACAGGCCATGGAGAACTGGGAGCCTTGTTATGCTGATGGGCGGGATGTAAATTGCCAACAGACACTCGGGAGAAGTGTATGGTGTTTCCTGAAACATCTAAAAAACAAAGCAACAGAGCCTAGGGCACTTCCACTTATGGTCCTATAGCTTAGGGAAATTAAAATCAAAAAGACACAACCACCCCAAAGTTTGGGACGCCTCTGTTTACAAGATCTTCGTTTACCGTACAAGTTCAATATCGCAGAAAGTGAAAAATGGATAAAGAACTTGTGGTACTTATGTACAATGCAGTATCACTCAGCAATGAAATCTATGTCATCAGGCCCGGAGCAGCATAATGAGTGGATTCAGGTACGATGATTCTAACTGAAATAAGTCACACAGAAAAAGAAACATCATAAGATATCACTAATACACGGAATGTAAACTTGGCTACACAGGAACTGAATTACAGAACAGAACAGGGTCTCAAATTTAGAAAACCAACTTATGCTTGCTTAAGGGTAAAGGTGAGTTGGGGTGCTGCATAAAACCAGAGATTGAAATGAGCACAGATAAAGTTCCTTAAGCCAAATATGGAATAGACAAGAGCTACTCCTTGCTCAACGAAATGGACTCAACACCCATTATTAAACACCTAAGAATGTACCGGACTAGTAAGTATCTTAAAACCTATGGATTGCTATGTCTCCAAAAGAGAATCAAGCGTGTGTACAGGGGCATAAACGCAGCAGTGATAGGATTGGAGAGGTTAGGTGAGCAAATGAAGACCCTTTGAAGTCATATTGCATGGTACCCATTCCACGGGTCTCAACTCTCCAGGTTTAAGGTATTCTTCCTTCAGCTAAAACATGCATGTGGAACCCAGAGTATGATCAACGGTGTGAACGGGAGACGTGTTCAAATATGTCTCAGTTTTGGTCCCCTGGTACTCGGGTGCAACATTCCTGACGCTTTACTAACACTCTCCCCACTTGGAGAGTCAGTCCCTTTAACCTCCTCTTTGGCCCAATTTGCAATTTCTGGGGAAGATGAACAGGAATAGCGAGAACCAATGAGAGACTAGCTGGAGGTGTCTGGACGGGCAAATTTAACTCTCATCTCCCACCAGGAAGAGGAAATAACCAAAGACTCAGCGTGCCGTGCCGGAACCAGATTAGGGCCTGAAGCCATCCTGCGGTGTTACGGCCAGCTCAAAAGAAAGTGAGTTGAAGAAAGGAGCTCAGAGGCACTGTAATTCACAAACCTGCAGAGTTATAAATGACAGCTATCATCCAAAAATATACTGAAGTAAGGCTGCCAAGAGGACTTGAATGCGGGGCAGAATTGCAGGAAACCGATTTCAAGAGGTAGACTGTAATTGCATTGAAAGCAGAGGATAAGAGGCTGAACCTCCACCATGATACACTTCGCCAAAAAGCGCGTATGCGTTTTTTCCTGAATATATTCAGGAAAAAACGCATACGCCCTTTTTGGCCAACCAAGCAAGCTTGCAAAGGAAATCTGCACTACAATGAAGTCTCACTTCCCCGCGGTCAAAAGGGCCATCTGAAAAAAGTGTAGAATCCAGAAAGGCAGGACAGGCCATGTAGAACTGGGATCTTTGTTATGCTGATGGGCGGGATGTAAATTGCCAACAGACACTCGGGAGAAGTGTATGGTGTTTCCTGAAACATCTAAAAAACAAAGCAACAGAGCCTAGGGCACTTCCACTTATGGTCCTATAGCTTAGGGAAATTAAAATCAAAAAGACACAGCCACCCCAAAGTTTGGGACGCCTCTGTTTACAAGAACCTCTTTTACCGTACAAGCTCAATATCACAGAAAGTGAAAAATGCATAAAGAACTTGTGGTACTTACATACAATGCAGTATCACTCAGCAATGAAATCTATGTCATCAGGCCCGTAGCAGCATAATGAGTGGATTCAGGTACGATGATTCTAACTGAAATAAGTCACACAGAAAAAGAAACATCATAAGATATCACTAGTACACGGAATGTAAACTTGGCTGCACAGGAACTGAATTACAGAACAGAACAGGGTCTCAAATTTAGAAAACCAACTTATGCTTGCTTAAGGGGAAAGGTGAGTTGGGGTGCTGCATAAAACCAGAGATGGAAATGAGCACAGATAATGTTCCTTAAGCCAAATATGGAATAGACAAGAGCTACTCCTTGCTCAACGAAATGGACTCTACACCGCATATTAAACGCCTAAGTATGTACCTGACTAGTAAGTATCTTAAAACCTATGGATTGCTATGTCTCTGAAAGAGAATCAAGCATGTGTACAGGGGCATAAACGCAGCAGTGATAGGATTGGAGAGGTTCGGTGAGCAAATGAAGACCCTTTGAAGTCATATTGCATGGTACCCATTACACGGGTCTCAACTCTCCAGGTTTAAGGTATTCTTCCTTCAGCTAAAACATGCATGTGGAACCTAGAGTATGATCAACCATGTGATCGGGAGACGTGTTCAAATATGTCTCAGTTTTCGTACCCTGGTACTCGGGTGCAACATTCCAGACGCTTTACTAACACTCTCCCGACTTGGAGAGTCAGTCCCTTTAACCTCCTGTTTGGCCCAGTTTGCAATTTCTGCGGAAGATGAACAGGAATAGCGAGAACCAATGAGAGACTAGCTGGAGGTGTCTGGACGGGCAAATTTAACTCTCATTTCCCACCATGAAGAGGAATTAACCAAAGGCTCAGCGTGCCGTGCCGGAACCAGATTAGGGCCTGAAGCCATCCTGCGGTGTTGCGGCCAGCTCAAAAGAAAGCGAGTGGAAGAAAGGAGCTCAGGGGCACTGTAATTCACAAACCTGCAGAGTTATAAATGACAGCTATCGTCCAAAAATATACTGAAGTAAGGCTGCCAAGAGGACTTGAAAGCGGGGCAGAATTGCAGGAAACCGATTTCAGGAGGTAGACTGGAATTGCATTGAAAGCATAGGAAAAGAGGCAGAACGTCCACAATGATGCACTTAGCCAAAAAGGGCGTATGCGTTTTTTCCTGAATATATTCAGGAAAAAACGCATACGCCCTTTTTGGCCAACCAAGCAAGCTTGCAAAGGAAATCTGCACTACAATGAAGTCTCACTTCTCCCCAGTCAAAAGGGCCATCTGAAAAAAGTGTAAAATCCAGAAAGGCAGGACAGGCCATGGAGAACTGGGAGCCTTGTTATGCTGATGGGAGGGATGTAAATTGCCAACAGACACTCGGGAGGAGTGTATGGTGTTTCCTGAAACATCTAAAAAACAAAGCAACAGAGCCTAGGGCACTTCCACTTATGGTCCTATAGCTTAGGGAAATTAAAATCAAAAAGACACAGCCACCCAAAAGTTTGGGACGCCTCTGTTTACAAGAACCTCGTTTACCGTACAAGTTCAATATCACAGAAAGTGAAAAATGGATAAAGAACTTGTGGTACTTACGTACAATGCAGTATCACTCAGCAATGAAATCTATGCCATCAGGCCCGTAGCAGCATAATGAGTGGATTCAGGTACGATGATTCTAACTGAAATAAGTCACACAGAAAAAGAAACATCATAAGATATCACTAATACACGGAATGTAAACTTGGCTACACAGGAACTGAATTCCAAAACAGAACAGGGTCTCAAATTTAGAAAACCAACTTATGCTTGCTTAAGGGGAAAGGTGAGTTGGGGTGCTGCATAAAACCAGAGATTGAAATGAGCACAGATAAAGTTCCTTAAGCCAAATATGGAATAGACAAGAGCTACTCCTTGCTCAACGAAATGGACTCAACACCCCATATTAAACGCCTAAGAATGTACCTGACTAATAAGTATCTTAAAACCTATGGATTGCTATGTCTCCGAAAGAGAATCAAGCATGTGTACAGGGGCATAAACGCAGCAGTGATAGGATTGGAGAGGTTCGGTGAGCAAACGAAGACCCTTTGAAGTCATATTGCATGGTATCCATTCCACGGGTTTCAACTACCCAGGTTTAAGGTATTCTTCCTTCAGCTAAAACATGCATGTGGAACCTAGAGTATGATCAACCATGTGATCGGGAGACGTGTTCAAATATGACTCAGTTTTCGTACCCTGGTACTCGGGTGCAACATTCCAGACGCTTTACTAACACTCTCCCGACTTGGAGAGTCAGTCCCTTTAACCTCCTGTTTGGCCCAGTTTGCAATTTCTGCGGAAGATGAACAGGAATAGCGAGAACCAATGAGAGACTAGCTGGAGGTGTCTGGACGGGCAAATTTAACTCTCATTTCCCACCAGGAAGAGGAAATAACCAAAGGCTCAGCGTGCCGTGCCGGAACCAGATTAGGGCCTGAAGCCATCCTGCGGTGTTGCGGCCAGGTCACAAGAAAGCGAGTTGAAGAAAGGAGCTCAGGGGCACTGTAATTCACAAACCTGCAGAGTTATAAATGACAGCTATCGTCCAAAAATATACTGAAGTAAGGCTGCCAAGAGGACTTGAAAGCGGGGCAGAATTGCAGGAAACCGATTTCAGGAGGTAGACTGGAATTGCATTGAAAGCATAGGAAAAGAGGCAGAACGTCCACAATGATGCACTTGGCCAAAAAGGGCGTATGCATTTTTTCCTGAATATATTCAGGAAAAAACGCATACGCCCTTTTTGGCCAACCAAGCAAACTTGCAAAGGAAATCTGCACTACAATGAAGTCTCACTTCCCCCCGGTCAAAAGGGCCATCTGAAAAAAGTGTAAAATCCAGAAAGGCAGGATAGGCCATGGAGAACTGGGAGCCTTGTTATGCTGATGGGCGGGATGTAAATTGCCAACAGACACTCGGGAGAAGTGTATGGTGTTTCCTGAAACATCTAAAAAACAAAGCAACAGAGCCTAGGGCACTTCCACTTATGGTCCTATAGCTTAGGGAAATTAAAATCAAAAAGACACAACCACCCCAAAGTTTGGGACGCCTCTGTTTACAAGATCCTCGTTTACCGTACAAGTTCAATATCACAGAAAGTGAAAAATGGATAAAGAACTTGTGGTACTTATGTACAATGCAGTATCACTCAGCAATGAAATCTATGTCATCAGGCCCGGAGCAGCATAATGAGTGGATTCAGGTACGATGATTCTAACTGAAATAAGTCACACAGAAAAAGAAACATCATAAGATATCACTAATACACGGAATGTAAACTTGGCTACACAGGAACTGAATTACAGAACAGAACAGGGTCTCAAATTTATAAAACCAACTTATGCTTGCTTAAGGGGAAAGGTGAGTTGGGGTGCTGCATAAAACCAGAGATTGAAATGAGCACAGATAAAGTTCCTTAAGCCAAATATGGAATAGACAAGAGCTACTCCTTGCTCAACGAAATGGACTCAACACCCCATATTAAACGCCTAAGAATGTACCTGACTAATAAGTATCTTAAAACCTATGGATTGCTATGTCTCCGAAAGAGTATCAAGCATGTGTACAGGGGCATAAACGCAGCAGTGATAGGATTGGAGAGGTTCGGTGAGCAAACGAAGACCCTTTGAAGTCATATTGCATGGTATCCATTCCACGGGTTTCAACTACCCAGGTTTAAGGTATTCTTCCTTCAGCTAAAACATGCATGTGGAACCTAGAGTATGATCAACCATGTGATCGGAGGACGTGTTCAAATATGACTCAGTTTTCGTACCCTGGTACTCGGGTGCAACATTCCAGACGCTTTACTAACACTCTCCCGACTTGGAGAGTCAGTCCCTTTAACCTCCTGTTTGGCCCTGTTTGCAATTTCTGCGGAAGATGAACAGGAATAGCGAGAACCAATGAGAGACTAGCTGGAGGTGTCTGGACGGGCAAATTTAACTCTCATTTCCCACCAGGAAGAGGAAATAACCAAAGGCTCAGCGTGCCATGCCGGAAACAGATTAGGGCCTGAAGCCATCCTGCGGTGTTGCGGCCAGGTCACAAGAAAGCGAGTTGAAGAAAGGAGCTCAGGGGCACTGTAATTCACAAACCTGCAGAGTTATAAATGACAGCTATCGTCCAAAAATATACTGAAGTAAGGCTGCCAAGAGGACTTGAAAGCGGGGCAGAATTGCAGGAAACCGATTTCAGGAGGTAGACTGGAATTGCATTGAAAGCATAGGAAAAGAGGCAGAACGTCCACAATGATGCACTTGGCCAAAAAGGGCGTATGCGTTTTTTCCTGAATATATTCAGGAAAAAACGCATACACCCTTTTTGGCCAACCAAGCAAACTTGCAAAGGAAATCTGCACTACAATGAAGTCTCACTTCCCCCCAGTCAAAAGGGCCATCTGAAAAAAGGGTAAAATCCAGAAAGGCAGGACAGGCCATGGAGAACTGGGAGCCTTGTTATGCTGATGGGCGGGATGTAAATTGCCAACAGACACTCGGGAGAAGTGTATGGTGTTTCCTGAAACATCTAAAAAACAAAGCAACAGAGCCTAGGGCACTTCCACTTATGGTCCTATAGCTTAGGGAAATTAAAATAAAAAAGACACAGCCACCCCAAAGTTTGGGACGCCTCTGTTTACAAGAACCTCGTTTACAGTACAAGTTCAATATCACAGAAAGTGAAAAATGGATAAAGAAGTTGTGGTACTTACGTACAATGCAGTATCACTCAGCAATGAAATCTATGTCATCAGGCCCGTAGCAGAATAATGAGTGGATTCAGGTACGATGATTCTAACTGAAATAAGTCACACAGAAAAAGAAACATCATAAGATATCACTAACACACGGAATGTAAACTTGGTTACACAGGAACTGAATTCCAAAACAGAACAGGGTCTCAAATTTAGAAAACCAACTTATGCTTGCTTAAGGGGAAAGGTGAGTTGGGGTGCTGCATAAAACCAGAGATTGAAATGACCACAGATAAAGTTCCTTAAGCCAAATATGTTATAGACAAGAGCTACTCCTTGCTCAACGAAATGGACACAACACCCCATATTAAACGCCTAAGAATGTACCTGACTAGTAAGTATCTTAAAACCTATGGATTGCTATGTCTCCAAAAGAGAATCAAGCGTGTGTACAGGGGCATAAACGCAGCAGTGATAGGATTGGAGAGGTTCGGTGAGCAAATGAAGACCCTTTGAAGTCATATTGCATGGTACCCATTACACGGGTTTCAACTACCCAGGTTTAAGGTATTCTTCCTTCAGCTAAAACATGCATGTGGAACCTAGAGTATGATCAACCATGTGATCGGGAGACGTGTTCAAATATGTCTCAGTATTCGTACCCTGGTACTCGGGTGCAACATTCCAGACGCTTTACTAACACTCTCCCGACTTGGAGAGTCAGTCCCTTTAAACTCCTGTTTGGCCCAGTTTGCAATTTCTGCGGAAGATGAACAGGAATAGCGAGAACCAATGAGAGACTAGCTGGAGGTGTCTGGACGGGCAAATTTAACTCTCATTTCCCACCAGGAAGAGGAAATAACCAAAGGCTCACCGTGCCGTGCCGGAATCAGATTAGGGCCTGAAGCCATCCTGCGGTGTTGCGGCCAGGTCACAAAAAAGCGAGTTGAAGAAAGGAGCTCAGGGGCACTGTAATTCACAAACCTGCAGAGTTATAAATGACAGCTATCGTCCAAAAATATACTGAAGTAAGGCTGCCAAGAGGACTTGAAAGCGGGGCAGAATTGCAGGAAACCGATTTCAGGAGGTAGACTGGAATTGCATTGAAAGCATAGGAAAAGAGGAAGAACGTCCACAATGATGCACTTGGACAAAAAGGGCGTATGCGTTTTTTCCTGAATATATTCAGGAAAAAACGCATACGCCCTTTTTGGCCAACCAAGCAAACTTGCAAAGGAAATCTGCACTACAATGAAGTCTCACTTCCCCCCGGTCAAAAGGGCCATCTGAAAAAAGTGTAAAATCCAGAAAGGCAGGACAGGCCATGGAGAACTGGGAGCCTTGTTATGCTGATGGGCGGGATGTAAATTGCCAACAGACACTCGGGAGAAGTGTATGGTGTTTCCTGAAACATCTAAAAAACAAAGCAACAGAGCCTAGGGCACTTCCACTTATGGTCCTATAGCTTAGGGAAATTAAAATCAAAAAGACACAACCACCCCAAAGTTTGGGACGCCTCTGTTTACAAGATCCTTGTTTACCGTACAAGTTCAATATCGCAGAAAGTGAAAAATGGATAAAGAACTTGTGGTACTTATGTACAATGCAGTATCACTCAGCAATGAAATCTATGTCATCAGGCCCGGAGCAGCATAATGAGTGGATTCAGGTACGATGATTCTAACTGAAATAAGTCACACAGAAAAAGAAACATCATAAGATATCACTAATACACGGAATGTAAACCTGGCTACACAGGAACTGAATTACAGAACAGAACAGGGTCTCAAATTTATAAAACCAACTTATGCTTGCTTAAGGGGAAAGGTGAGTTGGGGTGCTGCATAAAACCAGAGATTGAAATGAGCACAGATAAAGTTCCTTAAGCCAAATATGGAATAGACAAGAGCTACTCCTTGCTCAACGAAATGGACTCAACACCCCATATTAAACGCCTAAGAATGTACCTGACTAATAAGTATCTTAAAACCTAAGGATTGCTATGTCTCCGAAAGAGAATCAAGCATGTGTACAGGGGCATAAACGCAGCAGTGATAGGATTGGAGAGGTTCGGTGAGCAAACGAAGACCCTTTGAAGTCATATTGCATGGTATCCATTCCACGGGTTTCAACTACCCAGGTTTAAGGTATTCTTCCTTCAGCTAAAACATGCATGTGGAACCTAGAGTATGATCAACCATGTGATCGGGAGACGTGTTCAAATATGACTCAGTTTTCGTACCCTGGTACTCGGGTGCAACATTCCAGACGGTTTACTAACACTCTCCCGACTTGGAGAGTCAGTCCCTTTAACCTCCTGTTTGGCCCAGTTTGCAATTTCTGCGGAAGATGAACAGGAATAGCGAGAACCAATGAGAGACTAGCTGGAGGTGTCTGGACGGGCAAATTTAACTCTCATTTCCCACCAGGAAGAGGAAATAACCAAAGGCTCAGCGTGCCATGCCGGAAACAGATTAGGGCCTGAAGCCATCCTGCGGTGTTGCGGCCAGGTCACAAGAAAGCGAGTTGAAGAAAGGAGCTCAGGGGCACTGTAATTCACAAACCTGCAGAGTTATAAATGACAGCTATCGTCCAAAAATATACTGAAGTAAGGCTGCCAAGAGGACTTGAAAGCGGGGCAGAATTGCAGGAAACCGATTTCAGGAGGTAGACTGGAATTGCATTGAAAGCATAGGAAAAGAGGCAGAACGTCCACAATGATGCACTTGGCCAAAAAGGGCGTATGCGTTTTTTCCTGAATATATTCAGGAAAAAACGCATACACCCTTTTTGGCCAACCAAGCAAACTTGCAAAGGAAATCTGCACTACAATGAAGTCTCACTTCCCCCCAGTCAAAAGGGCCATCTGAAAAAAGGGTAAAATCCAGAAAGGCAGGACAGGCCATGGAGAACTGGGAGCCTTGTTATGCTGATGGGCGGGATGTAAATTGCCAACAGACACTCGGGAGAAGTGTATGGTGTTTCCTGAAACATCTAAAAAACAAAGCAACAGAGCCTAGGGCACTTCCACTTATGGTCCTATAGCTTAGGGAAATTAAAATAAAAAAGACACAGCCACCCCAAAGTTTGGGACGCCTCTGTTTACAAGAACCTCGTTTACAGTACAAGTTCAATATCACAGAAAGTGAAAAATGGATAAAGAAGTTGTGGTACTTACGTACAATGCAGTATCACTCAGCAATGAAATCTATGTCATCAGGCCCGTAGCAGAATAATGAGTGGATTCAGGTACGATGATTCTAACTGAAATAAGTCACACAGAAAAAGAAACATCATAAGATATCACTAATACACGGAATGTAAACTTGGCTACACAGGAACTGAATTCCAAAACAGAACAGGGTCTCAAATTTATAAAACCAACTTATGCTTGCTTAAGGGGAAAGGTGAGTTGGGGTGCTGCATAAAACCAGAGATTGAAATGACCACAGATAAAGTTCCTTAAGCCAAATATGTTATAGACAAGAGCTACTCCTTGCTCAACGAAATGGACACAAAACCCCATATTAAACGCCTAAGAATGTACCTGACTAGTAAGTATCTTAAAACCTATGGATTGCTATGTCTCCAAAAGAGAATCAAGCGTGTGTACAGGGGCATAAACGCAGCAGTGATAGGATTGGAGAGGTTCGGTGAGCAAATGAAGACCCTTTGAAGTCATATTGCATGGTACCCATTCCACGGGTTTCAACTACCCAGGTTTAAGGTATTCTTCCTTCAGCTAAAACATGCATGTGGAACCTAGAGTATGATCAACCATGTGATCGGGAGACGTGTTCAAATATGTCTCAGTTTTCGTACCCTGGTACTCGGGTGCAACATTCCAGACGCTTTACTAACACTCTCCCGACTTGGAGAGTCAGTCCCTTTAAACTCCTGTTTGGCCCTGTTTGCAATTTCTGCGGAAGATGAACAGGAATAGCGAGAACCAATGAGAGACTAGCTGGAGGTGTCTGGACGGGCAAATTTAACTCTCATTTCCCACCAGGAAGAGGAAATAACCAAAGGCTCAGCGTGCCGTGCCGGAACCAGATTAGGGCCTGAAGCCATCCTGCGGTGTTGCGGCCAGGTCACAAGAAAGCGAGTTGAAGAAAGGAGCTCAGGGGCACTGTAATTCACAAACCTGCAGAGTTATAAATGACAGCTATCGTCCAAAAATATACTGAAGTAAGGCTGCCAAGAGGACTTGAAAGCGGGGCAGAATTGCAGGAAACCGATTTCAGGAGGTAGACTGGAATTGCATTGAAAGCATAGGAAAAGAGGCAGAACGTCCACAATGATGCACTTGGCCAAAAAGGGCGTATGCGTTTTTTCCTGAATATATTCAGGAAAAAACGCATACACCCTTTTTGGCCAACCAAGCAAACTTGCAAAGGAAATCTGCACTACAGTGAAGTCTCACTTCCCCCCGGTCAAAAGGGCCATCTGAAAAAAGGGTAAAATCCAGAAAGGCAGGACAGGCCATGGAGAACTGGGAGCCTTGTTATGCTGATGGGCGGGATGTAAATTGCCAACAGACACTCGGGAGAAGTGTATGGTGTTTCCTGAAACATCTAAAAAACAAAGCAACAGAGCCTAGGGCACTTCCACTTATGGTCCTATAGCTTAGGGAAATTAAAATCAAAAAGACACAGCCACCCCAAAGTTTGGGACGCCTCTGTTTACAAGAACCTCGTTTACAGTACATGTTCAACATCGCAGAAAGTGAAAAATAGATAAAGAACTTGTGCTACTTACGTACAATGCAGTATAACTCAGCAATGAAATCTATGTCATCAGGCCCGTAGCAGCATAATGAGTGGATTCAGGTACGATGATTCTAACTGAAATAAGTCACACAGAAAAAGAAACATCATAAGATATCACTAATACACGGAATATAAACTTGGCTACACAGGAACTGAATTCCAAAACAGAACAGGGTCTCAAATTTAGAAAACCAACTTATGCTTGCTTAAGGGGAAAGGTGAGTTGGGGTGCTGCATAAAACCAGAGATTGAAATGAGCACAGATAAAGTTCCTTAAGCCAAATATGGAATAGACAAGAGCTACTCCTTGCTCAATGAAATGGACTCAACACCCCATATTAAACGCCTAGGAATGTACCTGACTAGTAAGTATCTTAAAACCTATGGATTGCTATGTCTCCAAAAGAGAATCAAGCGTGTGTTCAGGGGCATAAATGCAGCAGTGATAAGATTGGAGAGGTTCGGTGAGCAAATGAAGACCCTTTGAAGTCATATTGCATGGTACCCATTACACGGGTCTCAACTCTAGAGGTTTAATGTATTCTTCCTTCAGCTAAAACATGCATGTGGAACCCAGAGTATGATCAACCGTGTGAACTGGAGACGTGTTCAAATATGTCTCAGTTTTGGTCCCCTGGTACTCGGGTGCAACATTCCAGACGCTTTACTAACACTCTCCCCACTTGGAGAGTCAGCGCCTTTAAACTCCTGTTTGGCCCAGTTTGCAATTTCTGCGGAAGATGAACAGGAATAGCGAGAACCAATGAGAGACTAGCTGGAGGTGTCTGGACGGGCAAATTTAACTCTCATCTCCCACCAGGAAGAGGAAATAACCAAAGACTCAGCGTGCCGTGCCGGAACCAGATTAGGGCCTGAAGCCATCCAGCGGTGTTACGGCCATCTCAAAAGAAAGTGAGTTGAAGAAAGGAGCTCAGAGGCACTGTAATTCACAAACCTGCAGAGTTATAAATGACAGCTATCATCCAAAAATATACTGAAGTAAGGCTGCCAAGAGGACTTGAATGCGGGGCAGAATTGCAGGAAACCGATTTCAGGAGGTAGACTGTAATTGCATTGAAAGCAGAGGAAAAGAGGCTGAACCTCCACCATTATACACTTCGCCAAAAAGCGCGTATGCGTTTTTTCCTGAATATATTCAGGAAAAAACGCATACGCCCTTTTTGGCCAACCAAGCAAGCTTGCAAAGGAAATCTGCACTACAATGAAGTCTCACTTCCCCCCGGTCAAAAGGGCCATCTGAAAAAAGTGTAGAATCCAGAAAGGCAGGACAGGCCATGGAGAACTGGGATCTTTGTTATGCTGATGGGCGGGATGTAAATTGCCAACAGACACTCGGGAGAAGTGTATGGTGTTTCCTGAAACATCTAAAAAACAAAGCAACAGAGCCTAGGGCACTTCCACTTATGGTCCTATAGCTTAGGGAAATTAAAATCAAAAAGACACAGCCACCCCAAAGTTTGGGACGCCTCTGTTTACAAGAACCTCGTTTACCGTACAAGCTCAATATCACAGAAAGTGAAAAATGCATAAAGAACTTGTGGTACTTACATACAATGCAGTATCACTCAGCAATGAAATCTATGTCATCAGGCCCGTAGCAGCATAATGAGTGGATTCAGGTACGATGATTCTAACTGAAATAAGTCACACAGAAAAAGAAACATCATAAGATATCACTAGTACACGGAATGTAAACTTGGCTGCACAGGAACTGAATTACAGAACAGAACAGGGTCTCAAATTTAGAAAACCAACTTATGCTTGCTTAAGGGGAAAGGTGAGTTGGGGTGCTGCATAAAACCAGAGATGGAAATGAGCACAGATAATGTTCCTTAAGCCAAATATGGAATAGACAAGAGCTACTCCTTGCTCAACGAAATGGACTCTACACCGCATATTAAACGCCTAAGTATGTACCTGACTAGTAAGTATCTTAAAACCTATGGATTGCTATGTCTCCGAAAGAGAATCAAGCATGTGTACAGGGGCATAAACGCAGCAGTGATAGGATTGGAGAGGTTCGGTGAGCAAATGAAGACCCTTTGAAGTCATATTGCATGGTACCCATTACACGGGTCTCAACTCTCCAGGTTTAAGGTATTCTTCCTTCAGCTAAAACATGCATGTGGAACCTAGAGTATGATCAACCAAGTGATAGGGAGACGTGTTCAAATATGTCTCAGTTTTCGTACCCTGGTACTCGGGTGCAACATTCCAGACGCTTTACTAACACTCTCCCGACTTGGAGAGTCAGTCCCTTTAACCTCCTGTTTGGCCCAGTTTGCAATTTCTGCGGAAGATGAACAGGAATATCGAGAACCAATGAGAGACTAGCTGGAGGTGTCTGGACGGGCAAATTTAACTCTCATTTCCCACCAGGAAGAGGAATTAACCAAAGGCTCAGCGTGCCGTGCCGGAACCAGATTAGGGCCTGAAGCCATCCTGTGGTGTTGCGGCCAGGTCACAAGAAAGCGAGTTGAAGAAAGGAGCTCAGGGGCACTGTAATTCAGAAACCTGCAGAGTTATAAATGACAGCTATCGTCCAAAAATATACTGAAGTAAGGCTGCCAAGAGGACTTGAAAGCGGGGCAGAATTGCAGGAAACCGATTTCAGGAGGTAGACTGGAATTGCATTGAAAGCATAGGAAAGGAGGCAGAACGTCCACAATGATGCACTTAGCCAAAAAGGGCATATGCGTTTTTTCCTGAATATATTCAGGAAAAAACGCATACGCCCTTTTTGGCCAACCAAGCAAGCTTGCAAAGGAAATCTGCACTACAATGAAGTCTCACTTCCCCCCAGTCAAAAGGGCCATCTGAAAAAAGGGTAAAATCCAGAAAGGCAGGACAGGCCATGGAGAACTGGGAGCCTTGTTATGCTGATGGGCGGGATGTAAATTGCCAACAGACACTCGGGAGAAGTGTATGGTGTTTCCTGAAACATCTAAAAAACAAAGCAACAGAGCCTAGGGCACTTCCACTTATGGTCCTATAGCTTAGGGAAATTAAAATCAAAAAGACACAGCCACCCCAAAGTTTGGGACGCCTCTGTTTACAAGAACCTCGTTTACAGTACATGTTCAACATCGCAGAAAGTGAAAAATAGATAAAGAACTTGTGCTACTTACGTACAATGCAGTATAACTCAGCAATGAAATCTATGTCATCAGGCCCGTAGCAGCATAATGAGTGGATTCAGGTACGATGATTCTAACTGAAATAAGTCACACAGAAAAAGAAACATCATAAGATATCACTAATACACGGAATATAAACTTGGCTACACAGGAACTGAATTCCAAAACAGAACAGGGTCTCAAATTTAGAAAACCAACTTATGCTTGCTTCAGGGGAAAGGTGAGTTGGGGTGCTGCATAAAACCAGAGATTGAAATGAGCACAGATAAAGTTCCTTAAGCCAAATATGGAATAGACAAGAGCTACTCCTTGCTCAATGAAATGGACTCAACACCCCATATTAAACGCCTAGGAATGTACCTGACTAGTAAGTATCTTAAAACCTATGGATTGCTATGTCTCCAAAAGAGAATCAAGCGTGTGTTCAGGGGCATAAATGCAGCAGTGATAAGATTGGAGAGGTTCGGTGAGCAAATGAAGACCCTTTGAAGTCATATTGCATGGTACCCATTACACGGGTCTCAACTCTAGAGGTTTAATGTATTCTTCCTTCAGCTAAAACATGCATGTGGAACCCAGAGTATGATCAACCGTGTGAACTGGAGACGTGTTCAAATATGTCTCAGTTTTGGTCCCCTGGTACTCGGGTGCAACATTCCAGACGCTTTACTAACACTCTCCCCACTTGGAGAGTCAGCGCCTTTAAACTCCTGTTTGGCCCAGTTTGCAATTTCTGCGGAAGATGAACAGGAATAGCGAGAACCAATGAGAGACTAGCTGGAGGTGTCTGGACGGGCAAATTTAACTCTCATCTCCCACCAGGAAGAGGAAATAACCAAAGACTCAGCGTGCCGTGCCGGAACCAGATTAGGGCCTGAAGCCATCCAGCGGTGTTACGGCCATCTCAAAAGAAAGTGAGTTGAAGAAAGGAGCTCAGAGGCACTGTAATTCACAAACCTGCAGAGTTATAAATGACAGCTATCATCCAAAAATATACTGAAGTAAGGCTGCCAAGAGGACTTGAATGCGGGGCAGAATTGCAGGAAACCGATTTCAGGAGGTAGACTGTAATTGCATTGAAAGCAGAGGAAAAGAGGCTGAACCTCCACCATTATACACTTCGCCAAAAAGCGCGTATGCGTTTTTTCCTGAATATATTCAGGAAAAAACGCATACGCCCTTTTTGGCCAACCAAGCAAGCTTGCAAAGGAAATCTGCACTACAATGAAGTCTCACTTCCCCCCGGTCAAAAGGGCCATCTGAAAAAAGTGTAGAATCCAGAAAGGCAGGACAGGCCATGGAGAACTGGGATCTTTGTTATGCTGATGGGCGGGATGTAAATTGCCAACAGACACTCGGGAGAAGTGTATGGTGTTTCCTGAAACATCTAAAAAACAAAGCAACAGAGCCTAGGGCACTTCCACTTATGGTCCTATAGCTTAGGGAAATTAAAATCAAAAAGACACAGCCACCCCAAAGTTTGGGACGCCTCTGTTTACAAGAACCTCGTTTACCGTACAAGCTCAATATCACAGAAAGTGAAAAATGCATAAAGAACTTGTGGTACTTACATACAATGCAGTATCACTCAGCAATGAAATCTATGTCATCAGGCCCGTAGCAGCATAATGAGTGGATTCAGGTACGATGATTCTAACTGAAATAAGTCACACAGAAAAAGAAACATCATAAGATATCACTAGTACACGGAATGTAAACTTGGCTGCACAGGAACTGAATTACAGAACAGAACAGGGTCTCAAATTTAGAAAACCAACTTATGCTTGCTTAAGGGGAAAGGTGAGTTGGGGTGCTGCATAAAACCAGAGATGGAAATGAGCACAGATAATGTTCCTTAAGCCAAATATGGAATAGACAAGAGCTACTCCTTGCTCAACGAAATGGACTCTACACCGCATATTAAACGCCTAAGTATGTACCTGACTAGTAAGTATCTTAAAACCTATGGATTGCTATGTCTCCGAAAGAGAATCAAGCATGTGTACAGGGGCATAAACGCAGCAGTGATAGGATTGGAGAGGTTCGGTGAGCAAACGAAGACCCTTTGAAGTCATATTGCATGGTACCCATTACACGGGTCTCAACTCTCCAGGTTTAAGGTATTCTTCCTTCAGCTAAAACATGCATGTGGAACCTAGAGTATGATCAACCAAGTGATAGGGAGACGTGTTCAAATATGTCTCAGTTTTCGTACCCTGGTACTCGGGTGCAACATTCCAGACGCTTTACTAACACTCTCCCGACTTGGAGAGTCAGTCCCTTTAACCTCCTGTTTGGCCCAGTTTGCAATTTCTGCGGAAGATGAACAGGAATATCGAGAACCAATGAGAGACTAGCTGGAGGTGTCTGGACGGGCAAATTTAACTCTCATTTCCCACCAGGAAGAGGAATTAACCAAAGGCTCAGCGTGCCGTGCCGGAACCAGATTAGGGCCTGAAGCCATCCTGCGGTGTTGCGGCCAGGTCACAAGAAAGCGAGTTGAAGAAAGGAGCTCAGGGGCACTGTAATTCAGAAACCTGCAGAGTTATAAATGACAGCTATCGTCCAAAAATATACTGAAGTAAGGCTGCCAAGAGGACTTGAAAGCGGGGCAGAATTGCAGGAAACCGATTTCAGGAGGTAGACTGGAATTGCATTGAAAGCATAGGAAAGGAGGCAGAACGTCCACAATGATGCACTTAGCCAAAAAGGGCATATGCGTTTTTTCCTGAATATATTCAGGAAAAAACGCATACGCCCTTTTTGGCCAACCAAGCAAGCTTGCAAAGGAAATCTGCACTACAATGAAGTCTCACTTCCCCCCAGTCAAAAGGGCCATCTGAAAAAAGGGTAAAATCCAGAAAGGCAGGACAGGCCATGGAGAACTGGGAGCCTTGTTATGCTGATGGGCGGGATGTAAATTGCCAACAGACACTCGGGAGAAGTGTATGGTGTTTCCTGAAACATCTAAAAAACAAAGCAACAGAGCCTAGGGCACTTCCACTTATGGTCCTATAGCTTAGGGAAATTAAAATCAAAAAGACACAGCCACCCCAAAGTTTGGGACGCCTCTGTTTACAAGAACCTCGTTTACAGTACAAGTTCAACATCGCAGAAAGTGAAAAATGGATAAAGAAGTTGTGGTACTTACGTACAATGCAGTATCACTCAGCAATGAAATCTATGTCATCAGGCCTGTAGCAGAATAATGAGTGGATTCAGGTACGATGATTCTAACTGAAATAAGTCACACAGAAAAAGAAACATCATAAGATATCACTAATACACGGAATGTAAACTTGGCTACACAGGAACTGAATTCCAAAACAGAACAGGGTCTCAAATTTAGAAAACCAACTTATGCTTGCTTAAGGGGAAAGGTGAGTTGGGGTGCTGCATAAAACCAGAGATTGAAATGAGCACAGATAAAGTTCCTTAAGCCAAATATGGAATAGACAAGAGCTACTCCTTGCTCAACGAAATGGACTCAACACCCCATATTAAACGCCTAAGAATGTACCTGACTAATAAGTATCTTAAAACCTATGGATTGCTATGTCTCCGAAAGAGAATCAAGCATGTGTACAGGGGCATAAACGCAGCAGTGATAGGATTGGAGAGGTTCGGTGAGCAAACGAAGACCCTTTGAAGTCATATTGCATGGTATCCATTCCACGGGTTTCAAATACCCAGGTTTAAGGTATTCTTCCTTCAGCTAAAACATGCATGTGGAACCTAGAGTATGATCAACCATGTGATCGGGAGACGTGTTCAAATATGTCTCAGTTTTTGTACCCTGGTACTCGGGTGCAACATTCCAGACGCTTTACTAACACTCTCCCGACTTGGAGAGTCAGTCCCTTTAAACTCCTGTTTGGCCCTGTTTGCAATTTCTGCGGAAGATGAACAGGAATAGCGAGAACCAATGAGAGACTAGCTGGAGGTGTCTGGACGGGCAAATTTAACTCTCATTTCCCACCAGGAAGAGGAAATAACCAAAGGCTCAGCGTGCCGTGCCGGAACCAGATTAGGGCCTGAAGCCATCATGCGGTGTTGCGGCCAGGTCACAAGAAAGCGAGTTGAAGAAAGGAGCTCAGGGGCACTGTAATTCACAAACCTGCAGAGTTATAAATGACAGCTATCGTCCAAAAATATACTGAAGTAAGGCTGCCAAGAGGACTTGAAAGCGGGGCAGAATTGCAGGAAACCGATTTCAGGAGGTAGACTGGAATTGCATTGAAAGCATAGGAAAAGAGGCAGAACGTCCACAATGATGCACTTGGCCAAAAAGGGCGTATGCGTTTTTTCCTGAATATATTCAGGAAAAAAAGCATACGCCCTTTTTGGCCAACCAAGCAAACTTGCAAAGGAAATCTGCACTACAATGAAGTCTCACTTCCCCCCAGTCAAAAGGGCCATCTGAAAAAAGGGTAAAATCCAGAAAGGCAGGACAGGCCATGGAGAACTGGGAGCCTTGTTATGCTGATGGGCGGGATGTAAATTGCCAACAGACACTCGGGAGAAGTGTATGGTGTTTCCTGAAACATCTAAAAAACAAAGCAACAGAGCCTAGGGCACTTCCACTTATGGTCCTATAGCTTAGGGAAATTAAAATCAAAAAGACACAGCCACCCCAAAGTTTGGGATGCCTCTGTTTACAAGAACCTCGTTTACAGTACAAGTTCAATATCACAGAAAGTGAAAAATGGATAAAGAAGTTGTGGTACTTACGTACAATGCAGTATCACTCAGCAATGAAATCTATGTCATCAGGCCCGTAGCAGAATAATGAGTGGATTCAGGTACGATGATTCTAACTGAAATAAGTCACACAGAAAAAGAAACATCATAAGATATCACTAATACACGGAATGTAAACTTGGCTACACAGGAACTGAATTCCAAAACAGAACAGGGTCTCAAATTTAGAAAACCAACTTATGCTTGCTTAAGGGGAAAGGTGAGTTGGGGTGCTGCATAAAACCAGAGATTGAAATGACCACAGATAAAGTTCCTTAAGCCAAATATGTTATAGAAAAGAGCTACTCCTTGCTCAACGAAATGGACACAACACCCCATATTAAACGCCTAAGAATGTACCTGACTAGTAAGTATCTTAAAACCTATGGATTGCTATGTCTCCAAAAGAGAATCAAGCGTGTGTACAGGGGCATAAACGCAGCAGTGATAGGATTGGAGAGGTTCGGTGAGCAAATGAAGACCCTTTGAAGTCATATTGCATGGTACCCATTCCACGGGTTTCAACTACCCAGGTTTAAGGTATTCTTCCTTCAGCTAAAACATGCATGTGGAACCTAGAGTATGATCAACCATGTGATCGGGAGACGTGTTCAAATATGTCTCAGTTTTCGTACCCTGGTACTCGGGTGCAACATTCCTGACGCTTTACTAACACTCTCCCCACTTGGAGAGTCAGTCCCTTTAACCTCCACTTTGGCCCAATTTGCAATTTCTGGGGAAGATGAACAGGAATAGCGAGAACCAATGAGAGACTAGCTGGAGGTGTCTGGACGGGCAAATTTAACTCTCATTTCCCACCAGGAAGAGGAAATAACCAAAGGCTCAGCGTGCCGTGCCGGAACCAGATTAGGGCCTGAAGCCATCCTGCGGTGTTGCGGCCAGGTCACAAGAAAGCGAGTTGAAGAAAGGAGCTCAGGGGCACTGTAATTCACAAACCTGCAGAGTTATAAATGACAGCTATCGTCCAAAAATATACTGAAGTAAGGCTGCCAAGAGGACTTGAAAGCGGGGCAGAATTGCAGGAAACCGATTTCAGGAGGTAGACTGGAATTGCATTGAAAGCATAGGAAAAGAGGCAGAACGTCCACAATGATGCACTTGGCCAAAAAGGGCGTATGCGTTTTTTCCTGAATATATTCAGGAAAAAACGCATACGCCCTTTTTGGCCAACCAAGCAAACTTGCAAAGGAAATCTGCACTACAATGAAGTCTCACTTCCCCCTGGTCAAAAGGGCCATCTGAAAAAAGTGTAAAATCCAGAAAGGCAGGACAGGCCATGGAGAACTGGGATCTTTGTTATGCTGATGGGCGGGATGTAAATTGCCAACAGACACTCGGGAGAAGTGTATGGTGTTTCCTGAAACATCTAAAAAACAAAGCAACAGAGCCTAGGGCACTTCCACTTATGGTCCTATAGCTTAGGGAAATTAAAATCAAAAAGACACAGCCACCCCAAAGTTTGGGACGCCTCTGTTTAGAAGAACCTCGTTTACAGTACAAGTTCAACATCGCAGAAAGTGAAAAATGGATAAAGAAGTTGTGGTATTTACTTAAAAAGCAATATCACTCAGCAATGAAATCTATGTCATCGGGCCCTTAACAGCACAATGAGTTGATTCAGGTATGATGATTCTAACTGAAATAAGTCACACAGAAAAAGAAACATCATAAGATATCAGTAATACATGGAATGTAAACTTGGCTACACAGGAACTGAATTACAGAACAGAACAGGGTCTCAAATTTAGAAAACCAACTTATGCTTGCTTAAGGGGAAAGGTGAGTTGGGGTGCTGCATAAAACCAGAGATTGAAATGAGCACAGATAAAGTTCCTTAAGCCAAATATGGAATAGACAAGAGCTACTCCTTGCTCAACGAAATGGACTCAACACCCCATATTAAACGCCTAAGAATGTTCCTGACTAGTAAGTATCTTAAAACCTATGGATTGCTATGTCTCCGAAAGAGAATCAAGCGTGTGTACAGGGGCATAAACGCAGCAGTGATAGGATTGGAGAGGTTCGGTGAGCAAATGAAGACCCTTTGAAGTCATATTGCATGGTACCCATTCCACGGGTCTCAACTCTCCAGGTTTAATGTATTCTTCCTTCAGCTAAAACATGCATGTGGAACCCAGAGTATGATCAACCATGTGAACGGGAGACGTGTTCAAATATGTCTCAGTTTTCCTCCCCTGGTACTCGGGTGCAACATTCCAGACGCTTTACTAACACTCTCCCCACTTGGAGAGTCAGCGCCTTTAACCTCCTGTTTGGCCCAGTTTGCAATTTCTGCGGAAGATGAACAGGAATAGCGAGAACCAATGAGAGACTAGCTGGAGGTGTCTGGACGGGCAAATTTAACTCTCATCTCCCACCAGGAAGAGGAAATAACCAAAGACTCAGCATGCCGTGCCGGAACCAGATTAGGGCCTGAAGCCATCCTGCGGTGTTACGGCCAGCTCAAAAGAAAGTGAGTTGAAGAAAGGAGCTCAGAGGCACTGTAATTCACAAACCTGCAGAGTTATAAATGACAGCTATCATCCAAAAATATACTGAAGTAAGGCTGCCAAGAGGACTTGAATGCGGGGCAGAATTGCAGGAAACCGATTTCAAGAGGTAGACTGTAATTGCATTGAAAGCAGAGGAAAAGAGGCTGAACCTCCACCATGATACACTTCGCCAAAAAGCGCGTATGCGTTTTTTCCTGAATATATTCAGGAAAAAACGCATACGCCCTTTTTGGCCAACCAAGCAAGCTTGCAAAGGAAATCTGCACTACAATGAAGTCTCACATCCCCCCGGTCAAAAGGGCCATCTGAAAAAAGTGTAGAATCCAGAAAGGCAGGACAGGCCATGTAGAACTGGGATCTTTGTTATGCTGATGGGCGGGATGTAAATTGCCAACAGACACTCGGGAGAAGTGTATGGTGTTTCCTGAAACATCTAAAAAACAAAGCAACAGAGCCTAGGGCACTTCCACTTATGGTCCTATAGCTTAGGGAAATTAAAATCAAAAAGACACAGCCACCCCAAAGTTTGGGACGCCTCTGTTTACAAGAACCTCGTTTACCGTACAAGCTCAATATCACAGAAAGTGAAAAATGCATAAAGAACTTGTGGTACTTACATACAATGCAGTATCACTCAGCAATGAAATCTATGTCATCAGGCCCGTAGCAGCATAATGAGTGGATTCAGGTACGATGATTCTAACTGAAATAAGTCACACAGAAAAAGAAACATCATAAGATATCACTAGTACACGGAATGTAAACTTGGCTGCACAGGAACTGAATTACAGAACAGAACAGGGTCTCAAATTTAGAAAACCAACTTATGCTTGCTTAAGGGGAAAGGTGAGTTGGGGTGCTGCATAAAACCAGAGATGGAAATGAGCACAGATAATGTTCCTTAAGCCAAATATGGAATAGACAAGAGCTACTCCTTGCTCAACGAAATGGACTCTACACCGCATATTAAACGCCTAAGTATGTACCTGACTAGTAAGTATCTTAAAACCTATGGATTGCTATGTCTCCGAAAGAGAATCAAGCATGTGTACAGGGGCATAAACGCAGCAGTGATAGGATTGGAGAGGTTCGGTGAGCAAATGAAGACCCTTTGAAGTCATATTGCATGGTACCCATTACACGGGTCTCAACTCTCCAGGTTTAAGGTATTCTTCCTTCAGCTAAAACATGCATGTGGAACCTAGAGTATGATCAACCATGTGATAGGGAGACGTGTTCAAATATGTCTCAGTTTTCGTACCCTGGTACTCGGGTGCAACATTCCAGACGCTTTACTAACACTCTCCCGACTTGGAGAGTCAGTCCCTTTAACCTCCTGTTTGGCCCAGTTTGCAATTTCTGCGGAAGATGAACAGGAATAGCGAGAACCAATGAGAGACTAGCTGGAGGTGTCTGGACGGGCAAATTTAACTCTCATTACCCACCAGGAAGAGGAATTAACCAAAGGCTCAGCGTGCCGTGCCGGAACCAGATTAGGGCCTGAAGCCATCCTGCGGTGTTGCGGCCAGCTCAAAAGAAAGCGAGTTGAAGAAAGCAGCTCAGGGGCACTGTAATTCACAAACCTGCAGAGTTATAAATGACAGCTATCGTCCAAAAATATACTGAAGTAAGGCTGCCAAGAGGACTTGAAAGCGGGGCAGAATTGCAGGAAACCGATTTCAAGAGGTAGACTGGAATTGCATTGAAAGCATAGGAAAAGAGGCAGAACGTCCACAATGATGCACTTAGCCAAAAAGGGCGTATGCGTTTTTTCCTGAATATATTCAGGAAAAAACGCATACGCCCTTTTTGGCCAACCAAGCAAGCTTGCAAAGGAAATCTGCACTACAATGAAGTCTCAGTTCTCCCCAGTCAAAAGGGCCATCTGAAAAAAGTGTAAAATCCAGAAAGGCAGGACAGGCCATGGAGAACTGGGAGCCTTGTTATGCTGATGGGAGGGATGTAAATTGCCAACAGACACTCGGGAGAAGTGTATGGTGTTTCCTGAAACATCTAAAAAACAAAGCAACAGAGCCTAGGGCACTTCCACTTATGGTCCTATAGCTTAGGGAAATTAAAATCAAAAAGACACAGCCACCCCAAAGTTTGGGACGCCTCTGTTTACAAGAACCTCGTTTACCGTACAAGTTCAATATCACAGAAAGTGAAAAATGGATAAAGAACTTGTGGTACTTACGTACAATGCAGTATAACTCAGCAATGAAATCTATGTCATCAGGCCCGTAGCAGCATAATGAGTGGATTCAGGTACGATGATTCTAACTGAAATAAGTCACACAGAAAAAGAAACATCATAAGATATCACTAATACACGGAATGTAAACTTGGCTACACAGGAACTGAATTCCAAAACAGAACAGGGTCTCAAATTTAGAAAACCAACTTATGCTTGCTTAAGGGGAAAGGTGAGTTGGGGTGCTGCATAAAACCAGAGATTGAAATGACCACAGATAAAGTTCCTTAAGCCAAATATGGAATAGACAAGAGCTACTCCTTGCTCAACGAAATGGACTCAACACCCCATATTAAACGCCTAAGAATGTACCTGACTAATAAGTATCTTAAAACCTATGGATTGCTATGTCTCCGAAAGAGAATCAAGCATGTGTACAGGGGCATAAACGCAGCAGTGATAGGATTGGAGAGGTTCGGTGAGCAAACAAAGACCCTTTGAAGTCATATTGCATGGTATCCATTCCACGGGTTTCAACTACCCAGGTTTAAGGTATTCTTCCTTCAGCTAAAACATGCATGTGGAACCTAGAGTATGATCAACCATGTGATCGGGAGACGTGTTCAAATATGACTCAGTTTTCGTACCCTGGTACTCGGGTGCAACATTCCAGACGGTTTACTAACACTCTCCCGACTTGGAGAGTCAGTCCCTTTAACCTCCTGTTTGGCCCTGTTTGCAATTTCTGCGGAAGATGAACAGGAATAGCGAGAACCAATGAGAGACTAGCTGGAGGTGTCTGGACGGGCAAATTTAACTCTCATTTCCCACCAGGAAGAGGAAATAACCAAAGGCTCAGCGTGCCGTGCCGGAACCAGATTAGGGCCTGAAGCCATCCTGCGGTGTTGCGGCCAGGTCACAAGAAAGCGAGTTGAAGGAAGGAGCTCAGGGGCACTGTAATTCAGAAACCTGCAGAGTTATAAATGACAGCTATCGTCCAAAAATATACTGAAGTAAGGCTGCCAAGAGGACTTGAAAGCGGGGCAGAATTGCAGGAAACCGATTTCAGGAGGTAGACTGGAATTGCATTGAAAGCATAGGAAAAGAGGCAGAACGTCCACAATGATGCACTTGGCCAAAAAGGGCATATGCGTTTTTTCCTGAATATATTCAGGAAAAAACGCATACGCCCTTTTTGGCCAACCAAGCAAACTTGCAAAGGAAATCTGCACTACAATGAAGTCTCACTTCCCCCCGGTCAAAAGGGCCATCTGAAAAAAGTGTAAAATCCAGAAAGGCAGGACAGGCCATGGAGAACTGGGAGCCTTGTTATGCTGATGGGTGGGATGTAAATTGCCAACAGACACTGGGGAGAAGTGTATGGTGTTTCCTGAAACATCTAAAAAACAAAGCAACAGAGCCTAGGGCACTTCCACTTATGGTCCTATAGCTTAGGGAAATTAAAATCAAAAAGACACAGCCACCCCAAAGTTTGGGACGCCTCTGTTTAGAAGAACCTCGTTTACAGTACAAGTTCAACATCGCAGAAAGTGAAAAATGGATAAAGAAGTTGTGGTATTTACTTACAAAGCAATATCACTCAGCAATGAAATCTATGTCATCGGGCCCTTAACAGCACAATGAGTTGATTCAGGTATGATGATTCTAACTGAAATAAGTCACACAGAAAAAGAAACATCATAAGATATCAGTAATACATGGAATGTAAACTTGGCTACACAGGAACTGAATTACAGAACAGAACAGGGTCTCAAATTTAGAAAACCAACTTATGCTTGCTTAAGGGGAAAGGTGAGTTGGGGTGCTGCATAAAACCAGAGATTGAAATGAGCACAGATAAAGTTCCTTAAGCCAAATATGGAATAGACAAGAGCTACTCCTTGCTCAACGAAATGGACTCAACACCCCATATTAAACGCCTAAGAATGTTCCTGACTAGTAAGTATCTTAAAACCTATGGATTGCTATGTCTCCGAAAGAGAATCAAGCGTGTGTACAGGGGCATAAACGCAGCAGTGATAGGATTGGAGAGGTTCGGTGAGCAAATGAAGACCCTTTGAAGTCATATTGCATGGTACCCATTCCACGGGTCTCAACTCTCCAGGTTTAATGTATTCTTCCTTCAGCTAAAACATGCATGTGGAACCCAGAGTATGATCAACCATGTGAACGGGAGACGTGTTCAAATATGTCTCAGTTTTCCTCCCCTGGTACTCGGGTGCAACATTCCAGACGCTTTACTAACACTCTCCCCACTTGGAGAGTCAGCGCCTTTAACCTCCTGTTTGGCCCAGTTTGCAATTTCTGCGGAAGATGAACAGGAATAGCGAGAACCAATGAGAGACTAGCTGGAGGTGTCTGGACGGGCAAATTTAACTCTCATCTCCCACCAGGAAGAGGAAATAACCAAAGACTCAGCGTGCCGTGCCGGAACCAGATTAGGGCCTGAAGCCATCCTGCGGTGTTACGGCCAGCTCAAAAGAAAGTGAGTTGAAGAAAGGAGCTCAGAGGCACTGTAATTCACAAACCTGCAGAGTTATAAATGACAGCTATCATCCAAAAATATACTGAAGTAAGGCTGCCAAGAGGACTTGAATGCGGGGCAGAATTGCAGGAAACCGATTTCAAGAGGTAGACTGTAATTGCATTGAAAGCAGAGGAAAAGAGGCTGAACCTCCACCATGATACACTTCGCCAAAAAGCGCGTATGCGTTTTTTCCTGAATATATTCAGGAAAAAACGCATACGCCCTTTTTGGCCAACCAAGCAAGCTTGCAAAGGAAATCTGCACTACAATGAAGTCTCACTTCCCCCTGGTCAAAAGGGCCATCTGAAAAAAGTGTAGAATCCAGAAAGGCAGGACAGGCCATGTAGAACTGGGATCTTTGTTATGCTGATGGGCGGGATGTAAATTGCCAACAGACACTCGGGAGAAGTGTATGGTGTTTCCTGAAACATCTAAAAAACAAAGCAACAGAGCCTAGGGCACTTCCACTTATGGTCCTATAGCTTAGGGAAATTAAAATCAAAAAGACACAGCCACCCCAAAGTTTGGGACGCCTCTGTTTACAAGAACCTCGTTTACCGTACAAGCTCAATATCACAGAAAGTGAAAAATGCATAAAGAACTTGTGGTACTTACATACAATGCAGTATCACTCAGCAATGAAATCTATGTCATCAGGCCCGTAGCAGCATAATGAGTGGATTCAGGTACGATGATTCTAACTGAAATAAGTCACACAGAAAAAGAAACATCATAAGATATCACTAGTACACGGAATGTAAACTTGGCTGCACAGGAACTGAATTACAGAACAGAACAGGGTCTCAAATTTAGAAAACCAACTTATGCTTGCTTAAGGGGAAAGGTGAGTTGGGGTGCTGCATAAAACCAGAGATGGAAATGAGCACAGATAATGTTCCTTAAGCCAAATATGGAATAGACAAGAGCTACTCCTTGCTCAACGAAATGGACTCTACACCGCATATTAAACGCCTAAGTATGTACCTGACTAGTAAGTATCTTAAAACCTATGGATTGCTATGTCTCCGAAAGAGAATCAAGCATGTGTACAGGGGCATAAACGCAGCAGTGATAGGATTGGAGAGGTTCGGTGAGCAAATGAAGACCCTTTGAAGTCATATTGCATGGTACCCATTACACGGGTCTCAACTCTCCAGGTTTAAGGTATTCTTCCTTCAGCTAAAACATGCATGTGGAACCTAGAGTATGATCAACCATGTGATAGGGAGACGTGTTCAAATATGTCTCAGTTTTCGTACCCTGGTACTCGGGTGCAACATTCCAGACGCTTTACTAACACTCTCCCGACTTGGAGAGTCAGTCCCTTTAACCTCCTGTTTGGCCCAGTTTGCAATTTCTGCGGAAGATGAACAGGAATAGCGAGAACCAATGAGAGACTAGCTGGAGGTGTCTGGACGGGCAAATTTAACTCTCATTTCCCACCAGGAAGAGGAATTAACCAAAGGCTCAGCGTGCCGTGCCGGAACCAGATTAGGGCCTGAAGCCATCCTGCGGTGTTGCGGCCAGCTCAAAAGAAAGCGAGTTGAAGAAAGCAGCTCAGGGGCACTGTAATTCACAAACCTGCAGAGTTATAAATGACAGCTATCGTCCAAAAATATACTGAAGTAAGGCTGCCAAGAGGACTTGAAAGCGGGGCAGAATTGCAGGAAACCGATTTCAGGAGGTAGACTGGAATTGCATTGAAAGCATAGGAAAAGAGGCAGAACGTCCACAATGATGCACTTAGCCAAAAAGGGCGTATGCGTTTTTTCCTGAATATATTCAGGAAAAAACGCATACGCCCTTTTTGGCCAACCAAGCAAGCTTGCAAAGGAAATCTGCACTACAATGAAGTCTCAGTTCTCCCCAGTCAAAAGGGCCATCTGAAAAAAGTGTAAAATCCAGAAAGGCAGGACAGGCCATGGAGAACTGGGAGCCTTGTTATGCTGATGGGTGGGATGTAAATTGCCAACAGACACTCGGGGAGAAGTGTATGGTGTTTCCTGAAACATCTAAAAAACAAAGCAACAGAGCCTAGGGCACTTCCACTTATGGTCCTATAGCTTAGGGAAATTAAAATCAAAAAGACACAGCCACCCCAAAGTTTGGGACGCCTCTGTTTACAAGAACCTCGTTTACCGTACAAGTTCAATATCACAGAAAGTGAAAAATGGATAAAGAACTTGTGGTACTTACGTACAATGCAGTATAACTCAGCAATGAAATCTATGTCATCAGGCCCGTAGCAGCATAATGAGTGGATTCAGGTACGATGATTCTAACTGAAATAAGTCACACAGAAAAAGAAACATCATAAGATATCACTAATACACGGAATGTAAACTTGGCTACACAGGAACTGAATTCCAAAACAGAACAGGGTCTCAAATTTAGAAAACCAACTTATGCTTGCTTAAGGGGAAAGGTGAGTTGGGGTGCTGCATAAAACCAGAGATTGAAATGAGCACAGATAAAGTTCCTTAAGCCAAATATGGAATAGACAAGAGCTACTCCTTGCTCAACGAAATGGACTCAACACCCCATATTAAACGCCTAAGAATGTACCTGACTAGTAAGTATCTTAAAACCTATGGATTGCTATGTCTCCGAAAGAGAATCAAGCATGTGTACAGGGGCATAAACGCATCAGTGATAGGATTGGAGAGGTTCGGTGAGCAAACAAAGACCCTTTGAAGTCATATTGCATGGTATCCATTCCACGGGTTTCAACTACCCAGGTTTAAGGTATTCTTCCTTCAGCTAAAACATGCATGTGGAACCTAGAGTATGATCAACCATGTGATCGGGAGACGTGTTCAAATATGACTCAGTTTTCGTACCCTGGTACTCGGGTGCAACATTCCAGACGGTTTACTAACACTCTCCCGACTTGGAGAGTCAGTCCCTTTAACCTCCTGTTTGGCCCTGTTTGCAATTTCTGCGGAAGATGAACAGGAATAGCGAGAACCAATGAGAGACTAGCTGGAGGTGTCTGGACGGGCAAATTTAACTCTCATTTCCCACCAGGAAGAGGAAATAACCAAAGGCTCAGCGTGCCGTGCCGGAACCAGATTAGGGCCTGAAGCCATCCTGCGGTGTTGCGGCCAGGTCACAAGAAAGCGAGTTGAAGGAAGGAGCTCAGGGGCACTGTAATTCAGAAACCTGCAGAGTTATAAATGACAGCTATCGTCCAAAAATATACTGAAGTAAGGCTGCCAAGAGGACTTGAAAGCGGGGCAGAATTGCAGGAAACCGATTTCAGGAGGTAGACTGGAATTGCATTGAAAGCATAGGAAAAGAGGCAGAACGTCCACAATGATGCACTTGGCCAAAAAGGGCATATGCGTTTTTTCCTGAATATATTCAGGAAAAAACGAATACACCCTTTTTGGCCAACCAAGCAAACTTGCAAAGGAAATCTGCACTACAATGAAGTCTCACTTCCCCCCAGTCAAAAGGGCCATCTGAAAAAAGGGTAAAATCCAGAAAGGCAGGACAGGCCATGGAGAACTGGGAGCCTTGTTATGTTGATGGGCGGGATGTAAACTGCCAACAGACACTTGGGAGAAGTGTATGGTGTTTCCTGAAACATCTAAAAAACAAAGCAACAGAGCCTAGGGCACTTCCACTTATGGTCCTATAGCTTAGGGAAATTAAAATAAAAAAGACACAGCCACCCCAAAGTTTGGGACGCCTCTGTTTACAAGAACCTCGTTTACAGTACAAGTTCAATATCACAGAAAGTGAAAAATGGATAAAGAAGTTGTGGTACTTACGTACAATGCAGTATCACTCAGCAATGAAATCTATGTCATCAGGCCCGTAGCAGAATAATGAGTGGATTCAGGTACGATGATTCTAACTGAAATAAGTCACACAGAAAAAGAAACATCATAAGATATCACTAATACACGGAATGTAAACTTGGCTACACAGGAACTGAATTACAGAACAGAACAGGGTCTCAAATTTAGAAAACCAACTTATGCTTGCTTAAGGGGAAAGGTGAGTTGGGGTGCTGCATAAAACCAGAGATTGAAATGACCACAGATAAAGTTCCTTAAGCCAAATATGGAATAGACAAGAGCTACTCCTTGCTCAACGAAATGGACACAACACCCCATATTAAACGCCTAAGAATGTACCTGACTAGTAAGTATCTTAAAACCTATGGATTGCTATGTCTCCAAAAGAGAATCAAGCGTGTGTACAGGGGCATAAACGCAGCAGTGATAGGATTGGAGAGGTTCGGTGAGCAAATGAAGACCCTTTGAAGTCATATTGCATGGTACCCATTCCACGGGTTTCAACTACCCAGGTTTAAGGTATTCTTCCTTCAGCTAAAACATGCATGTGGAACCTAGAGTATGATCAACCATGTGATCGGGAGACGTGTTCAAATATGTCTCAGTTTTCGTACCCTGGTACTCGGGTGCAACATTCCAGACGCTTTACTAACAGTCTCCCGACTTGGAGAGTCAGTCCCTTTAAACTCCTGTTTGGCCCAGTTTGCAATTTCTGCGGAAGATGAACAGGAATAGCGAGAACCAATGAGAGACTAGCTGGAGGTGTCTGGACGGGCAAATTTAACTCTCATGTCCCACCAGGTAGAGGAAATAACCAAAGGCTCACCGTGCCGTGCCGGAACAAGATTAGGGCCTGAAGCCATCCTGCGGTGTTGCGGCCAGGTCACAAGAAAGCGAGTTGAAGAAAGGAGCTCAGGGGCACTGTAATTCACAAACCTGCAGAGTTATAAATGACAGCTATCGTCCAAAAATATACTGAAGTAAGGCTGCCAAGAGGACTTGAAAGCGGGGCAGAATTGCAGGAAACCGATTTCAGGAGGTAGACTGGAATTGCATTGAAAGCATAGGAAAAGAGGCAGAACGTCCACAATGATGCACTTGGCCAAAAAGGGCGTATGCATTTTTTCCTGAATATATTCAGGAAAAAACGCATACGCACTTTTTGGCCAACCAAGCAAACTTGCAAAGGAAATCTGCACTACAATGAAGTCTCACTTCCCCCCGGTCAAAAGGGCCATCTGAAAAAAGTGTAAAATCCAGAAAGGCAGGACAGGCCATGGAGAACTGGGAGCCTTGTTATGCTGATGGGCGGGATGTAAATTGCCAACAGACACTCGGGAGAAGTGTATGGTGTTTCCTGAAACATCTAAAAAACAAAGCAACAGAGCCTAGGGCACTTCCACTTATGGTCCTATAGCTTAGGGAAATTAAAATCAAAAAGACACAACCACCCCAAAGTTTGGGACGCCTCTGTTTACAAGATCCTCGTTTACCGTACAAGTTCAATATCGCAGAAAGTGAAAAATGGATAAAGAACTTGTGGTACTTATGTACAATGCAGTATCACTCAGCAATGAAATCTATGTCATCAGGCCCGGAGCAGCATAATGAGTGGATTCAGGTACGATGATTCTAACTGAAATAAGTCACACAGAAAAAGAAACATCATAAGATATCACTAGTACACGGAATGTAAACTTGGCTGCACAGGAACTGAATTACAGAACAGAACAGGGTCTCAAATTTAGAAAACCAACTTATGCTTGCTTAAGGGGAAAGGTGAGTTGGGGTGCTGCATAAAACCAGAGATGGAAATGAGCACAGATAATGTTCCTTAAGCCAAATATGGAATAGACAAGAGCTACTCCTTGCTCAACGAAATGGACTCTACACCGCATATTAAACGCCTAAGTATGTACCTGACTAGTAAGTATCTTAAAACCTATGGATTGCTATGTCTCTGAAAGAGAATCAAGCATGTGTACAGGGGCATAAACGCAGCAGTGATAGGATTGGAGAGGTTCGGTGAGCAAATGAAGACCCTTTGAAGTCATATTGCATGGTACCCATTACACGGGTCTCAACTCTCCAGGTTTAAGGTATTCTTCATTCAGCTAAAACATGCATGTGGAACCCAGAGTATGATCAACCATGTGAATGGGAGATGTGTTCAAACATGTCTGTTTTCCTCCCCTGGTACTCGGGTGCCACATTCCAGACGCTTTACTAACACTCTCCCCACTTGGAGAGTCAGTGCCTTTAACCTCCTGTTTGGCCCAGATTGCAATTTCTGCGGAAGATGAACAGGAATAGGGAGAACCAATGAGAGACTAGCTGGAGGTGTCTAGACGGGCAAATTTAACTCTCATTTCCCACCAGGAAGAGGAAATAACCAAAGGCTCAGCGTGCCGTGCCGGAACCAGATTAGGGCCTGAAGCCATCCTGCGGTGTTGCGGCCAGCTCAAAAGAAAGCGAGTTGAAGAAAGGAGCTCAGGGGCACTGTAATTCACAAACCTGCAAAGTTATAAATGACAGCTATCGTCCAAAAATATACTGAAGTAAGGCTGCCAAGAGGACTTGAAAGCGGGGCAGAATTGCAGGAAACCGATTTCAGGAGGTAGACTGGAATTGCATTGAAAGCATAGGAAAAGAGGCAGAACGTCCACAATGATGCACTTGGCCAAAAAGGGCGTATGCGTTTTTTCCTGAATATATTCAGGAAAAAACGCATACACCCTTTTCGGCCAACCAAGCAAGCTTGCAAAGGAAATCTGAACTACAATGAAGTCTCACTTCCCCCCGGTCAAAAGGGCCATCTGAAAAAAGTGTAAAATCCAGAAAGGCAGGACAGGCCATGGAGAACTGGGAGCCTTGTTATGCTGATGGGCGGGATGTAAATTGCCAACAGACACTCGGGAGAAGTGTATGGTGTTTCCTGAAACATCTAAAAAACAAAGCAACAGAGCCTAGGGCACTTCCACTTATGGTCCTATAGCTTAGGGAAATTAAAATCAAAAAGACACAGCCACCCCCAAGTTTGGGACGCCTCTGTTTACAAGAACCTCATTTACAGTACATGTTCAACATCGCAGAAAGTGAAAAATGGATAAAGAAGTTGTGGTATTTACTCACAAAGCAATATCACTCAGCAATGAAATCTATGTCATCAGGCCCTTAGCAGCACAATGAGTGGATTCAGGTATGATGATTCTAACTGAAATAAGTCACACAGAAAAAGAAACATCATAAGATATCAGTAATACATGGAATGTAAACTTGGCTACACAGGAACTGAATTACAGAACAGAACAGGGTCTCAAATTTAGAAAACCAACTTATGATTACTTAAGGGAAAAGGTGAGTTGGGGTGCTGCATAAAACCAGAGATTGAAATGAGCACAGATAAAGTTCCTTAAGCCAAATATGGAATAGACAAGAGCTACTCCTTGCTCAAAGAAATGGACTCAACACCCCATATTAAACGCCTAAGAATGTTCCTGACTAGTAAGTATCTTAAAACCTATGGATTGCTATGTCTCCGAAAGAGAATCAAGCATGTGTACAGGGGCATAAACGCAGCAGTGATAGGATTGGAGAGGTTCGGTGAGCAAATGAAGACCCTTTGAAGTCATATTGCATGGTACCCATTCCACGGGTTTCAACTACCCAGGTTTAAGGTATTCTTCCTTCAGCTAAAACATGCATGTGGAACCTAGAGTATGATAAACCATGTGATAGGGAGACGTGTTCAAATATGTCTCAGTTTTCGTACCCTGGTACTCGGGTGCAACATTCCAGACGCTTTACTAACACTCTCCCGACTTGGAGAGTCAGTCCCTTTAACCTCCTGTTTGGCCCAGTTTGCAATTTCTGCGGAAGATGAACAGGAATAGCGAGAACCAATGACAGACTAGCTGGAGGTGTCTGGACGGGCAAATTTAACTCTCATTTCCCACCAGGAAGAGGAAATAACCAAAGGCTCAGCGTGCCGTGCCGGAACCAGATTAGGGCCTGAAGCCATCCTGCGGTGTTGCGGCCAGCTCAATAGAAAGCGAGTTGAAGAAAGGAGCTCAGGGGCACTGTAATTCACAAACCTGCAGAGTTATAAATGACAGCTATCGTCCAAAAATATACTGAAGTAAGGCTGCCAAGAGGACTTGAAAGCGGGGCAGAATTGCAGGAAACCGATTTCAGGAGGTAGACTGGAATTGCATTGAAAGCATAGGAAAAGAGGCCGAACGTCCACAATGATGCACTTGGCCAAAAAGGGCGTATGCGTTTTTTCCTGAATATATTCAGGAAAAAACGCATACGCCCTTTTTGGCCAACCAAGCAAACTTGCAAAGGAAATCTGCACTACAATAAAGTCTCACTTCCCTCCAGTCAAAAGGGCCATCTGAAAAAAGGGTAAAATCCAGAAAGGCAGGACAGGCCATGGAGAACTGGGAGCCTTGTTATGCTGATGGGCGGGATGTAAATTGCCAACAGACACTCGGGAGAAGTGTATGGTGTTTCCTGAAACATCTAAAAAACAAAGCAACAGAGCCTAGGGCACTTCCACTTATGGTCCTATAGCTTAGGGAAATTAAAATCAAAAAGACACAGCCACCCCAAGGTTTGGGACGCCTCTGTTTACAAGAACCTCATTTACCGTACAAGCTCAATATCACAGAAAGTGAAAAATGGATAAAGAACTTGTGGTACTTACGTACAATGCAGTATCACTCAGCAATGAAATCTATGTCATCAGGCCCATAGCAGCATAATGAGTGGATTCAGGTACGATGATTCTAACTGAAATAAGTCACACAGAAAAAGAAACATCATAAGATATCACTAATACACGGAATGTAAACTTGGCTACACAGGAACTGAATTCCAAAACAGAACTGGGTCTCAAATTTAGAAAACCAACTTATGCTTGCTTAAGGGGAAAGGTGAGTTGAGGTGCCGCATAAAACCAGAGATTGAAATGAGCACAGATAAAGTTCCTTAAGCCAAATATGGAATAGAAAAGAGCTACTCCTTGCTCAACGAAATGGACTCAACACCCCATATTAAACGCCTAAGAATGTACCTGACTAGTAAGTATCTTAAAACCTATGGATTGCTATGTCTCCAAAAGAGAATCAAGCGTGTGTACAGGGGCATAAACGCAGCAGTGATAAGATTGGAGAGGTTCGGTGAGCAAATGAAGACCCTTTGAAGTCATATTGCATGGTATCCATTACACGGGTCTCAACTCTCCAGGTTTAAGGTATTCTTCCTTCAGCTAAAACATGCATGTGGAACCCAGAGTATGATCAACCGTGTGAACGAGAGACGTGTTCAAATATGTCTCAGTTTTCCTCCCCTGGTACTCGGGTGCAACATTCCAGACGCTTTACTAACACTCTCCCCACTTGGAGAGTCAGCGCCTTTAACCTCCTGTTTGGCCCAGTTTGCAATTTCTGCGGAAGATGAACAGGAATAGCGAGAACCAATGAGAGACTAGCTGGAGGTGTCTGGACGGTCAAATTTAACTCTCATCTCCCACCAGGAAGAGGAAATAACTAAAGACTCAGCGTGCCGTGCCGGAACCAGATTAGGGCCTGAAGCCATCCTGCGGTGTTACGGCCAGCTCAAAAGAAAGTGAGTTGAAGAAAGGAGCTCAGAGGCACTGTAATTCACAAACCTGCAGAGTTATAAATGACAGCTATCATCCAAAAATATACTGAAGTAAGGCTGCCAAGAGGACTTGAATGCGGGGCAGAATTGCAGGAAACCGATTTCAGGAGGTAGACTGTAATTGCATTGAAAGCAGAGGAAAAGAGGCTGAACCTCCACCATGATACACTTCGCCAAAAAGCGCGTATGCGTTTTTTCCTGAATATATTCAGGAAAAAACGCATACGCCCTTTTTGGCCAACCAAGCAAGCTTGCAAAGGAAATCTGCACTACAATGAAGTCTCACTTCCCCCCGGTCAAAAGGGCCATCTGAAAAAAGTGTAGAATCCAGAAAGGCAGGACAGGCCATGGAGAACTGGGATCTTTGTTATGCTGATGGGCGGGATGTAAATTGCCAACAGACACTCGGGAGAAGTGTATGGTGTTTCCTGAAACATCTAAAAAACAAAGCAACAGAGCCTAGGGCACTTCCACTTATGGTCCTATAGCTTAGGGAAATTAAAATCAAAAAGACACAGCCACCCCAAAGTTTGGGACGCCTCTGTTTACAAGAACCTCGTTTACCGTACAAGCTCAATATCACAGAAAGTGAAAAATGCATAAAGAACTTGTGGTACTTACATACAATGCAGTATCACTCAGCAATGAAATCTATGTCATCAGGCCCGTAGCAGCATAATGAGTGGATTCAGGTACGATGATTCTAACTGAAATAAGTCACACAGAAAAAGAAACATCATAAGATATCACTAGTACACGGAATGTAAACTTGGCTGCACAGGAACTGAAATACAGAACAGAACAGGGTCTCAAATTTAGAAAACCAACTTATGCTTGCTTAAGGGGAAAGGTGAGTTGGGGTGCTGCATAAAACCAGAGATGGAAATGAGCACAGATAATGGTCCTTAAGCCAAATATGGAATAGACAAGAGCTACTCCTTGCTCAACGAAATGGACTCTACACCGCATATTAAACGCCTAAGTATGTACCTGACTAGTAAGTATCTTAAAACCTATGGATTGCTATGTCTCCGAAAGAGAATCAAGCATGTGTACAGGGGCATAAACGCAGCAGTGATAGGATTGGAGAGGTTCGGTGAGCAAATGAAGACCCTTTGAAGTCATATTGCATGGTACCCATTCCACGGGTCTCAACTCTCCAGGTTTAAGGTATTCTTCCTTCAGCGAAAACATGCATGTGAAACCCAGAGTATGATCAACCGTGTGAACGGGAGACGTGTTCAAATATGTCTCAGTTTTCCTCCCCTGGTACTCGGGTGCAACATTCCTGACGCTTTACTAACACTCTCCCCACTTGGAGAGTCAGCGCCTTTAACCTCCTGTTTGGCCCAGTTTGCAATTTCTGCGGAAGATGAACAGGAATAGGGAGAACCAATGAGAGACTAGCTGGAGGTGTCTGGACGGGCAAATTTAACTCTCATTTCCCACCAGGAAGAGGAAATAACCAAAGGCTCAGCGTGCCGTGCCGGAACCAGATTTGGGCCTGAAGCCATCCTGCGGTGTTGCGGCCAGCTCAAAAGAAAGCGAGTTGAAGAAAGGAGCTCAGGGGCACTGTAATTCACAAACCTGCAGAGTTATAAATGACAGCTATCGTTCAAAAATATACTGAAGTAAGGCTGCCAAGAGGACTTGAAAGCGGGGTAGAATTGCAGGAAACCGATTTCAGGAGGTAGACTGGAATTGCATTGAAAGCATAGGAAAAGAGGCAGAACGTCCACAATGATGCACTTGGCCAAAAAGGGCGTATGCGTTTTTTCCTGAATATATTCAGGAAAAAACGCATACGCCCTTTTTGGCCAACCAAGCAAGCTTGCAAAGGAAATCTGCACTACAATGAAGTCTCACTTCCCCCCGGTCAAAAGGGCCATCTGAAAAAAGTGTAAAATCCAGAAAGGCAGGACAGGCCATGGAGAACTGGGAGCCTTGTTATGCTGATGGGCGGGATGTAAATTGCCAACAGACACTCGGGAGAAGTGTATGGTGTTTCCTGAAACATCTAAAAAACAAAGCAACAGAGCCTAGGGCACTTCCACTTATGGTCCTATAGCTTAGGGAAATTAAAATCAAAAAGACACAGCCACCCCAAAGTTTGGGACGCCTCTGTTTACAAGAACCTCGTTTACAGTACAAGTTCAACATCGCAGAAAGTGAAAAATGGATAAAGAAGTTGTGGTATTTACTTACAAAGCAATATCACTCAGCAATGAAATCTATGTCATCAGGCCCGTAGCAGCACAATGAGTGGATTCAGGTATGATGATACTAACTGAAATAAGTCACACAGAAAAAGAAACATCATAAGATATCACTAATACACGGAATGTAAACTTGGCTACACAAGACCTGAATTACAGAACAGAACAGGGTCTCAAATTTAGAAAACCAACTTATGCTTGCTTAAAGGTAAAGGTGAGTTGGGGTGCTGCATGAAACCAGAGATTGAAATGAGCACAGATAAAGTTCCTTAAGCCAAATATGAAATAGACAAGAGCTACTCCTTGCTCAACGAAATGGACGCAACACCCCATATTAAACGCCTAAGAATGTACCGGACTAGTAAGTATCTTAAAACCTATGGATTGCTATGTCTCCAAAAGAGAATCAAGCGTGTGTACAGGGGCATAAACGCAGCAGTGATAGGATTGGAGAGGTTCGGTGAGCAAACGAAGACCCTTTGAAGTCATATTGCATGGTACCCATTCCACGGGTTTCAACTACCCAGGTTTAAGGTATTCTTCCTTCAGCTAAAACATGCATGTGGAACCTAGAGTATGATCATCCATGTGATCGGGAGACGTGTTCAAATATGTCTCAGTTTTCGTACCCTGGTACTCGGGTTCAACATTCCAGACGCTTTATTAACACTCTCCCGACTTGGAGAGTCAGTCCCTTTAACCTCCTGTTTGGTCCAGTTTGCAATTTCTGCGGAAGATGAACAGGAATAGCGAGAACCAATGAGAGACTAGCTGGAGGTGTCTGGACGGGCAAATTTAACTCTCATTTCCCACCAGGAAGAGGAAATAACCAAAGGCTCAGCGTGCCGTGGCGGAACCAGATTAGGGCCTGAAGCCATCCTGCGGTGTTGCGGCCAGCTCAAAAGAAAGCGAGTTGAAGAAAGGAGCTCAGGGGCACTGTAATTCACAAACCTGCAGAGTTATAAATGACAGCTATCGTCCAAAAATATACTGAAGTAAGGCTGCCCAGAGGACTTGAAAGCGGGGCAGAATTGCAGGAAACCGATTTCAGGAGGTAGACTGGAATTGCATTGAAAGCATAGGAAAAGAGGCAGAACATCCACAATGATGCACTTGGCCAAAAAGGGCGTATGCGTTTTTCCCTGAATATATTCAGGAAAAAATGCATACGCCCTTTTTGGCCAACCAAGCAAGCTTGCAAAGGAAATCTGCACTACAATGAAGTCTCACTTCCCCCCGGTCAAAAGGGCCATCTGAAAAAAGTGTAAAATCCAGAAAGGCAGGACAGGCCATGGAGAACTGGGAGCCTTGTTATGCTGATGGGAGGGATGTAAATTGCCAACAGACACTCGGGAGAAGTGTATGGTGTTTCCTGAAACATCTAAAAAACAAAGCAACAGAGCCTAGGGCACTTCCACTTATGGTCCTATAGCTTAGGGAAATTAAAATCAAAAAGACACAGCCACCCCAAAGTTTGGGACGCCTCTGTTTACAAGAACCTCGTTTACAGTACAAGTTCAACATCGCAGAAAGTGAAAAATGGATAAAGAAGTTGTGGTATTTACTTACAAAGCAATATCACTCAGCAATGAAATCTATGTCATCAGGCCCTTAGCAGCACAATGAGTGGATTCAGGTATGATGATTCTAACTGAAATAAGTCACACAGAAAAAGAAACATCATAAGATATCACTAATACACGGAATGTAAACTTGGCTACACAAGAACTGAATTACAGAACAGAACCGGGTCTCAAATTTAGAAAACCAACTTATGCTTGCTTAAGGGGAAAGGTGAGTTGGGGTGCTGCATAAAACCAGAGATTGAAATGAGCACAGATAAAGTTCCTTAAGCCAAATATGGAATAGACAAGAGCTACTCCTTGCTCAACGAAATGGACTCAACACCACATATTAAACACCTAAGAATGTACCTGACTAGTAAGTATCTTAAAACCTATGGATTGCTATGTCTCCGAAAGAGAATCAAGCATGTGTACAGGGGCATAAACGCAGCAGTGATAGGATTGGAGAGGTTCGGTGAGCAAATGAAGACCCTTTGAAGTCATATTGCATGGTACCCATTCCACGGTTTTCAACTACCCAGGTTTAAGGTATTCTTCCTTCAGCTAAAACATGCATGTGGAACCTAGAGTATGATCAACCGTGTGATCGGGAGACGTGTTCAAATATGTCTCAGTTTTCGTACCCTGGTACTCGGGTGCAACATTCCAGACGCTTTACTAACACTCTCCCGACTTGGAGAGTCAGTCCCTTTAACCTCCTGTTTGGTCCAGTTTGCAATTTCTGCGGAAGATGAACAGGAATAGCGAGAACCAATGAGAGACTAGCTGGAGGTGTCTGGACGGGCAAATTTAACTCTCATTTCCCACCAGGAAGAGGAAATAACCAAAGGCTCAGCGTGCCGTGGCGGAACCAGATTAGGGCCTGAAGCCATCCTGCGGTGTTGCGGCCAGCTCAAAAGAAAGCGAGTTGAAGAAAGGAGCTCAGGGGCACTGTAATTCACAAACCTGCAGAGTTATAAATGACAGCTATCGTCCAAAAATATACTGAAGTAAGGCTGCCAAGAGGACTTGAAAGCGGGGCAGAATTGCAGGAAACCGATTTCAGGAGGTAGACTGGAATTGCATTGAAAGCATAGGAAAAGAGGCAGAACATCCACAATGATGCACTTGGCCAAAAAGGGCGTATGCGTTTTTCCCTGAATATATTCAGGAAAAAATGCATACGCCCTTTTTGGCCAACCAAGCAAGCTTGCAAAGGAAATCTGCACTACAATGAAGTCTCACTTCCCCCCGGTCAAAAGGGCCATCTGAAAAAAGTGTAAAATCCAGAAAGGCAGGACAGGCCATGGAGAACTGGGAGCCTTGTTATGCTGATGGGAGGGATGTAAATTGCCAACAGACACTCGGGAGAAGTGTATGGTGTTTCCTGAAACATCTAAAAAACAAAGCAACAGAGCCTAGGGCACTTCCACTTATGGTCCTATAGCTTAGGGAAATTAAAATCAAAAAGACACAGCCACCCCAAAGTTTGGGACGCCTCTGTTTACAAGAACCTCGTTTACAGTACAAGTTCAACATCGCAGAAAGTGAAAAATGGATAAAGAAGTTGTGGTATTTACTTACAAAGCAATATCACTCAGCAATGAAATCTATGTCATCAGGCCATTAGCAGCACAATGAGTGGATTCAGGTATGATGATTCTAACTGAAATAAGTCACACAGAAAAAGAAACATCATAAGATATCACTAATACACGGAATGTAAACTTGGCTACACAAGAACTGAATTACAGAACAGAACAGGGTCTCAAATTTAGAAAACCAACTTATGCTTGCTTAAGGGGAAAGGTGAGTTGGGGTGCTGCATAAAACCAGAGATTGAAATGAGCACAGATAAAGTTCCTTAAGCCAAATATGGAATAGACAAGAGCTACTCCTTGCTCAACGAAATGGACTCAACACCACATATTAAACACCTAAGAATGTACCTGACTAGTAAGTATCTTAAAACCTATGGATTGCTATGTCTCCGAAAGAGAATCAAGCATGTGTACAGGGGCATAAACGCAGCAGTGATAGGATTGGAGAGGTTCGGTGAGCAAATGAAGACCCTTTGAAGTCATATTGCATGGTACCCATTCCACGGTTTTCAACTACCCAGGTTTAAGGTATTCTTCCTTCAGCTAAAACATGCATGTGGAACCTAGAGTATGATCAACCATGTGATCGGGAGACGTGTTCAAATATGTCTCAGTTTTCGTACCCTGGTACTCGGGTGCAACATTCCAGACGCTTTACTAACACTCTCCCGACTTGGAGAGTCAGTCCCTTTAACCTCCTGTTTGGCCCAGTTTGCAATTTCTGCGGAAGATGAACAGGAATAGCAAGAACCAATGAGAGACTAGCTGGAGGTGTCTGGACGGGCAAATTTAACTCTCATTTCCCACCAGGAAGAGGAAATAACCAAAGGCTCAGCGTGCCGTGGCGGAACCAGATTAGGGCCTGAAGCCATCCTGCGGTGTTGCGGCCAGCTCAAAAGAAAGCGAGTTGAAGAAAGGAGCTCAGGGGCACTGTAATTCACAAACCTGCAGAGTTATAAATGACAGCTATCGTCCAAAAATATACTGAAGTAAGGCTGCCAAGAGGACTTGAAAGCGGGGCAGAATTGCAGGAAACCGATTTCAGGAGGTAGACTGGAATTGCATTGAAAGCATAGGAAAAGAGGCAGAACGTCCACAATGATGCACTTGGCCAAAAAGGGCGTATGCGTTTTTTCCTGAATATATTCAGGAAAAAACGCATACGCCCTTTTTGGCCAACCAAGCAAGCTTGCAAAGGAAATCTGCACTACAATGAAGTCTCACTTCCCCCCGGTCAAAAGGGCCATCTGAAAAAAGTGTAAAATCCAGAAAGGCAGGACAGGCCATGGAGAACTGGGAGCCTTGTTATGCTGATGGGTGGGATGTAAATTGCCAACAGACACTCGGGAGAAGTGTATGGTGTTTCCTGAAACATCTAAAAAACAAAGCAACAGAGCCTAGGGCACTTCCACTTATGGTCCTATAGCTTAGGGAAATTAAAATCAAAAAGACACAGCCACCCCAAAGTTTGGGACGCCTCTGTTTACAAGAACCTCGTTTACAGTACAAGTTCAACATCGCAGAAAGTGAAAAATGGATAAAGAAGTTTTGGTATTTACTTACAAAGCAATATCACTCAGCAATGAAATCTTTGTCATCAGGCCCTTAGCAGCACAATGAGTGGATTCAGGTATGATGATTCTAACTGAAATAAGTCACACAGAAAAAGAAACATCATAAGATATCACTAATAAACGGAATGTAAACTTGGCTACACAAGAACTGAATTACAGAACAGAACATGGTCTCAAATTTAGAAAACCAACTTATGCTTGCTTAAGGGGAAAGGTGAGTTGGGGTGCTGCATAAAACCAGAGATTGAAATGAGCACAGATAAAGTTCCTTAAGCCAAATATGGAATAGACAAGAGCTACTCCTTGCTCAACGAAATGGACTCAACACCGCATATTAAACGCCTAAGAATGTACCTGACTAGTAAGTATCTTAAAACCTATGGATTGCTATGTCTCCAAAAGAGAATCAAGCGTGTGTACAGGGGCATAAACGCAGCAGTGATAGGATTGGAGAGGTTCGGTGAGCAAATGAAGACCCTTTGAAGTCATATTGCATGGTACCCATTACACGGGTCTCAACTCTCCAGGTTTAAGGTATTCTTCCTTCAGCTAAAACATGCATGTGGAACCCAGAGTATGATCAACCGTGTGAACGAGAGACGTGTTCAAATATGTCTCAGTTTTCCTCCCCTGGTACTCGGGTGCAACATTCCAGACGCTTTACTAACACTCTCCCCACTTGGAGAGTCAGCGCCTTTAACCTCCTGTTTGGCCCAGTTTGCAATTTCTGCGGAAGATGAACAGGAATAGGGAGAACCAATGAGAGACTAGCTGGAGGTGTCTGGACGGGCAAATTTAACTCTCATTTCCCACCAGGAAGAGGAAATAACCAAAGGCTCAGCATGCCGTGCCGGAAACAGATTAGGGCCTGAAGCCATCCTGCGGTGTTGCGGCCAGCTCAAAAGAAAGCGAGTTGAAGAAAGGAGCTCAGGGGCACTGTAATTCACAAACCTGCAGAGTTATAAATGACAGCTATCGTCCAAAAATATACTGAAGTAAGGCTGCCAAGAGGACTTGAAAGCGGGGCAGAATTGCAGGAAACCGATTTCAGGAGGTAGACTGGAATTGCATTGAAAGCATAGGAAAAGAGGCAGAACGTCCACAATGATACACTTGGCCAAAAAGGGCGTATGCGTTTTTTCCTGAATATATACAGGAAAAAACGCATACGCCCTTTTTGGCCAACCAAGCAAACTTGCAAAGGAAATCTGCACTACAATGAAGTCTCACTTCCCCCCGGTCAAAAGGGCCATCTGAAAAAAGTGTAAAATCCAGAAAGGCAGGACAGGCCATGGAGAACTGGGAGCCTTGTTATGCTGATGGGCGGGATGTAAATTGCCAACAGACACTCGGGAGAAGTGTATGGTGTTTCCTGAAACATCTATAAAACAAAGCAACAGAGCCTAGGGCACTTCCACTTATGGTCCTATAGCTTAGGGAAATTAAAATCAAAAAGACACAGCCACCCCAAGGTTTGGGACGCCTCTGTTTACAAGAACCTCGTTTACCGTACAAGTTCAATATCACAGAAAGTGAAAAATGGATAAAGAACTTGTGGTACTTACGTACAATGCAGTATCACTCACCAATGAAATCTATGTCATCAGGCCCGTAGCAGCATAATGAGTGGATTCAGGTACAATGATTCTAACTGAAATAAGTCACACAGAAAAAGAAACATCATAAGATATCACTAATACACGGAATGTAAACTTGGCTACACAGGAACTGAATTCCAAAACAGAACAGGGTCTCATATTTAGAAAAGCAACTTATGCTTGCTTAAGGGGAAAGGTGAGTTGGGGTGCTGCATAAAACCAGAGATTGAAATGAGCACAGATAAAGTTCCTTAAGCCAAATATGGAATAGACAAGAGCTACTCCTTGCTCAACGAAATGGACTCAACACCGCATATTAAACGCCTAAGAATGTACCTGACTAGTAAGTATCTTAAAACCTATGGATTGCTATGTCTCCAAAAGAGAATCAAGCGTGTGTACAGGGGCATAAACGCAGCAGTGATAGGATTGGAGAGGTTCGGTGAGCAAATGAAGACCCTTTGAAGTCATATTGCATGGTACCCATTACACGGGTCTCAACTCTCCAGGTTTAAGGTATTCTTCCTTCAGCTAAAACATGCATGTGGAACCCAGAGTATGATCAACCGTGTGAACGGGAGACGTGTTCAAATATGTCTCAGTTTTCCTCCCCTGGTACTCGGGTGCAACATTCCAGACGCTTTACTAACACTCTCCCCACTTGGAGAGTCAGCGCCTTTAACCTCCTGTTTGGCCCAGTTTGCAATTTCTGCGGAAGATGAACAGGAATAGGGAGAACCAATGAGAGACTAGCTGGAGGTGTCTGGACGGGCAAATTTAACTCTCATTTCCCACCAGGAAGAGGAAATAACCAAAGGCTCAGCGTGCCGTGCCGGAACCAGATTAGGGCCTGAAGCCATCCTGCGGTGTTGCGGCCAGGTCACAAGAAAGCGAGTTGAAGAAAGGAGCTCAGGGGCACTGTAATTCACAAACCTGCAGAGTTATAAATGACAGCTATCGTCCAAAAATATACTGAAGTAAGGCTGCCAAGAGGACTTGAAAGCGGGGCAGAATTGCAGGAAACCGATTTCAGGAGGTAGACTGGAATTGCATTGAAAGCATAGGAAAAGAGGCAGAACGTCCACAATGATACACTTGGCCAAAAAGGGCGTATGCGTTTTTTCCTGAATATATACAGGAAAAAACGCATACGCCCTTTTTGGCCAACCAAGCAAACTTGCAAAGGAAATCTGCACTACAATGAAGTCTCACTTCCCCCCGGTCAAAAGGGCCATCTGAAAAAAGTGTAAAATCCAGAAAGGCAGGACAGGCCATGGAGAACTGGGAGCCTTGTTATGCTGATGGGCGGGATGTAAATTGCCAACAGACACTCGGGAGAAGTGTATGGTGTTTCCTGAAACATCTAAAAAACAAAGCAACAGAGCCTAGGGCACTTCCACTTATGGTCTTATAGCTTAGGGAAATTAAAATCAAAAAGACACAGCCACCCCAATGTTTGGGACGCCTCTGTTTACAAGAACCTCGTTTACCGTACAAGTTCAATATCACAGAAAGTGAAAAATGGATAAAGAAGTTGTGGTACTTACGTACAATGCAGTATCACTCAGCAATGAAATCTATGTCATCAGGCCCGTAGCAGCATAATGAGTGGATTCAGGTACGATGATTCTAACTGAAATAAGTCACACAGAAAAAGAAACATCATAAGATATCACTAATACACGGAATGTAAACTTGGCTACACAGGAACTGAATTCCAAAACAGAACAGGGTCTCAAATTTAGAAAACCAACTTATGCTTGCTTAAGGGGAAAGGTGAGTTGGGGTGCTGCATAAAACCAGAGATTGAAATAAGCACAGATAAAGTTCCTTAAGCCAAATATGGAATAGACAAGAGCTACTCCTTGCTCAACGAAATGGACTCAACACCGCATATTAAACGCCTAAGAATGTACCTGACTAGTAAGTATCTTAAAACCTATGGATTGCTATGTCTCCGAAAGAGAATCAAGCGTGTGTACAGGGGCATAAACGCAGCAGTGATAGGATTGGAGAGGTTCGGTGAGCAAATGAAGACCCTTTGAAGTCATATTGCATGGTACCCATTCCACGGTTTTCAACTACCCAGGTTTAAGGTATTCTTCCTTCAGCTAAAACATGCATGTGGAACCTAGAGTATGATCAACCATGTGATCGGGAGACGTGTTCAAATATGTCGCAGTTTTTGTACCCTGGTACTCGGGTGCAACATTCCAGACGCTTTACTAACACCCTCCCGACTTGGAGAGTCAGTCCCTTTAACCTCCTGTTTGTCCCAGTTTGCAATTTCTGCGGAAGATGAACAGGAATAGCGAGAACCAATGAGAGACTAGCTGGAGGTGTCTGGACGGGCAAATTTAACTCTCATTTCCCACCAGGAAGAGGAATTAACCAAAGGCTCAGCGTGCCGTGCTGGAACCAGATTAGGGCCTGAAGCCATCCTGCGGTGTTGCGGCCAGCTCAAAAGAAAGCGAGTTGAAGAAAGGAGCTCAGGGGCACTGTAATTCAAAAACATGCAGAGTTATAAATGACAGCTATCGTCCAAAAATATACTGAAGTAAGGCTGCCAAGAGGACTTGAAAGCGGGGCAGAATTGCAGGAAACCGACTTCAGGAGGTAGACTGGAATTGCATTGAAAGCATAGGAAAAGAGGCCGAACGTCCACAATGATGCACTTGGCCAAAAAGGGCGTATGCGTTTTTTCCTGAATATATTCAGGAAAAAACGCATACGCCCTTTTTGGCCAACCAAGCAAACTTGCAAAGGAAATCTGCACTACAATAAAGTCTCACTTCCCTCCAGTCAAAAGGGCCATCTGAAAAAAGGGTAAAATCCAGAAAGGCAGGACAGGCCATGGAGAACTGGGAGCCTTGTTATGCTGATGGGCGGGATGTAAATTGCCAACAGACACTCGGGAGAAGTGTATGGTGTTTCCTGAAACATCTAAAAAACAAAGCAACAGAGCCTAGGGCACTTCCACTTATGGTCCTATAGCTTAGGGAAATTAAAATCAAAAAGACACAGCCACCCCAAGGTTTGGGACGCCTCTGTTTACAAGAACCTCATTTACCGTACAAGCTCAATATCACAGAAAGTGAAAAATGGATAAAGAACTTGTGGTACTTACGTACAATGCAGTATCACTCAGCAATGAAATCTATGTCATCAGGCCCATAGCAGCATAATGAGTGGATTCAGGTACGATGATTCTAACTGAAATAAGTCACACAGAAAAAGAAACATCATAAGATATCACTAATACACGGAATGTAAACTTGGCTACACAGGAACTGAATTCCAAAACAGAACTGGGTCTCAAATTTAGAAAACCAACTTATGCTTGCTTAAGGGGAAAGGTGAGTTGAGGTGCCGCATAAAACCAGAGATTGAAATGAGCACAGATAAAGTTCCTTAAGCCAAATATGGAATAGACAAGAGCTACTCCTTGCTCAACGAAATGGACTCAACACCCCATATTAAACGCCTAAGAATGTACCTGACTAGTAAGTATCTTAAAACCTATGGATTGCTATGTCTCCAAAAGAGAATCAAGCGTGTGTACAGGGGCATAAACGCAGCAGTGATAAGATTGGAGAGGTTCGGTGAGCAAATGAAGACCCTTTGAAGTCATATTGCATGGTATCCATTACACGGGTCTCAACTCTCCAGGTTTAAGGTATTCTTCCTTCAGCTAAAACATGCATGTGGAACCCAGAGTATGATCAACCGTGTGAACGAGAGACGTGTTCAAATATGTCTCAGTTTTCCTCCCCTGGTACTCGGGTGCAACATTCCAGACGCTTTACTAACACTCTCCCCACTTGGAGAGTCAGCGCCTTTAACCTCCTGTTTGGCCCAGTTTGCAATTTCTGCGGAAGATGAACAGGAATAGCGAGAACCAATGAGAGACTAGCTGGAGGTGTCTGGACGGTCAAATTTAACTCTCATCTCCCACCAGGAAGAGGAAATAACTAAAGACTCAGCGTGCCGTGCCGGAACCAGATTAGGGCCTGAAGCCATCCTGCGGTGTTACGGCCAGCTCAAAAGAAAGTGAGTTGAAGAAAGGAGCTCAGAGGCACTGTAATTCACAAACCTGCAGAGTTATAAATGACAGCTATCATCCAAAAATATACTGAAGTAAGGCTGCCAAGAGGACTTGAATGCGGGGCAGAATTGCAGGAAACCGATTTCAGGAGGTAGACTGTAATTGCATTGAAAGCAGAGGAAAAGAGGCTGAACCTCCACCATGATACACTTCGCCAAAAAGCGCGTATGCGTTTTTTCCTGAATATATTCAGGAAAAAACGCATACGCCCTTTTTGGCCAACCAAGCAAGCTTGCAAAGGAAATCTGCACTACAATGAAGTCTCACTTCCCCCCGGTCAAAAGGGCCATCTGAAAAAAGTGTAGAATCCAGAAAGGCAGGACAGGCCATGGAGAACTGGGATCTTTGTTATGCTGATGGGCGGGATGTAAATTGCCAACAGACACTCGGGAGAAGTGTATGGTGTTTCCTGAAACATCTAAAAAACAAAGCAACAGAGCCTAGGGCACTTCCACTTATGGTCCTATAGCTTAGGGAAATTAAAATCAAAAAGACACAGCCACCCCAAAGTTTGGGACGCCTCTGTTTACAAGAACCTCGTTTACCGTACAAGCTCAATATCACAGAAAGTGAAAAATGCATAAAGAACTTGTGGTACTTACATACAATGCAGTATCACTCAGCAATGAAATCTATGTCATCAGGCCCGTAGCAGCATAATGAGTGGATTCAGGTACGATGATTCTAACTGAAATAAGTCACACAGAAAAAGAAACATCATAAGATATCACTAGTACACGGAATGTAAACTTGGCTGCACAGGAACTGAAATACAGAACAGAACAGGGTCTCAAATTTAGAAAACCAACTTATGCTTGCTTAAGGGGAAAGGTGAGTTGGGGTGCTGCATAAAACCAGAGATGGAAATGAGCACAGATAATGGTCCTTAAGCCAAATATGGAATAGACAAGAGCTACTCCTTGCTCAACGAAATGGACTCTACACCGCATATTAAACGCCTAAGTATGTACCTGACTAGTAAGTATCTTAAAACCTATGGATTGCTATGTCTCCGAAAGAGAATCAAGCATGTGTACAGGGGCATAAACGCAGCAGTGATAGGATTGGAGAGGTTCGGTGAGCAAATGAAGACCCTTTGAAGTCATATTGCATGGTACCCATTACACGGGTCTCAACTCTCCAGGTTTAATGTATTCTTCCTTCAGCTGAAACATGCATGTGGAACCTAGAGTATGATCAACCATGTGATCAGGAGACGTGTTCAAATATGTCTCAGTTTTGGTCCCCTGGTACTCGGGTGCAACATTCCTGACGCTTTAATAACACTCTCCCGACTTGGAGAGTCAGTCCCTTTAAACTCCTGTTTGGCCCAGTTTGCAATTTCTGCGGAAGATGAACAGGAATAGCGAGAACCAATGAGAGACTAGCTGGAGGTGTCTCGACGGGCAAATTTAACTCTCATTTCCCACCAGGAAGTGGAATCAACCAAAGGCTCATCGTGCCGTGCTGGAACCAGATTAGGGCCTGAAGCCATCCTGCGGTGTTGCGGCCAGGTCACAAGAAAGCGAGTTGAAGAAAGGAGCTCAGGGGCACTGTAATTCACAAACCTGCAGAATTATAAATGACAGCTATCGTCCAAAAATATACTGAAGTAAGGCTGCCAAGAGGAGTTGAAAGCGGGGCAGAATTGCAGGAAACCGATTTCAGGAGGTAGATAGGAATTGCATTGAAAGCATAGGAAAAGAGGCAGGACGTCCACAATGATGCACTTGGCCAAAAAGGGCATATGCGTTTTATCCTGAATATATTCAGGAAAAAACGCATACGCCCTTTTTGGCCAACCAAGCAAGCTTGCAAAGGAAATCTGCACTACAATGACGTCTCACTTCCCCCCGGTCAAAAGGGCCATCTGAAAAACCTATAAAATCCAGAAAGGCAGGACAGGCCACGGAGAACTGGGAGCCTTGTTATGCTGATGGGCGGGATGTAAATTGCCAACAGACACTCGGGAGAAGTGTATGGTGTTTCCTGAAACATCTAAAAAACAAAGCAACAGAGCCTAGGGCACTTCCACTTATGGTCCTATAGCTTAGGGAAATTAAAATCAAAAAGACACAGCCACCCCAAAGTTTGGGACGCCTCTGTTTACAAAAACCTCGTTTACCGTACAAGTTCAATATCACAGAAAGTGAGAAATGTATAAAGAAGTTGTGGTATTTACTTACAAAGCAATATCAGTCAGCAATGAAATCTATGTCATCAGGCCCGAAGCAGCATAATGAGTGGATTCAGGTACGATGATTCTAACTGAAATAAGTCACACAGAAAAAGAAACATCATAAGATATCACTAATACACGGAATGTAAACTTGGCTACACAGGAACTGAATTCCAAAACAGTACAGGGTCACAAATTTAGAAAACCAACTTATGCTTGCTTAAGGGTAAAGGTGAGTTGGGGTGCTGCATAAAACCAGAGATTGAAATGAGCACAGATAAAGTTCCTTAAGCCAAATATGGAATAGACAAGAGCTACTCCTTGCTCAACGAAATGTACTCAACACCCCATATTAAACGCCTAAGAATGTACCTGACTAGTAAGTATCTTAAAACCTATGGATTGCTATGTCTCCAAAAGAGAATCAAGCATGTGTACAAGGGCATAAACGCAGCAGTGATAGGATTGGAGAGGTTCGGTGAGCAAATGAAGACCCTTTGAAGTCATATTGCATGGTACCCATTACACGGGTCTCAACTCTCCAGGTTTAAGGTATTCTTCCTTCAGCGAAAACATGCATGTGAAACCCAGAGTATGATCAACCGTGTGAACGGGAGACGTGTTCAAATATGTCTCAGTTTTCCTCCCCTGGTACTCGGGTGCAACATTCCTGACGCTTTACTAACACTCTCCCCACTTGGAGAGTCAGCGCCTTTAACCTCCTGTTTGGCCCAGTTTGCAATTTCTGCGGAAGATGAACAGGAATAGGGAGAACCAATGAGAGACTAGCTGGAGGTGTCTGGACGGGCAAATTTAACTCTCATTTCCCACCAGGAAGAGGAATTAACCAAAGGCTCAGCGTGCCGTGCTGGAACCAGATTAGGGCCTGAAGCCATCCTGCGGTGTTGCGGCCAGCTCAAAAGAAAGCGAGTTGAAGAAAGGAGCTCAGGGGCACTGTAATTCACAAACCTGCAGAGTTATAAATGACAGCTATCGTCCAAAAATATACTGAAGTAAGGCTGCCAAGAGGACTTGAAAGCGGGGCAGAATTACAGGAAACCGATTTCAGGAGGTAGACTGGAATTGCATTGAAAGCATAGGAAAAGAGGCAGAACGTCCACAATGATGCACTTGGCCAAAAAGGGCGTATGCGTTTTTTCCTGAATATATTCAGGAAAAAAAGCATACGCCCTTTTTGGCTAACCAAGCAAGCTTGAAAAGGAAATCTGCACTACAATGAAGTCTCACTTCCCCCTGTTCAAAAGGGCCATCTGAAAAAAGTGTAAAATCCAGAAAGGCAGGACAGGCCATGGAGAACTGGGAGCCTTGTTATGCTGATGGGCGGGATGTAAATTGCCAACAGACACTCGGGAGAAGTGTATGGTGTTTCCTGAAACATCTATAAAACAAAGCAACAGAGCCTAGGGCACTTCCACTTATGGTCCTATAGCTTAGGGAAATTAAAATCAAAAAGACACAGCCACCCCAAGGTTTGGGACGCCTCTGTTTACAAGAACCTCGTTTACCGTACAAGTTCAATATCACAGAAAGTGAAAAATGGATAAAGAACTTGTGGTACTTACGTACAATGCAGTATCACTCAGCAATGAAATCTATGTCATCAGGCCCGTAGCAGCATAATGAGTGGATTCAGGTACGATGATTCTAACTGAAATAAGTCACACAGAAAAAGAAACATCATAAGATATCACTAATACACGGAATGTAAACTTGGCTACACAGGAACTGAATTCCAAAACAGAACAGGGTCTCATATTTAGAAAAGTAACTTATGCTTGCTTAAGGGTAAAGGTGAGTTGGGGTGCTGCATAAAACCAGAGATTGAAATGAGCACAGATAAAGTTCCTTAAGCCAAATATGGAATAGACAAGAGCTACTCCTTGCTCAATGAAATGGACTCAACACCGCATATTAAACGCCTAAGAATGTACCTGACTAGTAAGTATCTTAAAACCTATGGAGTGCTATGTCTCCAAAAGAGAATCAAGCGTGTGTACAGGGGCATAAACGCAGCAGTGATAGGATTGGAGAGGTTCGGTGAGCAAATGAAGACCCTTTGAAGTCATATTGCATGGTACCCATTACACGGGTCTCAACTCTCCAGGTTTAAGGTATTCTTCCTTCAGCTAAAACATGCATGTGGAACCCAGAGTATGATCAACCGTGTGAACGGGAGACGTGTTCAAATATGTCTCAGTTTTCCTCCCCTGGTACTCGGGTGCAACATTCCAGACGCTTTACTAACACTCTCCCCACTTGGAGAGTCAGCGCCTTTAACCTCCTGTTTGGCCCAGTTTGCAATTTCTGCGGAAGATGAACAGGAATAGGGAGAACCAATGAGAAACTAGCTGGAGGTGTCTGGACGGGCAAATTTAACTCTCATTTCCCACCAGGAAGAGGAAATAACCAAAGGCTCAGCGTGCCGTGCCGGAAACAGATTAGGGCCTGAAGCCATCCTGCGGTGTTGCGGCCAGGTCACAAGAAAGCGAGTTGAAGAAAGGAGCTCAGGGGCACTGTAATTCACAAACCTGCAGAGTTATAAATGACAGCTATCGTCCAAAAATATACTGAAGTAAGGCTGCCAAGAGGACTTGAAAGCGGGGCAGAATTGCAGGAAACCGATTTCAGGAGGTAGACTGGAATTGCATTGAAAGCATAGGAAAAGAGGCAGAACGTCCACAATGATACACTTGGCCAAAAAGGGCGTATGCGTTTTTTCCTGAATATATTCAGGAAAAAACGCATACGCCGTTTTTGGCCAACCAAGCAAACTTGCAAAGGAAATCTGCACTACAATGAAGTCTCACTTCCCCCCGGTCAAAAGGGCCATCTGAAAAAAGTGTAAAATCCAGAAAGGCAGGACAGGCCATGGAGAACTGGGAGCCTTGTTATGCTGATGGGCGGGATGTAAATTGCCAACAGACACTCGGGAGAAGTGTATGGTGTTTCCTGAAACATCTAAAAAACAAAGCAACAGAGCCTAGGGCACTTCCACTTATGGTCCTATAGCTTAGGGAAATTAAAATAAAAAAGACACAGCCACCCCAAAGTTTGGGACGCCTCTGTTTACAAGAACCTCGTTTACCGTACAAGTTCAATATCACAGAAAGTGAAAAATGGATAAAGAACTTGTGGTACTTACGTACAATGCAGTATCATGCAGCAATGAAATCTATGTCATCAGGCCCGTAGCAGCATAATGAGTGGATTCAGGTATGATGATTCTAACTGAAATAAGTCACACAGAAAAAGAAACATCATAAGATATCACTAATACACGGAATGTAAACTTGGCTACACAGGAACTGAATTCCAAAACAGAACAGGGTCTCAAATTTAGAAAACCAACTTATGCTTGCTTAAGGGGAAAGGTGAGTTGGGGTGCTGCATAAAACCAGAGATTGAAATGAGCACAGATAAAGTACCTTAAGCCAAATATGGAATAGACAAGAGCTACTCCTTGCTCAACGAAATGGACTCAACACCCCATATTAAACGCCTAAGAATGTACCTGACAAGTAAGTATCTTAAAACCTATGGATTGCTATGTCTCCAAAAGAGAATCAAGCGTGTGTACAGGGGCATAAACGCTGCAGTGATAGGATTGGAGAGGTTCGGTGAGCAAATGAAGACCCTTTGAAGTCATATTGCATGGTACCCATTCCACGGGTCTCAACTCTCCAGGTTTAAGGTATTCTTCCTTCAGCTAAAACATGCATGTGGAACCCAGAGTATGATCAACCGTGTGAACGGGAGACGTGTTCAAATATGTCTCAGTTTTCCTCCCCTGGTACTCGGGTGCAACATTCCAGACGCTTTACTAACACTCTCCCCACTTGGAGAGTCAGCGCCTTTAATCTCCTGTTTGGCCCAGTTTGCAATTTCTGCGGAAGATGAACAGGAATAGCGAGAACCAATGAGAGACTAGCTGGAGGTGTCTGGACGGGCAAATTTAACTCTCATTTCCCACCAGGAAGAGGAAATAACCAAAGGCTCAGCGTGCCGTGCCGGAACCAGATTAGGGCCTGAAACCATCCTGCGGTGTTGCGGCCAGCTCAAAAGAAAGCGAGTTGAAGAAAGGAGCTCAGGGGCACTGTAATTCACAAACCTGCAGAGTTATAAATGACAGCTATCGTCCAAAAATATACTGAAGTAAGGCTGCCAAGAGGACTTGAAAGCGGGGCAGAATTGCAGGAAACCGATTTCAGGAGGTGGACTGGAATTGCATTGAACGCAAAGGAAAAGAGGCAAAACGTCCACAATGATGCACTTGGCTAAAAAGGGCGTATGCGTTTTTTCCTGAATATATTCAGGAAAAAACGCATACGCCGTTTTTGGCCAACCAAGCAAACTTGCAAAGGAAATCTGCACTACAATGAAGTCTCACTTCCCCCCGGTCAAAAGGGCCATCTGAAAAAAGTGTAAAATCCAGAAAGGCAGGACAGGCCATGGAGAACTGGGAGCCTTGTTATGCTGATGGGCGGGATGTAAATTGCCAACAGACACTCGGGAGAAGTGTATGGTGTTTCCTAAAACATCTAAAAAACAAAGCAACAGAGCCTAGGGCACTTCCACTTATGGTCCTATAGCTTAGGGAAATTAAAATCAAAAAGACACAGCCACCTCAAAGTTTGGGACGCCTCTGTTTACAAGAACCTCGTTTACCGTACAAGCTCAATATCATAGAAAGTGAAAAATGGATAAAGAACTTGTGGTACTTACGTACAATGCAGTATCACTCAGCAATGAAATCTATGTCATCAGGCCCGTAGCAGCATAATGAGTGGATTCAGGTACAATGATTCTAATTGAAATAAGTCACACAGAAAAAGAAACATCATAAGATATCACTAATACATGGAATGTAAACTTGGCTACACAGGAACTGAATTCCAAAACAGAACAGGGTCTCAAATTTAGAAAACCAACTTATGCTTGCTTAAGGGTAAAGGTGAGTTGGGGTGCTGCATAAAACCAGAGATTGAAATGAGCACAGATAAAGTTCCTTAAGCCAAATATGAAATAGACAAGAGCTACTCCTTGCTCAACGAAATGGACTCAAAACCCCATATTAAACGCCTAAGAATGTTCCTGACTAGTAAGTATCTTAAAACCTATGGATTGCTATGTCTCCGAAAGAGAATCAAGCATGTGTACAGAGGCATAAACGCATCAGTGATAGAATTGGAGAGATTCGGTGAGCAAATGAAGACCCTTTGAAGTCATATTGCATGGTACCCATTCCACGGGTTTCAACTACCCAAGTTTAAGGTATTCTTCATTCAGCTAAAACATGCATGTGGAACCTATAGTATGATCAACCATGTGAACGGGAGACGTGTTCAAATATGTCTCAGTTTTCCTCCCCTGGTACTCGGGTGCAACATTCCAGACGCTTTACTAACACTCTCCCCACTTGGAGAGTCAGCGCCTTTAACCTCCTGTTTGGCCCAGTTTGCAATTTCTGCGGAAGATGAACAGGAATAGGGAGAACCAATGAGAAACTAGCTGGAGGTGTCTGGACGGGCAAATTTAACTCTCATTTCCCACCAGGAAGAGGAAATAACCAAAGGCTCAGCGTGCCGTGCCGGAAACAGATTAGGGCCTGAAGCCATCCTGCGGTGTTGCGGCCAGGTCACAAGAAAGCGAGTTGAAGAAAGGAGCTCAGGGGCACTGTAATTCACAAACCTGCAGAGTTATAAATGACAGCTATCGTCCAAAAATATACTGAAGTAAGGCTGCCAAGAGGACTTGAAAGCGGGGCAGAATTGCAGGAAACCGATTTCAGGAGGTAGACTGGAATTGCATTGAAAGCATAGGAAAAGAGGCAGAACGTCCACAATGATACACTTGGCCAAAAAGGGCGTATGCGTTTTTTCCTGAATATATTCAGGAAAAAACGCATACGCCGTTTTTGGCCAACCAAGCAAACTTGCAAAGGAAATCTGCACTACAATGAAGTCTCACTTCCCCCCGGTCAAAAGGGCCATCTGAAAAAAGTGTAAAATCCAGAAAGGCAGGACAGGCCATGGAGAACTGGGAGCCTTGTTATGCTGATGGGCGGGATGTAAATTGCCAACAGACACTCGGGAGAAGTGTATGGTGTTTCCTGAAACATCTAAAAAACAAAGCAACAGAGCCTAGGGCACTTCCACTTATGGTCCTATAGCTTAGGGAAATTAAAATCAAAAAGACACAGCCACCCCAAAGTTTGGGACGCCTCTGTTTACAAGAACCTCGTTTACCGTACAAGTTCAATATCACAGAAAGTGAAAAATGGATAAAGAACTTGTGGTACTTACGTACAATGCAGTATCATGCAGCAATGAAATCTATGTCATCAGGCCCGTAGCAGCATAATGAGTGGATTCAGGTATGATGATTCTAACTGAAATAAGTCACACAGAAAAAGAAACATCATAAGATATCACTAATACACGGAATGTAAACTTGGCTACACAGGAACTGAATTCCAAAACAGAACAGGGTCTCAAATTTAGAAAACCAACTTATGCTTGCTTAAGGGGAAAGGTGAGTTGGGGTGCTGCATAAAACCAGAGATTGAAATGAGCACAGATAAAGTACCTTAAGCCAAATATGGAATAGACAAGAGCTACTCCTTGCTCAACGAAATGGACTCAACACCCCATATTAAACGCCTAAGAATGTACCTGACTAGTAAGTATCTTAAAACCTATGGATTGCTATGTCTCCAAAAGAGAATCAAGCGTGTGTACAGGGGCATAAACGCTGCAGTGATAGGATTGGAGAGGTTCGGTGAGCAAATGAAGACCCTTTGAAGTCATATTGCATGGTACCCATTCCACGGGTCTCAACTCTCCAGGTTTAAGGTATTCTTCCTTCAGCTAAAACATGCATGTGGAACCCAGAGTATGATCAACCGTGTGAACGGGAGACGTGTTCAAATATGTCTCAGTTTTCCTCCCCTGGTACTCGGGTGCAACATTCCAGACGCTTTACTAACACTCTCCCCACTTGGAGAGTCAGCGCCTTTAATCTCCTGTTTGGCCCAGTTTGCAATTTCTGCGGAAGATGAACAGGAATAGCGAGAACCAATGAGAGACTAGCTGGAGGTGTCTGGACGGGCAAATTTAACTCTCATTTCCCACCAGGAAGAGGAAATAACCAAAGGCTCAGCGTGCCGTGCCGGAACCAGATTAGGGCCTGAAACCATCCTGCGGTGTTGCGGCCAGCTCAAAAGAAAGCGAGTTGAAGAAAGGAGCTCAGGGGCACTGTAATTCACAAACCTGCAGAGTTATAAATGACAGCTATCGTCCAAAAATATACTGAAGTAAGGCTGCCAAGAGGACTTGAAAGCGGGGCAGAATTGCAGGAAACCGATTTCAGGAGGTGGACTGGAATTGCATTGAACGCAAAGGAAAAGAGGCAAAACGTCCACAATGATGCACTTGGCTAAAAAGGGCGTATGCGTTTTTTCCTGAATATATTCAGGAAAAAACGCATACGCCGTTTTTGGCCAACCAAGCAAACTTGCAAAGGAAATCTGCACTACAATGAAGTCTCACTTCCCCCCGGTCAAAAGGGCCATCTGAAAAAAGTGTAAAATCCAGAAAGGCAGGACAGGCCATGGAGAACTGGGAGCCTTGTTATGCTGATGGGCGGGATGTAAATTGCCAACAGACACTCGGGAGAAGTGTATGGTGTTTCCTAAAACATCTAAAAAACAAAGCAACAGAGCCTAGGGCACTTCCACTTATGGTCCTATAGCTTAGGGAAATTAAAATCAAAAAGACACAGCCACCTCAAAGTTTGGGACGCCTCTGTTTACAAGAACCTCGTTTACCGTACAAGCTCAATATCATAGAAAGTGAAAAATGGATAAAGAACTTGTGGTACTTACGTACAATGCAGTATCACTCAGCAATGAAATCTATGTCATCAGGCCCGTAGCAGCATAATGAGTGGATTCAGGTACAATGATTCTAATTGAAATAAGTCACACAGAAAAAGAAACATCATAAGATATCACTAATACATGGAATGTAAACTTGGCTACACAGGAACTGAATTCCAAAACAGAACAGGGTCTCAAATTTAGAAAACCAACTTATGCTTGCTTAAGGGTAAAGGTGAGTTGGGGTGCTGCATAAAACCAGAGATTGAAATGAGCACAGATAAAGTTCCTTAAGCCAAATATGAAATAGACAAGAGCTACTCCTTGCTCAACGAAATGGACTCAAAACCCCATATTAAACGCCTAAGAATGTTCCTGACTAGTAAGTATCTTAAAACCTATGGATTGCTATGTCTCCGAAAGAGAATCAAGCATGTGTACAGAGGCATAAACGCATCAGTGATAGAATTGGAGAGATTCGGTGAGCAAATGAAGACCCTTTGAAGTCATATTGCATGGTACCCATTCCACGGGTTTCAACTACCCAAGTTTAAGGTATTCTTCATTCAGCTAAAACATGCATGTGGAACCTATAGTATGATCAACCATGTGAACGGGAGACGTGTTCAAATATGTCTCAGTTTTCGTACCCTGGTACTCGGGTGCAACATTCCAGACGCTTTACTAACACTCTCCCGACTTGGAGAGTCAGTCCCTTTAACCTCCTGTTTGGCCCAGTTTGCAATTTCTGCGGAAGATGAACAGGAATAGCGAGAACCAATGAGAGACTAGCTGGAGGTGTCTGGACGGGCAAATTTAACTCTCATTTCCCACCAGGAAGAGGAATTAACGGCACGGCTCAGCGTGCCGTGCCGGAACCAGATTAGGGCCTGAAGCCATCCTGCGGTGTTGCCGCCAGGTCACAAGAATGCGAGTTGAAGAAAGGAGCTCAGGGGCACTGTAATTCACAAACCTGCAGAGTTATAAATGACAGCTATCGTCCAAAAATATACTGAAGTAAGGCTGCCAAGAGGACTTGAAAGCGGGGCAGAATTGCAGGAAACCGATTTCAGGAGGTAGACTGGAATTGCATTGAAAGCATAGGAAAAGAGGCAGAACGTCCACAATGATGCACTTGGCCAAGAAGAGCGTATGCGTTTTTTCCTAAATATATTCAGGAAAAAACGCATACGCACTTTTTGGCCAACCAAGCAAACTTGCAAAGGAAATCTGCACTACAAAGGAGTCTCACTTCCCCCCGGTCAAAAGGGCCATCTGAAAAAAGTGTAAAATCCAGAAAGGCAGGACAGGCCATGGAGAACTGGGAGCCTTGTTATGCTGATGGGCGGGATGTAAATTGCCAACAGACACTCGGGAGAAGTGTATGGTGTTTCCTGAAACATCTAAAAAACAAAGCAACAGAGCCTAGGGCACTTCCACTTATGGTCCTATAGCTTAGGGAAATTAAAATCAAAAAGACACAGCCACCCCAAAGTTTGGGACGCCTCTGTTTATAAGAACCTCGTTTACCGTACAAGCTCAATATCACAGAAAGTGAAAAATGGATAAAGAACTTGTGGTACTTACGTACAATGCAGTATCACTCAGCAATGAAATCTATGTCATCAGGCCCATAGAAGCATAATGAGTGGATTCAGGGACGATGATTCTAACTGAAATAAGTCACACAGAAAAAGAAACATCATAAGATATCACTAATACACGGAATGTAAACTTGCCTACACAGGAACTGAATTCCAAAACAGAACAGGGTCTCAAATTTAGAAAACCAACTTATGCTTGCTTAAGGGGAAAGGTGAGTTGGGGTGCTGCATAAAACCAGAGATTGAAATGAGCACAGATAAAGTTCCTTAAGCCAAATATGGAATAGACAAGAGCTACTCCTTGCTCAACGAAATGGACTCAACACCGCATATTAAATGCCTAAGAATGTATCTGACTAGTAAGTATCATAAAACCTATGGATTGCTATGTCTCCAAAAGGGAATCAAGCATGTGCACAGGGGCATAAACACAGCAGTGATAGGATTGGAGAGGTTCAGTGAGCAAATGAAGACCATTTGAAGTCATATTGCATGGTACCCATTCCACGGGTCTCAACTCTCCAGGTTTAAGGTATTCTTCCTTCAGCTAAAACATGCATGTGGAATCTAGAGTATGATCAACCATGTAAACGGGAGACGTGTTCAAATATGTCTCAGTTATCCTCCCCTGGTACTCGGGTGCAACATTCCAAACGCTTTACTAACACTCTCCCGACTTGGAGAGTCAGTCCCTTTAACCTCCTGTTTGGCCCAGTTTGCAATTTCTGCGGAAGATAAACAGGAATAGCGAGAACCAATGAGAGACTAGCTGGAGGTGTCTGGACGTGCAAATTTAACTCTCATTTCCCACCAGGAAGAGGAATTAACCAAAGGCTCAGCGTGCCGTGCCGGAACCAGATTAGGGCCTGAAGCCATCCTGCGGTGTTGCGGCCAGTTCACAAGAAAGCGAGTTGAAGAAAGGAGCTCAGGGGCACTGTAATTCACAAACCTTCAGAGTTATAAATGACAGCTATCGTCCAAAAATATACTGAAGTAAGGCTGCCAAGAGGACTTGAAAGCGGGGCAGAATTGCAGGAAACCGATTTCAGGAGGTAGACTGGAATTGCATTGAAAGCATAGGAAAAGAGGCAGAACGTCCACAATGATGCACTTGACCAAAAAGGGCGTATGCGTTTTTTCCTGAATATATTCAGGAAAAAACGCATACGCCCTTTTTGGCCAACCAAGCAAACTTACAAAGGAAATCTGCACTACAAAGAAGTCTCACTTCCCCCCGGTCAAAAGGGCCATCTGAAAAAAGTGTAAAATCCAGAAAGGCAGGACAGGCCATGGAGAACTGGGAGCCTTGTTATGCTGATGGGCGGGATGTAAATTGCCAACAGACACTGGGGAGAAGTGTATGGTGTTTCCTGAAACATCTAAAAAACAAAGCAACAGAGCCTAGGGCACTTCCACTTATGGTCCTATAGCTTAGGGAAATTAAAATCAAAAAGACACAGCCACCCCAAAGTTTGGGATGCCTCTGTTTACAAGAACCTCGTTTACCGTACAAGCTCAATATCACAGAAAGTGAAAAATGGATAAAGAACTTGTGGTACTTACGTACAATGCAGTATCACTCAGCAATGAAATCTATGTCATCAGGCCCATAGAAGCATAATGAGTGGATTCAGGGACGATGATTCTAACTGAAATAAGTCACACAGAAAAAGAAACATCATAAGATATCACTAATACACGGAATGTAAACTTGGCTACACAGGAACTGAATTCCAAAACAGAACAGGGTCTCAAATTTAGAAAACCAACTTATGCTTGCTTAAGGGGAAAGGTGAGTTGGGGTGCTGCATAAAACCAGAGATTGAAATGAGCACAGATAAAGTTCCTTAAGCCAAATATGGAATAGACAAGAGCTACTCCTTGCTCAACGAAATGGACTCAACACCGCATATTAAATGCCTAAGAAGGTATCTGACTAGTAAGTATCATAAAACCTATGGATTGCTATGTCTCCAAAAGAGAATCAAGCATGTGCACAGGGGCATAAACACAGCAGTGATAGGATTGGAGAGGTTCAGTGAGCAAATGAAGACCCTTTGAAGTCATATTGCATGGTACCCATTCCACGGGTCTCAACTCTCCAGGTTTAAGGTATTCTTCCTTCAGCTAAAACATGCATGTGGAATCTAGAGTATGATCAACCATGTAAACGGGAGACGTGTTCAAATATGTCTCAGTTATCCTCCCCTGGTACTCGGGTGCAACATTCCAAACGCTTTACTAACACTCTCCCGACTTGGAGAGTCAGTCCCTTTAACCTCCTGTTTGGCCCAGTTTGCAATTTCTGCGGAAGATGAACAGGAATAGCGAGAACCAATGAGAGACTAGCTGGAGGTGTCTGGACGTGCAAATTTAACTCTCATTTCCCACCAGGAAGAGGAATTAACCAAAGGCTCAGCGTGCCGTGCCGGAACCAGATTAGGGCCTGAAGCCATCCTGCGGTGTTGCGGCCAGTTCACAAGAAAGCGAGTTGAAGAAAGGAGATCAGGGGCACTGTAATTCACAAACCTTCAGAGTTATAAATGACAGCTATCGTCCAAAAATATACTGAAGTAAGGCTGCCAAGAGGACTTGAAAGCGGGGCAGAATTGCAGGAAACCGATTTCAGCAGGTAGACTGGAATTGCATTGAAAGCATAGGAAAAGAGGCAGAACGTCCACAATGATGCACTTGGCCAAAAAGGGCGTATGCGTTTTTTCCTGAATATATTCAGGAAAAAACGCATACGCCCTTTTTGGCCAACCAAGCAAACTTGCAAAGGAAATCTGCACTACAAAGAAGTCTCACTTCCCCCCGGTCAAAAGGGCCATCTGAAAAAAGTGTAAAATCCAGAAAGGCAGGACAGGCCATGGAGAACTGGGAGCCTTGTTATGCTGATGGGCGGGATGTAAATTGCCAACAGACACTCGGGAGAAGTGTATGGTGTTTCCTGAAACATCTAAAAAACAAAGCAACAGAGCCTAGGGCACTTCCACTTATGGTCCTATAGCTTAGGGAAATTAAAATCAAAAAGACACAGCCACCCCAAAGTTTGGGACGCCTCTGTTTACAAGAACCTCGTTTACGGTACAAGTTCAACATTGCAGAAAGTGAAAAATGGATAAAGAATTTGTGGTATTTACTTACAAAGCAATGTCACTCAGCAATGAAATCTATGTCATCAGGCCCTTAGCAGCACAATGAGTTGATTCAGGTATGATGATTCTAACTGAAATAAGTCACACAGAAAAAGAAATATCATAAGATATCAGTAATACACGGAATGTAAACTTGGCTACACAGGAACTGAATTACAGAACAGAACAGGGTCTCAAATTTAGAAAACCAACATATGTTTGCTTAAGGGGAAAGGTGAGTTGGGGTGCTGCATAAAACCAGAGATTGAAATGAGCACAGATAAAGTTCCTTAAGCCAAATATGGAATAGACAAGAGCTACTCCTTGCTCAACGAAATGGACTCAACACCGCATATTAAACGCGTAAGAATGTACCTGACTAGTAAGTATCTTAAAACCTATGGATTGCTATGTCTCCAAAAGAGAATCAAGCGTGTGTACAGGGGCATAAACGCAGCAGTGATAGGATTGGATAGGTTCGGTGAGCAAATGAAGACCCTTTGAAGTCATATTGCATGGTACCCATTCCACGGGTCTCAACTCTCCAGGTTTAAGGTATTCTTCCTTCAGCTAAAACATTCATGTGGAACCCAGAGTATGATCAACCGTGTGAACGGGAGACGTGTTCAAATATGTCTCAGTTTTGGTCCCCTGGTACTCGGGTGCAACATTCCTGATGCTTTACTAACACTCTCCCCACTTGGAGAGTCAGTACCTTTAACCTCCTGTTTGGCCCAGTTTGCAATTTCTGCGGAAGATGAACAGGAATAGGGAGAACCAATGAGAGACTAGCTGGAGGTGTCTGGACGGGCAAATTTAACTCTCATTTCCCACCAGGAAGAGGAAATAACCAAAGGCTCAGCATGCCGTGCCGGAACCAGATTAGGGCCTGAAGCCATCCTGCGGTGTTGCGGCCAGCTCAAAAGAAAGCGAGTTGAAGAAAGGAGCTCAGGGGCACTGTAATTCACAAACCTGCAGAGTCATAAATGACAGCTATCGTCCAAAAATATACTGAAGTAAGGCTGCCAAGAGGACTTGAAAGCGGGGCAGAATTGCAGGAAACCGATTTCAGGAGGTAGACTGGAATTGCATTGAAAGCATAGGAAAAGAGGCAGAACGTCCACAATGATGCACTTGGCCAAAAAGGGCGTATGCGTTTTTTCCTGAATATATTCAGGAAAAAACGCATACGCCCTTTTTGGCCAACCAAGCAAGGTTGCAAAGGAAATCTGCACTACAATGATGTCTCACTTCCCCCCGGTCAAAAGGGCCATCTGAAAAAAGTGTAAAATCCAGAAAGGCAGGACAGGCCATGGAGAACTGGGAGCCTTGTTATGCTGATGGGCGGGATGTAAATTGCCAACAGACACTCGGGAGAAGTGTATGGTGTTTCCTGAAATATCTAAAAAACAAAGCAACAGAGCCTAGGGCACATCCACTTATGGTCCTATAGCTTAGGGAAATTAAAATCAAAAAGACACAGCCACCCCAAAGTTTGGGACGCCTCTGTTTACAAGAACCTCGTTTACAGTACAAGTTCAACATCGCAGAAAGTGAAAAATGGATAAAGAAGTTGTGGTATTTACTTACAAAGCAATATCACTCAGCAATGAAATCTATGTCATCAGGCCCTTAGCAGCACAATGAGTTGATTCAGATATGATGATTCTAACTGAAACAAGTCACACAGAAAAAAGAAATATCATAAGATATCAGTAATACACGGAATGTAAACTTGGCTACACAGGAACTGAATTACAGAACAGAACCGGGTCTCAAATTTAGAAAACCAACTTATGTTTGCTTAAGGGGAAAGGTGAGTTGGGGTGCTGCATAAAACCAGAGATTGAAATGAGCACAGATAAAGTTCCTTAAGCCAAATATGGAATAGACAAGAGCTACTCCTTGCTCAACGAAATGGACTCAACACCCCATATTAAACGCCTAAGAATGTACCTGACTAGTAAGTATCTTAAAACCTATGGATTGCTATGTCTCCAAAAGAGAATCAAGCGTGTGTACAGGGGCATAAACGCAGCAGTGATAGGATTGGAGAGGTTCGGTGAGCAAATGAAGACCCTTTGAAGTCATATTGCATGGTACCCATTCCACGGGTCTCAACTCTCCAGGTTTAAGGTATTCTTCCTTCAGCTAAAACATGCATGTGGAACCCAGAGTATGATCAACCGTGTGAACGGGAGACGTGTTCAAATATGTCTCAGTTTTGGTCACCTGGTACTCGGGTGCAACATTCCTGATGCTTTACTAACACTCTCCCCACTTGGAGAGTCAGCGCCTTTAACCTCCTGTTTGGCCCAGTTTGCAATTTCTGCGGAAGATGAACAGGAATAGGGAGAACCAATGAGAGACTAGCTGGAGGTGTCTGGACGGGCAAATTTAACTCTCATTTCCCACCAGGAATAGGAATTAACCAAAGGCTCAGCGTGCCGTGCCGGAACCAGATTAGGGCCTGAAGCCATCCTGCGGTGTTGCGGCCAGCTCAAAAGAAAGCGAGTTGAAGAAAGGAGCTCAGGGGCACTGTAATTCACAAACCTGCAGGGTTATAAATGACAGCTATCGTCCAAAAATATACTGAAGTAAGGCTGCCAAGAAGACTTGAAAGCGGGGCAGAATTGCAGGAAACCGATTTCAGGAGGTAGACTGGAATTGCATTGAAAGCATAGGAAAAGAGGCAGAACGTCCACAATGATGCACTTGGCCAAAAAGGGCGTATGCGTTTTTTCCTGAATATATTCAGGAAAAAACGCATACGCCCTTTTTGGCCAACCAAGCAAGCTTGCAAAGGAAATCTGCACTACAATGAAGTCTCACTTCCCCCCGGTCAAAAGGGCCATCTGAAAAAAGTGTAAAATCCAGAAAGGCAGGACAGGCCATGGAGAACTGGGAGCCTTGTTATGCTGTTGGGCGAGATGTAAATTGCCAACAGACACTCGGGAGAAGTGTATGTTGTTTCCTGAAACATCTAAAAAACAAAGCAACAGAGCCTAGGGCACTTCCACTTATGGTCCTATAGCTTAGGGAAATTAAAATCAAAAAGAAACAGCCACCCCAAATATTGGGACGCCTCTGTTTACAAGAACCTCGTTTACCGTACAAGTTCAATATCACAGAAAGTGAAAAATGGATAAAGAACTTGTGGTACTTACGTACAATGCAGTATCACTCAGCAATGAAATCTATGTCATCAGGCCCGTAGCAGCATAATGAGTGGATTCAGGTACGATGATTCTAACTGAAATAAGTCACACAGAAAAAGAAACATCATAAGATATCACTAATACACGGAATGTAAACTTGGCTACACAGGAACTGAATTCCAAAACAGAACAGGGTCTCAAATTTAGAAAACCAACTTATGCTTGCTTAAGGGGAAAGGTGAGTTGGGGTGCTGCATAAAACCAGAGATTGAAATGAGCACAGATAAAGTTCCTTAAGCCAAATATGGAATAGACAAGAGCTACTCCTTGCTCAACGAAATGGACTCAACACCCCATATTAAACGCCTAAGAATGTACCTGACTAGTAAGTATCTTAAAACCTATGGATTGCTATGTCTCCAAAAGAGAATCAAGCGTGTGTACAGGGGCATAAACGCAGCAGTGATAGGATTGGAGAGGTTCGGTGAGCAAATGAAGACCCTTTGAAGTCATATTGCATGGTACCCATTCCACGGGTCTCAACTCTCCAGGTTTAAGGTATTCTTCCTTCAGCTAAAACATGCATGTGAAACCCAGAGTATGATCAACCGTGTGAACGGGAGACGTGTTCAAATATATCTCAGTTTTGGTCCCCTGGTACTCGGGTGCAACATTCCTGACGCTTTACTAACACTCTCCCCACTTGGAGAGTCAGCGCCTTTAACCTCCTGTTTGGCCCAGTTTGCAATATCTGCGGAAGATGAACAGGAATAGGGAGAACCAATGAGAGACTAGCTGGAGGTGTCTGGACGGGCAAATTTAACTCTCATTTCCCACCAGGAAGAGGAAATAACCAAAGGCTCAGCGTGCCGTGCCGGAAACAGATTAGGGCCTGAAGCCATCCTGCGGTGTTGCGGCCAGGTCACAAGAAAGCGAGTTGAAGAAAGGAGCTCAGGGGCACTGTAATTCACAAACCTGCAGAGTTATAAATGACAGCTATCGTCCAAAAATATACTGAAGTAAGGCTGCCAAGAGGACTTGAAAGCGGGGCAGAATTGCAGGAAACCGATTTCAGGAGGTAGACTGGAATTGCATTGAAAGCATAGGAAAAGAGGCAGAACGTCCACAATGATGCACTTGGCCAAAAAGGGCGTATGCGTTTTTTCCTGAATATATTCAGGAAAAAACGCATACGCCCTTTTTGGCCAACCAAGCAAGCTTGCAAAGGAAATCTGCACTACAATGAAGTCTCACTTCCCCCCGGTCAAAAGGGCCATCTGAAAAAAGTGTAAAATCCAGAAAGGCAGGACAGGTCATGGAGAACTGGGAGCCTTGTTATGCTGATGGGCGGGATGTAAATTGCCAACAGACACTCGGGAGAAGTGTATGCTGTTTCCTGAAACATCTAAAAAACAAAGCAACAGAGCCTAGGGCACTTCCACTTATGGTCCTATAGCTTAGGGAAATTAAAATCAAAAAGACACAGCCACCCCAAAGTTTCGGACGCCTCTGTTTACAAGAACCTCGTTTACAGTACAAGTTCAACATCGCAGAAAGTGAAAAATGGATAAAGAAGTTGTGGTATTTACTTACAAAGCAATATCACTCAGCAATGAAATCTATGTCATCAGGGCCGTAGCAGCACAATGAGTTGATTCAGGTATGATGATTCTAACTGAAATAAGTCACACAGAAATAGAAACATCATAAGATATCACTAATACACGGAATGTAAACTTGTCTACACAAGAACTGAATTACAGAACAGGGTCTCAAATTTAGAAAACCAACTTATGTTTGCTTAAGGGTAAAGGTGAGTTGGGGTGCTGCATGAAACCAGAGATTGAAATGAGCACAGATAAAGTTCCTTAAGCCAAATATGAAATAGACAAGAGCTACTCCTTGCTCAACGAAATGGACGCAACACCCCATATTAAACGCCTAAGAATGTACCGGACTAGTAAGTATCTTAAAACCTATGGATTGCTATGTCTCCAAAAGAGAATCAAGCGTGTGTACAGGGGCATAAATGCAGCAGTGATAGGATTGGAGAGGTTCGGTTAGCAAACGAAGACCCTTTGAAGTCATATTGCATGGTACCCATTCCACGGGTTTCAACTACCCAGGTTTAAGGTATTCTTCCTTCAGCTAAAACATGCATGTGGAACCTAGAGTATGATCATCCCTGTGATCGGGAGACGTGTTCAAATATGTCTCAGTTTTCGTACCCTGGTACTCGGGTGCAACATTCCACACGCTTTATTAACACTCTCCCGACTTGGAGAGTCAGTCCCTTTAACCTCCTGTTTGGCCCAGTTTGCAATTTCTGCGGAAGATGAACAGGAATAGCGAGAACCAATGAGAGACTAGCTGGAGGTGTCTGGACGGGCAAATTTAACTCTCATTTCCCACCAGGAAGAGGAAATAACCAAAGGCTCAGCGTGCCGTGCCGGAACCAGATTAGGGCCTGAAGCCATCCTGTGGTGTTGCGGCCAGCTCAAAAGAAAGCGAGTTGAAGAAAGGAGCTCAGGGGCACTGTAATTCACAAACCTGCAGAGTTATAAATGACAGCTATCGTCCAAAAATATACTGAAGTAAGGCTGCCAAGAGGACTTGAAAGCGGGGCAGAATTGCAGGAAACCGATTTCAGGAGGTAGACTGGAATTGCATTGAAAGCATAGGAAAAGAGGCAGAACGTCCACAATGATGCACTTGGCCAAAAAGGGCGTATGCGTTTTTTCCTGAATATATTCAGGAAAAAACGCATACGCCCTTTTTGGCCAACCAAGCAAGCTTGCAAAGGAAATCTGCACTACAATGAAGTCTCACTTCCCCCCGGTCAAAAGGGCCATCTGAAAAAAGTGTAAAATCCAGAAAGGCAGGACAGGCCATGGAGAACTGGGAGCCTTGTTATGCTGATGGGCGGGATGTAAATTGCCAACAGACACTCGGGAGAAGTGTATGGTGTTTCCTGAAACATCTAAAAAACAAAGCAACAGAGCCTAGGGCACTTCCACTTATGGTCCTATAGCTTAGGGAAATTAAAATCAAAAAGACACAGCCACCCCAAAGTTTGGGACGCCTCTGTTTACAAGAACCTCGTTTACAGTACAAGTTCAACATCACAGAAAGTGAAAAATGGATAAAGAAGTTGTGGTATTTACTTACAAAGCAATATCACTCAGCAATGAAATCTATGTCATCAGGCCCGTAGCAGCACAATGAGTTGATTCAGGTATGATGATACTAACTGAAATAAGTCACACAGAAAAAGAAACATCATAAGATATCACTAATACACGGAATGTAAACTTGGCTACACAAGAACTGAATTACAGAACAGAACAGGGTCTCAAATTTAGAAAACCAACTTATGTTTGCTTAAGGGTAAAGGTGAGTTGGGGTGCTGCATGAAACCAGAGATTGAAATGAGCACAGATAAAGTTCCTTAAGCCAAATATGAAATAGACAAGAGCTACTCCTTGCTCAACGAAATGGACGCAACACCCCATATTAAACGCCTAAGAATGTACCGGACTAGTAAGTATCTTAAAACCTATGGATTGCTATGTCTCCAAAAGAGAATCAAGCGTGTGTACAGGGGCATAAACGCAGCAGTGATAGGATTGGAGAGGTTCGGTGAGCAAACGAAGACCCTTTGAAGTCATATTGCATGGTACCCATTCCACGGGTTTCAACTACCCAGGTTTAAGGTATTCTTCCTTCAGCTAAAACATGCATGTGGAACCTAGAGTATGATCATCCCTGTGATCGGGAGACGTGTTCAAATATGTCTCAGTTTTCGTACCCTGGTACTCGGGTGCAACATTCCAGACGCTTTATTTACACTCTCCCGACTTGGAGAGTCAGTCCCTTTAACCTCCTGTTTGGCCCAGTTTGCAATTTCTGCGGAAGATGAACAGGAATAGCAAGAACCAATGAGAGACTAGCTGGAGGTGTCTGGACGGGCAAATTTAACTCTCATTTCCCACCAGGAAGAGGAAATAACCAAAGGCTCAGCGTGCCGTGCCGGAACCAGATTAGGGCCTGAAGCCATCCTGCGGTGTTGCGGCCAGCTCAAAAGAAAGCGAGTTGAAGAAAGGAGCTCAGGGGCACTGTAATTCACAAACCTGCAGAGTTATAAATGACAGCTATCGTCCAAAAATATACTGAAGTAAGGCTGCCAAGAGGACTTGAAAGCGGGGCAGAATTGCAGGAAACCGATTTCAGGAGGTAGACTGGAATTGCATTGAAAGCATAGGAAAAGAGGCAGAACGTCCACAATGATGCACTTGGCCAAAAAGGGCGTATGCGTTTTTTCCTGAATATATTCAGGAAAAAACGCATACGCCCTTTTTGGCCAACCAAGCAAGCTTGCAAAGGAAATCTGCACTACAATGAAGTCTCACTTCCCCCCGGTCAAAAGGGCCATCTGAAAAAAGTGTAAAATCCAGAAAGGCAGGACAGGCCATGGAGAACTGGGAGCCTTGTTATGCTGATGGGCGGGATGTAAATTGCCAACAGACACTCGGGAGAAGTGTATGGTGTTTCCTGAAACATCTAAAAAACAAAGCAACAGAGCCTAGGGCACTTCCACTTATGGTCCTATAGCTTAGGGAAATTAAAATCAAAAAGACACAGCCACCCCAAAGTTTGGGACGCCTCTGTTTACAAGAACCTCGTTTACAGTACAAGTTCAACATCGCAGAAAGTGAAAAATGGATAAAGAAGTTGTGGTATTTACTTACAAAGCAATATCACTCAGCAATGAAATCTATGTCATCAGGCCCGTAGCAGCACAATGAGTGGATTCAGGTATGATGATACTAACTGAAATAAGTCACACAGAAAAAGAAACATCATAAGATATCACTAATACACGGAATGTAAACTTGGCTACACAAGAACTGAATTACAGAACAGAACAGGGTCTCAAATTTAGAAAACCAACTTATGTTTGCTTAAGGGTAAAGGTGAGTTGGGGTGCTGCATGAAACCAGAGATTGAAATGAGCACAGATAAAGTTCCTTAAGCCAAATATGAAATAGACAAGAGCTACTCCTTGCTCAACGAAATGGACGCAACACCCCATATTAAACGCCTAAGAATGTACCGGACTAGTAAGTATCTTAAAACCTATGGATTGCTATGTCTCCAAAAGAGAATCAAGCGTGTGTACAGGGGCATAAACGCAGCAGTGATAGGATTGGAGAGGTTCGGTGAGCAAACGAAGACCCTTTGAAGTCATATTGCATGGTACCCATTCCACGGGTTTCAACTACCCAGGTTTAAGGTATTCTTCCTTCAGCTAAAACATGCATGTGGAACCTAGAGTATGATCATCCCTGTGATCGGGAGACGTGTTCAAATATGTCTCAGTTTTCGTACCCTGGTACTCGGGTGCAACATTCCAGACGCTTTATTAACACTCTCCCGACTTGGAGAGTCAGTCCCTTTAACCTCCTGTTTGGCCCAGTTTGCAATTTCTGCGGAAGATGAACAGGAATAGCGAGAACCAATGAGAGACTAGCTGGAGGTGTCTGGACGGGCAAATTTAACTCTCATTTCCCACCAGGAAGAGGAATTAACCAAAGGCTCAGCTTGCCGTGCCGGAACCAGATTAGGGCCTGAAGCCATCCTGCGGTGTTGCGGCCAGCTCAAAAGAAAGCGAGTTGAAGAAAGGAGCTCAGGGGCACTGTAATTCACAAACCTGCAGAGTTATAAATGACAGCTATCGTCCAAAAATATACTGAAGTAAGGCTGCCAAGAAGACTTGAAAGCGGGGCAGAATTGCAGGAAACCGATTTCAGGAGGTAGACTGGAATTGCATTGAAAGCATAGGAAAAGAGGCCGAACGTCCACAATGATGCACTTGGCCAAAAAGGGCGTATGCGTTTTTTCCTGAATATATTCAGGAAAAAACGCATACGCCCTTTTTGGCCAACCAAGCAAGCTTGCAAAGGAAATCTGCACTACAATGAAGTCTCACTTCCCCCCGGTCAAAAGGGCCATCTGAAAAAAGTGTAAAATCCAGAAAAGCAGGACAGGCCATGGAGAACTGGGAGCCTTGTTATGCTGATGGGCGGGATGTAAATTGCCAACAGACACTCGGGAGAAGTGTATGGTGTTTCCTGAAACATCTAAAAAACAAAGCAACAGAGCCTAGGGCACTTCCACTTATGGTCCTATAGCTTAGGGAAATTAAAATCAAAAAGACACAGCCACCCCAAAGTTTGGGACGCCTCTGTTTACAAGAACCTCGTTTACAGTACAAGTTCAACATCGCAGAAAGTGAAAAATGGATAAAGAAGTTGTGGTATTTACTTACAAAGCAATATCACTCAGCAATGAAATCTATGTCATTAGGCCCGTAGCAGCACAATGAGTGGATTCAGGTATGATGATTCTAACTGAAATAAGTCACACAGAAAAAGAAACATCATAAGATATCAGTAATACACGGAATGTAAACTTGGCTACACAAGAACTGAATTACAGAACAGAACAGGGTCTCAAATTTATAAAACCAACTTATGTTTGCTTAAGGGTAAAGGTGAGTTGGGGTGCTGCATGAAACCAGAGATTGAAATGAGCACAGATAAAGTTCCTTAAGCCAAATATGAAATAGACAAGAGCTACTCCTTGCTCAACGAAATGGACGCAACACCCCATATTAAACGCCTAAGAATGTACCGGACTAGTAAGTATCTTAAAACCTATGGATTGCTATGTCTCCAAAAGAGAATCAAGCGTGTGTACAGGGGCATAAACGCAGCAGTGATAGGATTGGAGAGGTTCGGTGAGCAAACGAAGACCCTTTGAAGTCATATTGCATGGTACCCATTCCACGGGTTTCAACTACCCAGGTTTAAGGTATTCTTCCTTCAGCTAAAACATGCATGTGGAACCTAGAGTATGATCATCCCTGTGATCGGGAGACGTGTTCAAATATGTCTCAGTTTTCGTACCCTGGTACTCGGGTGCAACATTCCAGACGCTTTACTAACACTCTCCCGACTTGGAGAGTCAGTCCCTTTAACCTCCTGTTTGGCCCAGTTTGCAATTTCTGCGGAAGATGAACAGGAATAGTGAGAACCAATGAGAGACTAGCTGGAGGTGTCTGGACGGGCAAATTTAACTCTCATTTCCCACCAGGAAGAGGAAATAACCAAAGGCTCAGCGTGCCGTGCCGGAACCAGATTAGGGCCTGAAGCCATCCTGCGGTGTTGCGGCCAGGTCACAAGAAAGCGAGTTGAAGAAAGGAGCTCAGGGGCACTGTAATTCACAAACCTGCAGAGTTATAAATGACAGCTATCGTCCAAAAATATACTGAAGTAAGGCTGCCAAGAGGACTTGAAAGCGGGGCAGAATTGCAGGAAACCGATTTCAGGAGGTAGACTGGAATTGCATTGAAAGCATAGGAAAAGAGGCAGAACGTCCACAATGATGCACTTGGCCAAAAAGGGCGTATGCGTTTTTACCTGAATATATTCAGGAAAAAACGCATACGCCCTTTTTGGCCAACCAAGCAAGCTTGCAAAGGAAATCTGCACTACAATGAAGTCTCACTTCCCCCCGGTCAAAAGGGCCATCTGAAAAAAGTGTAAAATCCAGAAAGGCAGGACAGGCCATGGAGAACTGGGAGCCTTGTTATGCTGATGGGCGGGATGTAAATTGCCAACAGCCACTCGGGAGAAGTGTATGGTGTTTCCTGAAACATCTAAAAAACAAAGCAACAGAGCCTAGGGCACTTCCACTTATGGTCCTATAGCTTAGGGAAATTAAAATCAAAAAGACACAGCCACCCCAAAGTTTGGGACGCCTCTGTTTACAAGAACCTCGTTTACAGTACAAGTTCAACATCGCAGAAAGTGAAAAATGGATAAAGAAGTTGTGGTATTTACTTACAAAGCAATATCACTCAGCAATGAAATCTATGTCATCAGGCCCTTAGCAGCACAATGAGTGGATTCAGGTATGATGATTCTAACTGAAATAAGTCACACAGAAAAAGAAACATCATAAGATATCAGTAATACACGGAATGTAAACTTGGCTACACAGGAACTGAATTACAGAACAGAACAGGGTCTCAAATTTAGAAAACCAACTTATGCTTGCTTAAGGGTAAAGGTGAGTTGGGGTGCTGCATAAAACCAGAGATTGAAATGAGCACAGATAAAGTTCCTTAAGCCAAATATGGAATAGACAAGAGCTACTCCTTGCTCAACGAAATGGACTCAACACCGCATATTAAACGCCTAAGAATGTACCTGACTAGTAAGTATCTTAAAACCTATGGATTGCTATGTCTCCGAAAGAGAATCAAGCATGTGTACAGGGGCATAAACGCAGCAGTGATAGGATTGGAGAGGTTCGGTGAGCAAATGAAGACCCTTTGAAGTCATATTGCATGGTACCCATTCCACGGGTTTCAACTACCCAGGTTTAAGGTATTCTACCTTCAGCTAAAACATGCATGTGGAAACTAGAGTATGATCAACCATGTGATCGGGAAACGTGTTCAAATATGTCTCAGTTTTCGTACCCTGGTACTCGGGTGCAACATTCCAGACGCTTTACTAACACCCTCCCGACTTGGAGAGTCAGTCCCTTTAACCTCCTGTTTGGCCCAGTTTGCAATTTCTGTGGAAGATGAACAGGAATAGCGAGAACCAATGAGAGACTAGCTGGAGGTGTCTGGACGGGCAAATTTAACTCTCATTTCCCACCAGGAAGAGGAATTAACCAAAGGCTCAGCTTGCCGTGCCGGAACCAGATTAGGGCCTGAAGCCATCCTGCGGTGTTGCGGCCAGCTCAAAAGAAAGCGAGTTGAAGAAAGGAGCTCAGGGGCACTGTAATTCACAAACCTGCAGACTTATAAATGACAGCTATCGTCCAAAAATATACTGAAGTAAGGCTGCCAAGAGGACTTGAAAGCGGGGCAGAATTGCAGGAAACCGATTTCAGGAGGTAGACTGGAATTGCATTGAAAGCATAGGAAAAGAGGCAGAACGTCCACAATGATGCACTTGGCCAAAAAGGGCGTATGTGTTTTTTCCTGAATATATTCAGGAAAAAACGCATACGCCCTTTTTGGCCAACCAAGCAAGCTTGCAAAGGAAATCTGCACTACAATGAAGTCTCACTTCCCCCCGGTCAAAAGGGCCATCTGAAAAAAGTGTAAAATCCAGAAAGGCAGGACAGGCCATGGAGAACTGGGAGCCTTGTTATGCTGATGGGCGGGATGTAAATTGCCAACAGACACTCGGGAGAAGTGTATGGTGTTTCCTGAAACATCTAAAAAACAAAGCAACAGAGCCTAGGGCACTTCCACTTATGGTCCTATAGCTTAGGGAAATTAAAATCAAAAAGACACAGCCACCCCAAAGTTTGGGACGCCTCTGTTTACAAGAACCTCGTTTACAGTACAAGTTCAACATCGCAGAAAGTGAAAAATGGATAAAGAAGTTGTGGTATTTACTTACAAAGCAATATCACTCAGCAATGAAATCTATGTCATCAGGCCCTTAGCAGCACAATGAGTGGATTCAGGTATGATGATTCTAACTGAAATAAGTCACACAGAAAAAGAAACATCATAAGATATCAGTAATACACGGAATGTAAACTTGGCTCCACAGGAACTGAATTACAGAACAGAACAGGGTCTCAAATTTAGAAAACCAACTTATGCTTGCTTAAGGGGAAAGGTGAGTTGGGGTGCTGCATAAAACCAGAGATTGAAATGAGCACAGATAAAGTTCCTTAAGCCAAATATGGAATAGACAAGAGCTACTCCTTGCTCAACGAAATGGACTCAACACCGCATATTAAACGCCTAAGAATGTACCTGACTAGTAAGTATCTTAAAACCTATGGATTGCTATGTCTCCGAAAGAGAATCAAGCATGTGTACAGGGGCATAAACGCAGCAGTGATAGGATTGGAGAGGTTCGGTGAGCAAATGAAGACCCTTTGAAGTCATATTGCATGGTACCCATTCCACGGGTTTCAACTACCCAGGTTTAAGGTATTCTACCTTCAGCTAAAACATGCATGTGGAAACTAGAGTATGATCAACCATGTGATCGGGAAACGTGTTCAAATATGTCTCAGTTTTCGTACCCTGGTACTCGGGTGCAACATTCCAGACGCTTTACTAACACCCTCCCGACTTGGAGAGTCAGTCCCTTTAACCTCCTGTTTGGCCCAGTTTGCAATTTCTGTGGAAGATGAACAGGAATAGCGAGAACCAATGAGAGACTAGCTGGAGGTGTCTGGACGGGCAAATTTAACTCTCATTTCCCACCAGGAAGAGGAATTAACCAAAGGCTCAGCTTGCCGTGCCGGAACCAGATTAGGGCCTGAAGCCATCCTGCGGTGTTGCGGCCAGCTCAAAAGAAAGCGAGTTGAAGAAAGGAGCTCAGGGGCACTGTAATTCACAAACCTGCAGACTTATAAATGACAGCTATCGTCCAAAAATATACTGAAGTAAGGCTGCCAAGAGGACTTGAAAGCGGGGCAGAATTGCAGGAAACCGATTTCAGGAGGTAGACTGGAATTGCATTGAAAGCATAGGAAAAGAGGCAGAACGTCCACAATGATGCACTTGGCCAAAAAGGGCGTATGTGTTTTTTCCTGAATATATTCAGGAAAAAACGCATACGCCCTTTTTGGCCAACCAAGCAAGCTTGCAAAGGAAATCTGCACTACAATGAAGTCTCACTTCCCCCCGGTCAAAAGGGCCATCTGAAAAAAGTGTAAAATCCAGAAAGGCAGGACAGGCCATGGAGAACTGGGAGCCTTGTTATGCTGATGGGCGGGATGTAAATTGCCAACAGACACTCGGGAGAAGTGTATGGTGTTTCCTGAAACATCTAAAAGCAACAGAGCCTAGGGCACTTCCACTTATGGTCCTATAGCTTAGGGAAATTAAAATCAAAAACACACAGCCACCCCAAAGTTTGGGACGCCTCTGTTTACAAGAACCTCGTTTACCGTACAAGTTCAATATCACAGAAAGTGAAAAATGGATAAAGAACTTGTGGTACTTACGTACAATGCAGTATAACTCAGCAATGAAATCTATGTCATCAGGCCCGTAGCAGCATAATGAGTGGATTCAGGTACGATGATTCTAACTGAAATAAGTCACACAGAAAAAGAAACATCATAAGATATCACTAATACACGGAATGTAAACTTGGCTACACAGGAACTGAATTCCAAAACAGAACAGGGTCTCAAATTTAGAAAACCAACTTATGCTTGCTTAAGGGGAAAGGTGAGTTGGGGTGCTGCATAAAACCAGAGATTGAAATGAGCACAGATAAAGTTCCTTAAGCCAAATATGGAATAGACAAGAGCTACTCCTTGCTCAACGAAATGGACTCAACACCCCATATTAAACGCCTAAGAATGTACCTGACTAATAAGTATCTTAAAACCTATGGATTGCTATGTCTCCGAAAGAGAATCAAGCATGTGTACAGGGGCATAAACGCAGCAGTGATAGGATTGGAGAGGTTCGGTGAGCAAACAAAGACCCTTTGAAGTCATATTGCATGGTATCCATTCCACGGGTTTCAACTACCCAGGTTTAAGGTATTCTTCCTTCAGCTAAAACATGCATGTGGAACCTAGAGTATGATCAACCATGTGATCGGGAGACGTGTTCAAATATGACTCAGTTTTCGTACCCTGGTACTCGGGTGCAACATTCCAGACGGTTTACTAACACTCTCCCGACTTGGAGAGTCAGTCCCTTTAACCTCCTGTTTGGCCCTGTTTGCAATTTCTGCGGAAGATGAACAGGAATAGCGAGAACCAATGAGAGACTAGCTGGAGGTGTCTGGACGGGCAAATTTAACTCTCATTTCCCACCAGGAAGAGGAAATAACCAAAGGCTCAGCGTGCCGTGCCGGAACCAGATTAGGGCCTGAAGCCATCCTGCGGTGTTGCGGCCAGGTCACAAGAAAGCGAGTTGAAGGAAGGAGCTCAGGGGCACTGTAATTCAGAAACCTGCAGAGTTATAAATGACAGCTATCGTCCAAAAATATACTGAAGTAAGGCTGCCAAGAGGACTTGAAAGCGGGGCAGAATTGCAGGAAACCGATTTCAGGAGGTAGACTGGAATTGCATTGAAAGCATAGGAAAAGAGGCAGAACGTCCACAATGATGCACTTGGCCAAAAAGGGCATATGCGTTTTTTCCTGAATATATTCAGGAAAAAACGAATACACCCTTTTTGGCCAACCAAGCAAACTTGCAAAGGAAATCTGCACTACAATGAAGTCTCACTTCCCCCCAGTCAAAAGGGCCATCTGAAAAAAGGGTAAAATCCAGAAAGGCAGGACAGGCCATGGAGAACTGGGAGCCTTGTTATGTTGATGGGCGGGATGTAAACTGCCAACAGACACTTGGGAGAAGTGTATGGTGTTTCCTGAAACATCTAAAAAACAAAGCAACAGAGCCTAGGGCACTTCCACTTATGGTCCTATAGCTTAGGGAAATTAAAATAAAAAAGACACAGCCACCCCAAAGTTTGGGACGCCTCTGTTTACAAGAACCTCGTTTACAGTACAAGTTCAATATCACAGAAAGTGAAAAATGGATAAAGAAGTTGTGGTACTTACGTACAATGCAGTATCACTCAGCAATGAAATCTATGTCATCAGGCCCGTAGCAGAATAATGAGTGGATTCAGGTACGATGATTCTAACTGAAATAAGTCACACAGAAAAAGAAACATCATAAGATATCACTAATACACGGAATGTAAACTTGGCTACACAGGAACTGAATTACAGAACAGAACAGGGTCTCAAATTTAGAAAACCAACTTATGCTTGCTTAAGGGGAAAGGTGAGTTGGGGTGCTGCATAAAACCAGAGATTGAAATGACCACAGATAAAGTTCCTTAAGCCAAATATGGAATAGACAAGAGCTACTCCTTGCTCAACGAAATGGACACAACACCCCATATTAAACGCCTAAGAATGTACCTGACTAGTAAGTATCTTAAAACCTATGGATTGCTATGTCTCCAAAAGAGAATCAAGCGTGTGTACAGGGGCATAAACGCAGCAGTGATAGGATTGGAGAGGTTCGGTGAGCAAATGAAGACCCTTTGAAGTCATATTGCATGGTACCCATTCCACGGGTTTCAACTACCCAGGTTTAAGGTATTCTTCCTTCAGCTAAAACATGCATGTGGAACCTAGAGTATGATCAACCATGTGATCGGGAGGCGTGTTCAAATATGTCTCAGTTTTCGTACCCTGGTACTCGGGTGCAACATTCCAGACGCTTTACTAACACTCTCCCGACTTGGAGAGTCAGTCCCTTTAAACTCCTGTTTGGCCCTGTTTGCAATTTCTGCGGAAGATGAACAGGAATAGCGAGAACCAATGAGAGACTAGCTGGAGGTGTCTGGACGGGGAAATTTAACTCTCATGTCCCACCAGGTAGAGGAAATAACCAAAGGCTCACCGTGCCGTGCCGGAACAAGATTAGGGCCTGAAGCCATCCTGCGGTGTTGCGGCCAGGTCACAAGAAAGCGAGTTGAAGAAAGGAGCTCAGGGGCACTGTAATTCACAAACCTGCAGAGTTATAAATGACAGCTATCGTCCAAAAATATACTGAAGTAAGGCTGCCAAGAGGACTTGAAAGCGGGGCAGAATTGCAGGAAACCGATTTCAGGAGGTAGACTGGAATTGCATTGAAAGCATAGGAAAAGAGGCAGAACGTCCACAATGATGCACTTGGCCAAAAAGGGCGTATGCATTTTTTCCTGAATATATTCAGGAAAAAACGCATACGCCCTTTTTGGCCAACCAAGCAAACTTGCAAAGGAAATCTGCACTACAATGAAGTCTCACTTCCCCCCGGTCAAAAGGGCCATCTGAAAAAAGTGTAAAATCCAGAAAGGCAGGACAGGCCATGGAGAACTGGGAGCCTTGTTATGCTGATGGGCGGGATGTAAATTGCCAACAGACACTCGGGAGAAGTGTATGGTGTTTCCTGAAACATCTAAAAAACAAAGCAACAGAGCCTAGGGCACTTCCACTTATGGTCCTATAGCTTAGGGAAATTAAAATCAAAAAGACACAACCACCCCAAAGTTTGGGACGCCTCTGTTTACAAGATCCTCGTTTACCGTACAAGTTCAATATCGCAGAAAGTGAAAAATGGATAAAGAACTTGTGGTACTTATGTACAATGCAGTATCACTCAGCAATGAAATCTATGTCATCAGGCCCGGAGCAGCATAATGAGTGGATTCAGGTATGATGATTCTAACTGAAATAAGTCACACAGAAAAAGAAACATCATAAGATATCACTAGTACACGGAATGTAAACTTGGCTGCACAGGAACTGAATTACAGAACAGAACAGGGTCTCAAATTTAGAAAACCAACTTATGCTTGCTTAAGGGGAAAGGTGAGTTGGGGTGCTGCATAAAACCAGAGATGGAAATGAGCACAGATAATGTTCCTTAAGCCAAATATGGAATAGACAAGAGCTACTCCTTGCTCAACGAAATGGACTCTACACCGCATATTAAACGCCTAAGTATGTACCTGACTAGTAAGTATCTTAAAACCTATGGATTGCTATGTCTCTGAAAGAGAATCAAGCATGTGTACAGGGGCATAAACGCAGCAGTGATAGGATTGGAGAGGTTCGGTGAGCAAATGAAGACCCTTTGAAGTCATATTGCATGGTACCCATTACACGGGTCTCAACTCTCCAGGTTTAAGGTATTCTTCATTCAGCTAAAACATGCATGTGGAACCCAGAGTATGATCAACCATGTGAATGGGAGATGTGTTCAAACATGTCTGTTTTCCTCCCCTGGTACTCGGGTGCCACATTCCAGACGCTTTACTAACACTCTCCCCACTTGGAGAGTCAGTGCCTTTAACCTCCTGTTTGGCCCAGATTGCAATTTCTGCGGAAGATGAACAGGAATAGGGAGAACCAATGAGAGACTAGCTGGAGGTGTCTAGACGGGCAAATTTAACTCTCATTTCCCACCAGGAAGAGGAAATAACCAAAGGCTCAGCGTGCCGTGCCGGAACCAGATTAGGGCCTGAAGCCATCCTGCGGTGTTGCGGCCAGCTCAAAAGAAAGCGAGTTGAAGAAAGGAGCTCAGGGGCACTGTAATTCACAAACCTGCAAAGTTATAAATGACAGCTATCGTCCAAAAATATACTGAAGTAAGGCTGCCAAGAGGACTTGAAAGCGGGGCAGAATTGCAGGAAACCGATTTCAGGAGGTAGACTGGAATTGCATTGAAAGCATAGGAAAAGAGGCAGAACGTCCACAATGATGCACTTGGCCAAAAAGGGCGTATGCGTTTTTTCCTGAATATATTCAGGAAAAAACGCATACACCCTTTTCGGCCAACCAAGCAAGCTTGCAAAGGAAATCTGAACTACAATGAAGTCTCACTTCCCCCCGGTCAAAAGGGCCATCTGAAAAAAGTGTAAAATCCAGAAAGGCAGGACAGGCCATGGAGAACTGGGAGCCTTGTTATGCTGATGGGCGGGATGTAAATTGCCAACAGACACTCGGGAGAAGTGTATGGTGTTTCCTGAAACATCTAAAAAACAAAGCAACAGAGCCTAGGGCACTTCCACTTATGGTCCTATAGCTTAGGGAAATTAAAATCAAAAAGACACAGCCACCCCCAAGTTTGGGACGCCTCTGTTTACAAGAACCTCATTTACAGTACATGTTCAACATCGCAGAAAGTGAAAAATGGATAAAGAAGTTGTGGTATTTACTCACAAAGCAATATCACTCAGCAATGAAATCTATGTCATCAGGCCCTTAGCAGCACAATGAGTGGATTCAGGTATGATGATTCTAACTGAAATAAGTCACACAGAAAAAGAAACATCATAAGATATCAGTAATACATGGAATGTAAACTTGGCTACACAGGAACTGAATTACAGAACAGAACAGGGTCTCAAATTTAGAAAACCAACTTATGATTACTTAAGGGAAAAGGTGAGTTGGGGTGCTGCATAAAACCAGAGATTGAAATGACCACAGATAAAGTTCCTTAAGCCAAATATGGAATAGACAAGAGCTACTCCTTGCTCAAAGAAATGGACTCAACACCCCATATTAAACGCCTAAGAATGTTCCTGACTAGTAAGTATCTTAAAACCTATGGATTGCTATGTCTCCGAAAGAGAATCAAGCATGTGTACAGGGGCATAAACGCAGCAGTGATAGGATTGGAGAGGTTCGGTGAGCAAATGAAGACCCTTTGAAGTCATATTGCATGGTACCCATTCCACGGGTTTCAACTACCCAGGTTTAAGGTATTCTTCCTTCAGCTAAAACATGCATGTGGAACCTAGAGTATGATAAACCATGTGATAGGGAGACGTGTTCAAATATGTCTCAGTTTTCGTACCCTGGTACTCGGGTGCAACATTCCAGACGCTTTACTAACACTCTCCCCACTTGGAGAGTCAGTCCCTTTAACCTCCTGTTTGGCCCAGTTTGCAATTTCTGCGGAAGATGAACAGGAATAGCGAGAACCAATGACAGACTAGCTGGAGGTGTCTGGACGGGCAAATTTAACTCTCATTTCCCACCAGGAAGAGGAAATAACCAAAGGCTCAGCGTGCCGTGCCGGAACCAGATTAGGGCCTGAAGCCATCCTGCGGTGTTGCGGCCAGCTCAATAGAAAGCGAGTTGAAGAAAGGAGCTCAGGGGCACTGTAATTCACAAACCTGCAGAGTTATAAATGACAGCTATCGTCCAAAAATATACTGAAGTAAGGCTGCCAAGAGGACTTGAAAGCGGGGCAGAATTGCAGGAAACCGATTTCAGGAGGTAGACTGGAATTGCATTGAAAGCATAGGAAAAGAGGCCGAACGTCCACAATGATGCACTTGGCCAAAAAGGGCGTATGCGTTTTTTCCTGAATATATTCAGGAAAAAACGCATACGCCCTTTTTGGCCAACCAAGCAAACTTGCAAAGGAAATCTGCACTACAATAAAGTCTCACTTCCCTCCAGTCAAAAGGGCCATCTGAAAAAAGGGTAAAATCCAGAAAGGCAGGACAGGCCATGGAGAACTGGGAGCCTTGTTATGCTGATGGGCGGGATGTAAATTGCCAACAGACACTCGGGAGAAGTGTATGGTGTTTCCTGAAACATCTAAAAAACAAAGCAACAGAGCCTAGGGCACTTCCACTTATGGTCCTATAGCTTAGGGAAATTAAAATCAAAAAGACACAGCCACCCCAAGGTTTGGGACGCCTCTGTTTACAAGAACCTCATTTACCGTACAAGCTCAATATCACAGAAAGTGAAAAATGGATAAAGAACTTGTGGTACTTACGTACAATGCAGTATCACTCAGCAATGAAATCTATGTCATCAGGCCCATAGCAGCATAATGAGTGGATTCAGGTACGATGATTCTAACTGAAATAAGTCACACAGAAAAAGAAACATCATAAGATATCACTAATACACGGAATGTAAACTTGGCTACACAGGAACTGAATTCCAAAACAGAACTGGGTCTCAAATTTAGAAAACCAACTTATGCTTGCTTAAGGGGAAAGGTGAGTTGAGGTGCCGCATAAAACCAGAGATTGAAATGAGCACAGATAAAGTTCCTTAAGCCAAATATGGAATAGAAAAGAGCTACTCCTTGCTCAACGAAATGGACTCAACACCCCATATTAAACGCCTAAGAATGTACCTGACTAGTAAGTATCTTAAAACCTATGGATTGCTATGTCTCCAAAAGAGAATCAAGCGTGTGTACAGGGGCATAAACGCAGCAGTGATAAGATTGGAGAGGTTCGGTGAGCAAATGAAGACCCTTTGAAGTCATATTGCATGGTATCCATTACACGGGTCTCAACTCTCCAGGTTTAAGGTATTCTTCCTTCAGCTAAAACATGCATGTGGAACCCAGAGTATGATCAACCGTGTGAACGAGAGACGTGTTCAAATATGTCTCAGTTTTCCTCCCCTGGTACTCGGGTGCAACATTCCAGACGCTTTACTAACACTCTCCCCACTTGGAGAGTCAGCGCCTTTAACCTCCTGTTTGGCCCAGTTTGCAATTTCTGCGGAAGATGAACAGGAATAGCGAGAACCAATGAGAGACTAGCTGGAGGTGTCTGGACGGTCAAATTTAACTCTCATCTCCCACCAGGAAGAGGAAATAACTAAAGACTCAGCGTGCCGTGCCGGAACCAGATTAGGGCCTGAAGCCATCCTGCGGTGTTACGGCCAGCTCAAAAGAAAGTGAGTTGAAGAAAGGAGCTCAGAGGCACTGTAATTCACAAACCTGCAGAGTTATAAATGACAGCTATCATCCAAAAATATACTGAAGTAAGGCTGCCAAGAGGACTTGAATGCGGGGCAGAATTGCAGGAAACCGATTTCAGGAGGTAGACTGTAATTGCATTGAAAGCAGAGGAAAAGAGGCTGAACCTCCACCATGATACACTTCGCCAAAAAGCGCGTATGCGTTTTTTCCTGAATATATTCAGGAAAAAACGCATACGCCCTTTTTGGCCAACCAAGCAAGCTTGCAAAGGAAATCTGCACTACAATGAAGTCTCACTTCCCCCCGGTCAAAAGGGCCATCTGAAAAAAGTGTAGAATCCAGAAAGGCAGGACAGGCCATGGAGAACTGGGATCTTTGTTATGCTGATGGGCGGGATGTAAATTGCCAACAGACACTCGGGAGAAGTGTATGGTGTTTCCTGAAACATCTAAAAAACAAAGCAACAGAGCCTAGGGCACTTCCACTTATGGTCCTATAGCTTAGGGAAATTAAAATCAAAAAGACACAGCCACCCCAAAGTTTGGGACGCCTCTGTTTACAAGAACCTCGTTTACCGTACAAGCTCAATATCACAGAAAGTGAAAAATGCATAAAGAACTTGTGGTACTTACATACAATGCAGTATCACTCAGCAATGAAATCTATGTCATCAGGCCCGTAGCAGCATAATGAGTGGATTCAGGTACGATGATTCTAACTGAAATAAGTCACACAGAAAAAGAAACATCATAAGATATCACTAGTACACGGAATGTAAACTTGGCTGCACAGGAACTGAATTACAGAACAGAACAGGGTCTCAAATTTAGAAAACCAACTTATGCTTGCTTAAGGGGAAAGGTGAGTTGGGGTGCTGCATAAAACCAGAGATGGAAATGAGCACAGATAATGTTCCTTAAGCCAAATATGGAATAGACAAGAGCTACTCCTTGCTCAACGAAATGGACTCTACACCGCATATTAAACGCCTAAGTATGTACCTGACTAGTAAGTATCTTAAAACCTATGGATTGCTATGTCTCCGAAAGAGAATCAAGCATGTGTACAGGGGCATAAACGCAGCAGTGATAGGATTGGAGAGGTTCGGTGAGCAAATGAAGACCCTTTGAAGTCATATTGCATGGTACCCATTACACGGGTCTCAACTCTCCAGGTTAAAGGTATTCTTCCTTCAGCTAAAACATGCATGTGGAACCTAGAGTATGATCAACCATGTGATAGGGAGACGTGTTCAAATATGTCTCAGTTTTCGTACCCTGGTACTCGGGTGCAACATTCCAGACGCTTTACTAACACTCTCCCGACTTGGAGAGTCAGTCCCTTTAACCTCCTGTTTGGCCCAGTTTGCAATTTCTGCGGAAGATGAACAGGAATAGCGAGAACCAATGAGAGACTAGCTGGAGGTGTCTGGACGGGCAAATTTAACTCTCATTTCCCACCAGGAAGAGGAATTAACCAAAGGCTCAGCGTGCCGTGCCGGAACCAGATTAGGGCCTGAAGCCATCCTGCGGTGTTGCGGCCAGCTCAAAAGAAAGCGAGTTGAAGAAAGGAGCTCAGGGGCACTGTAATTCACAAACCTGCAGAGTTATAAATGACAGCTATCGTCCAAAAATATACTGAAGTAAGGCTGCCAAGAGGACTTGAAAGCGGGGCAGAATTGCAGGAAACCGATTTCAGGAGGTAGACTGGAATTGCATTGAAAGCATAGGAAAAGAGGCAGAACGTCCACAATGATGCACTTAGCCAAAAAGGGCGTATGCGTTTTTTCCTGAATATATTCAGGAAAAAACGCATACGCCCTTTTTGGCCAACCAAGCAAGCTTGCAAAGGAAATCTGCACTACAATGAAGTCTCACTTCTCCCCAGTCAAAAGGGCCATCTGAAAAAAGTGTAAAATCCAGAAAGGCAGGACAGGCCATGGAGAACTGGGAGCCTTGTTATGCTGATGGGAGGGATGTAAATTGCCAACAGACACTCGGGAGAAGTGTATGGTGTTTCCTGAAACATCTAAAAAACAAAGCAACAGAGCCTAGGGCACTTCCACTTATGGTCCTATAGCTTAGGGAAATTAAAATCAAAAAGACACAGCCACCCAAAAGTTTGGGACGCCTCTGTTTACAAGAACCTCGTTTACCGTACAAGTTCAATATCACAGAAAGTGAAAAATGGATAAAGAACTTGTGGTACTTACGTACAATGCAGTATCACTCAGCAATGAAATCTATGTCATCAGGCCCGTAGCAGCATAATGAGTGGATTCAGGTACGATGATTCTAACTGAAATAAGTCACACAGAAAAAGAAACATCATAAGATATCACTAATACACGGAATGTAAACTTGGCTATACAGGAACTGAATTCCAAAACAGAAGAGGGTCTCAAATTTAGAAAACCAACTTATGCTTGCTTAAGGGGAAAGGTGAGTTGGGGTGCTGCATAAAACCAGAGATTGAAATGAGCACAGATAAAGTTCCTTAAGCCAAATATGGAATAGACAAGAGCTACTCCTTGCTCAACGAAATGGACTCAACACCCCATATTAAACGCCTAAGAATGTACCTGACTAATAAGTATCTTAAAACCTATGGATTGCTATGTCTCCGAAAGAGAATCAAGCATGTGTACAGGGGCATAAACGCAGCAGTGATAGGATTGGAGAGTTTCGGTGAGCAAACGAAGACCCTTCGAAGTCATATTGCATGGTATCCATTCCACGGGTTTCAACTACCCAGGTTTAAGGTATTCTTCCTTCAGCTAAAACATGCATGTGGAACCTAGAGTATGATCAACCGTGTGATCGGGAGACGTGTTCAAATATGACTCAGTTTTCGTACCCTGGTACTCGGGTGCAACATTCCAGACGCTTTACTAACACTCTCCCGACTTGGAGAGTCAGTCCCTTTAACCTCCTGTTTGGCCCAGTTTGCAATTTCTGCGGAAGATGAACAGGAATAGCGAGAACCAATGAGAGACTAGCTGGAGGTGTCTGGACGGGCAAATTTAACTCTCATTTCCCACCAGGAAGAGGAAATAACCAAAGGCTCAGCGTGCCGTGCCGGAACCAGATTAGGGCCTGAAGCCATCCTGCGGTGTTGCGGCCAGGTCACAAGAAAGCGAGTTGAAGAAAGGAGCTCAGGGGCACTGTAATTCAGAAACCTGCAGAGTTATAAATGACAGCTATCGTCCAAAAATATACTGAAGTAAGGCTGCCAAGAGGACTTGAAAGCGGGGCAGAATTGCAGGAAACCGATTTCAGGAGGTAGACTGGAATTGCATTGAAAGCATAGGAAAAGAGGCAGAACGTCCACAATGATGCACTTGGCCAAAAAGGGCGTATGCGTTTTTTCCTGAATATATTCAGGAAAAAACGCATACGCCCTTTTTGGCCAACCAAGCAAGCTTGCAAAGGAAATCTGCACTACAATGAAGTCTCACTTCCCCCCGGTCAAAAGGGCCATCTGAAAAAAGTGTAAAATCCAGAAAGGCAGGACAGGCCATGGAGAAATGGGAGCCTTGTTATGCTGATGGGTGGGATGTAAATTGCCAACAGACACTCGGGAGAAGTGTATGGTGTTTCCTGAAACATCTAAAAAACAAAGCAACAGAGCCTAGGGCACTTCCACTTATGGTCCTATAGCTTAGGGAAATTAAAATCAAAAAGACACAGCCACCCCAAAGTTTGGGACGCCTCTGTTTACAAGAACCTCGTTTACAGTACAAGTTCAACATCGCAGAAAGTGAAAAATGGATAAAGAAGTTTTGGTATTTACTTACAAAGCAATATCACTCAGCAATGAAATCTTTGTCATCAGGCCCTTAGCAGCACAATGAGTGGATTCAGGTATGATGATTCTAACTGAAATAAGTCACACAGAAAAAGAAACATCATAAGATATCACTAATAAACGGAATGTAAACTTGGCTACACAAGAACTGAATTACAGAACAGAACATGGTCTCAAATTTAGAAAACCAACTTATGCTTGCTTAAGGGGAAAGGTGAGTTGGGGTGCTGCATAAAACCAGAGATTGAAATGAGCACAGATAAAGTTCCTTAAGCCAAATATGGAATAGACAAGAGCTACTCCTTGCTCAACGAAATGGACTCAACACCGCATATTAAACGCCTAAGAATGTACCTGACTAGTAAGTATCTTAAAACCTATGGATTGCTATGTCTCCAAAAGAGAATCAAGCGTGTGTACAGGGGCATAAACGCAGCAGTGATAGGATTGGAGAGGTTCGGTGAGCAAATGAAGACCCTTTGAAGTCATATTGCATGGTACCCATTACACGGGTCTCAACTCTCCAGGTTTAAGGTATTCTTCCTTCAGCTAAAACATGCATGTGGAACCCAGAGTATGATCAACCGTGTGAACGAGAGACGTGTTCAAATATGTCTCAGTTTTCCTCCCCTGGTACTCGGGTGCAACATTCCAGACGCTTTACTAACACTCTCCCCACTTGGAGAGTCAGCGCCTTTAACCTCCTGTTTGGCCCAGTTTGCAATTTCTGCGGAAGATGAACAGGAATAGGGAGAACCAATGAGAGACTAGCTGGAGGTGTCTGGACGGGCAAATTTAACTCTCATTTCCCACCAGGAAGAGGAAATAACCAAAGGCTCAGCGTGCCGTGCTGGAACCAGATTAGGGCCTGAAGCCATCCTGCGGTGTTGCGGCCAGCTCAAAAGAAAGCGAGTTGAAGAAAGGAGCTCAGGGGCACTGTAATTCAAAAACATGCAGAGTTATAAATGACAGCTATCGTCCAAAAATATACTGAAGTAAGGCTGCCAAGAGGACTTGAAAGCGGGGCAGAATTGCAGGAAACCGATTTCAGGAGGTAGACTGGAATTGCATTGAAAGCATAGGAAAAGAGGCCGAACGTCCACAATGATGCACTTGGCCAAAAAGGGCGTATGCGTTTTTTCCTGAATATATTCAGGAAAAAACGCATACGCCCTTTTTGGCCAACCAAGCAAACTTGCAAAGGAAATCTGCACTACAATAAAGTCTCACTTCCCTCCAGTCAAAAGGGCCATCTGAAAAAAGGGTAAAATCCAGAAAGGCAGGACAGGCCATGGAGAACTGGGAGCCTTGTTATGCTGATGGGCGGGATGTAAATTGCCAACAGACACTCGGGAGAAGTGTATGGTGTTTCCTGAAACATCTAAAAAACAAAGCAACAGAGCCTAGGGCACTTCCACTTATGGTCCTATAGCTTAGGGAAATTAAAATCAAAAAGACACAGCCACCCCAAGGTTTGGGACGCCTCTGTTTACAAGAACCTCATTTACCGTACAAGCTCAATATCACAGAAAGTGAAAAATGGATAAAGAACTTGTGGTACTTACGTACAATGCAGTATCACTCAGCAATGAAATCTATGTCATCAGGCCCATAGCAGCATAATGAGTGGATTCAGGTACGATGATTCTAACTGAAATAAGTCACACAGAAAAAGAAACATCATAAGATATCACTAATACACGGAATGTAAACTTGGCTACACAGGAACTGAATTCCAAAACAGAACTGGGTCTCAAATTTAGAAAACCAACTTATGCTTGCTTAAGGGGAAAGGTGAGTTGAGGTGCCGCATAAAACCAGAGATTGAAATGAGCACAGATAAAGTTCCTTAAGCCAAATATGGAATAGACAAGAGCTACTCCTTGCTCAACGAAATGGACTCAACACCCCATATTAAACGCCTAAGAATGTACCTGACTAGTAAGTATCTTAAAACCTATGGATTGTTATGTCTCCAAAAGAGAATCAAGCGTGTGTACAGGGGCATAAACGCAGCAGTGATAAGATTGGAGAGGTTCGGTGAGCAAATGAAGACCCTTTGAAGTCATATTGCATGGTATCCATTACACGGGTCTCAACTCTCCAGGTTTAAGGTATTCTTCCTTCAGCTAAAACATGCATGTGGAACCCAGAGTATGATCAACCGTGTGAACGAGAGACGTGTTCAAATATGTCTCAGTTTTCCTCCCCTGGTACTCGGGTGCAACATTCCAGACGCTTTACTAACACTCTCCCCACTTGGAGAGTCAGCGCCTTTAACCTCCTGTTTGGCCCAGTTTGCAATTTCTGCGGAAGATGAACAGGAATAGCGAGAACCAATGAGAGACTAGCTGGAGGTGTCTGGACGGTCAAATTTAACTCTCATCTCCCACCAGGAAGAGGAAATAACTAAAGACTCAGCGTGCCGTGCCGGAACCAGATTAGGGCCTGAAGCCATCCTGCGGTGTTACGGCCAGCTCAAAAGAAAGTGAGTTGAAGAAAGGAGCTCAGAGGCACTGTAATTCACAAACCTGCAGAGTTATAAATGACAGCTATCATCCAAAAATATACTGAAGTAAGGCTGCCAAGAGGACTTGAATGCGGGGCAGAATTGCAGGAAACCGATTTCAGGAGGTAGACTGTAATTGCATTGAAAGCAGAGGAAAAGAGGCTGAACCTCCACCATGATACACTTCGCCAAAAAGCGCGTATGCGTTTTTTCCTGAATATATTCAGGAAAAAACGCATACGCCCTTTTTGGCCAACCAAGCAAGCTTGCAAAGGAAATCTGAACTACAATGAAGTCTCACTTCCCCCCGGTCAAAAGGGCCATCTGAAAAAAGTGTAGAATCCAGAAAGGCAGGACAGGCCATGGAGAACTGGGATCTTTGTTATGCTGATGGGCGGGATGTAAATTGCCAACAGACACTCGGGAGAAGTGTATGGTGTTTCCTGAAACATCTAAAAAACAAAGCAACAGAGCCTAGGGCACTTCCACTTATGGTCCTATAGCTTAGGGAAATTAAAATCAAAAAGACACAGCCACCCCAAAGTTTGGGACGCCTCTGTTTACAAGAACCTCGTTTACCGTACAAGCTCAATATCACAGAAAGTGAAAAATGCATAAAGAACTTGTGGTACTTACATACAATGCAGTATCACTCAGCAATGAAATCTATGTCATCAGGCCCGTAGCAGCATAATGAGTGGATTCAGGTATGATGATTCTAACTGAAATAAGTCACACAGAAAAAGAAACATCATAAGATATCACTAGTACACGGAATGTAAACTTGGCTGCACAGGAACTGAAATACAGAACAGAACAGGGTCTCAAATTTAGAAAACCAACTTATGCTTGCTTAAGGGGAAAGGTGAGTTGGGGTGCTGCATAAAACCAGAGATGGAAATGAGCACAGATAATGGTCCTTAAGCCAAATATGGAATAGACAAGAGCTACTCCTTGCTCAACGAAATGGACTCTACACCGCATATTAAACGCCTAAGTATGTACCTGACTAGTAAGTATCTTAAAACCTATGGATTGCTATGTCTCCGAAAGAGAATCAAGCATGTGTACAGGGGCATAAACGCAGCAGTGATAGGATTGGAGAGGTTCGGTGAGCAAATGAAGACCCTTTGAAGTCATATTGCATGGTACCCATTACACGGGTCTCAACTCTCCAGGTTTAATGTATTCTTCCTTCAGCTGAAACATGCATGTGGAACCTAGAGTATGATCAACCATGTGATCAGGAGACGTGTTCAAATATGTCTCAGTTTTGGTCCCCTGGTACTCGGGTGCAACATTCCTGACGCTTTAATAACACTCTCCCGACTTGGAGAGTCAGTCCCTTTAAACTCCTGTTTGGCCCAGTTTGCAATTTCTGCGGAAGATGAACAGGAATAGCGAGAACCAATGAGAGACTAGCTGGAGGTGTCTCGACGGGCAAATTTAACTCTCATTTCCCACCAGGAAGTGGAATCAACCAAAGGCTCATCGTGCCGTGCTGGAACCAGATTAGGGCCTGAAGCCATCCTGCGGTGTTGCCGCCAGGTCACAAGAATGCGAGTTGAAGAAAGGAGCTCAGGGGCACTGTAATTCACAAACCTGCAGAGTTATAAATGACAGCTATCGTCCAAAAATATACTGAAGTAAGGCTGCCAAGAGGACTTGAAAGCGGGGCAGAATTGCAGGAAACCGATTTCAGGAGGTAGACTGGAATTGCATTGAAAGCATAGGAAAAGAGGCAGAACGTCCACAATGATGCACTTGGCCAAGACGAGCGTATGCGTTTTTTCCTAAATATATTCAGGAAAAAACGCATACGCACTTTTTGGCCAACCAAGCAAACTTGCAAAGGAAATCTGCACTACAAAGAAGTCTCACTTCCCCCCGGTCAAAAGGGCCATCTGAAAAAAGTGTAAAATCCAGAAAGGCAGGACAGGCCATGGAGAACTGGGAGCCTTGTTATGCTGATGGGCGGGATGTAAATTGCCAACAGACACTCGGGAGAAGTGTATGGTGTTTCCTGAAACATCTAAAAAACAAAGCAACAGAGCCTAGGGCACTTCCACTTATGGTCCTATAGCTTAGGGAAATTAAAATCAAAAAGACACAGCCACCCCAAAGTTTGGGACGCCTCTGTTTATAAGAACCTCGTTTACCGTACAAGCTCAATATCACAGAAAGTGAAAAATGGATAAAGAACTTGTGGTACTTACGTACAATGCAGTATCACTCAGCAATGAAATCTATGTCATCAGGCCCATAGAAGCATAATGAGTGGATTCAGGGACGATGATTCTAACTGAAATAAGTCACACAGAAAAAGAAACATCATAAGATATCACTAATACACGGAATGTAAACTTGGCTACACAGGAACTGAATTCCAAAACAGAACAGGGTCTCAAATTTAGAAAACCAACTTATGCTTGCTTAAGGGGAAAGGTGAGTTGGGGTGCTGCATAAAACCAGAGATTGAAATGAGCACAGATAAAGTTCCTTAAGCCAAATATGGAATAGACAAGAGCTACTCCTTGCTCAACGAAATGGACTCAACACCGCATATTAAATGCCTAAGAATGTATCTGACTAGTAAGTATCATAAAACCTATGGATTGCTATGTCTCCAAAAGGGAATCAAGCATGTGCACAGGGGCATAAACACAGCAGTGATAGGATTGGAGAGGTTCAGTGAGCAAATGAAGACCATTTGAAGTCATATTGCATGGTACCCATTCCACGGGTCTCAACTCTCCAGGTTTAAGGTATTCTTCCTTCAGCTAAAACATGCATGTGGAATCTAGAGTATGATCAACCATGTAAACGGGAGACGTGTTCAAATATGTCTCAGTTATCCTCCCCTGGTACTCGGGTGCAACATTCCAAACGCTTTACTAACACTCTCCCGACTTGGAGAGTCAGTCCCTTTAACCTCCTGTTTGGCCCAGTTTGCAATTTCTGCGGAAGATGAACAGGAATAGCGAGAACCAATGAGAGACTAGCTGGAGGTGTCTGGACGTGCAAATTTAACTCTCATTTCCCACCAGGAAGAGGAATTAACCAAAGGCTCAGCGTGCCGTGCCGGAACCAGATTAGGGCCTGAAGCCATCCTGCGGTGTTGCGGCCAGTTCACAAGAAAGCGAGTTGAAGAAAGGAGCTCAGGGGCACTGTAATTCACAAACCTTCAGAGTTATAAATGACAGCTATCGTCCAAAAATATACTGAAGTAAGGCTGCCAAGAGGACTTGAAAGCGGGGCAGAATTGCAGGAAACCGATTTCAGGAGGTAGACTGGAATTGCATTGAAAGCATAGGAAAAGAGGCAGAACGTCCACAATGATGCACTTGACCAAAAAGGGCGTATGCGTTTTTTCCTGAATATATTCAGGAAAAAACGCATACGCCCTTTTTGGCCAACCAAGCAAACTTGCAAAGGAAATCTGCACTACAAAGAAGTCTCACTTCCCCCCGGTCAAAAGGGCCATCTGAAAAAAGTGTAAAATCCAGAAAGGCAGGACAGGCCATGGAGAACTGGGAGCCTTGTTATGCTGATGGGCGGGATGTAAATTGCCAACAGACACTGGGGAGAAGTGTATGGTGTTTCCTGAAACATCTAAAAAACAAAGCAACAGAGCCTAGGGCACTTCCACTTATGGTCCTATAGCTTAGGGAAATTAAAATCAAAAAGACACAGCCACCCCAAAGTTTGGGATGCCTCTGTTTACAAGAACCTCGTTTACCGTACAAGCTCAATATCACAGAAAGTGAAAAATGGATAAAGAACTTGTGGTACTTACGTACAATGCAGTATCACTCAGCAATGAAATCTATGTCATCAGGCCCATAGAAGCATAATGAGTGGATTCAGGGACGATGATTCTAACTGAAATAAGTCACACAGAAAAAGAAACATCATAAGATATCACTAATACACGGAATGTAAACTTGGCTACACAGGAACTGAATTCCAAAACAGAACAGGGTCTCAAATTTAGAAAACCAACTTATGCTTGCTTAAGGGGAAAGGTGAGTTGGGGTGCTGCATAAAACCAGAGATTGAAATGAGCACAGATAAAGTTCCTTAAGCCAAATATGGAATAGACAAGAGCTACTCCTTGCTCAACGAAATGGACTCAACACCGCATATTAAATGCCTAAGAAGGTATCTGACTAGTAAGTATCATAAAACCTATGGATTGCTATGTCTCCAAAAGAGAATCAAGCATGTGCACAGGGGCATAAACACAGCAGTGATAGGATTGGAGAGGTTCAGTGAGCAAATGAAGACCCTTTGAAGTCATATTGCATGGTACCCATTCCACGGGTCTCAACTCTCCAGGTTTAAGGTATTCTTCCTTCAGCTAAAACATGCATGTGGAATCTAGAGTATGATCAACCATGTAAACGGGAGACGTGTTCAAATATGTCTCAGTTATCCTCCCCTGGTACTCGGGTGCAACATTCCAAACGCTTTACTAACACTCTCCCGACTTGGAGAGTCAGTCCCTTTAACCTCCTGTTTGGCCCAGTTTGCAATTTCTGCGGAAGATGAACAGGAATAGCGAGAACCAATGAGAGACTAGCTGGAGGTGTCTGGACGTGCAAATTTAACTCTCATTTCCCACCAGGAAGAGGAATTAACCAAAGGCTCAGCGTGCCGTGCCGGAACCAGATTAGGGCCTGAAGCCATCCTGCGGTGTTGCGGCCAGTTCACAAGAAAGCGAGTTGAAGAAAGGAGATCAGGGGCACTGTAATTCACAAACCTTCAGAGTTATAAATGACAGCTATCGTCCAAAAATATACTGAAGTAAGGCTGCCAAGAGGACTTGAAAGCGGGGCAGAATTGCAGGAAACCGATTTCAGCAGGTAGACTGGAATTGCATTGAAAGCATAGGAAAAGAGGCAGAACGTCCACAATGATGCACTTGGCCAAAAAGGGCGTATGCGTTTTTTCCTGAATATATTCAGGAAAAAACGCATACGCCCTTTTTGGCCAACCAAGCAAACTTGCAAAGGAAATCTGCACTACAAAGAAGTCTCACTTCCCCCCGGTCAAAAGGGCCATCTGAAAAAAGTGTAAAATCCAGAAAGGCAGGACAGGCCATGGAGAACTGGGAGCCTTGTTATGCTGATGGGCGGGATGTAAATTGCCAACAGACACTCGGGAGAAGTGTATGGTGTTTCCTGAAACATCTAAAAAACAAAGCAACAGAGCCTAGGGCACTTCCACTTATGGTCCTATAGCTTAGGGAAATTAAAATCAAAAAGACACAGCCACCCCAAAGTTTGGGACGCCTCTGTTTACAAGAACCTCGTTTACGGTACAAGTTCAACATTGCAGAAAGTGAAAAATGGATAAAGAATTTGTGGTATTTACTTACAAAGCAATGTCACTCAGCAATGAAATCTATGTCATCAGGCCCTTAGCAGCACAATGAGTTGATTCAGGTATGAGATTCTAACTGAAATAAGTCACACAGAAAAAGAAATATCATAAGATATCAGTAATACACGGAATGTAAACTTGGCTACACAGGAACTGAATTACAGAACAGAACAGGGTCTCAAATTTAGAAAACCAACATATGTTTGCTTAAGGGGAAAGGTGAGTTGGGGTGCTGCATAAAACCAGAGATTGAAATGAGCACAGATAAAGTTCCTTAAGCCAAATATGGAATAGACAAGAGCTACTCCTTGCTCAACGAAATGGACTCAACACCGCATATTAAACGCCTAAGAATGTACCTGACTAGTAAGTATCTTAAAACCTATGGATTGCTATGTCTCCAAAAGAGAATCAAGCATGTGTCCAGGGGCATAAACGCAGCAGTGATAGGATTGGAGAGGTTTGGTGAGCAAATGAAGACCCTTTGAAGTCATATTGCATGGTACCCATTCCACGGGTCTCAACTCTCCAGGTTTAAGGTATTCTTCCTTCAGCTAAAACATGCATGTGGAACCCAGAGTATGATCAACCATGTGAACGGGAGACGTGTTCAAATATGTCTCAGTTTTCCTCCCCTGGTACTCGGGTGCAACATTCCTGACGCTTTACTAACACTCTCCCCACTTGGAGAGTCAGCGCCTTTAACCTCCTGTTTGGCCCAGTTTGCAATTTCTGCGGAAGATGAACAGGAATAGGGAGAACCAATGAGAGACTAGCTGGAGGTGTCTGGACGGGCAAATTTAACTCTCATTTCCCACCAGGAAGAGGAAATAACCAAAGGCTCAGCGTGCCGTGCCGGAACCAGATTAGGGCCTGAAGCCATCCTGCGGTGTTGCGGCCAGCTCAAAAGAAAGCGAATTGAAGAAAGGAGCTCAGGGGCATTGTAATTCACAAACCTGCAGAGTTATAAATGACAGCTATCGTCCAAAAATATACTGAAGTAAGGCTGCCAAGAGGACTTGAAAGCGGGGCAGAATTGCAGGAAACCGATTTCAGGAGGTAGACTGGAATTGCATTGAAAGCATAGGAAAAGAGGCAGAACGTCCACAATGATGCACTTGGCCAAAAAGGGCGTATGCGTTTTTTCCTGAATATATTCAGGAAAAAACGCATACGCCCTTTTTGGCAACCAAGCAAACTTGCAAAGGAAATCTGCACTACAATGAAGTCTCACTTCCCCCCGCTCAAAAGGGCCATCTGAAAAAAGTGTAAAATCCAGAAAGGCAGGACAGGCCATGGAGAACTGGGAGCCTTGTTATGCTGATGGGCGGGATGTAAATTGCCAACAGACACTCGGGAGTAGTGTATGGTGTTTCCTTAAACATCTAAAAAACAAAGCAACAGAGCCTAGGGCACTTCCACTTATGGTCCTATAGCTTAGGGAAATTAAAATCAAAAAGACACAGCCACCCCAAAGTTTGGGACGCCTCTGTTTACAAGAACCTCATTTACAGTACAAGTTCAACACTGCAGAAAGTGAAAAATGGATAAAGAAGTTGTGGTATTTACTTACAAAGCAATATCACTCAGCAATGAAATCTATGTCATCAGGCCCTTAGCAGCACAATGAGTTGATTCAGGTATGATGATTCTAACTGAAATAAGTCACACAGAAAAAGAAATATCATAAGATATCAGTAATACACGGAATGTAAAGTTGGCTACACAGGAACTGAATTACAGAACAGAACAGGGTCTCAAATTTAGAAAACCAACTTATGCTTGCTTAAGGGGAAAGGTGAGTTGGGGTGCTGCATAAAACCAGAGATTGAAATGAGCACAGATAAAGTTCCTTAAGCCAAATATGGAATAGACAAGAGCTACTCCTTGCTCAACGAAATGGACTGAACACCCCATATTAAACGCGTAAGAATGTACCTGACTAGTAAGTATCTTAAAACCTATGGATTGCTATGTCTCCAAAAGAGAATCAAGCGTGTGTACAGGGGCATAAACGCAGCAGTGATAGGATTGGATAGGTTCGGTGAGCAAATGAAGACCCTTTGAAGTCATATTGCATGGTACCCATTCCACGGGTCTCAACTCTCCAGGTTTAAGGTATTCTTCCTTCAGCTAAAACATGCATGTGGAACCCAGAGTATGATCAACCGTGTGAACGGGAGACGTGTTCAAATATGTCTCAGTTTTGGTCCCCTGGTACTCGGGTGCAACATTCCTGATGCTTTACTAACACTCTCCCCACTTGGAGAGTCAGTACCTTTAACCTCCTGTTTGGCCCAGTTTGCAATTTCTGCGGAAGATGAACAGGAATAGGGAGAACCAATGAGAGACTAGCTGGAGGTGTCTGGACGGGCAAATTTAACTCTCATTTCCCACCAGGAAGAGGAAATAACCAAAGGCTCAGCATGCCGTGCCGGAACCAGATTAGGGCCTGAAGCCATCCTGCGGTGTTGCGGCCAGCTCAAAAGAAAGCGAGTTGAAGAAAGGAGCTCAGGGGCACTGTAATTCACAAACCTGCAGAGTCATAAATGACAGCTATCGTCCAAAAATATACTGAAGTAAGGCTGCCAAGAGGACTTGAAAGCGGGGCAGAATTGCAGGAAACCGATTTCAGGAGGTAGACTGGAATTGCATTGAAAGCATAGGAAAAGAGGCAGAACGTCCACAATGATGCACTTGGCCAAAAAGGGCGTATGCGTTTTTTCCTGAATATATTCAGGAAAAAACGCATACGCCCTTTTTGGCCAACCAAGCAAGGTTGCAAAGGAAATCTGCACTACAATGATGTCTCACTTCCCCCCGGGCAAAAGGGCCATCTGAAAAAAGTGTAAAATCCAGAAAGGCAGGACAGGCCATGGAGAACTGGGAGCCTTGTTATGCTGATGGGCGGGATGTAAATTGCCAACAGACACTTGGGAGAAGTGTATGGTGTTTCCTGAAATATCTAAAAAACAAAGCAACAGAGCCTAGGGCACATCCACTTATGGTCCTATAGCTTAGGGAAATTAAAATCAAAAAGACACAGCCACCCCAAAGTTTGGGACGCCTCTGTTTACAAGAACCTCGTTTACAGTACAAGTTCAACATCGCAGAAAGTGAAAAATGGATAAAGAAGTTGTGGTATTTACTTACAAAGCAATATCACTCAGCAATGAAATCTATGTCATCAGGCCCTTAGCAGCACAATGAGTTGATTCAGATATGATGATTCTAACTGAAACAAGTCACACAGAAAAAAGAAATATCATAAGATATCAGTAATACACGGAATGTAAACTTGGCTACACAGGAACTGAATTACAGAACAGAACCGGGTCTCAAATTTAGAAAACCAACTTATGTTTGCTTAAGGGGAAAGGTGAGTTGGGGTGCTGCATAAAACCAGAGATTGAAATGAGCACAGATAAAGTTCCTTAAGCCAAATATGGAATAGACAAGAGCTACTCCTTGCTCAACGAAATGGACTCAACACCCCATATTAAACGCCTAAGAATGTACCTGACTAGTAAGTATCTTAAAACCTATGGATTGCTATGTCTCCAAAAGAGAATCAAGCGTGTGTACAGGGGCATAAACGCAGCAGTGATAGGATTGGAGAGGTTCGGTGAGCAAATGAAGACCCTTTGAAGTCATATTGCATGGTACCCATTCCACGGGTCTCAACTCTCCAGGTTTAAGGTATTCTTCCTTCAGCTAAAACATGCATGTGGAACCCAGAGTATGATCAACCGTGTGAACGGGAGACGTGTTCAAATATGTCTCAGTTTTGGTCACCTGGTACTCGGGTGCAACATTCCTGATGCTTTACTAACACTCTCCCCACTTGGAGAGTCAGCGCCTTTAACCTCCTGTTTGGCCCAGTTTGCAATTTCTGCGGAAGATGAACAGGAATAGGGAGAACCAATGAGAGACTAGCTGGAGGTGTCTGGACGGGCAAATTTAACTCTCATTTCCCACCAGGAAGAGGAATTAACCAAAGGCTCAGCGTGCCGTGCCGGAACCAGATTAGGGCCTGAAGCCATCCTGCGGTGTTGCGGCCAGCTCAAAAGAAAGCGAGTTGAAGAAAGGAGCTCAGGGGCACTGTAATTCACAAACCTGCAGGGTTATAAATGACAGCTATCGTCCAAAAATATACTGAAGTAAGGCTGCCAAGAAGACTTGAAAGCGGGGCAGAATTGCAGGAAACCGATTTCAGGAGGTAGACTGGAATTGCATTGAAAGCATAGGAAAAGAGGCAGAACGTCCACAATGATGCACTTGGCCAAAAAGTGCGTATGCGTTTTTTCCTGAATATATTCAGGAAAAAACGCATACGCCCTTTTTGGCCAACCAAGCAAGCTTGCAAAGGAAATCTGCACTACAATGAAGTCTCACTTCCCCCCGGTCAAAAGGGCCATCTGAAAAAAGTGTAAAATCCAGAAAGGCAGGACAGGCCATGGAGAACTGGGAGCCTGGTTATGCTGTTGGGCGAGATGTAAATTGCCAACAGACACTCGGGAGAAGTGTATGTTGTTTCCTGAAACATCTAAAAAACAAAGCAACAGAGCCTAGGGCACTTCCACTTATGGTCCTATAGCTTAGGGAAATTAAAATCAAAAAGAAACAGCCACCCCAAATATTGGGACGCCTCTGTTTACAAGAACCTCGTTTACCGTACAAGTTCAATATCACAGAAAGTGAAAAATGGATAAAGAACTTTTGGTACTTACGTACAATGCAGTATCACTCAGCAATGAAATCTATGTCATCAGGCCCGTAGCAGCATAATGAGTGGATTCAGGTACGATGATTCTAACTGAAATAAGTCACACAGAAAAAGAAACATCATAAGATATCACTAATACACGGAATGTAAACTTGGCTACACAGGAACTGAATTCCAAAACAGAACAGGGTCTCAAATTTAGAAAACCAACTTATGCTTGCTTAAGGGGAAAGGTGAGTTGGGGTGCTGCATAAAACCAGAGATTGAAATGAGCACAGATAAAGTTCCTTAAGCCAAATATGGAATAGACAAGAGCTACTCCTTGCTCAACGAAATGGACTCAACACCCCATATTAAACGCCTAAGAATGTACCTGACTAGTAAGTATCTTAAAACCTATGGATTGCTATGTCTCCAAAAGAGAATCAAGCGTGTGTACAGGGGCATAAACGCAGCAGTGATAGGATTGGAGAGGTTCGGTGAGCAAATGAAGACCCTTTGAAGTCATATTGCATGGTACCCATTCCACGGGTCTCAACTCTCCAGGTTTAAGGTATTCTTCCTTCAGCTAAAACATGCATGTGAAACCCAGAGTATGATCAACCGTGTGAACGGGAGACGTGTTCAAATATGTCTCAGTTTTGGTCCCCTGGTACTCGGGTGCAACATTCCTGACGCTTTACTAACACTCTCCCCACTTGGAGAGTCAGCGCCTTTAACCTCCTGTTTGGCCCAGTTTGCAATATCTGCGGAAGATGAACAGGAATAGGGAGAACCAATGAGAGACTAGCTGGAGGTGTCTGGACGGGCAAATTTAACTCTCATTTCCCACCAGGAAGAGGAAATAACCAAAGGCTCAGCGTGCCGTGCCGGAAACAGATTAGGGCCTGAAGCCATCCTGCGGTGTTGCGGCCAGGTCACAAGAAAGCGAGTTGAAGAAAGGAGCTCAGGGGCACTGTAATTCACAAACCTGCAGAGTTATAAATGACAGCTATCGTCCAAAAATATACTGAAGTAAGGCTGCCAAGAGGACTTGAAAGCGGGGCAGAATTGCAGGAAACCGATTTCAGGAGGTAGACTGGAATTGCATTGAAAGCATAGGAAAAGAGGCAGAACGTCCACAATGATGCACTTGGCCAAAAAGGGCGTATGCGTTTTTTCCTGAATATATTCAGGAAAAAACGCATACGCCCTTTTTGGCCAACCAAGCAAGCTTGCAAAGGAAATCTGCACTACAATGAAGTCTCACTTCCCCCCGGTCAAAAGGGCCATCTGAAAAAAGTGTAAAATCCAGAAAGGCAGGACAGGTCATGGAGAACTGGGAGCCTTGTTATGCTGATGGGCGGGATGTAAATTGCCAACAGACACTCGGGAGAAGTGTATGGTGTTTCCTGAAACATCTAAAAAACAAAGCAACAGAGCCTAGGGCACTTCCACTTATGGTCCTATAGCTTAGGGAAATTAAAATCAAAAAGACACAGCCACCCCAAAGTTTCGGACGCCTCTGTTTACAAGAACCTCGTTTACAGTACAAGTTCAACATCGCAGAAAGTGAAAAATGGATAAAGAAGTTGTGGTATTTACTTACAAAGCAATATCACTCAGCAATGAAATCTATGTCATCAGGGCCGTAGCAGCACAATGAGTTGATTCAGGTATGATGATTCTAACTGAAATAAGTCACACAGAAATAGAAACATCATAAGATATCACTAATACACGGAATGTAAACTTGTCTACACAAGAACTGAATTACAGAACAGGGTCTCAAATTTAGAAAACCAACTTATGTTTGCTTAACGGTAAAGGTGAGTTGGGGTGCTGCATGAAACCAGAGATTGAAATGAGCACAGATAAAGTTCCTTAAGCCAAATATGAAATAGACAAGAGCTACTCCTTGCTCAACGAAATGGACGCAACACCCCATATTAAACGCCTAAGAATGTACCGGACTAGTAAGTATCTTAAAACCTATGGATTGCTATGTCTCCAAAAGAGAATCAAGCGTGTGTACAGGGGCATAAATGCAGCAGTGATAGGATTGGAGAGGTTCGGTTAGCAAACGAAGACCCTTTGAAGTCATATTGCATGGTACCCATTCCACGGGTTTCAACTACCCAGGTTTAAGGTATTCTTCCTTCAGCTAAAACATGCATGTGGAACCTAGAGTATGATCATCCCTGTGATCGGGAGACGTGTTCAAATATGTCTCAGTTTTCGTACCCTGGTACTCGGGTGCAACATTCCACACGCTTTATTAACACTCTCCCGACTTGGAGAGTCAGTCCCTTTAACCTCCTGTTTGGCCCAGTTTGCAATTTCTGCGGAAGATGAACAGGAATAGCGAGAACCAATGAGAGACTAGCTGGAGGTGTCTGGACGGGCAAATTTAACTCTCATTTCCCACCAGGAAGAGGAAATAACCAAAGGCTCAGCGTGCCGTGCCGGAACCAGATTAGGGCCTGAAGCCATCCTGTGGTGTTGCGGCCAGCTCAAAAGAAAGCGAGTTGAAGAAAGGAGCTCAGGGGCACTGTAATTCACAAACCTGCAGAGTTATAAATGACAGCTATCGTCCAAAAATATACTGAAGTAAGGCTGCCAAGAGGACTTGAAAGCGGGGCAGAATTGCAGGAAACCGATTTCAGGAGGTAGACTGGAATTGCATTGAAAGCATAGGAAAAGAGGCAGAACGTCCACAATGATGCACTTGGCCAAAAAGGGCGTATGCGTTTTTTCCTGAATATATTCAGGAAAAAACGCATACGCCCTTTTTGGCCAACCAAGCAAGCTTGCAAAGGAAATCTGCACTACAATGAAGTCTCACTTCCCCCCGGTCAAAAGGGCCATCTGAAAAAAGTGTAAAATCCAGAAAGGCAGGACAGGCCATGGAGAACTGGGAGCCTTGTTATGCTGATGGGCGGGATGTAAATTGCCAACAGACACTCGGGAGAAGTGTATGGTGTTTCCTGAAACATCTAAAAAACAAAGCAACAGAGCCTAGGGCACTTCCACTTATGGTCCTATAGCTTAGGGAAATTAAAATCAAAAAGACACAGCCACCCCAAAGTTTGGGACGCCTCTGTTTACAAGAACCTCGTTTACAGTACAAGTTCAACATCACAGAAAGTGAAAAATGGATAAAGAAGTTGTGGTATTTACTTACAAAGCAATATCACTCAGCAATGAAATCTATGTCATCAGGCCCGTAGCAGCACAATGAGTTGATTCAGGTATGATGATACTAACTGAAATAAGTCACACAGAAAAAGAAACATCATAAGATATCACTAATACACGGAATGTAAACTTGGCTACACAAGAACTGAATTACAGAACAGAACAGGGTCTCAAATTTAGAAAACCAACTTATGTTTGCTTAAGGGTAAAGGTGAGTTGGGGTGCTGCATGAAACCAGAGATTGAAATGAGCACAGATAAAGTTCCTTAAGCCAAATATGAAATAGACAAGAGCTACTCCTTGCTCAACGAAATGGACGCAACACCCCATATTAAACGCCTAAGAATGTACCGGACTAGTAAGTATCTTAAAACCTATGGATTGCTATGTCTCCAAAAGAGAATCAAGCGTGTGTACAGGGGCATAAATGCAGCAGTGATAGGATTGGAGAGGTTCGGTTAGCAAACGAAGACCCTTTGAAGTCATATTGCATGGTACCCATTCCACGGGTTTCAACTACCCAGGTTTAAGGTATTCTTCCTTCAGCTAAAACATGCATGTGGAACCTAGAGTATGATCATCCCTGTGATCGGGAGACGTGTTCAAATATGTCTCAGTTTTCGTACCCTGGTACTCGGGTGCAACATTCCACACGCTTTATTAACACTCTCCCGACTTGGAGAGTCAGTCCCTTTAACCTCCTGTTTGGCCCAGTTTGCAATTTCTGCGGAAGATGAACAGGAATAGCGAGAACCAATGAGAGACTAGCTGGAGGTGTCTGGACGGGCAAATTTAACTCTCATTTCCCACCAGGAAGAGGAAATAACCAAAGGCTCAGCGTGCCGTGCCGGAACCAGATTAGGGCCTGAAGCCATCCTGTGGTGTTGCGGCCAGCTCAAAAGAAAGCGAGTTGAAGAAAGGAGCTCAGGGGCACTGTAATTCACAAACCTGCAGAGTTATAAATGACAGCTATCGTCCAAAAATATACTGAAGTAAGGCTGCCAAGAGGACTTGAAAGCGGGGCAGAATTGCAGGAAACCGATTTCAGGAGGTAGACTGGAATTGCATTGAAAGCATAGGAAAAGAGGCAGAACGTCCACAATGATGCACTTGGCCAAAAAGGGCGTATGCGTTTTTTCCTGAATATATTCAGGAAAAAACGCATACGCCCTTTTTGGCCAACCAAGCAAGCTTGCAAAGGAAATCTGCACTACAATGAAGTCTCACTTCCCCCCGGTCAAAAGGGCCATCTGAAAAAAGTGTAAAATCCAGAAAGGCAGGACAGGCCATGGAGAACTGGGAGCCTTGTTATGCTGATGGGCGGGATGTAAATTGCCAACAGACACTCGGGAGAAGTGTATGGTGTTTCCTGAAACATCTAAAAAACAAAGCAACAGAGCCTAGGGCACTTCCACTTATGGTCCTATAGCTTAGGGAAATTAAAATCAAAAAGACACAGCCACCCCAAAGTTTGGGACGCCTCTGTTTACAAGAACCTCGTTTACAGTACAAGTTCAACATCACAGAAAGTGAAAAATGGATAAAGAAGTTGTGGTATTTACTTACAAAGCAATATCACTCAGCAATGAAATCTATGTCATCAGGCCCGTAGCAGCACAATGAGTTGATTCAGGTATGATGATACTAACTGAAATAAGTCACACAGAAAAAGAAACATCATAAGATATCACTAATACACGGAATGTAAACTTGGCTACACAAGAACTGAATTACAGAACAGAACAGGGTCTCAAATTTAGAAAACCAACTTATGTTTGCTTAAGGGTAAAGGTGAGTTGGGGTGCTGCATGAAACCAGAGATTGAAATGAGCACAGATAAAGTTCCTTAAGCCAAATATGAAATAGACAAGAGCTACTCCTTGCTCAACGAAATGGACGCAACACCCCATATTAAACGCCTAAGAATGTACCGGACTAGTAAGTATCTTAAAACCTATGGATTGCTATGTCTCCAAAAGAGAATCAAGCGTGTGTACAGGGGCATAAACGCAGCAGTGATAGGATTGGAGAGGTTCGGTGAGCAAACGAAGACCCTTTGAAGTCATATTGCATGGTACCCATTCCACGGGTTTCAACTACCCAGGTTTAAGGTATTCTTCCTTCAGCTAAAACATGCATGTGGAACCTAGAGTATGATCATCCCTGTGATCGGGAGACGTGTTCAAATATGTCTCAGTTTTCGTACCCTGGTACTCGGGTGCAACATTCCAGACGCTTTATTAACACTCTCCCGACTTGGAGAGTCAGTCCCTTTAACCTCCTGTTTGGCCCAGTTTGCAATTTCTGCGGAAGATGAACAGGAATAGCGAGAACCAATGAGAGACTAGCTGGAGGTGTCTGGACGGGCAAATTTAACTCTCATTTCCCACCAGGAAGAGGAAATAACCAAAGGCTCAGCGTGCCGTGCCGGAACCAGATTAGGGCCTGAAGCCATCCTGCGGTGTTGCGGCCAGCTCAAAAGAAAGCGAGTTGAAGAAAGGAGCTCAGGGGCACTGTAATTCACAAACCTGCAGAGTTATAAATGACAGCTATCGTCCAAAAATATACTGAAGTAAGGCTGCCAAGAGGACTTGAAAGCGGGGCAGAATTGCAGGAAACCGATTTCAGGAGGTAGACTGGAATTGCATTGAAAGCATAGGAAAAGAGGCAGAACGTCCACAATGATGCACTTGGCCAAAAAGGGCGTATGCGTTTTTTCCTGAATATATTCAGGAAAAAACGCATACGCCCTTTTTGGCCAACCAAGCAAGCTTGCAAAGGAAATCTGCACTACAATGAAGTCTCACTTCCCCCCGGTCAAAAGGGCCATCTGAAAAAAGTGTAAAATCCAGAAAGGCAGGACAGGCCATGGAGAACTGGGAGCCTTGTTATGCTGATGGGCGGGATGTAAATTGCCAACAGACACTCGGGAGAAGTGTATGGTGTTTCCTGAAACATCTAAAAAACAAAGCAACAGAGCCTAGGGCACTTCCACTTATGGTCCTATAGCTTAGGGAAATTAAAATCAAAAAGACACAGCCACCCCAAAGTTTGGGACGCCTCTGTTTACAAGAACCTCGTTTACAGTACAAGTTCAACATCGCAGAAAGTGAAAAATGGATAAAGAAGTTGTGGTATTTACTTACAAAGCAATATCACTCAGCAATGAAATCTATGTCATCAGGCCCGTAGCAGCACAATGAGTGGATTCAGGTATGATGATACTAACTGAAATAAGTCACACAGAAAAAGAAACATCATAAGATATCACTAATACACGGAATGTAAACTTGGCTACACAAGAACTGAATTACAGAACAGAACAGGGTCTCAAATTTAGAAAACCAACTTATGTTTGCTTAAGGGTAAAGGTGAGTTGGGGTGCTGCATGAAACCAGAGATTGAAATGAGCACAGATAAAGTTCCTTAAGCCAAATATGAAATAGACAAGAGCTACTCCTTGCTCAACGAAATGGACGCAACACCCCATATTAAACGCCTAAGAATGTACCGGACTAGTAAGTATCTTAAAACCTATGGATTGCTATGTCTCCAAAAGAGAATCAAGCGTGTGTACAGGGGCATAAACGCAGCAGTGATAGGATTGGAGAGGTTCGGTGAGCAAACGAAGACCCTTTGAAGTCATATTGCATGGTACCCATTCCACGGGTTTCAACTACCCAGGTTTAAGGTATTCTTCCTTCAGCTAAAACATGCATGTGGAACCTAGAGTATGATCATCCCTGTGATCGGGAGACGTGTTCAAATATGTCTCAGTTTTCGTACCCTGGTACTCGGGTGCAACATTCCAGACGCTTTACTAACACTCTCCCGACTTGGAGAGTCAGTCCCTTTAACCTCCTGTTTGGCCCAGTTTGCAATTTCTGCGGAAGATGAACAGGAATAGTGAGAACCAATGAGAGACTAGCTGGAGGTGTCTGGACGGGCAAATTTAACTCTCATTTCCCAACAGGAAGAGGAAATAACCAAAGGCTCAGCGTGCCGTGCCGGAACCAGATTAGGGCCTGAAGCCATCCTGCGGTGTTGCGGCCAGGTCACAAGAAAGCGAGTTGAAGAAAGGAGCTCAGGGGCACTGTAATTCACAAACCTGCAGAGTTATAAATGACAGCTATCGTCCAAAAATATACTGAAGTAAGGCTGCCAAGAGGACTTGAAAGCGGGGCAGAATTGCAGGAAACCGATTTCAGGAGGTAGACTGGAATTGCATTGAAAGCATAGGAAAAGAGGCAGAACGTCCACAATGATGCACTTGGCCAAAAAGGGCGTATGCGTTTTTACCTGAATATATTCAGGAAAAAACGCATACGCCCTTTTTGGCCAACCAAGCAAGCTTGCAAAGGAAATCTGCACTACAATGAAGTCTCACTTCCCCCCGGTCAAAAGGGCCATCTGAAAAAAGTGTAAAATCCAGAAAGGCAGGACAGGCCATGGAGAACTGGGAGCCTTGTTATGCTGATGGGCGGGATGTAAATTGCCAACAGCCACTCGGGAGAAGTGTATGGTGTTTCCTGAAACATCTAAAAAACAAAGCAACAGAGCCTAGGGCACTTCCACTTATGGTCCTATAGCTTAGGGAAATTAAAATCAAAAAGACACAGCCACCCCAAAGTTTGGGACGCCTCTGTTTACAAGAACCTCGTTTACAGTACAAGTTCAACATCGCAGAAAGTGAAAAATGGATAAAGAAGTTGTGGTATTTACTTACAAAGCAATATCACTCAGCAATGAAATCTATGTCATCAGGCCCTTAGCAGCACAATGAGTGGATTCAGGTATGATGATTCTAACTGAAATAAGTCACACAGAAAAAGAAACATCATAAGATATCAGTAATACACGGAATGTAAACTTGGCTACACAGGAACTGAATTACAGAACAGAACAGGGTCTCAAATTTAGAAAACCAACTTATGCTTGCTTAAGGGTAAAGGTGAGTTGGGGTGCTGCATAAAACCAGAGATTGAAATGAGCACAGATAAAGTTCCTTAAGCCAAATATGGAATAGACAAGAGCTACTCCTTGCTCAACGAAATGGACTCAACACCGCATATTAAACGCCTAAGAATGTACCTGACTAGTAAGTATCTTAAAACCTATGGATTGCTATGTCTCCGAAAGAGAATCAAGCATGTGTACAGGGGCATAAACGCAGCAGTGATAGGATTGGAGAGGTTCGGTGAGCAAATGAAGACCCTTTGAAGTCATATTGCATGGTACCCATTCCACGGGTTTCAACTACCCAGGTTTAAGGTATTCTACCTTCAGCTAAAACATGCATGTGGAAACTAGAGTATGATCAACCATGTGATCGGGAAACGTGTTCAAATATGTCTCAGTTTTCGTACCCTGGTACTCGGGTGCAACATTCCAGACGCTTTACTAACACCCTCCCGACTTGGAGAGTCAGTCCCTTTAACCTCCTGTTTGGCCCAGTTTGCAATTTCTGTGGAAGATGAACAGGAATAGCGAGAACCAATGAGAGACTAGCTGGAGGTGTCTGGACGGGCAAATTTAACTCTCATTTCCCACCAGGAAGAGGAATTAACCAAAGGCTCAGCTTGCCGTGCCGGAACCAGATTAGGGCCTGAAGCCATCCTGCGGTGTTGCGGCCAGCTCAAAAGAAAGCGAGTTGAAGAAAGGAGCTCAGGGGCACTGTAATTCACAAACCTGCAGACTTATAAATGACAGCTATCGTCCAAAAATATACTGAAGTAAGGCTGCCAAGAGGACTTGAAAGCGGGGCAGAATTGCAGGAAACCGATTTCAGGAGGTAGACTGGAATTGCATTGAAAGCATAGGAAAAGAGGCAGAACGTCCACAATGATGCACTTGGCCAAAAAGGGCGTATGTGTTTTTTCCTGAATATATTCAGGAAAAAACGCATACGCCCTTTTTGGCCAACCAAGCAAGCTTGCAAAGGAAATCTGCACTACAATGAAGTCTCACTTCCCCCCGGTCAAAAGGGCCATCTGAAAAAAGTGTAAAATCCAGAAAGGCAGGACAGGCCATGGAGAACTGGGAGCCTTGTTATGCTGATGGGCGGGATGTAAATTGCCAACAGACACTCGGGAGAAGTGTATGGTGTTTCCTGAAACATCTAAAAGCAACAGAGCCTAGGGCACTTCCACTTATGGTCCTATAGCTTAGGGAAATTAAAATCAAAAAGACACAGCCACCCCAAAGTTTGGGACGCCTCTGTTTACAAGAACCTCGTTTACAGTACAAGTTCAACATCGCAGAAAGTGAAAAATGGATAAAGAAGTTGTGGTATTTACTTACAAAGCAATATCACTCAGCAATGAAATCTATGTCATCAGGCCCTTAGCAGCACAATGAGTGGATTCAGGTATGATGATTCTAACTGAAATAAGTCACACAGAAAAAGAAACATCATAAGATATCAGTAATACACGGAATGTAAACTTGGCTCCACAGGAACTGAATTACAGAACAGAACAGGGTCTCAAATTTAGAAAACCAACTTATGCTTGCTTAAGGGGAAAGGTGAGTTGGGGTGCTGCATAAAACCAGAGATTGAAATGAGCACAGATAAAGTTCCTTAAGCCAAATATGGAATAGACAAGAGCTACTCCTTGCTCAACGAAATGGACTCAACACCGCATATTAAACGCCTAAGAATGTACCTGACTAGTAAGTATCTTAAAACCTATGGATTGCTATGTCTCCGAAAGAGAATCAAGCGTGTGTACAGGGGCATAAACGCAGCAGTGATAGGATTGGAGAGGTTCGGTGAGCAAATGAAGACCCTTTGAAGTCATATTGCATGGTACCCATTCCACGGGTTTCAACTACCCAGGTTTAAGGTATTCTACCTTCAGCTAAATCATGCATGTGGAAACTAGAGTATGATCAACCATGTGATCGGGAAACGTGTTCAAATATGTCTCAGTTTTCGTACCCTGGTACTCGGGTGCAACATTCCAGACGCTTTACTAACATCCTCCCGACTTGGAGAGTCAGTCCCTTTAACCTCCTGTTTGGCCCAGTTTGCAATTTCTGTGGAAGATGAACAGGAATAGCGAGAACCAATGAGAGACTAGCTGGAGGTGTCTGGACGGGCAAATTTAACTCTCATTTCCCACCAGGAAGAGGAATTAACCAAAGGCTCAGCTTGCCGTGCCGGAACAAGATTAGGGCCTGAAGCCATCCTGCGGTGTTGCGGCCAGCTCAAAAGAAAGCGAGTTGAAGAAAGGAGCTCAGGGGCACTGTAATTCACAAACATGCAGAGTTATAAATGACAGCTATCGTCCAAAAATATACTGAAGTAAGGCTGCCAAGAGGACTTGAAAACGGGGCAGAATTGCAGGAAACCGATTTCAGGAGGTAGACTGGAATTGCATTGAAAGCATAGGAAAAGAGGCAGAACGTCCACAATGATGCACTTGGCCAAAAAGGGCGTATGCGTTTTTTCCTGAATATATTCAGGAAAAAACGCATACGCCCTTTTTGGCCAACCAAGCAAGCTTGCAAAGGAAATCTGCACTACAATGAAGTCTCACTTCCCCCCAGTCAAAAGGGCCATCTGAAAAAAGTGTAAAATCCAGAAAGGCAGGACAGGCCATGGAGAACTGGGAGCCTTGTTATGCTGATGGGCGGGATGTAAATTGCCAACAGACACTCGGGAGAAGTGTATGGTGTTTCCTGAAACATCTAAAAAACAAAGCAACAGAGCCTAGGGCACTTCCATTTATGGTCCTATAGCTTAGAGAAATTAAAATCAAAAAGACACAGCCACCCCAAAGTTTGGGACGCCTCTGTTTACAAGAACCTCGTTTACCGTACAAGTTCAACATCGCAGAAAGTGAAAAATGGATAAAGAAGTTGTGGTACTTACGTACAATGCAGTATCACTCAACAATGAAATCTATGTCATCAGGCCCTTAGCAGCACAATGAGTGGATTCAGGTATGATGATTCTAACTGAAATAAGTCACACAGAAAAAGAAACATCATAAGATATCAGTAATACACGGAATGTAAACTTGGCTACACAGGAACTGAATTACAGAACAGGGTCTCAAATTTAGAAAACCAACTTATGCTTGCTTAAGGGGAAAGGTGAGTTGGGATGCTGCATAAAACCAGAGATTGAAATGAGCACAGATAAAGTTCCTTAAGCCAAATATGGAATAGACAAGAGCTACTCCTTGCTCAACGAAATGGACTCAACACCGCATATTAAACGCCTAAGAATGTACCTGACTAGTAAGTATCTTAAAACCTATGGATTGCTATGTCTCCGAAAGAGAATCAAGCATGTGTACAGGGGCATAAACACAGCAGTGATAGGATTGGAGAGGTTCGGTGAGCAAATGAAGACCCTTTGAAGTCATATTGCATGGTACCCATTCCACGGGTTTCAACTACCCAGGTTTAAGGTATTCTACCTTCAGCTAAAACATGCATGTGGAAACTAGAGTATGATGAACCATGTGATCGGGAAACGTGTTCAAATATGTCTCAGTTTTCGTACCCTGGTACTCGGGTGCAACATTTCAGACGCTTTACTAACACCCTCCCGACTTGGAGAGTCAGTCCCTTTAACCTCCTGTTTGGCCCAGTTTGCAATTTCTGTGGAAGATGAACAGGAATAGCGAGAACCAATGAGAGACTAGCTGGAGGTGTCTGGACGGGCAAATTTAACTCTCATTTCCCACCAGGAAGAGGAATTAACCAAAGGCTCAGCTTGCCGTGCCGGAACCAGATTAGGGCCTGAAGCCATCCTGCGGTGTTGCGGCCAGCTCAAAAGAAAGCGAGTTGAAGAAAGGAGCTCAGGGGCACTGTAATTCACAAACCTGCAGAGTTATAAATGACAGCTATCGTCCAAAAATATACTGAAGTAAGGCTGCCAAGAGGACTTGAAAGCGGGGCAGAATTGCAGGAAACCGATTTCAGGAGGTAGACTGGAATTGCATTGAAAGCATAGGAAAAGAGGCAGAACGTCCACAATGATGCACTTGGCCAAAAAGGGCGTATGCGTTTTTTCCTGAATATATTCAGGAAAAAACGCATACGCCCTTTTTGGCCAACCAAGCAAGCTTGCAAAGGAAATCTGCACTACAATGAAGTCTCACTTCCCCCCGGTCAAAAGGGCCATCTGAAAAAAGTGTAAAATCCAGAAAGGCAGGACAGGCCATGGAGAACTGGGAGCCTTGTTATGCTGATGGGCGGGATGTAAATTGCCAACAGACACTCGGGAGAAGTGTATGGTGTTTCCTGAAACATCTAAAAAACAAAGCAACAGAGCCTAGGGCACTTCCACTTATGGTCCTATAGCTTAGGGAAATTAAAATCAAAAAGACACAGCCACCCCAAAGTTTGGGACGCCTCTGTTTACAAGAACCTCATTTACCGTACAAGTTCAATATCACAGAAAGTGAAAAATGGATAAAGAAGTTGTGGTACTTACGTACAATGCAGTATCACTCAACAATGAAATCTATGTCATCAGGCCCGTAGCAGCATAATGAGTGGATTCAGGTACGATGATTCTAACTGAAATAAGTCACACAGAAAAAGAAACATCATAAGATATCACTAATACACAGAATGTAAACTTGGCTACACAGGAACTGAATTCCAAAACAGAACAGGGTCTCAAATTTAGAAAACCAACTTATGCTTGCTTAAGCGGAAAGGTGAGTTGGGGTGCTGCATAAAACCAGAGATTGAAATGAGCACAGATAAAGTTCCTTAAGCCAAATATGGAATAGACAAGAGCTACTCCTTGCTCAACAAAATGGACTCAACACCCCATATTAAATGCCTAAGAATGTACCTGACTAGTAAGTATCTTAAAACCTATGGATTGCTATGTCTCCAAAAGAGAATCAAGCGTCTGTACAGGGGGATAAACGCAGCAGTGATAGGATTGGAGAAGTTCGGTGAGCAAATGAAGACCCTTTGAAGTCATATTGCATGGTACCCATTACACGGGTCTCAACTCTCCAGGTTTAAGGTATTCTTCCTTCAGCTAAAACATGCATGTGGAACCCAGAGTATGATCAACCGTGTGAACGGGAGACGTGTTCAAATATGTCTCAGTTTTCCTCCCCTGGTACTCGGGTGCAACATTCCAGACGGTTTACTAACACCCTCCCGACTTGGAGAGTCAGTCCCTTTAACCTCCTGTTTGGCCCAGTTTGCAATTTCTGCGGAAGATGAACAGGAATAGCGAGAACCAATGAGAGACTAGCTGGAGGTGTCTGGACGGGCAAATTTAACTCTCATTTCCCACCAGGAAGAGGAATTAACCAAAGGCTCAGCTTGCCGTGCCGGAACCAGATTAGGGCCTGAAGCCATCCTGCGGTGTTGCGGCCAGCTCAAAAGAAAGCGAGTTGAAGAAAGGAGCTCAGGGGCACTGTAATTCACAAACCTGCAGAGTTATAAATGACAGCTATCGTCCAAAAATATACTGAAGTAAGGCTGCCAAGAGGACTTGAAAGCGGGGCAGAATTGCAGGAAACCGATTTCAGGAGGTAGACTGGAATTGCATTGAAAGCATAGGAAAAGAGGCAGAACGTCCACAATGATGCACTTGGCCAAAAAGGGCGTATGCGTTTTTTCCTGAATATATTCAGGAAAAAACGCATACGCCCTTTTTGGCCAACCAAGCAAGCTTGCAAAGGAAATCTGCACTACAATGAAGTCTCACTTCCCCCCGGTCAAAAGGGCCATCTGAAAAAAGTGTAAAATCCAGAAAGGCAGGACAGGCCATGGAGAACTGGGAGCCTTGTTATGCTGATGGGCGGGATGTAAATTGCCAACAGACACTCGGGAGAAGTGTATGGTGTTTCCTGAAACATCTAAAAAACAAAGCAACAGAGCCTAGGGCACTTCCACTTATGGTCCTATAGCTTAGGGAAATTAAAATCAAAAAGACACAGCCACCCCAAAGTTTGGGACGCCTCTGTTTACAAGAACCTCATTTACCGTACAAGTTCAATATCACAGAAAGTGAAAAATGGATAAAGAAGTTGTGGTACTTACGTACAATGCAGTATCACTCAACAATGAAATCTATGTCATCAGGCCCGTAGCAGCATAATGAGTGGATTCAGGTACGATGATTCTAACTGAAATAAGTCACACAGAAAAAGAAACATCATAAGATATCACTAATACACAGAATGTAAACTTGGCTACACAGGAACTGAATTCCAAAACAGAACAGGGTCTCAAATTTAGAAAACCAACTTATGCTTGCTTAAGCGGAAAGGTGAGTTGGGGTGCTGCATAAAACCAGAGATTGAAATGAGCACAGATAAAGTTCCTTAAGCCAAATATGGAATAGACAAGAGCTACTCCTTGCTCAACAAAATGGACTCAACACCCCATATTAAATGCCTAAGAATGTACCTGACTAGTAAGTATCTTAAAACCTATGGATTGCTATGTCTCCAAAAGAGAATCAAGCGTCTGTACAGGGGGATAAACGCAGCAGTGATAGGATTGGAGAAGTTCGGTGAGCAAATGAAGACCCTTTGAAGTCATATTGCATGGTACCCATTACACGGGTCTCAACTCTCCAGGTTTAAGGTATTCTTCCTTCAGCTAAAACATGCATGTGGAACCCAGAGTATGATCAACCGTGTGAACGGGAGACGTGTTCAAATATGTCTCAGTTTTCCTCCCCTGGTACTCGGGTGCAACATTCCAGACGGTTTACTAACACCCTCCCGACTTGGAGAGTCAGTCCCTTTAACCTCCTGTTTGGCCCAGTTTGCAATTTCTGCGGAAGATGAACAGGAATAGCGAGAACCAATGAGAGACTAGCTGGAGGTGTCTGGACGGGCAAATTTAACTCTCATTTCCCACCAGGAAGAGGAATTAACCAAAGGCTCAGCTTGCCGTGCCGGAACCAGATTAGGGCCTGAAGCCATCCTGCGGTGTTGCGGCCAGCTCAAAAGAAAGCGAGTTGAAGAAAGGAGCTCAGGGGCACTGTAATTCACAAAACTGCAGAGTTATAAATGACAGCTATCGTCCAAAAATATACTGAAGTAAGGCTGCCAAGAGGACTTGAAAGCGGGGCAGAATTGCAGGAAACAGATTTCAGGAGGTAGACTGGAATTGCATTGAAAGCATAGGAAAAGAGGCAGAACGTCCACAATGATGCACTTGGCCAAAAAGGGCGTATGCGTTTTTTCCTGAATATATTCAGGAAAAAACGCATACGCCCTTTTTGGCCAACCAAGCAAGCTTGCAAAGGAAATCTGCACTACAATGAAGTCTCACTTCCCCCCGGTCAAAAGGGCCATCTGAAAAAAGTGTAAAATCCAGAAAGGCAGGACAGGCCATGGAGAACTGGGAGCCTTGTTATGCTGTTGGGCGGGATGTAAATTGCCAACAGACACTCGGGAGAAGTGTATGGTGTTTCCTGAAACATCTAAAAAACAAAGCAACAGAGCCTAGGGCACTTCCACTTATGGTCCTATAGCTTAGGGAAATTAAAATCAAAAAGACACAGCCACCCCAAAGTTTGGGACGCCTCTGTTTACAAGAACCTCATTTACCGTACAAGTTCAATATCACAGAAAGTGAAAAATGGATAAAGAAGTTGTGGTACTTACGTACAATGCAGTATCACTCAACAATGAAATCTATGTCATCAGGCCCGTAGCAGCATAATGAGTGGATTCAGGTACGATGATTCTACCTGAAATAAGTCACACAGAAAAAGAAACATCATAAGATATCACTAATACACAGAATGTAAACTTGGCTACACAGGAACTGAATTACAGAACAGAACAGGGTCTCAAATTTAGAAAACCAACTTATGCTTGCTTAAGGGTAAAGGTGAATTGGGGTGCTGCATAAAACCAGAGATTGAAATGAGCACAGATAAAGTTCCTTAAGCCAAATATGGAATAGACAAGAGCTACTCCTTGCTCAACGAAATGGACTCAACACCCCATATTAAACGCCTAAGAATGTACGTGACTAGTAAGTATCTTAAAACCTATGGATTGCTATGTCTCCGAAAGAGAATCAAGCATGTGTACAGGGGCATAAACGCAGCAGTGATAGGATTGGAGAGGTTCGGTGAGCAAATGAAGACCCTTTGAAGTCATATTGCATAGTACCCATTCCACGGGTTTCAACTACCCACGTTTAAGGTATTCTTCCTTCAGCTAAAACATGCATGTGGAACCTAGAGTACGATCAACCATGTGATCGGGAAACGTGTTCAAATATGTCTCAGTTTTCGTACCCTGGTACTCGGGTGCAACATTCCAGACGCTTTACTAACACCCTCCCGACTTGGAGAGTCAGTCCCTTTAACCTCCTGTTTGGCCCAGTTTGCAATTTCTGCGGAAGATGAACAGGAATAGCGAGAACCAATGAGAGACTAGCTGGAGGTGTCTGGACGGGCAAATTTAACTCTCATTTCCCACCAGGAAGAGGAATTAACCAAAGGCTCAGCGTGCCGTGCCGGAACCAGATTAGGGCCTGAAGCCATCCTGCGGTGTTGCGGCCAGGTCACAAGAAAGCGAGTTGAAGAAAGGAGCTCAGGGGCACTGTAATTCACAAACCTGCAGAGTTATAAATGACAGCTATCGTCCAAAAATATACTGAAGTAAGGCTGCCAAGAGGACTTGAAAGCGGGGCAGAATTGCAGGAAACCGATTTCAGGAGGTAGACTGGAATTGCATTGAAAGCATAGGAAAAGAGGCAGAACGTCCACAATGATGCACTTGGCCAAAAAGGGCGTATGCGTTTTTTCCTGAATATATTCAGGAAAAAACGCATACACCCTTTTTGGCCAACCAAGCAAGCTTGCAAAGGAAATCTGCACTACAATGAAGTCTCACTTCCCCCCGGTCAAAAGGGCCATCTGAAAAAAGTGTAAAATCCAGAAAGGCAGGACAGGCCATGGAGAACTGGGAGCCTTGTTATGCTGATGGGCGGGATGTAAATTGCCAACAGACACTCGGGAGAAGTGTACGGTGTTTCCTGAAACATCTAAAAAACAAAGCAACAGAGCCTAGGGCACTTCCACTTATGGTCCTATAGCATAGGGAAATTAAAATAAAAAAGACACAGCCACCCCAAAGTTTGGGACGCCTCTGTTTACAAGAACCTCGTTTACAGTACAAGTTCAACATCGCAGAAAGTGAAAAATGGATAAAGAAGTTGTGGTATTTACTTACAAAGCAATATCACTCAGCAATGAAATCTATGTCATCAGGCCCTTAGCAGCACAATGAGTGGATTCAGGTATGATGATTCTAACTGATATAAGTCACACAGAAAAAGAAACATCATAAGATATCAGTAATACACGGAATGTAAACTTGGCTACACAGGAACTGAATTACAGAACAGAACAGGGTCTCAAATTTAGAAAACCAACTTATGCTTGCTTAAGGGTAAAGGTGAGTTGGGGTGCTGCATAAAACCAGAGATTGAAATGAGCACAGATAAAGTTCCTTAAGCCAAATATGGAATAGACAAGAGCTACTCCTTGCTCAACGAAATGGACTCAACACCGCATATTAAACGCCTAAGAATGTACCTGACTAGCAAGTATCTTAAAACCTATGGATTGCTATGTCTCCGAAAGAGAATCAAGCATGTGTACAGGGGCATAAATGCAGCAGTGATAGGATTGGAGAGGTTCGGTGAGCAAATGAAGACCCTTTGAAGTCATATTGCATAGTACCCATTCCACGGGTTTCAACTACCCAGGTTTAAGGTATTCTACCTTCAGCTAAAACATGCATGTGGAAACTAGAGTATGATCAACCATGTGATCGGGAAACGTGTTCAAATATGTCTCAGTTTTCGTACCCTGGTACTCGGGTGCAACATTCCAGACGCTTTACTAACACCCTCCCGACTTGGAGAGTCAGTCCCTTTAACCTCCTGTTTGGCCCAGTTTGCAATTTCTGTGGAAGATGAACAGGAATAGTGAGAACCAATGAGAGACTAGCTGGAGGTGTCTGGACGGGCAAATTTAACTCTCATTTCCCACCAGGAAGAGGAATTAACCAAAGGCTCAGCTTGCCGTGCCGGAACCAGATTAGGGCCTGAAGCCATCCTGCGGTGTTGCGGCCAGCTCAAAAGAAAGCGAGTTGAAGAAAGGAGCTCAGGGGCACTGTAATTCACAAACCTGCAGACTTATAAATGACAGCTATCATCCAAAAATATACTGAAGTAAGGCTGCCAAGAGGACTTGAAAGCGGGGCAGAATTGCAGGAAACCGATTTCAGGAGGTAGACTGGAATTGCATTGAAAGCATAGGAAAAGAGGCAGAACGTCCACAATGATGCACTTGGCCAAAAAGGGCGTATGCGTTTTTTCCTGAATATATTCAGGAAAAAACGCATACGCCCTTTTTGGCCAACCAAGCAAGCTTGCAAAGGAAATCTGCACTACAATGAAGTCTCACTTCCCCCCGGTCAAAAGGGCCATCTGAAAAAAGTGTAAAATCCAGAAAGGCAGGACAGGCCATGGAGAACTGGGAGCCTTGTTATGCTGATGGGCGGGATGTAAATTGCCAACAGACACTCGGGAGAAGTGTATGGTGTTTCCTGAAACATCTAAAAAACAAAGCAACAGAGCCTAGGGCACTTCCACTTATGGTCCTATAGCTTAGGGAAATTAAAATCAAAAAGACACAGCCACCCCAAAGTTTGGGATGCCTCTGTTTACAAGAACCTCATTTACCGTACAAGTTCAATATCACAGAAAGTGAAAAATGGATAAAGAAGTTGTGGTACTTACGTACAATGCAGTATCACTCAACAATGAAATCTATGTCATCAGGCCCGTAGCAGCATAATGAGTGGATTCAGGTATGATGATTCTAACTGAAATAAGTCACACAGAAAAAGAAACATCATAAGATATCACTAATACACAGAATGTAAACTTGGCTACACAGGAACTGAATTCCAAAACAGAACAGGGTCTCAAATTTAGAAAACCAACTTATGCTTGCTTAAGGGGAAAGGTGAGTTGGGGTGCTGCATAAAACCAGAGATTGAAATGAGCACAGATAAAGTTCCTTAAGCCAAATATGGAATAGACAAGAGCTACTCCTTGCTCAACGAAATGGACTCAACACCCCATATTAAATGCCTAAGAATGTACCTGACTAGTAAGTATCTTAAAACCTATGGATTGCTATGTCTCCAAAAGAGAATCAAGCGTCTGTACAGGGGGATAAACGCAGCAGTGATAGGATTGGAGAAGTTCGGTGAGCAAATGAAGACCCTTTGAAGTCATATTGCATGGTACCCATTACACGGGTCTCAACTCTCCAGGTTTAAGGTATTCTTCCTTCAGCTAAAACATGCATGTGGAACCCAGAGTATGATCAACCGTGTGAACGGGAGACGTGTTCAAATATGTCTCAGTTTTCCTCCCCTGGTACTCGGGTGCAACATTCCAGACGCTTTACTAACACCCTCCCGACTTGGAGAGTCAGTCCCTTTAACCTCCTGTTTGGCCCAGTTTGCAATTTCTGCGGAAGATGAACAGGAATAGCGAGAACCAATGAGAGACTAGCTGGAGGTGTCTGGACGGGCAAATTTAACTCTCATTTCCCACCAGGAAGAGGAATTAACCAAAGGCTCAGCATGCCGTGCCAGAACCAGATTAGGGCCTGAAGCCATCCTGCGGTGTTGCGGCCAGCTCAAAAGAAAGCGAGTTGAAGAAAGGAGCTCAGGGGCACTGTAATTCACAAACCTGCAGAGTTATAAATGACAGCTATCGTCCAAAAATATACTGAAGTAAGGCTGCCAAGAGGACTTGAAAGCGGGGCAGAATTGCAGGAAACCGATTTCAGGAGGTAGACTGGAATTGCATTGAAAGCATAGGAAAAGAGGCAGAACGTCCACAATGATGCACTTGGCCAAAAAGGGCGTATGCGTTTTTTCCTGAATATATTCAGGAAACAACGCATACGCCCTTTTTGGCCAACCAAGCAAGCTTGCAAAGGAAATCTGCACTACAATGAAGTCTCACTTCCCCCCGGTCAAAAGGGCCATCTGAAAAAAGTGTAAAATCCAGAAAGGCAGGACAGGCCATGGAGAACTGGGAGCCTTGTTATGCTGATGGGCGGGATGTAAATTGCCAACAGACACTCGGGAGAAGTGTACGGTGTTTCCTGAAACATCTAAAAAACAAAGCAACAGAGCCTAGGGCACTTCCACTTATGGTCCTATAGCTTAGGGAAATTAAAATCAAAAAGACACAGCCACCCCAAAGTTTGGGACGCCTCTGTTTACAAGAACCTCGTTTACAGTACAAGTTCAACATCGCAGAAAGTGAAAAATGGATAAAGAAGTTGTGGTATTTACTTACAAAGCAATATCACTCAGCAATGAAATCTATGTCATCAGGCCCTTAGCAGCACAATGAGTGGATTCAGGTATGATGATTCTAACTGATATAAGTCACACAGAAAAAGAAACATCATAAGATATCAGTAATACACGGAATGTAAACTTGGCTACACAGGAACTGAATTACAGAACAGAACAGGGTCTCAAATTTAGAAAACCAACTTATGCTTGCTTAAGGGTAAAGGTGAGTTGGGGTGCTGCATAAAACCAGAGATTGAAATGAGCACAGATAAAGTTCCTTAAGCCAAATATGGAATAGACAAGAGCTACTCCTTGCTCAACGAAATGGACTCAACACCGCATATTAAACGCCTAAGAATGTACCTGACTAGTAAGTATCTTAAAACCTATGGATTGCTATGTCTCCGAAAGAGAATCAAGCATGTGTACAGGGGCATAAACGCAGCAGTGATAGGATTGGAGAGGTTCGGTGAGCAAATGAAGACCCTTTGAAGTCATATTGCATGGTACCCATTCCACGGGTTTCAACTACCCAGGTTTAAGGTATTCTACCTTCAGCTAAAACATGCATGTGGAAACTAGAGTATGATGAACCATGTGATCGGGAAACGTGTTCAAATATGTCTCAGTTTTCGTACCCTGGTACTCGGGTGCAACATTCCAGACGCTTTACTAACACCCTCCCGACTTGGAGAGTCAGTCCCTTTAACCTCCTGTTTGGCCCAGTTTGCAATGTCTGTGGAAGATGAACAGGAATAGCGAGAACCAATGAGAGACTAGCTGGAGGTGTCTGGACGGGCAAATTTAACTCTCATTTCCCACCAGGAAGAGGAATTAACCAAAGGCTCAGCTTGCCGTGCCGGAACAAGATTAGGGCCTGAAGCCATCCTGCGGTGTTGCGGCCAGGTCACAAGAAAGCGAGTTGAAGAAAGGAGCTCAGGGGCACTGTAATTCACAAACCTGCAGAGTTATAAATGACAGCTATTTTCCAAAATATACTGAAGTAAGGATGCCAAGAGGACTTGAAAGCGGGGCAGAATTACAGGAAACCGATTTCAGGAGGTAGACTGGAATTGCATTGAAAGCATAGGAAAAGAGGCAGAACGTCCACAATGATGCACTTGGCCAAAAAGGGCGTATGCGTTTTTTCCTGAATATATTCAGGAAAAAACGCATACGCCCTTTTTGGCCAACCAAGCAAGCTTGCAAAGGAAATCTGCACTACAATGAAGTCTCACTTCCCCCCGGTCAAAAGGGCCATCTGAAAAAAGTGTAAAATCCAGAAAGGCAGGACAGGCCATGGAGAACTGGGAGCCTTGTTATGCTGATGGGCGGGATGTAAATTGCCAACAGACACTCGGGAGAAGTGTATGGTGTTTCCTGAAACATCTAAAAAACAAAGCAACAGAGCCTAGGGCACTTCCACTTATGGTCCTATAGCTTAGGGAAATTAAAATCAAAAAGACACAGCCACCCCAAAGTTTGGGACGCCTCTGTTTACAAGAACCTCGTTTACAGTACAAGTTCAACATCGCAGAAAGTGAAAAATGGATAAAGAAGTTGTGGTATTTACTTACAAAGCAATATCACTCAGCAATGAAATCTATGTCATCAGGCCCTTAGCAGCACAATGAGTGGATTCAGGTATGATGATTCTAACTGAAATAAGTCACACAGAAAAAGAAACATCATAAGATATCAGTAATACACGGAATGTAAACTTGGCTACACAGGAACTGAATTACAGAACAGAACAGGGTCTCAAATTTAGAAAACCAACTTATGCCTGCTTAAGGGTAAAGGTGAGTTGGGGTGCTGCATAAAACCAGAGATTGAAATGAGCACAGATAAAGTTCCTTAAGCCAAATATGGAATAGACAAGAGCTACTCCTTGCTCAACGAAATGGACTCAACACCCCATATTAAACGCCTAAGAATGTACCTGACTAGTAAGTATCTTAAAACCTATGGATTGCTATGTCTCCAAAAGAGAATCAAGCATGTGTACAGGGGCATAAACGCAGCAGTGATAGGATTGGAGAGGTTCGGTGAGCAAATGAAGACCCTTTGAAGTCATATTGCATGGTACCCATTCCACTGGTTTCAACTACCCAGGTTTAAGGTATTCTACCTTCAGCTAAAACATGCATGTGGAAACTAGAGTATGATCAACCATGTGATCGGGAAACGTGTTCAAATATGTCTCAGTTTTCGTACCCTGGTACTCAGGTGCAACATTCCAGACGCTTTACTAACACCCTCCCGACTTGGAGAGTCAGTCCCTTTAACCTCCTGTTTGGCCCAGTTTGCAATTTCTGTGGAAGATGAACAGGAATAGCGAGAACCAATGAGAGACTAGCTGGAGGTGTCTGGACGGGCAAATTTAACTCTCATTTCCCACCAGGAAGAGGAATTAACCAAAGGCTCAGCTTGCCGTGCCGGAACCAGATTAGGGCCTGAAGCCATCCTGCGGTGTTGCGGCCAGCTCAAAAGAAAGCGAGTTGAAGAAAGGAGCTCAGGGGCACTGTAATTCACAAAACTGCAGAGTTATAAATGACAGCTATCGTCCAAAAATATACTGAAGTAAGGCTGCCAAGAGGACTTGAAAGCGGGGCAGAATTGCAGGAAACCGATTTCAGGAGGTAGACTGGAATTGCATTGAAAGCATAGGAAAAGAGGCAGAACGTCCACAATGATGCACTTGGCCAAAAAGGGCGTATGCGTTTTTTCCTGAATATATTCAGGAAAAAAAGCATACGCCCTTTTTGGCCAACCAAGCAAGCTTGCAAAGGAAATCTGCACTACAATGAAGTCTCACTTCCCCCCGGTCAAAAGGGCCATCTGAAAAAAGTGTAAAATCCAGAAAGGCAGGACAGGCCATGGAGAACTGGGAGCCTTGTTATGCTGATGGGCGGGATGTAAATTGCCAACAGACACTCGGGAGAAGTGTATGGTGTTTCCTGAAACATCTAAAAAACAAAGCAACAGAGCCTAGGGCACTTCCACTTATGGTCCTATAGCTTAGGGAAATTAAAATCAAAAAGACACAGCCACCCCAAAGTTTGGGACGCCTCTGTTTACAAGAACCTCGTTTACAGTACAAGTTCAACATCGCAGAAAGTGAAAAATGGATAAAGAAGTTGTGGTATTTACTTACAAAGCAATATCACTCAGCAATGAAATCTATGTCATCAGGCCCTTAGCAGCACAATGAGTGGATTCAGGTATGATGATTCTAACTGAAATAAGTCACACAGAAAAAGAAACATCATAAGATATCAGTAATACACGGAATGTAAACTTGGCTACACAGGAACTGAATTACAGAACAGAACAGGGTCTCAAATTTAGAAAACCAACTTATGCTTGCTTAAGGGGAAAGGTGAGTTGGGGTGCTGCATAAAACCAGAGATTGAAATGAGCCCAGATAAAGTTCCTTAAGCCAAATATGGAATAGACAAGAGCTACTCCTTGCTCAACGAAATGGACTCAACACCGCATATTAAACGCCTAAGAATGTACCTGACTAGTAAGTATCTTAAAACCTATGGATTGCTATGTCTCCGAAAGAGAATCAAGCATGTGTACAGGGGCATAAACGCAGCAGTGATAGGATTGGAGAGGTTCGGTGAGCAAATGAAGACCCTTTGAAGTCATATTGCATGGTACCCATTCCACGGGTTTCAACTACCCAGGTTTAAGGTATTCTACCTTCAGCTAAATCATGCATGTGGAAACTAGAGTATGATCAACCATGTGATCGGGAAACGTGTTCAAATATGTCTCAGTTTTCGTACCCTGGTACTCGGGTGCAACATTCCAGACGCTTTACTAACATCCTCCCGACTTGGAGAGTCAGTCCCTTTAACCTCCTGTTTGGCCCAGTTTGCAATTTCTGCGGAAGATGAACAGGAATAGCGAGAACCAATGAGAGACTAGCTGGAGGTGTCTGGACGGGCAAATTTAACTCTCATTTCCTATCAGGAAGAGGAATTAACCAAAGGCTCAGCTTGCCGTGCCGGAACCAGATTAGGGCCTGAAGCCATCCTGCGGTGTTGCGGCCAGCTCAAAAGAAAGCGAGTTGAAGAAAGGAGCTCAGGGGCACTGTAATTCACAAACATGCAGAGTTATAAATGACAGCTATCGTCCAAAAATATACTGAAGTAAGGCTGCCAAGAGGACTTGAAAACGGGGCAGAATTGCAGGAAACCGATTTCAGGAGGTAGACTGGAATTGCATTGAAAGCATAGGAAAAGAGGCAGAACGTCCACAATGATGCACTTGGCCAAAAAGGGCGTATGCGTTTTTTCCTGAATATATTCAGGAAAAAACGCATACGCCCTTTTTGGCCAACCAAGCAAGCTTGCAAAGGAAATCTGCACTACAATGAAGTCTCACTTCCCCCCGGTCAAAAGGGCCATCTGAAAAAAGTGTAAAATCCAGAAAGGCAGGACAGGCCATGGAGAACTGGGAGCCTTGTTATGCTGATGGGCGGGATGTAAATTGCCAACAGACACTCGGGAGAAGTGTATGGTGTTTCCTGAAACATCTAAAAAACAAAGCAACAGAGCCTAGGGCACTTCCACTTATGGTCCTATAGCTTAGGGAAATTAAAATCAAAAAGACACAGCCACCCCAAAGTTTGGGACGCCTCTGTTTACAAGAACCTCATTTACCGTACAAGTTCAATATCACAGAAAGTGAAAAATGGATAAAGAAGTTGTGGTACTTATGTACAATGCAGTATCACTCAACAATGAAATCTATGTCATCAGGCCCGTAGCAGCATAATGAGTGGATTCAGGTACGATGATTCTAACTGAAATAAGTCACACAGAAAAAGAAACATCATAAGATATCACTAATACACGGAATGTAAACTTGGCTACACAGGAACTGAATTCCAAAACAGAACAGGGTCTCAAATTTAGAAAACCAACTTATGCTTGCTTAAGGGGAAAGGTGAGTTGGGTTGCTGCATAAAACCAGAGATTGAAATGAGCACAGATAAAGTTCCTTAAGCCAAATATGGAATAGACAAGAGCTACTCCTTGCTCAACGAAATGGACTCAACACCGCATATTAAACGCCTAAGAATGTACCTGACTAGTAAGTATCTTAAAACCTATGGATTGCTATGTCTCCGAAAGAGAATCAAGCATGTGTACAGGGGCATAAACGCAGCAGTGATAGGATTGGAGAGGTTCGGTGAGCAAATGAAGACCCTTTGAAGTCATATTGCATGGTACCCATTCCACGGGTTTCAACTACCCAGGTTTAAGGTATTCTACCTTCAGCTAAAACATGCATGTGGAAACTAGAGTATGATCAACCATGTGATCGGGAAACGTGTTCAAATATGTCTCAGTTTTCGTACCCTGGTACTCGGGTGCAACATTCCAGACGCTTTACTAACACCCTCCCGACTTGGAGAGTCAGTCCCTTTAACCTCCTGTTTGGCCCAGTTTGCAATTTCTGCGGAAGATGAACAGGAATAGCGAGAACCAATGAGAGACTAGCTGGAGGTGTCTGGACGGGCAAATTTAACTCTCATTTCCCACCAGGAAGAGGAATTAACCAAAGGTTCAGCGTGCCGTGCCGGAACCAGATTAGGGCCTGAAGCCATCCTGAGGTGTTGCGGCCAGGTCACAAGAAAGCGAGTTGAAGAAAGGAGCTCAGGGGCACTGTAATCCACAAACCTGCAGAGTTATAAATGACAGCTATCGTCCAAAAATATACTGAAGTAAGGCTGCCAAGAGGACTTGAAAGCGGGGCAGAATTGCAGGAAACCGATTTCAGGAGGTAGACTGGAATTGCATTGAAAGCATAGGAAAAGAGGCAGAACGTCCACAATGATGCACTTGGCCAAAAAGGGCGTATGCGTTTTTTCCTGAATATATTCAGGAAAAAACGCATAAGCCCTTTTTGGCCAACCAAGCAAGCTTGCAAAGGAAATCTGCACTACAATGAAGTCTCACTTCCCCCCGGTCAAAAGGGCCATCTGAAAAAAGTGTAAAATCCAGAAAGGCAGGACAGGCCATGGAGAACTGGGAGCCTTGTTATGCTGATGGGCGGGATGTAAATTGCCAACAGCCACTCGGGAGAAGTGTATGGTGTTTCCTGAAACATCTAAAAAACAAAGCAACAGAGCCTAGGGCACTTCCACTTATGGTCCTATAGCTTAGGGAAATTAAAATCAAAAAGACACAGCCACCCCAAAGTTTGGGACGCCTCTGTTTACAAGAACCTCGTTTACAGTACAAGTTCAACATCGCAGAAAGTGAAAAATGGATAAAGAAGTTGTGGTATTTACTTACAAAGCAATATCACTCAGCAATGAAATCTATGTCATCAGGCCCTTAGCAGCACAATGAGTGGATTCAGGTATGATGATTCTAACTGAAATAAGTCACACAGAAAAAGAAACATCATAAGATATCAGTAATACACGGAATGTAAACTTGGCTACACAGGAACTGAATTACAGAACAGAACAGGGTCTCAAATTTAGAAAACCAACTTATGCTTGCTTAAGGGTAAAGGTGAGTTGGGGTGCTGCATAAAACCAGAGATTGAAATGAGCACAGATAAAGTTCCTTAAGCCAAATATGGAATAGACAAGAGCTACTCCTTGCTCAACGAAATGGACTCAACACCGCATATTAAACGCCTAAGAATGTACCTGACTAGTAAGTATCTTAAAACCTATGGATTGCTATGTCTCCGAAAGAGAATCAAGCATGTGTACAGGGGCATAAACGCAGCAGTGATAGGATTGGAGAGGTTCGGTGAGCAAATGAAGACCCTTTGAAATCATATTGCATAGTACCCATTCCACGGGTTTCAACTACCCAGGTTTAAGGTATTCTTCCTTCAGCTAAAACATGCATGTGGAACCTAGAGTACGATCAACCATGTGATCGGGAAACGTGTTCAAATATGTCTCAGTTTTCGTACCCTGGTACTCGGGTGCAACTTTCCAGACACTTTACTAACACCCTCCCGACTTGGAGAGTCAGTCCCTTTAACCTCCTGTTTGGCCCAGTTTGCAATTTCTGCGGAAGATGAACAGGAATAGCGAGAACCAATGAGAGACTAGCTGGAGGTGTCTGGACGGGCAAATTTAACTCTCATTTCCCACCAGGAAGAGGAATTAACCAAAGGCTCAGCGTGCCGTGCCGGAACCAGATTAGGGCCTGAAGCCATCCTGCGGTGTTGCGGCCAGCTCAAAAGAAAGCGAGTTGAAGAAAGGAGCTCAGGGGCACTGTAATTCACAAACCTGCAGAGTTATAAATGACAGCTATCGTCCAGAAATATACTGAAGTAAGGCTGCCAAGAGGACTTGAAAGCGGGGCAGAATTGCAGGAAACCGATTTCAGGAGGTAGACTGGAATTGCATTGAAAGCATAGGAAAAGAGGCAGAACGTCCACAATGATGCACTTGGCCAAAAAGGGCGTATGCGTTTTTTCCTGAATATATTCAGGAAAAAACGCATACGCCCTTTTTGGCCAACCAAGCAAGCTTGCAAAGGAAATCTGCACTACAATGAAGTCTCACTTCCCCCCGGTCAAAAGGGCCATCTGAAAAAAGTGTAAAATCCAGAAAGGCAGGACAGGCCATGGAGAACTGGGAGCCTTTTTATGCTGATGGGAGGGATGTAAATTGCCAACAGCCACTCGGGAGAAGTGTATGGTGTTCCTGAAACATCTAAAAAACAAAGCAACAGAGCCTAGGGCACTTCCACTTATGGTCCTATAGCTTAGGGAAATTAAAATCAAAAAGACACAGCCACCCCAAAGTTTGGGACACCTCTGTTTACAAGAACCTCATTTACCGTACAAGTTCAATATCACAGAAAGTGAAAAATGGATAAAGAAGTTGTGGTACTTACGTACAATGCAGTATCACTCAACAATGAAATCTATGTCATCAGGCCCTTAGCAGCACAATGAGTGGATTCAGGTATGATGATTCTAACTGAAATAAGTCACACAGAAAAAGAAACATCATAAGATATCAGTAATACACGGAATGTAAACTTGGCTACACAGGAACTGAATTACAGAACAGGGTCTCAAATTTAGAAAACCAACTTATGCTTGCTTAAGGGGAAAGGTGAGTTGGGGTGCTGCATAAAACCAGAGATTGAAATGAGCACAGATAATGTTCCTTAAGCCAAATATGGAATAGACAAGAGCTACTCCTTGCTCAACGAAATGGACTCAACACCGCATATTAAACGCCTAAGAATGTACCTGACTAGTAAGTATCTTAAAACCTATGGATTGCTATGTCTCCGAAAGAGAATCAAGCATGTGTACAGGGGCATAAACGCAGCAGTGATAGGATTGGAGAGGTTCGGTGAGCAAATGAAGACCCTTTGAAGTCATATTGCATGGTACCCATTCCACGGGTTTCAACTACCCAGGTTTAAGGTATTCTACCTTCAGCTAAAACATGCATGTGGAAACTAGAGTATGATGAACCATGTGATCGGGAAACCTGTTCAAATATGTCTCAGTTTTCGTACCCTGGTACTCGGGTGCAACATTTCAGACGCTTTACTAACACCCTCCCGACTTGGAGAGTCAGTCCCTTTAACCTCCTGTTTGGCCCAGTTTGCAATTTCTGTGGAAGATGAACAGGAATAGCGAGAACCAATGAGAGACTAGCTGGAGGTGTCTGGACGGGCAAATTTAACTCTCATTTCCCACCAGGAAGAGGAATTAACCAAAGGCTCAGCGTGCCGTGCCGGAACCAGATTAGGGCCTGAAGCCATCCTGAGGTGTTGCGGCCAGGTCACAAGAAAGCGAGTTGAAGAAAGGAGCTCAGGGGCACTGTAATCCACAAACCTGCAGAGTTATAAATGACAGCTATCGTCCAAAAATATACTGAAGTAAGGCTGCCAAGAGGACTTGAAAGCGGGGCAGAATTGCAGGAAACCGATTTCAGGAGGTAGACTGGAATTGCATTGAAAGCATAGGAAAAGAGGCAGAACGTCCACAATGATGCACTTGGCCAAAAAGGGCGTATGCGTTTTTTCCTGAATATATTCAGGAAAAAACGCATAAGCCCTTTTTGGCCAACCAAGCAAGCTTGCAAAGGAAATCTGCACTACAATGAAGTCTCACTTCCCCCCGGTCAAAAGGGCCATCTGAAAAAAGTGTAAAATCCAGAAAGGCAGGACAGGCCATGGAGAACTGGGAGCCTTGTTATGCTGATGGGCGGGATGTAAATTGCCAACAGACACTCGGGAGAAGTGTATGGTGTTTCCTGAAACATCTAAAAAACAAAGCAACAGAGCCTAGGGCACTTCCACTTATGGTCCTATAGCTTAGGGAAATTAAAATCAAAAAGACACAGCCACCCCAAAGTTTGGGACGCCTCTGTTTACAAGAACCTCGTTTACAGTACAAGTTCAACATCGCAGAAAGTGAAAAATGGATAAAGAAGTTGTGGTATTTACTTACAAAGCAATATCACTCAGCAATGAAATCTATGTCATCAGGCCCTTAGCAGCACAATGAGTGGATTCAGGTATGATGATTCTAACTGAAATAAGTCACACAGAAAAAGAAACATCATAAGATATCAGTAATACACGGAATGTAAACTTGGCTACACAGGAACTGAATTACAGAACAGAACAGGGTCTCAAATTTAGAAAACCAACTTATGCTTGCTTAAGGGGAAAGGTGAGTTGGGGTGCTGCATAAAACCAGAGATTGAAATGAGCACAGATAAAGTTCCTTAAGCCAAATATGGAATAGACAAGAGCTACTCCTTGCTCAACGAAATGGACTCAACACCGCATATTAAACGCCTAAGAATGTACCTGACTAGTAAGTATCTTAAAACCTATGGATTGCTATGTCTCCGAAAGAGAATCAAGCATGTGTACAGGGGCATAAACGCAGCAGTGATAGGATTGGAGAGGTTCGGTGAGCAAATGAAGACCCTTTGAAGTCATATTGCATGGTACCCATTCCACGGGTTTCAACTACCCAGGTTTAAGGTATTCTACCTTCAGCTAAATCATGCATGTGGAAACTAGAGTATGATCAACCATGTGATCGGGAAACGTGTTCAAATATGTCTCAGTTTTCGTACCCTGGTACTCGGGTGCAACATTCCAGACGCTTTACTAACATCCTCCCGACTTGGAGAGTCAGTCCCTTTAACCTCCTGTTTGGCCCAGTTTGCAATTTCTGCGGAAGATGAACAGGAATAGCGAGAACCAATGAGAGACTAGCTGGAGGTGTCTGGACGGGCAAATTTAACTCTCATTTCCTATCAGGAAGAGGAATTAACCAAAGGCTCAGCTTGCCGTGCCGGAACCAGATTAGGGCCTGAAGCCATCCTGCGGTGTTGCGGCCAGCTCAAAAGAAAGCGAGTTGAAGAAAGGAGCTCAGGGGCACTGTAATTCACAAACATGCAGAGTTATAAATGACAGCTATCGTCCAAAAATATACTGAAGTAAGGCTGCCAAGAGGACTTGAAAACGGGGCAGAATTGCAGGAAACCGATTTCAGGAGGTAGACTGGAATTGCATTGAAAGCATAGGAAAAGAGGCAGAACGTCCACAATGATGCACTTGGCCAAAAAGGGCGTATGCGTTTTTTCCTGAATATATTCAGGAAAAAACGCATACGCCCTTTTTGGCCAACCAAGCAAGCTTGCAAAGGAAATCTGCACTACAATGAAGTCTCACTTCCCCCCGGTCAAAAGGGCCATCTGAAAAAAGTGTAAAATCCAGAAAGGCAGGACAGGCCATGGAGAACTGGGAGCCTTGTTATGCTGATGGGCGGGATGTAAATTGCCAACAGACACTCGGGAGAAGTGTATGGTGTTTCCTGAAACATCTAAAAAACAAAGCAACAGAGCCTAGGGCACTTCCACTTATGGTCCTATAGCTTAGGGAAATTAAAATCAAAAAGACACAGCCACCCCAAAGTTTGGGACGCCTCTGTTTACAAGAACCTCATTTACCGTACAAGTTCAATATCACAGAAAGTGAAAAATGGATAAAGAAGTTGTGGTACTTATGTACAATGCAGTATCACTCAACAATGAAATCTATGTCATCAGGCCCGTAGCAGCATAATGAGTGGATTCAGGTACGATGATTCTAACTGAAATAAGTCACACAGAAAAAGAAACATCATAAGATATCACTAATACACAGAATGTAAACTTGGCTACACAGGAACTGAATTCCAAAACAGAACAGGGTCTCAAATTTAGAAAACCAACTTATGCTTGCTTAAGGGGAAAGGTGAGTTGGGTTGCTGCATAAAACCAGAGATTGAAATGAGCACAGATAAAGTTCCTTAAGCCAAATATGGAATAGACAAGAGCTACTCCTTGCTCAACGAAATGGACTCAACACCGCATATTAAACGCCTAAGAATGTACCTGACTAGTAAGTATCTTAAAACCTATGGATTGCTATGTCTCCGAAAGAGAATCAAGCATGTGTACAGGGGCATAAACGCAGCAGTGATAGGATTGGAGAGGTTCGGTGAGCAAATGAAGACCCTTTGAAGTCATATTGCATGGTACCCATTCCACGGGTTTCAACTACCCAGGTTTAAGGTATTCTACCTTCAGCTAAAACATGCATGTGGAAACTAGAGTATGATCAACCATGTGATCGGGAAACGTGTTCAAATATGTCTCAGTTTTCGTACCCTGGTACTCGGGTGCAACATTCCAGACGCTTTACTAACACCCTCCCGACTTGGAGAGTCAGTCCCTTTAACCTCCTGTTTGGCCCAGTTTGCAATTTCTGTGGAAGATGAACAGGAATAGCGAGAACCAATGAGAGACTAGCTGGAGGTGTCTGGACGGGCAAATTTAACTCTCATTTCCCACCAGGAAGAGGAATTAACCAAAGGTTCAGCGTGCCGTGCCGGAACCAGATTAGGGCCTGAAGCCATCCTGAGGTGTTGCGGCCAGGTCACAAGAAAGCGAGTTGAAGAAAGGAGCTCAGGGGCACTGTAATCCACAAACCTGCAGAGTTATAAATGACAGCTATCGTCCAAAAATATACTGAACTAAGGCTGCCAAGAGGACTTGAAAGCGGGGCAGAATTGCAGGAAACCGATTTCAGGAGGTAGACTGGAATTGCATTGAAAGCATAGGAAAAGAGGCAGAACGTCCACAATGATGCACTTGGCCAAAAAGGGCGTATGCGTTTTTTCCTGAATATATTCAGGAAAAAACGCATAAGCCCTTTTTGGCCAACCAAGCAAGCTTGCAAAGGAAATCTGCACTACAATGAAGTCTCACTTCCCCCCGGTCAAAAGGGCCATCTGAAAAAAGTGTAAAATCCAGAAAGGCAGGACAGGCCATGGAGAACTGGGAGCCTTGTTATGCTGATGGGCGGGATGTAAATTGCCAACAGCCACTGGGGAGAAGTGTATGGTGTTTCCTGAAACATCTAAAAAACAAAGCAACAGAGCCTAGGGCACTTCCACTTATGGTCCTATAGCTTAGGGAAATTAAAATCAAAAAGACACAGCCACCCCAAAGTTTGGGACGCCTCTGTTTACAAGAACCTCGTTTACAGTACAAGTTCAACATCGCAGAAAGTGAAAAATGGATAAAGAAGTTGTGGTATTTACTTACAAAGCAATATCACTCAGCAATGAAATCTATGTCATCAGGCCCTTAGCAGCACAATGAGTGGATTCAGGTATGATGATTCTAACTGAAATAAGTCACACAGAAAAAGAAACATCATAAGATATCAGTAATACACGGAATGTAAACTTGGCTACACAGGAACTGAATTACAGAACAGAACAGGGTCTCAAATTTAGAAAACCAACTTATGCTTGCTTAAGGGTAAAGGTGAGTTGGGGTGCTGCATAAAACCAGAGATTGAAATGAGCACAGATAAAGTTCCTTAAGCCAAATATGGAATAGACAAGAGCTACTCCTTGCTCAATGAAATGGACTCAACACCGCATATTAAACGCCTAAGAATGTACCTGACTAGTAAGTATCTTAAAACCTATGGATTGCTATGTCTCCGAAAGAGAATCAAGCATGTGTACAGGGGCATAAACGCAGCAGTGATAGGATTGGAGAGGTTCGGTGAGCAAATGAAGACCCTTTGAAATCATATTGCATAGTACCCATTCCACGGGTTTCAACTACCCAGGTTTAAGGTATTCTTCCTTCAGCTAAAACATGCATGTGGAACCTAGAGTACGATCAACCATGTGATCGGGAAACGTGTTCAAATATGTCTCAGTTTTCGTACCCTGGTACTCGGGTGCAACTTTCCAGACACTTTACTAACACCCTCCCGACTTGGAGAGTCAGTCCCTTTAACCTCCTGTTTGGCCCAGTTTGCAATTTCTGCGGAAGATGAACAGGAATAGCGAGAACCAATGAGAGACTAGCTGGAGGTGTCTGGACGGGCAAATTTAACTCTCATTTCCCACCAGGAAGAGGAATTAACCAAAGGCTCAGCGTGCCGTGCCGGAACCAGATTAGGGCCTGAAGCCATCCTGCGGTGTTGCGGCCAGCTCAAAAGAAAGCGAGTTGAAGAAAGGAGCTCAGGGGCACTGTAATTCACAAACCTGCAGAGTTATAAATGACAGCTATCGTCCAGAAATATACTGAAGTAAGGCTGCCAAGAGGACTTGAAAGCGGGGCAGAATTGCAGGAAACCGATTTCAGGAGGTAGACTGGAATTGCATTGAAAGCATAGGAAAAGAGGCAGAACGTCCACAATGATGCACTTGGCCAAAAAGGGCGTATGCGTTTTTTCCTGAATATATTCAGGAAAAAACGCATACGCCCTTTTTGGCCAACCAAGCAAGCTTGCAAAGGAAATCTGCACTACAATGAAGTCTCACTTCCCCCCGGTCAAAAGGGCCATCTGAAAAAAGTGTAAAATCCAGAAAGGCAGGACAGGCCATGGAGAACTGGGAGCCTTTTTATGCTGATGGGAGGGATGTAAATTGCCAACAGCCACTCGGGAGAAGTGTATGGTGTTCCTGAAACATCTAAAAAACAAAGCAACAGAGCCTAGGGCACTTCCACTTATGGTCCTATAGCTTAGGGAAATTAAAATCAAAAAGACACAGCCACCCCAAAGTTTGGGACACCTCTGTTTACAAGAACCTCATTTACCGTACAAGTTCAATATCACAGAAAGTGAAAAATGGATAAAGAAGTTGTGGTACTTACGTACAATGCAGTATCACTCAACAATGAAATCTATGTCATCAGGCCCTTAGCAGCACAATGAGTGGATTCAGGTATGATGATTCTAACTGAAATAAGTCACACAGAAAAAGAAACATCATAAGATATCAGTAATACACGGAATGTAAACTTGGCTACACAGGAACTGAATTACAGAACAGGGTCTCAAATTTAGAAAACCAACTTATGCTTGCTTAAGGGGAAAGGTGAGTTGGGGTGCTGCATAAAACCAGAGATTGAAATGAGCACAGATAATGTTCCTTAAGCCAAATATGGAATAGACAAGAGCTACTCCTTGCTCAACGAAATGGACTCAACACCGCATATTAAACGCCTAAGAATGTACCTGACTAGTAAGTATCTTAAAACCTATGGATTGCTATGTCTCCGAAAGAGAATCAAGCATGTGTACAGGGGCATAAACGCAGCAGTGATAGGATTGGAGAGGTTCGGTGAGCAAATGAAGACCCTTTGAAGTCATATTGCATGGTACCCATTCCACGGGTTTCAACTACCCAGGTTTAAGGTATTCTACCTTCAGCTAAAACATGCATGTGGAAACTAGAGTATGATGAACCATGTGATCGGGAAACCTGTTCAAATATGTCTCAGTTTTCGTACCCTGGTACTCGGGTGCAACATTTCAGACGCTTTACTAACACCCTCCCGACTTGGAGAGTCAGTCCCTTTAACCTCCTGTTTGGCCCAGTTTGCAATTTCTGTGGAAGATGAACAGGAATAGCGAGAACCAATGAGAGACTAGCTGGAGGTGTCTGGACGGGCAAATTTAACTCTCATTTCCCACCAGGAAGAGGAATTAACCAAAGGCTCAGCGTGCCGTGCCGGAACCAGATTAGGGCCTGAAGCCATCCTGAGGTGTTGCGGCCAGGTCACAAGAAAGCGAGTTGAAGAAAGGAGCTCAGGGGCACTGTAATCCACAAACCTGCAGAGTTATAAATGACAGCTATCGTCCAAAAATATACTGAAGTAAGGCTGCCAAGAGGACTTGAAAGCGGGGCAGAATTGCAGGAAACCGATTTCAGGAGGTAGACTGGAATTGCATTGAAAGCATAGGAAAAGAGGCAGAACGTCCACAATGATGCACTTGGCCAAAAAGGGCGTATGCGTTTTTTCCTGAATATATTCAGGAAAAAACGCATAAGCCCTTTTTGGCCAACCAAGCAAGCTTGCAAAGGAAATCTGCACTACAATGAAGTCTCACTTCCCCCCGGTCAAAAGGGCCATCTGAAAAAAGTGTAAAATCCAGAAAGGCAGGACAGGCCATGGAGAACTGGGAGCCTTGTTATGCTGATGGGCGGGATGTAAATTGCCAACAGACACTCGGGAGAAGTGTATGGTGTTTCCTGAAACATCTAAAAAACAAAGCAACAGAGCCTAGGGCACTTCCACTTATGGTCCTATAGCTTAGGGAAATTAAAATCAAAAAGACACAGCCACCCCAAAGTTTGGGACGCCTCTGTTTACAAGAACCTCGTTTACAGTACAAGTTCAACATCGCAGAAAGTGAAAAATGGATAAAGAAGTTGTGGTATTTACTTACAAAGCAATATCACTCAGCAATGAAATCTATGTCATCAGGCCCTTAGCAGCACAATGAGTGGATTCAGGTATGATGATTCTAACTGAAATAAGTCACACAGAAAAAGAAACATCATAAGATATCAGTAATACACGGAATGTAAACTTGGCTACACAGGAACTGAATTACAGAACAGAACAGGGTCTCAAATTTAGAAAACCAACTTATGCTTGCTTAAGGGTAAAGGTGAGTTGGGGTGCTGCATAAAACCAGAGATTGAAATGAGCACAGATAAAGTTCCTTAAGCCAAATATGGAATAGACAAGAGCTACTCCTTGCTCAACGAAATGGACTCAACACCGCATATTAAACGCCTAAGAATGTACCTGACTAGTAAGTATCTTAAAACCTATGGATTGCTATGTCTCCGAAAGAGAATCAAGCATGTGTACAGGGGCATAAACGCAGCAGTGATAGGATTGGAGAGGTTCGGTGAGCAAATGAAGACCCTTTGAAATCATATTGCATAGTACCCATTCCACGGGTTTCAACTACCCAGGTTTAAGGTATTCTTCCTTCAGCTAAAACATGCATGTGGAACCTAGAGTACGATCAACCATGTGATCGGGAAACGTGTTCAAATATGTCTCAGTTTTCGTACCCTGGTACTCGGGTGCAACTTTCCAGACACTTTACTAACACCCTCCCGACTTGGAGAGTCAGTCCCTTTAACCTCCTGTTTGGCCCAGTTTGCAATTTCTGCGGAAGATGAACAGGAATAGCGAGAACCAATGAGAGACTAGCTGGAGGTGTCTGGACGGGCAAATTTAACTCTCATTTCCCACCAGGAAGAGGAATTAACCAAAGGCTCAGCGTGCCGTGCCGGAACCAGATTAGGGCCTGAAGCCATCCTGCGGTGTTGCGGCCAGCTCAAAAGAAAGCGAGTTGAAGAAAGGAGCTCAGGGGCACTGTAATTCACAAACCTGCAGAGTTATAAATGACAGCTATCGTCCAGAAATATACTGAAGTAAGGCTGCCAAGAGGACTTGAAAGCGGGGCAGAATTGCAGGAAACCGATTTCAGGAGGTAGACTGGAATTGCATTGAAAGCATAGGAAAAGAGGCAGAACGTCCACAATGATGCACTTGGCCAAAAAGGGCGTATGCGTTTTTTCCTGAATATATTCAGGAAAAAACGCATACGCCCTTTTTGGCCAACCAAGCAAGCTTGCAAAGGAAATCTGCACTACAATGAAGTCTCACTTCCCCCCGGTCAAAAGGGCCATCTGAAAAAAGTGTAAAATCCAGAAAGGCAGGACAGGCCATGGAGAACTGGGAGCCTTTTTATGCTGATGGGAGGGATGTAAATTGCCAACAGCCACTCGGGAGAAGTGTATGGTGTTCCTGAAACATCTAAAAAACAAAGCAACAGAGCCTAGGGCACTTCCACTTATGGTCCTATAGCTTAGGGAAATTAAAATCAAAAAGACACAGCCACCCCAAAGTTTGGGACGCCTCTGTTTACAAGAACCTCATTTACCGTACAAGTTCAATATCACAGAAAGTGAAAAATGGATAAAGAAGTTGTGGTACTTACGTACAATGCAGTATCACTCAACAATGAAATCTATGTCATCAGGCCCTTAGCAGCACAATGAGTGGATTCAGGTATGATGATTCTAACTGAAATAAGTCACACAGAAAAAGAAACATCATAAGATATCAGTAATACACGGAATGTAAACTTGGCTACACAGGAACTGAATTACAGAACAGGGTCTCAAATTTAGAAAACCAACTTATGCTTGCTTAAGGGGAAAGGTGAGTTGGGGTGCTGCATAAAACCAGAGATTGAAATGAGCACAGATAATGTTCCTTAAGCCAAATATGGAATAGACAAGAGCTACTCCTTGCTCAACGAAATGGACTCAACACCGCATATTAAACGCCTAAGAATGTACCTGACTAGTAAGTATCTTAAAACCTATGGATTGCTATGTCTCCGAAAGAGAATCAAGCATGTGTACAGGGGCATAAACGCAGCAGTGATAGGATTGGAGAGGTTCGGTGAGCAAATGAAGACCCTTTGAAGTCATATTGCATGGTACCCATTCCACGGGTTTCAACTACCCAGGTTTAAGGTATTCTACCTTCAGCTAAAACATGCATGTGGAAACTAGAGTATGATGAACCATGTGATCGGGAAACCTGTTCAAATATGTCTCAGTTTTCGTACCCTGGTACTCGGGTGCAACATTTCAGACGCTTTACTAACACCCTCCCGACTTGGAGAGTCAGTCCCTTTAACCTCCTGTTTGGCCCAGTTTGCAATTTCTGTGGAAGATGAACAGGAATAGCGAGAACCAATGAGAGACTAGCTGGAGGTGTCTGGACGGGCAAATTTAACTCTCATTTCCCACCAGGAAGAGGAATTAACCAAAGGCTCAGCTTGCCGTGCCAGAACCAGATTAGGGCCTGAAGCCATCTTGCGGTGTTGCGGCCAGGTCACAAGAAAGCGAGTTGAAGAAAGGAGCTCAGGGGCACTGTAATTCACAAACCTGCAGAGTTATAAATGACAGCTATCGTCCAAAAATATACTGAAGTAAGGCTGCCAAGAGGACTTGAAAGCGGGGCAGAATTGCAGGAAACCGATTTCAGGAGGTAGACTGGAATTGCATTGAAAGCATAGGAAAAGAGGCAGAACGTCCACAATGATGCACTTGGCCAAAAAGGGCGTATGCGTTTTTTCCTGAATATATTCAGGAAAAAACGCATACGCCCTTTTTGGCCAACCAAGCAAGCTTGCAAAGGAAATCTGCACTACAATGAAGTCTCACTTCCCCCCGGTCAAAAGGGCCATCTGAAAAAAGTGTAAAATCCAGAAAGGCAGGACAGGCCATGGAGAACTGGGAGCCTTGTTATGCTGATGGGCGGGATGTAAATTGCCAACAGACACTCGGGAGAAGTGTATGGTGTTTCCTGAAACATCTAAAAAACAAAGCAACAGAGCCTAGGGCACTTCCACTTATGGTCCTATAGCTTAGGGAAATTAAAATCAAAAAGACACAGCCACCCCAAAGTTTGGGACGCCTCTGTTTACAAGAACCTCATTTACCGTACAAGTTCAATATCACAGAAAGTGAAAAATGGATAAAGAAGTTGTGGTACTTACGTACAATGCAGTATCACTCAACAATGAAATCTATGTCATCAGGCCCGTAGCAGCATAATGAGTGGATTCAGGTACGATGATTCTAACTGAAATAAGTCACACAGAAAAAGAAACATCATAAGATATCACTAATACACAGAATGTAAACTTGGCTACACAGGAACTGAATTCCAAAACAGAACAGGGTCTCAAATTTAGAAAACCAACTTATGCTTGCTTAAGCGGAAAGGTGAGTTGGGGTGCTGCATAAAACCAGAGATTGAAATGAGCACAGATAAAGTTCCTTAAGCCAAATATGGAATAGACAAGAGCTACTCCTTGCTCAACGAAAAGGACTCAACACCCCATATTAAATGCCTAAGAATGTACCTGACTAGTAAGTATCTTAAAACCTATGGATTGCTATGTCTCCAAAAGAGAATCAAGCGTCTGTACAGGGGGATAAACGCAGCAGTGATAGGATTGGAGAAGTTCGGTGAGCAAATGAAGACCCTTTGAAGTCATATTGCATGGTACCCATTACACGGGTCTCAACTCTCCAGGTTTAAGGTATTCTTCCTTCAGCTAAAACATACATGTGGAAACTAGAGTATGATCAACCATGTGATCGGGAAACGTGTTCAAATATGTCTCAGTTTTCGTACCCTGGTACTCAGGTGCAACATTCCAGATGCTTTACTAACACCCTCCCGACTTGGAGAGTCAGTCCCTTTAACCTCCTGTTTGGCCCAGTTTGCAATTTCTGTGGAAGATGAACAGGAATAGCGAGAACCAATGAGAGACTAGCTGGAGGTGTCTGGACGGGCAAATTTAACTCTCATTTCCCACCAGGAAGAGGAATTAACCAAAGGCTCAGCGTGCCGTGCCGGAACCAGATTAGGGCCTGAAGCCATCCTGCGGTGTTGCGGCCAGCTCAAAAGAAAGCCAGTTGAAGAAAGGAGCTCAGGGGCACTGTAATTCACAAAACTGCAGAGTTATAAATGACAGCTATCGTCCAAAAATATACTGAAGTAAGGCTGCCAAGAGGACTTGAAAGCGGGGCAGAATTGCAGGAAACCGATTTCAGGAGGTAGACTGGAATTGCATTGAAAGCATAGGAAAAGAGGCAGAACGTCCACAATGATGCACTTGGCCAAAAAGGGCGTATGCGTTTTTTCCTGAATATATTCAGGAAAAAACGCATACGCCCTTTTTGGCCAACCAAGCAAGCTTGCAAAGGAAATCTGCACTACAATGAAGTCTCACTTCCCCCCGGTCAAAAGGGCCATCTGAAAAAAGTGTAAAATCCAGAAAGGCAGGACAGGCCATGGAGAACTGGGAGCCTTGTTATGCTGATGGGCGGGATGTAAATTGCCAACAGACACTCGGGAGAAGTGTATGGTGTTTCCTGAAACATCTAAAAAACAAAGCAACAGAGCCTAGGGCACTTCCACTTATGGTCCTATAGCTTAGGGAAATTAAAATCAAAAAGACACAGCCACCCCAAAGTTTGGGACGCCTCTGTTTACAAGAACCTCATTTACCGTACAAGTTCAATATCACAGAAAGTGAAAAATGGATAAAGAAGTTGTGGTACTTATGTACAATGCAGTATCACTCAACAATGAAATCTATGTCATCAGGCCCGTAGCAGCATAATGAGTGGATTCAGGTACGATGATTCTAACTGAAATAAGTCACACAGAAAAAGAAACATCATAAGATATCAGTAATACACACAATGTAAACTTGGCTACACAGGAACTGAATTCCAAAACAGAACAGGGTCTCAAATTTAGAAAACCAACTTATGCTTGCTTAAGGGGAAAGGTGAGTTGGGGTGCTGCATAAAACCAGAGATTGAAATGACCACAGATAAAGTTCCTTAAGCCAAATATGGAATAGACAAGAGCTACTCCTTGCTCAACGAAATGGACTCAACACCCCATATTAAATGCCTAAGAATGTACCTGACTAGTAAGTATCTTAAAACCTATGGATTGCTATGTCTCCAAAAGAGAATCAAGCGTCTGTACAGGGGGATAAACGCAGCAGTGATAGGATTGGAGAAGTTTGGTGAGCAAATGAAGACCCTTTGAAGTCATATTGCATGGTACCCATTACACGGGTCTCAACTCTCCAGGTTTAAGGGATTCTTCCTTCAGCTAAAACATGCATGTGGAACCCAGAGTATGATCAACCGTGTGAACGGGAGACGTGTTCAAATATGTCTCAGTTTTCCTCCCCTGGTACTCGGGTGCAACATTCCAGATGCTTTACTAACACCCTCCCGACTTGGAGAGTCAGTCCCTTTAACCTCCTGTTTGGCCCAGTTTGCAATTTCTGCGGAAGATGAACAGGAATAGCGAGAACCAATGAGAGACTAGCTGGAGGTGTCTGGACGGGCAAATTTAACTCTCATTTCCCACCAGGAAGAGGAATTAACCAAAGGCTCAGCGTGCCGTGCCGGAACCAGATTAGGGCCTGAAGCCATCCTGCGGTGTTGCGGCCAGCTCAAAAGAAAGCGAGTTGAAGAAAGGAGCTCAGGGGCACTGTAATTCACAAACCTGCAGAGTTATAAATGACAGCTATCGTCCAAAAATATACTGAAGTAAGGCTGCCAAGAGGACTTGAAAGCGGGGCAGAATTGCAGGAAACCGATTTCAGGAGGTAGACTGGAATTGCATTGAAAGCATAGGAAAAGAGGCAGAACGTCCACAAGGATGCACTTGGCCAAAAAGGGCGTATGCGTTTTTTCCTGAATATATTCAGGAAAAAACGCATACGCCCTTTTTGGCCAACCAAGCAAGCTTGCAAAGGAAATCTGCACTACAATGAAGTCTCACTTCCCCCCGGTCAAAAGGGCCATCTGAAAAAAGTGTAAAATCCAGAAAGGCAGGACAGGCCATGGAGAACTGGGAGCCTTGTTATGCTGATGGGCGGGATGTAAATTGCCAACACACACTCGGGAGAAGTGTATGGTGTTTCCTGAAACATCCAAAAAACAAAGCAACAGAGCCTAGGGCACTTCCACTTATGGTCCTATAGCTTAGGGAAATTAAAATCAAAAAGACACAGCCACCCCAAAGTTTGGAACGCCTCTGTTTACAAGAACCTCGTTTACAGTACAAGTTCAACATCGCAGAAAGTGAAAAATGGATAAAGAAGTTGTGGTACTTACGTACAATGCAGTATCACTCAACAATGAAATCTATGTCATCAGGCCCGTAGCAGCATAATGAGTGGATTCAGGTACGATGATTCTAACTGAAATATGTCACACAGAAAAAGAAACATCATAAGATATCACTAATACACAGAATGTAAACTTGGCTACACAGGAACTGAATTACAGAACAGAACAGGGTCTCAAATTTAGAAAACCAACTTATGCTTGCTTAAGGGGAAAGGTGAGTTGGGGTGCTGCATAAAACCAGAGATTGAAATGAGCACAGATAAAGTTCCTTAAGCCAAATATGGAATAGACAAGAGCTACTCCTTGCTCAACGAAATGGACCCAACACCCCATATTAAACACCTAAGAATGTACCTGACTAGTAAGTATCTTAAAACCTATGGATTGCTATGTCTCCGAAAGAGAATCAAGCATGTGTACAGGGGCATAAACGCAGCAGTGATAGGATTGGAGAGGTTCGGTGAGCAAATGAAGACCCTTTGAAGTCATATTGCATGGTACCCATTCCACGGGTTTCAACTCTCCAGGTTTAAGGTATTCTTCCTTCAGCTAAAACATGCATGTGGAACCCAGAGTATGATCAACCGTGTGAACGGGAGACGTGTTCAAATATGTCTCAGTTTTCCTCCCCTGGTACTCGGGTGCAACATTCCAGACGCTTTACTAACACTCTCCCCACTTGGAGAGTCAGCGCCTTTAACCTCCTGTTTGGCCCAGTTTGCAATTTCTGCGGAAGATGAACAGGAATAGCGAGAACCAATGAGAGACTAGCTGGAGGTGTCTGGACGGGCAAATTTAACTCTCATTTCCCACCAGGAAGAGGAAATAACCAAAGGCTCATCGTGCCGTGACAGAACCAGATTAGGGCCTGAAGCCATCCTGCGGTGTTGCGGCCAGCTCAAAAGAAAGCGAGTTGAAGAAAGGAGCTCAGGGGCACTGTAATTCACAAACCTGCAGAGTTATAAATGACAGCTATCGTCCAAAAATATACTAAAGTAAGGCTGCCAAGAGGACTTGAAAGCGGGGCAGAATTGCAGGAAACCGATTTCAGGAGGTAGACTGGAATTGCATTGAAAGCATAGGAAAAGAGGCAGAACATCCACAATGATGCACTTGGCCAAAAAGGACGTATGCATTTTTTCCTGAATATATTCAGGAAAAAACGCATATGTCCTTTTTGGCCAACTAAGCAAACTTGCAAAGGAAATCTGCACTACAATGAAGTCTCACTTCCCCCCGGTCAAAAGGGCCATCTGAAAAAAGTGTAAAATCCAGAAAGGCAGGACAGGCCATGGAGAACTGGTAGCCTTGCTATGCTGATGGGAGGGATGTAAATTGCCAACAGACACTCGGGAGAAGTGTATGGTGTTTCCTGAAACATCTAAAAAACAAAGCAACAGAGCCTAGGGCACTTCCACTTATGGTCCTATAGATTAGGGAAATTAAAATCAAAAAGACACAGCCACCCCAAAGTTTGGGACACCTCTGTTTACAAGAACCTCGTTTACAGTACAAGTTCAACATCGCAGAAAGTGAAAAATGGATAAAGAAGTTGTGGTATTTACTTACAAAGCAATATCACTCAGCAATGAAATCTGTGTCATCAGGCCCTTAGAAGCACAATGAGTGGATTCAGGTATGATGATTCTAACTGAAATAAGTCACACAGAAAAAGAAACATCATAAGATATCAGTAATACACGGAATGTAATCTTGGCTCCACAGGAACTGAATTACAGAACAGAACAGGGTCTCAAATTTAGAAAACCAACTTATGCTTGCTTAAGGGTAAAGGTGAGTTGGGGTGCTGCATAAAACCAGAGATTGAAATGAGCACAGATAAAGTTCCTTAAGCCAAATATGGAATAGACAAGAGCTACTCCTTGCTCAACGAAATGGACTCAACACCGCATATTAAACGCCTAAGAATGTACCTGACTAGTAAGTATCTTAAAACCTATGGATTGCTATTTCTCCGAAAGAGAATCAAGCATGTGTACAGGGACATAAACGCAGCAGTGATAGGATTGGAGAGGTTCGGTGAGCCAATGAAGACCCTTTGAAGTCATATTGCATGGTACCCATTCCACGGGTTTCAACTACCCAGGTTTAAGGTATTCTTCCTTCAGCTAAAACATGCATGTGGAACCTAGAGTATGATCAACCATGTGATCGGGAGACGTGTTTAAATATGTCTCAGTTTTCGTACCCTGGTACTCGGGTGCAACATTCCAGACGCTTTACTAACACTCTCCCGACTTGGAGAGTCAGTCCCTTTAACCTCCTGTTTGGCCCAGTTTGCAATTTCTGTGGAAGATGAACAGGAATAGCGAGAACCAATGAGAGACTAGCTGGAGGTGTCTGGACAGGCAAATTTAACTCTCATTTCCCACCAGGAAGAGGAATTAACCAAAGGCTCAGCGTGCCGTGCCGGAACCAGATTAGGGCCTGAAGCCATCCTGCGGTGTTGCAGCCAGGTCACAAGAAAGCGAGTTGAAGAAAGGAGCTCAGGGGCACTGTAATTCACAAACCTGCAGAGTTATAAATGACAGCTATCGTCCAAAAATATACTGAAGTAAGGCTGCCAAGAGGACTTGAAAGCGGGGCAGAATTGCAGGAAACCGATTTCAGGAGGTAGACTGGAATTGCATTGAAAGCATAGGAAAAGAGGCAGAACGTCCACAATGATGCACTTGGCCAAAAAGGGCGTATGCGTTTTTTCCTGAATATATTCAGGAAAAAACGCATACGCCCTTTTTGGCCAACCAAGCAAGCTTGCAAAGGAAATCTGGACTACAATGAAGTCTCACTTCCCCCCGGTCAAAAGGGCCATCTGAAAAAAGTGTAAAATCCAGAAAGGCAGGACAGGCCATGGAGAACTGGGAGCCTTGTTATGCTGATGGGCGGGATGTAAATTGCCAACAGACACTCGGGAGAAGTGTATGGTGTTTCCTGAAACATCTAAAAAACAAAGCAACAGAGCCTAGGGCACTTCCACTTATGGTCCTATAGCTTAGGGAAATTAAAATCAAAAAGACACAGCCACCCCAAAGTTTGGGACGCCTCTGTTTACAAGAACCTCGTTTACAGTACAAGTTCAACATCGCAGAAAGTGAAAAATGGATAAAGAAGTTGTGGTATTTACTTACAAAGCAATATCACTCAGCAATGAAATCTATGTCATCAGGCCCTTAGCAGCACAATGAGTGGATTCAGGTATGATGATTCTAACTGAAATAAGTCACACAGAAAAAGAAACATCATAAGATATCAGTAATACACAGAATGTAAACTTGGCTACACAGGAACTGAATTACAGAAGAGAACAGGGTCTCAAATTTAGAAAACCAACTTATGCTTGCTTAAGGGTAAAGGTGAGTTGGGGTGCTGCATAAAACCAGAGATTGAAATGAGCACAGATAAAGTTCCTTAAGCCAAATATGGAATAGACAAGAGCTACTCCTTGCTCAACGAAATGGACTCAACACCGCATATTAAACGCCTAAGAATGTACCTGACTAGTAAGTATCTTAAAACCTATGGATTGCTATGTCTCCGAAAGAGAATCAAGCATGTGTACAGGGGCATAAACGCAGCAGTGATAGGATTGGAGAGGTTCGGTGAGCAAATGAAGACCCTTTGAAGTCATATTGCATGGTACCCATTCCACGGGTTTCAACTACCCAGGTTTAAGGTATTCTACCTTCAGCTAAAACATGCATGTGGAACCTAGAGTATGATCAACCATGTGATCGGGAGACGTGTTCAAATATGTCTCAGTTTTCGTACCCTGGTACTCGGGTGCAACAATCCAGACGCTTCACTAACACTCTCCCGACTTGGAGAGTCAGTCCCTTTAACCTCCTGTTTGGCCCAGTTTGCAATTTCTGTGGAAGATGAACAGGAATAGCGAGAACCAATGAGAGACTAGCTGGAGGTGTCTGGACGGGCAAATTTAACTCTCATTTCCCACCAGGAAGAGGAATTAACCAAAGGCTCAGCGTGCCGTGCCGGAACCAGATTAGGGCCTGAAGCCATCCTGCGGTGTTGCGGCCAGGTCACAAGAAAGCGAGTTGAAGAAAGGAGCTCAGGGGCACTGTAATTCACAAACCTGCAGAGTTATAAATGACAGCTATCGTCCAAAAATATACTGAAGTAAGGCTGCCAAGAGGACTTGAAAGCGGGACAGAATTGCAGGAAACCGATTTCAGGAGGTAGACTGGAATTGCATTTAAAGCACAGGAAAAGAGGCAGAACGTCCACCATGATGCACTTGGACGAAAAGGGCGTATGCGTTTTTTCCTGAATATATTCAGGAAAAAACGCATATGCCCTTTTTGGCCAACCAAGCAAGCTTGCAAAGGAAATCTGCACTACAATGAAGTCTCACTTCCCCCCGGTCAAAAGGGCCATCTGAAAAAAGTGTAAAATCCAGAAAGGCAGGACAGGCCATGGAGAACTGGGAGCCTTGTTATGCTGATGGGCGGGATGTAAATTGCCAACAGACACTCGGGAGAAGTGTATGGTGTTTCCTGAAACATCTAAAAAACAAAGCAACAGAGCCTAGGGCACTTCCACTTATGGTCCTATAGCTTAGGGAAATTAAAATCAAAAAGACACAGCCACCCCAAAGTTTGGGACGCCTCTGTTTACAAGAACCTCGTTTACAGTACAAGTTCAACATCGCAGAAAGTGAAAAATGGATAAAGAAGTTGTGGTATTTACTTACAAAGCAATATCACTCAGCAATGAAATCTATGTCATCAGGCCCTTAGCAGCACAATGAGTGGATTCAGGTATGATGATTCTAACTGAAATAAGTCACACAGAAAAAGAAACATCATAAGATATCAGTAATACACAGAATGTAAACTTGGCTACACAGGAACTGAATTACAGAACAGAACAGGGTCTCAAATTTAGAAAACCAACTTATGCTTGCTTAAGGGTAAAGGTGAGTTGGGGTGCTGCATAAAACCAGAGATTGAAATGAGCACAGATAAAGTTCCTTAAGCCAAATATGGAATAGACAAGAGCTACTCCTTGCTCAACGAAATGGACTCAACACCCCATATTAAACGCCTAAGAATGTACCTGACTAGTAAGTATCTTAAAACCTATGGATTGCTATGTCTCCGAAAGAGAATCAAGCATGTGTACAGGGGCATAAACGCAGCAGTGATAGGATTGGAGAGGTTCGGTGAGCAAATGAAGACCCTTTGAAGTCATATTGCATGGTACCCATTCCACGGGTTTCAACTACCCAGGTTTAAGGTATTCTTCCTTCAGCTAAAACATGCATGTGGAACCTAGAGTATGATCAACCATGTGATCGGGAGACGTGTTCAAATATGTCTCAGTTTTCGTACCCTGGTACTCGGGTGCAACATTCCAGACGCTTTACTAACACTCTCCCGACTTGGAGAGTCAGTCCCTTTAACCTCCTGTTTGGCCCAGTTTGCAATTTCTGTGGAAGATGAACAGGAATAGCGAGAACCAATGAGAGACTAGCTGGAGGTGTCTGGACGGGCAAATTTAACTCTCATTTCCCACCAGGAAGAGGAATTAACCAAAGGCTCAGCGTGCCGTGCCGGAACCAGATTAGGGCCTGAAGCCATCCTGCGGTGTTGCGGCCAGGTCACAAGAAATCGAGTTGAAGAAAGGAGCTCAGGGGCACTGTAATTCACAAACCTGCAGAGTTATAAATGACAGCTATCGTCCAAAAATATACTAAAGTAAGGCTGCCAAGAGGACTTGAAAGCGGGGCAGAATTGCAGGAAACCGATTTCAGGAGGTAGACTGGAATTGCATTGAAAGCATAGGAAAAGAGGCAGAACATCCACAATGATGCACTTGGCCAAAAAGGACGTATGCATTTTTTCCTGAATATATTCAGGAAAAAACGCATACGTCCTTTTTGGCCAACTAAGCAAACTTGCAAAGGAAATCTGCACTACAATGAAGTCTCACTTCCCCCCGGTCAAAAGGGCCATCTGAAAAAAGTGTAAAATCCAGAAAGGCAGGATAGGCCATGGAGAACTGGGAGCCTTGTTATGCTGATGGGAGGGATGTAAATTGCCAACAGACACTCGGGAGAAGTGTATGGTGTTTCCTGAAACATCTAAAAAACAAAGCAACAGAGCCTAGGGCACTTCCACTTATGGTCCTATAGATTAGGGAAATTAAAATCAAAAAGACACAGCCACCCCAAAGTTTGGGACACCTCTGTTTACAAGAACCTCGTTTACAGTACAAGTTCAACATCGCAGAAAGTGAAAAATGGATAAAGAAGTTGTGGTATTTACTTACAAAGCAATATCACTCAGCAATGAAATCTATGTCATCAGGCCCCTAGCAGCACAATGAGTGGATTCAGGTATGATGATTCTAACTGAAATAAGTCACACAGAAAAAGAAACATCATAAGATATCAGTAATACACGGAATGTAATCTTGGCTCCACAGGAACTGAATTACAGAACAGAACAGGGTCTCAAATTTAGAAAACCAACTTATGCTTGCTTAAGGGGAAAGGTGAGTTGGGGTGCTGCATAAAACCAGAGATTGAAATGAGCACAGATAAAGTTCCTTAAGCCAAATATGGAATAGACAAGAGCTACTCCTTGCTCAACGAAATGGACTCAACACCCCATATTAAACGCCTAAGAATGTACCTGACTAGTAAGTATCTTAAAACCTATGGATTGCTATTTCTCCGAAAGAGAATCAAGCATGTGTACAGGGACATAAACGCAGCAGTGATAGGATTGGAGAGGTTCGGTGAGCCAATGAAGACCCTTTGAAGTCATATTGCATGGTACCCATTCCACGGGTTTCAACTACCCAGGTTTAAGGTATTCTTCCTTCAGCTAAAACATGCATGTGGAACCCAGAGTATGATCAACCATGTGATCGGGAGACGTGTTTAAATATGTCTCAGTTTTCGTACCCTGGTACTCGGGTGCAACATTCCAGACGCTTTACTAACACTCTCCCGACTTGGAGAGTCAGTCCCTTTAACCTCCTGTTTGGCCCAGTTTGCAATTTCTGTGGAAGATGAACAGGAATAGCGAGAACCAATGAGAGACTAGCTGGAGGTGTCTGGACGGGCAAATTTAACTCTCATTTCCCACCAGGAAGAGGAATTAACCAAAGGCTCAGCGTGCCATGCCGGAACCAGATTAGGGCCTGAAGCCATCCTGCGGTGTTGCGGCCAGGTCACAAGAAAGCGAGTTGAAGAAAGGAGCTCAGGGGCACTGTAATTCACAAACCTGCAGAGTTATCAATGACAGCTATCGTCCAAAAATATACTGAAGTAAGGCTGCCAAGAGGACTTGAAAGCGGGGCAGAATTGCAGGAAACCGATTTCAGGAGGTAGACTGGAATTGCATTTAAAGCACAGGAAAAGAGGCAGAACGTCCACCATGATGCACTTGGCCGAAAAGGGCGTATGCATTTTTTCCTGAATATATTCAGGAAAAAACGCATACGCCCTTTTTGGCCAACCAAGCAAGCTTGCAAAGGAAATCTGCACTACAATGAAGTCTCACTTCCCCCCGGTCAAAAGGGCCATCTGAAAAAAGTGTAAAATCCAGAAAGGCAGGACAGGCCATGGAGAACTGGGAGCCTTGTTATGCTGATGGGCGGGATGTAAATTGCCAACAGCCACTCGGGAGAAGTGTATGGTGTTTCCTGAAACATCTAAAAAACAAAGCAACAGAGCCTAGGGCACTTCCACTTATGGTCCTATAGCTTAGGGAAATTAAAATCAAAAAGACACAGCCACCCCAAAGTTTGGGACGCCTCTGTTTACAAGAACCTCGTTTACAGTACAAGTTCAACATCGCAGAAAGTGAAAAATGGATAAAGAAGTTGTGGTATTTACTTACAAAGCAATATCACTCAGCAATGAAATCTATGTCATCAGGCCCTTAGCAGCACAATGAGTGGATTCAGGTATGATGATTCTAACTGAAATATGTCACACAGAAAAAGAAACATCATAATATATCAGTAATACACGGAATGTAAACTTGGCCACACAGGAACTGAATTACAAAACAGAACGGGGTCTCAAATTTAGAAAACCAACTTATGCTTGCTTAAGGGGAAAGGTGAGTTGGGGTGCTGCATAAAACCAGAGATTGAAATGAGCACAGATAAAGTTCCTTAATCAAATATGTAATAGACAAGAGCTACTCCTTGCTCAACGAAATGGACTCAACACTCCATATTAAACGCCTACGAATGTACCTGACTAGTAAGTATCTTAAAACCTATGGATTGTTATGTCTCCGAAAGAGAATCAAGCGTGTGTACAGGGGCATAAACGCAGCAGTGATAGGATTGGAGAGGTTCGGTGAGCAAATGAAGACCCTTTGAAGTCATATTGCATAGTACCCATTCCACGGGTTTCAACTACCCAGGTTTAAGGTACTCTTCCTTCAGCTAAAACATGCATGTGGAACCTAGAGTATGATCAACCATGTGATCGGGAGAAGTGTTCAAATATGTCTCAGTTTTCGTATCCTGGTACTCGGGTGCAACATTCCAGACGCTTTACTAACACTCTCCCGACTTGGAGAGTCAGTCCCTTTAACCTCCTGTTTGGCCCAGTTTGCAATTTCTGTGGAAGATGAACAGGAATAGCGAGAACCAATGAGAGACTAGCTGGAGGTGTCTGGATGGCCAAATTTAACTCTCATTTCCCACCAGGAAGAGGAATTAACCAAAGGCTCAGCGTGCCGTGCCGGAACCAGATTAGGGCCTGAAGCCATCCTGCGGTGTTGCGGCCAGCTCACAAGAAAGCGAGTTGAAGAAAGGAGCTCAGGGGCACTGTAATTCACAAACCTGCAGACTTATAAATGACAGCTATCGTCCAAAAATATACTGAAGTAAGGCTGCCAAGAGGACTTGAAAGCGGGGCAGAATTGCAGGAAACCGATTTCAGGAGGTAGACTGGAATTGCATTGAAAGCATAGGAAAAGAGGCAGAACGTCCACAGTGATGCACTTGGCCAAAAAGTACGTATGCGTTTTTTCCTGAATATATTCAGGAAAAAACGCATACGTCCTCTTTGGCCAACCAAGCAAGCTTGCAAAGGAAATCTGCACTACAATGAAGTCTCACTTCCCCCCCGTCAAAAGGGCCATCTGAAAAAAGTGTAAAATCCAGAAAGGCAGGACAGGCCATGGAGAACTGGGAGCCTTGTTATGCTGATGGGCGGGATGTAAATTGCCAACAGACACTCGGGAGAAGTGTATGGTGTTTCCTGAAACATCTAAAAAACAAAGCAACAGAGCCTAGGGCACTTCCACTTATGGTCCTATAGCTTAGGGAAATTAAAATCAAAAAGACACAGCCACCCCAAAGTTTGGGACGCCTCTGTTTACAAGAACCTCGTTTACCGTACAAGTTCAATATCACAGAAAGTGAAAAATGGATAAAGAACTTGTGGTACTTACGTACAATGCAGTATCACTCAACAATGAAATCTATATCATCAGGCCCGTAGCAGCATAATGAGTGGATTCAGGTACAATGATTCTAACTGATATAAGTCACACAATAAAAGAAACATCATAAGATATCACTAATACACGGAATGTAAACTTGGCTACACAGGAACTGAATTCCAAAACAGAACAGGGTCTCAAATTTAGAAAACCAACTTATGCTTGCTTAAGGGGAAAGGTGAGTTGGGGTGCTGCATAAAACCAGAGATTGAAATGAGCACAGATAAAGTTACTTAAGCCAAATATGTAATAGACAAGAGCTACTCCTTGCTCAACGAAATGGACTCAACAACCCATATTACACGCCTAAGAATGTACCTGACTAGTAAGTATCTTAAAACCTATGGATTGCTATGTCTCCAAAAGAGAATAAAGCGTGTGTACAGGGGCATAAACGCAGCAGTGATAGGATTGGAGAGGTTCAGTGAGCAAATGAAGACCCTTTGAAGTCATATTGCATGGTACCCATTCCACGGGTTTCAACTACCCAGGTTTAAGGTATTCTACCTTCAGCTAAAACATGCATGTGGAACCCAGAGTATGATCCACCGTGTGATCGGGAGACGTGTTCAAATATGTCTCAGTTTTCGTCCCCTGGTACTCGGGTGCAACATTCCAGACGCTTTACTAACACTCTCTCGACTTGGAGAGTCAGTGCCTTTAACCTCCTGTTTGGCCCAGTTTGCAATTTCTGCGGAAGATGAACAGGAATAGGGAGAAATAGTGAGAGACTAGCTGGAGGTGTCTGAACGGGCAAATTTAACTCTCATTTCCCACCAGGAAGAGGAATTAACCAAAGGCTCAGCGTGCCATGCCGGAACCAGATTAGGGCCTGAAGCAATCCTGCGGTGTTGCGGCCAGCTCACAAGAAAGCGAGTTGAAGAAAGGAGCTCAGGGGCACTGTAATTCACAAACCTGCAGACTTATAAATGACAGCTATCGTCCAAAAATATACTGAAGTAAGGCTGCCAAGAGGACTTGAAAGCGGGGCAGAATTGCAGGAAACCGATTTCAGGAGGTAGACTGGAATTGCATTGAAAGCATAGGAAAAGAGGCAGAACGTCCACAATGATGCACTTGGCCAAAAAGGGCGTATGTGTTTTTTCCTGAATATATTCAGGAAAAAACGCATACGCCCTTTTTGGCCAACCAAGCAAGCTTGCAAAGGAAATCTGCACTACAATGAAGTCTCACTTCCCCGCGGTCAAAAGGGCCATCTGAAAAAAGTGTAAAATCCAGAAAGGCAGGACAGGCCATGGAGAACTGGGAGCCTTGTTATGCTGATGGGCGGGATGTAAATTGCCAACAGACACTCGGGAGAAGTGTATGGTGTTTCCTGAAACATCTAAAAAACAAAGCAACAGAGCCTAGGGCACTTCCACTTATGGTCCTATAGCTTAGGGAAATTAAAATCAAAAAGACACAGCCACCCCAAAGTTTGGGACGCCTCTGTTTACAAGAACCTCGTTTACAGTACAAGTTCAACATCGCAGAAAGTGAAAAATGGATAAAGAAGTTGTGGTATTTACTTACAAAGCAATATCACTCAGCAATGAAATCTATGTCATCAGGCCCTTAGCAGCACAATGAGTGGATTCAGGTATGATGATTCTAACTGAAATAAGTCACACAGAAAAAGAAACATCATAAGATATCAGTAATACACGGAATGTAAACTTGGCTACACAGGAACTGAATTACAGAACAGAACAGGGTCTCAAATTTAGAAAACCAACTTATGCTTGCTTAAGGGTAAAGGTGAGTTGGGGTGCTGCATAAAACCAGAGATTGAAATGAGCACAGATAAAGTTCCTTAAGCCAAATATGGAATAGACAAGAGCTACTCCTTGCTCAACGAAATGGACTCAACACCGCATATTAAACGCCTAAGAATGTACCTGACTAGTAAGTATCTTAAAACCTATGGATTGCTATGTCTCCGAAAGAGAATCAAGCATGTGTACAGGGGCATAAACGCAGCAGTGATAGGATTGGAGAGGTTCGGTGAGCAAATGAAGACCCTTTGAAGTCATATTGCATGGTACCCATTCCACGGGTTTCAACTACCCAGGTTTAAGGTATTCTACCTTCAGCTAAAACATGCATGTGGAAACTAGAGTATGATCAACCATGTGATCGGGAAACGTGTTCAAATATGTCTCAGTTTTCGTACCCTGGTACTCGGGTGCAACATTCCAGACGCTTTACTAACACCCTCCCGACTTGGAGAGTCAGTCCCTTTAACCTCCTGTTTGGCCCAGTTTGCAATTTCTGTGGAAGATGAACAGGAATAGCGAGAACCAATGAGAGACTAGCTGGAGGTGTCTGGACGGGCAAATTTAACTCTCATTTCCCACCAGGAAGAGGAATTAACCAAAGGCTCAGCTTGCCGTGCCGGAACCAGATTAGGGCCTGAAGCCATCCTGCGGTGTTGCGGCCAGCTCAAAAGAAAGCGAGTTGAAGAAAGGAGCTCAGGGGCACTGTAATTCACAAACCTGCAGAGTTATAAATGACAGCTATCGTCCAAAAATATACTGAAGTAAGGCTGCCAAGAGGACTTGAAAGCGGGGCAGAATTGCAGGAAACCGATTTCAGGAGGTAGACTGGAATTGCATTGAAAGCATAGGAAAAGAGGCAGAACGTCCACAATGATGCACTTGGCCAAAAAGGGCGTATGTGTTTTTTCCTGAATATATTCAGGAAAAAACGCATACGCCCTTTTTGGCCAACCAAGCAAGCTTGCAAAGGAAATCTGCACTACAATGAAGTCTCACTTCCCCCCGGTCAAAAGGGCCATCTGAAAAAAGTGTAAAATCCAGAAAGGCAGGACAGGCCATGGAGAACTGGGAGCCTTGTTATGCTGATGGGCGGGATGTAAATTGCCAACAGACACTCGGGAGAAGTGTATGGTGTTTCCTGAAACATCTAAAAGCAACAGAGCCTAGGGCACTTCCACTTATGGTCCTATAGCTTAGGGAAATTAAAATCAAAAAGACACAGCCACCCCAAAGTTTGGGACACCTCTGTTTACAAGAACCTCGTTTACAGTACAAGTTCAACATCGCAGAAAGTGAAAAATGGATAAAGAAGTTGTGGTATTTACTTACAAAGCAATATCACTCAGCAATGAAATCTATGTCATCAGGCCCTTAGCAGCACAATGAGTGGATTCAGGTATGATGATTCTAACTGAAATAAGTCACACAGAAAAAGAAACATCATAAGATATCAGTAATACACGGAATGTAAACTTGGCTCCACAGGAACTGAATTACAGAACAGAACAGGGTCTCAAATTTAGAAAACCAACTTATGCTTGCTTAAGGGGAAAGGTGAGTTGGGGTGCTGCATAAAACCAGAGATTGAAATGAGCACAGATAAAGTTCCTTAAGCCAAATATGGAATAGACAAGAGCTACTCCTTGCTCAACGAAATGGACTCAACACCGCATATTAAACGCCTAAGAATGTACCTGACTAGTAAGTATCTTAAAACCTATGGATTGCTATGTCTCCGAAAGAGAATCAAGCATGTGTACAGGGGCATAAACGCAGCAGTGATAGGATTGGAGAGGTTCGGTGAGCAAATGAAGACCCTTTGAAGTCATATTGCATGGTACCCATTCCACGGGTTTCAACTACCCAGGTTTAAGGTATTCTACCTTCAGCTAAAACATGCATGTGGAAACTAGAGTATGATCAACCATGTGATCGGGAAACGTGTTCAAATATGTCTCAGTTTTCGTACCCTGGTACTCGGGTGCAACATTCCAGACGCTTTACTAACACCCTCCCGACTTGGAGAGTCAGTCCCTTTAACCTCCTGTTTGGCCCAGTTTGCAATTTCTGTGGAAGATGAACAGGAATAGCGAGAACCAATGAGAGACTAGCTGGAGGTGTCTGGACGGGCAAATTTAACTATCATTTCCCACCAGGAAGAGGAATTAACCAAAGGCTCAGCGTGCCGTGCCGGAACCAGATTAGGGCCTGAAGCCACCCTGCGGTGTTGCGGCCAGCTCAAAAGAAAGCGAGTTGAAGAAAGGAGCTCAGGGGCACTGTAATTCACAAACCTGCAGAGTTATAAATGACAGCTATCGTCCAAAAATATACTGAAGTAAGGCTGCCAAGAGGACTTGAAAGCGGGGCAGAATTGCAGGAAACCGATTTCAGGAGGTAGACTGGAATTGCATTGAAAGCATAGGAAAAGAGGCAGAATGTCCACAATGATGCACTTGGCCAAAAAGGGCGTATGCGTTTTTTCCTGAATATATTCAGGAAAAAACACATACGCCCTTTTTGGCCAACCAAGCAAGCTTGCAAAGGAAATCTGCACTACAATGAAGTCTCACTTCCCCCCGGTCAAAAGGGCCATCTGAAAAAAGTGTAAAATCCAGAAAGGCAGGACAGGCCATGGAGAACTGGGAGCCTTTTTATGCTGATGGGCGGGATGTAAATTGCCAACAGACACTCGGGAGAAGTGTATGGTGTTTCCTGAAACATCTAAAAAACAAAGCAACAGAGCCTAGGGCACTTCCACTTATGGTCCTATAGCTTAGGGAAATTAAAATCAAAAAGACACAGCCACCCCAAAGTTTGGGACGCCTCTGTTTACAAGAACCTCGTTTACAGTACAAGTTCAACATCGCAGAAAGTGAAAAATGGATAAAGAAGTTGTGGTATTTACTTACAAAGCAATATCACTCAGCAATGAAATCTATGTCATCAGGCCCTTAGCAGCACAATGAGTGGATTCAGGTATGATGATTCTAACTGAAATAAGTCACACAGAAAAAGAAACATCATAAGATATCAGTAATACACGGAATGTAAACTTGGCTACACAGGAACTGAATTACAGAACAGAACAGGGTCTCAAATTTAGAAAACCAACTTATGCTTGCTTAAGGGGAAAGGTGAGTTGGGGTGCTGCATAAAACCAGAGATTGAAATGAGCACAGATAAAGTTCCTTAAGCCAAATATGGAATAGACAAGAGCTACTCCTTGTTCAACGAAATGGACTCAACACCGCATATTAAACGCCTAAGAATGTACCTGACTAGTAAGTATCTTAAAACCTATGGATTGCTATGTCTCCGAAAGAGAATCAAGCATGTGTACAGGGGCATAAACGCAGCAGTGATAGGATTGGAGAGGTTCAGTGAGCAAATGAAGACCCTTTGAAGTCATATTGCATGGTACCCATTCCACGGGTTTCAACTACCCAGGTTTAAGGTATTCTACCTTCAGCTAAATCATGCATGTGGAAACTAGAGTATGATCAACCATGTGATCGGGAAACGTGTTCAAATATGTCTCAGTTTTCGTACCCTGGTACTCGGGTGCAACATTCCAGACGCTTTACTAACATCCTCCCGACTTGGAGAGTCAGTCCCTTTAACCTCCTGTTTGGCCCAGTTTGCAATTTCTGTGGAAGATGAACAGGAATAGCGAGAACCAATGAGAGACTAGCTGGAGGTGTCTGGACGGGCAAATTTAACTCTCATTTCCCACCAGGAAGAGGAATTAACCAAAGGCTCAGCTTGCCGTGCCGGAACCAGATTAGGGCCTGAAGCCATCCTGCGGTGTTGCGGCCAGCTCAAAAGAAAGCGAGTTGAAGAAAGGAGCTCAGGGGCACTGTAATTCACAAACATGCAGAGTTATAAATGACAGCTATCGTCCAAAAATATACTGAAGTAAGGCTGCCAAGAGGACTTGAAAGCGGGGCAGAATTGCAGGAAACCGATTTCAGGAGGTAGACTGGAATTGCATTGAAAGCATAGGAAAAGAGGCAGAACGTCCACAATGATGCACTTGGCCAAAAAGGGCGTATGTGTTTTTTCCTGAATATATTCAGGAAAAAACGCATACGCCCTTTTTGGCCAACCAAGCAAGCTTACAAAGGAAATCTGCACTACAATGAAGTCTCAATTCCCCCCGGTCAAAAGGGCCATCTGAAAAAAGTGTAAAATCCAGAAAGGCAGGACAGGCCATGGAGAACTGGGAGCCTTGTTATGCTGATGGGCGGGATGTAAATTGCCAACAGACACTCGGGAGAAGTGTATGGTGTTTCCTGAAACATCTAAAAGCAACAGAGCCTAGGGCACTTCCACTTATGGTCCTATAGCTTAGGGAAATTAAAATCAAAAAGACACAGCCACCCCAAAGTTTGGGACGCCTCTGTTTACAAGAACCTCGTTTACAGTACAAGTTCAACATCGCAGAAAGTGAAAAATGGATAAAGAAGTTGTGGTATTTACTTACAAAGCAATATCACTCAGCAATGAAATCTATGTCATCAGGCCCTTAGCAGCACAATGAGTGGATTCAGGTATGATGATTCTAACTGAAATAAGTCACACAGAAAAAGAAACATCATAAGATATCAGTAATACACGGAATGTAAACTTGGCTCCACAGGAACTGAATTACAGAACAGAACAGGGTCTCAAATTTAGAAAACCAACTTATGCTTGCTTAAGGGGAAAGGTGAGTTGGGGTGCTGCATAAAACCAGAGATTGAAATGAGCACAGATAAAGTTCCTTAAGCCAAATATGGAATAGACAAGAGCTACTCTTTGCTCAACGAAATGGACTCAACACCGCATATTAAACGCCTAAGAATGTACCTGACTAGTAAGTATCTTAAAACCTATGGATTGCTATGTCTCCGAAAGAGAATCAAGCATGTGTACAGGGGCATAAACGCAGCAGTGATAGGATTGGAGAGGTTCGGTGAGCAAATGAAGACCCTTTGAAGTCATATTGCATGGTACCCATTCCACGGGTTTCAACTACCCAGGTTTAAGGTATTCTACCTTCAGCTAAAACATGCATGTGGAAACTAGAGTATGATCAACCATGTGATCGGGAAACGTGTTCAAATATGTCTCAGTTTTCGTACCCTGGTACTCGGGTGCAACATTCCAGACGCTTTACTAACACCCTCCCGACTTGGAGAGTCAGTCCCTTTAACCTCCTGTTTGGCCCAGTTTGCAATTTCTGTGGAAGATGAACAGGAATAGCGAGAACCAATGAGAGACTAGCTGGAGGTGTCTGGACGGGCAAATTTAACTATCATTTCCCACCAGGAAGAGGAATTAACCAAAGGCTCAGCGTGCCGTGCCGGAACCAGATTAGGGCCTGAAGCCATCCTGCGGTGTTGCGGCCAGCTCAAAAGAAAGCGAGTTGAAGAAAGGAGCTCAGGGGCACTGTAATTCACAAACCTGCAGAGTTATAAATGACAGCTATCGTCCAAAAATATACTGAAGTAAGGCTGCCAAGAGGACTTGAAAGCGGGGCAGAATTGCAGGAAACCGATTTCAGGAGGTAGACTGGAATTGCATTGAAAGCATAGGAAAAGAGGCAGAATGTCCACAATGATGCACTTGGCCAAAAAGGGCGTATGCGTTTTTTCCTGAATATATTCAGGAAAAAACGCATACGCCCTTTTTGGCCAACCAAGCAAGCTTGCAAAGGAAATCTGCACTACAATGAAGTCTCACTTCCCCCCGGTCAAAAGGGCCATCTGAAAAAAGTGTAAAATCCAGAAAGGCAGGACAGGCCATGGAGAACTGGGAGCCTTGTTATGCTGATGGGCGGGATGTAAATTGCCAACAGACACTCGGGAGAAGTGTATGGTGTTTCCTGAAACATCTAAAAAACAAAGCAACAGAGCCTAGGGCACTTCCACTTATGGTCCTATAGCTTAGGGAAATTAAAATCAAAAAGACACAGCCACCCCAAAGTTTGGGACGCCTCTGTTTACAAGAACCTCGTTTACAGTACAAGTTCAACATCGCAGAAAGTGAAAAATGGATAAAGAAGTTGTGGTATTTACTTACAAAGCAATATCACTCAGCAATGAAATCTATGTCATCAGGCCCTTAGCAGCACAATGAGTGGATTCAGGTATGATGATTCTAACTGAAATAAGTCACACAGAAAAAGAAACATCATAAGATATCAGTAATACACGGAATGTAAACTTGGCTACACAGGAACTGAATTACAGAACAGAACAGGGTCTCAAATTTAGAAAACCAACTTATGCTTGCTTAAGGGTAAAGGTGAGTTGGGGTGCTGCATAAAACCAGAGATTGAAATGAGCACAGATAAAGTTCCTTAAGCCAAATATGGAATAGACAAGAGCTACTCCTTGTTCAACGAAATGGACTCAACACCGCATATTAAACGCCTAAGAATGTACCTGACTAGTAAGTATCTTAAAACCTATGGATTGCTATGTCTCCGAAAGAGAATCAAGCATGTGTACAGGGGCATAAACGCAGCAGTGATAGGATTGGAGAGGTTTGGTGAGCAAATGAAGACCCTTTGAAGTCATATTGCATGGTACCCATTCCACGGGTTTCAACTACCCAGGTTTAAGGTATTCTACCTTCAGCTAAATCATGCATGTGGAAACTAGAGTATGATCAACCATGTGATCGGGAAACGTGTTCAAATATGTCTCAGTTTTCGTACCCTGGTACTCGGGTGCAACATTCCAGACGCTTTACTAACATCCTCCCGACTTGGAGAGTCAGTCCCTTTAACCTCCTGTTTGGCCCAGTTTGCAATTTCTGTGGAAGATGAACAGGAATAGCGAGAACCAATGAGAGACTAGCTGGAGGTGTCTGGACGGGCAAATTTAACTCTCATTTCCCACCAGGAAGAGGAATTAACCAAAGGCTCAGCTTGCCGTGCCGGAACCAGATTAGGGCCTGAAGCCATCCTGCGGTGTTGCGGCCAGCTCAAAAGAAAGCGAGTTGAAGAAAGGAGCTCAGGGGCACTGTAATTCACAAACATGCAGAGTTATAAATGACAGCTATCGTCCAAAAATATACTGAAGTAAGGCTGCCAAGAGGACTTGAAAGCGGGGCAGAATTGCAGGAAACCGATTTCAGGAGGTAGACTGGAATTGCATTGAAAGCATAGGAAAAGAGGCAGAACGTCCACAATGATGCACTTGGCCAAAAAGGGCGTATGCGTTTTTTCCTGAATATATTCAGGAAAAAACGCATACGCACTTTTTGGCCAACCAAGCAAGCTTGCAAAGGAAATCTGCACTACAATGAAGTCTCACTTCCCCCCGGTCAAAAGGGCCATCTGAAAAAAGTGTAAAATCCAGAAAGGCAGGACAGGCCATGGAGAACTGGGAGCCTTGTTATGCTGATGGGCGGGATGTAAATTGCCAACAGCCACTCGGGAGAAGTGTATGGTGTTTCCTGAAACATCTAAAAAACAAAGCAACAGAGCCTAGGGCACTTCCACTTATGGTCCTATAGCTTAGGGAAATTAAAATCAAAAAGACACAGCCACCCCAAAGTTTGGGACGCCTCTGTTTACAAGAACCTCGTTTACCATACAAGTTCAATATCACAGAAAGTGAAAAATGGATAAAGAAGTTGTGGTATTTACTTACAAAGCAATATCACTCAGCAATGAAATCTATGTCATCAGGCCCTTAGCAGCACAATGAGTGGATTCAGGTATGATGATTCTAACTGAAATAAGTCACACAGAAAAAGAAACATCATAAGATATCAGTAATACACGGAATGTAAACTTGGCTACACAGGAACTGAATTACAGAACAGAACAGGGTCTCAAATTTAGAAAACCAACTTATGCTTGCTTAAGGGTAAAGGTGAGTTGGGGTGCTGCATAAAACCAGAGATTGAAATGAGCACAGATAAAGTTCCTTAAGCCAAATATGGAATAGACAAGAGCTACTCCTTGCTCAACGAAATGGACTCAACACCGCATATTAAACGCCTAAGAATGTACCTGACTAGTAAGTATCTTAAAACCTATGGATTGCTATGTCTCCGAAAGAGAATCAAGCATGTGTACAGGGGCATAAACGCAGCAGTGATAGGATTGGAGAGGTTCGGTGAGCAAATGAAGACCCTTTGAAGTCATATTGCATGGTACCCATTCCACGGGTTTCAACTACCCAGGTTTAAGGTATTCTACCTTCAGCTAAAACATGCATGTGGAAACTAGAGTATGATCAACCATGTGATCGGGAAACATGTTCAAATATGTCTCAGTTTTCGTACCCTGGTACTCGGGTGCAACATTCCAGACGCTTTACTAACACCCTCCCGACTTGGAGAGTCAGTCCCTTTAACCTCCTGTTTGGCCCAGTTTGCAATTTCTGTGGAAGATGAACAGGAATAGCGAGAACCAATGAGAGACTAGCTGGAGGTGTCTGGACGGGCAAATTTAACTCTCATTTCCCACCAGGAAGAGGAATTAACCAAAGGCTCAGCGTGCCGTGCCGGAACCAGATTAGGGCCTGAAGCCATCCTGCGGTGTTGCGGCCAGGTCACAAGAAAGCGAGTTGAAGAAAGGAGCTCAGGGGCACTGTAATTCACAAACCTGCAGACTTATAAATGACAGCTATCGTCCAAAAATATACTGAAGTAAGGCTGCCAAGAGGACTTGAAAGCGGGGCAGAATTGCAGGAAACCGATTTCAGGAGGTAGACTGGAATTGCATTGAAAGCATAGGAAAAGAGGCAGAACGTCCACAATGATGCACTTGGCCAAAAAGGGCGTATGCGTTTTTTCCTGAATATATTCAAGAAAAAACGCATACGCCCTTTTTGGCCAACCAAGCAAGCTTGCAAAGGAAATCTGCACTACAATGAAGTCTCACTTCCCCCCGGTCAAAAGGGCCATCTGAAAAAAGTGTAAAATCCAGAAAGGCAGGACAGGCCATGGAGAACTGGGAGCCTTGTTATGCTGATGGGCGGGATGTAAATTGCCAACAGCCACTCGGGAGAAGTGTATGGTGTTTCCTGAAACATCTAAAAAACAAAGCAACAGAGCCTAGGGCACTTCCACTTATGGTCCTATAGCTTAGGGAAATTAAAATCAAAAAGACACAGCCACCCCAAAGTTTGGGACGCCTCTGTTTACAAGAACCTCATTTACCATACAAGTTCAATATCACAGAAAGTGAAAAATGGATAAAGAAGTTGTGGTATTTACTTACAAAGCAATATCACTCAGCAATGAAATCTATGTCATCAGGCCCTTAGCAGCACAATGAGTGGATTCAGGTACGATGATTCTAACTGAAATAAGTCACACAGAAAAAGAAACATCATAAGATATCACTAATACACAGAATGTAAACTTGGCTACACAGGAACTGAATTCCAAAACAGAACAGGGTCTCAAATTTAGAAAACCAACTTATGCTTGCTTAAGGGGAAAGGTGAGTTGGGGTGCTGCATAAAACCAGAGATTGAAATGAGCACAGATAAAGTTCCTTAAGCCAAATATGGAATAGACAAGAGCTACTCCTTGCTCAACGAAATGGACTCAACACCCCATATTAAATGCCTAAGAATGTACCTGACTAGTAACTGTCTTAAAACCTATGGATTGCTATGTCTCCAAAAGAGAATCAAGCGTCTGTACAGGGGGATAAACGCAGCAGTGATAGGATTGGAGAAGTTCGGTGAGCAAATGAAGACCCTTTGAAGTCATATTGCATGGTACCCATTCCACGGGTCTCAACTCTCCAGGTTTAAGGTATTCTTCCTTCAGCTAAAACATGCATGTGGAACCCAGAGTATGATCAACCGTGTGAACGGGAGACGTGTTCAAATATGTCTCAGTTTTCCTCCCCTGGTACTCGGGTGCAATATTCCAGATGCTTTACTAACACCCTCCCGACTTGGAGAGTCAGTCCCTTTAACCTCCTGTTTGGCCCAGTTTGCAATTTCTGCGGAAGATGAACAGGAATAGCGAGAACCAATGAGAGACTAGCTGGAGGTGTCTGGACGGGCAAATTTAACTCTCATTTCCCACCAGGAAGAGGAATTAACCAAAGGCTCAGCGTGCCGTGCCGGAACCAGATTAGGGCCTGAAGCCACCCTGCGGTGTTGCGGCCAGCTCAAAAGAAAGCGAGTTGAAGAAAGGAGCTCAGGGGCACTGTAATTCACAAACCTGCAGAGTTATAAATGACAGCTATCGTCCAAAAATATACTGAAGTACGGCTGCCAAGAGGACTTGAAAGCGGTGCAGAATTGCAGGAAACCGATTTCAGGAGGTAGACTGGAATTGCATTGAAAGCATAGGAAAAGAGGCAGAACGTCCACAATGATGCACTTGGCCAAAAAGGGCGTATGCGTTTTTTCCTGAATATATTCAGGAAAAAACGCATACGCCCTTTTTGGCCAACCAAGCAAGCTTGCAAAGGAAATCTGCACTACAATGAAGTCTCACTTCCCCCCGGTCAAAAGGGCCATCTGAAAAAAGTGTAAAATCCAGAAAGGCAGGACAGGCCATGGAGAACTGGGAGCCTTGTTATGCTGATGGGCGGGATGTAAATTGCCAACAGACACTCGGGAGAAGTGTATGGTGTTTCCTGAAACATCTAAAAAACAAAGCAACAGAGCCTAGGGCACTTCCACTTATGGTCCTATAGCTTAGGGAAATTAAAATCAAAAAGACACAGCCACCCCAAAGTTTGGGACGCCTCTGTTTACAAGAACCTCGTTTACAGTACAAGTTCAACATCGCAGAAAGTGAAAAATGGATAAAGAAGTTGTGGTATTTACTTACAAAGCAATATCACTCAGCAATGGAATCTATGTCATCAGGCCCTTAGCAGCACAATGAGTGGATTCAGGTATGATGATTCTAACTGATATAAGTCACACAGAAAAAGAAACATCATAAGATATCACTAATACACGGAATGTAAACTTGGCTACACAGGAACTGAATTACAGAACAGAACAGGGTCTCAAATTTAGAAAACCAACTTATGCTTGCTTAAGGGTAAAGGTGAGTTGGGGTGCTGCATAAAACCAGAGATTGAAATGAGCACAGATAAAGTTCCTTAAGCCAAATATGGAATAGACAAGAGCTACTCCTTGCTCAACGAAATGGACTCAACACCGCATATTAAACGCCTAAGAATGTACCTGACTAGTAAGTATCTTAAAACCTATGGATTGCTATGTCTCCGAAAGAGAATCAAGCATGTGTACAGGGGCATAAACGCAGCAGTGATAGGATTGGAGAGGTTCGGTGAGCAAATGAAGACCCTTTGAAGTCATATTGCATGGTACCCATTCCACGGGTTTCAACTACCCAGGTTTAAGGTATTCTACCTTCAGCTAAAACATGCATGTGGAAACTAGAGTATGATGAACCATGTGATCGGGAAACGTGTTCAAATATGTCTCAGTTTTCGTACCCTGGTACTCGGGTGCAACATTCCAGACGCTTTACTAACACCCTCCCGACTTGGAGAGTCAGTCCCTTTAACCTCCTGTTTGGCCCAGTTTGCAATTTCTGTGGAAGATGAACAGGAATAGCGAGAACCAATGAGAGACTAGCTGGAGGTGTCTGGACGGGCAAATTTAACTCTCATTTCCCACCAGGAAGAGGAATTAACCAAAGGCTCAGCTTGCCGTGCCGGAACCAGATTAGGGCCTGAAGCCATCCTGCGGTGTTGCGGCCAGGTCACAAGAAAGCGAGTTGAAGAAAGGAGCTCAGGGGCACTGTAATTCACAAACCTGCAGACTTATAAATGACAGCTATCGTCCAAAAATATACTGAAGTAAGGCTGCCAAGAGGACTTGAAAGCGGGGCAGAATTGCAGGAAACCGATTTCAGGAGGTAGACTGGAATTGCATTGAAAGCATAGGAAAAGAGGCAGAACGTCCACAATGATGCACTTGGCCAAAAAGGGCGTATGCGTTTTTTCCTGAATATATTCAGGAAAAAACGCATACGCCCTTTTTGGCCAACCAAGCAAGCTTGCAAAGGAAATCTGCACTACAATGAAGTCTCACTTCCCCCCGGTCAAAAGGGCCATCTGAAAAAAGTGTAAAATCCAGAAAGGCAGGACAGGCCATGGAGAACTGGGAGCCTTGTTATGCTGATGGGCGGGATGTAAATTGCCAACAGACACTCGGGAGAAGTGTATGGTGTTTCCTGAAACATCTAAAAAACAAAGCAACAGAGCCTAGGGCACTTCCACTTATGGTCCTATAGCTTAGGGAAATTAAAATCAAAAAGACACAGCCACCCCAAAGTTTGGGACGCCTCTGTTTACAAGAACCTCATTTACCGTACAAGTTCAATATCACAGAAAGTGAAAAATGGATAAAGAAGTTGTGGTACTTACGTACAATGCAGTATCACTCAACAATGAAATCTATGTCATCAGGCCCGTAGCAGCATAATGAGTGGATTCAGGTACGATGATTCTAACTGAAATAAGTCACACAGAAAAAGAAACATCATAAGATATCACTAATACACAGAATGTAAACTTGGCTACACAGGAACTGAATTCCAAAACAGAACAGGGTCTCAAATTTAGAAAACCAACTTATGCTTGCTTAAGGGTAAAGGTGAGTTGGGGTGCTGCATAAAACCAGAGATTGAAATGAGCACAGATAAAGTTCCTTAAGCCAAATATGGAATAGATAAGAGCTATTCCTTGCTCAACGAAATGGACTCAACACCCCATATTAAATGCCTAAGAATGTACCTGACTAGTAAGTATCTTAAAACCTATGGATTGCTATGTCTCCAAAAGAGAATCAAGCGTCTGTACAGGGGGATAAACGCAGCAGTGATAGGATTGGAGAAGTTCGGTGAGCAAATGAAGACCCTTTGAAGTCATATTGCATGGTACCCATTCCACGGGTCTCAACTCTCCAGGTTTAAGGTATTCTTCCTTCAGCTAAAACATGCATGTGGAACCCAGAGTATGATCAACCGTGTGAACGGGAGACGTGTTCAAATATGTCTCAGTTTTCCTCCCCTGGTACTCGGGTGCAACATTCCAGACGCTTTACTAACACCCTCCCGACTTGGAGAGTCAGTCCCTTTAACCTCCTGTTTGGCCCAGTTTGCAATTTCTGCGGAAGATGAACAGGAATAGCGAGAACCAATGAGAGACTAGCTGGAGGTGTCTGGACGGGCAAATTTAACTCTCATTTCCCACCAGGAAGAGGAATTAACCAAAGGCTCAGCGTGCCGTGCCGGAACCAGATTAGGGCCTGAAGCCACCCTGCGGTGTTGCGGCCAGCTCAAAAGAAAGCGAGTTGAAGAAAGGAGCTCAGGGGCACTGTAATTCACAAACCTGCAGAGTTATAAATGACAGCTATCGTCCAAAAATATACTGAAGTACGGCTGCCAAGAGGACTTGAAAGCGGTGCAGAATTGCAGGAAACCGATTTCAGGAGGTAGACTGGAATTGCATTGAAAGCATAGGAAAAGAGGCAGAACGTCCACAATGATGCACTTGGCCAAAAAGGGCGTATGCGTTTTTTCCTGAATATATTCAGGAAAAAACGCATACGCCCTTTTTGGCCAACCAAGCAAGCTTGCAAAGGAAATCTGCACTACAATGAAGTCTCACTTCCCCCCGGTCAAAAGGGCCATCTGAAAAAAGTGTAAAATCCAGAAAGGCAGGACAGGCCATGGAGAACTGGGAGCCTTGTTATGCTGATGGGCGGGATGTAAATTGCCAACAGACACTCGGGAGAAGTGTATGGTGTTTCCTGAAACATCTAAAAAACAAAGCAACAGAGCCTAGGGCACTTCCACTTATGGTCCTATAGCTTAGGGAAATTAAAATCAAAAAGACACAGCCACCCCAAAGTTTGGGACGCCTCTGTTTACACGAACCTCGTTTACAGTACAAGTTCAACATCGCAGAAAGTGAAAAATGGATAAAGAAGTTGTGGTATTTACTTACAAAGCAATATCACTCAGCAATGAAATCTATGTCATCAGGCCCTTAGCAGCACAATGAGTGGATTCAGGTATGATGATTCTAACTGATATAAGTCACACAGAAAAAGAAACATCATAAGATATCAGTAATACACGGAATGTAAACTTGGCTACACAGGAACTGAATTACAGAACAGAACAGGGTCTCAAATTTAGAAAACCAACTTATGCTTGCTTAAGGGGAAAGGTGAGTTGGGGTGCTGCATAAAACCAGAGATTGAAATGAGCACAGATAAAGTTCCTTAAGCCAAATATGGAATAGACAAGAGCTACTCCTTGCTCAACGAAATGGACTCAACACCGCATATTAAACGCCTAAGAATGTACCTGACTAGTAAGTATCTTAAAACCTATGGATTGCTATGTCTCCGAAAGAGAATCAAGCATGTGTACAGGGGCATAAACGCAGCAGTGATAGGATTGGAGAGGTTCGGTGAGCAAATGAAGACCCTTTGAAGTCATATTGCATGGTACCCATTCCACGGGTTTCAACTACCCAGGTTTAAGGTATTCTACCTTCAGCTAAATCATGCATGTGGAAACTAGAGTATGATCAACCATGTGATCGGGAAACGTGTTCAAATATGTCTCAGTTTTCGTACCCTGGTACTCGGGTGCAACATTCCAGACGCTTTACTAACACCCTCCCGACTTGGAGAGTCAGTCCCTTTAACCTCCTGTTTGGCCCAGTTTGCAATTTCTGTGGAAGATGAACAGGAATAGCGAGAACCAATGAGAGACTAGCTGGAGGTGTCTGGACGGGCAAATTTAACTCTCATTTCCCACCAGGAAGAGGAATTAACCAAAGGCTCAGCGTGCCGTGCCGGAACCAGATTAGGGCCTGAAGCCATCCTGCGGTGTTGCGGCCAGGTCACAAGAAAGCGAGTTGAAGAAAGGAGCTCAGGGGCACTGTAATTCACAAACCTGCAGACTTATAAATGACAGCTATCGTCCAAAAATATACTGAAGTAAGGCTGCCAAGAGGACTTGAAAGCGGGGCAGAATTGCAGGAAACCGATTTCAGGAGGTAGACTGGAATTGCATTGAAAGCATAGGAAAAGAGGCAGAACGTCCACAATGATGCACTTGGCCAAAAAGGGCGTATGCGTTTTTTCCTGAATATATTCAAGAAAAAACGCATACGCCCTTTTTGGCCAACCAAGCAAGCTTGCAAAGGAAATCTGCACTACAATGAAGTCTCACTTCCCCCCGGTCAAAAGGGCCATCTGAAAAAAGTGTAAAATCCAGAAAGGCAGGACAGGCCATGGAGAACTGGGAGCCTTGTTATGCTGATGGGCGGGATGTAAATTGCCAACAGCCACTCGGGAGAAGTGTATGGTGTTTCCTGAAACATCTAAAAAACAAAGCAACAGAGCCTAGGGCACTTCCACTTATGGTCCTATAGCTTAGGGAAATTAAAATCAAAAAGACACAGCCACCCCAAAGTTTGGGACGCCTCTGTTTACAAGAACCTCATTTACCATACAAGTTCAATATCACAGAAAGTGAAAAATGGATAAAGAAGTTGTGGTATTTACTTACAAAGCAATATCACTCAGCAATGAAATCTATGTCATCAGGCCCTTAGCAGCACAATGAGTGGATTCAGGTACGATGATTCTAACTGAAATAAGTCACACAGAAAAAGAAACATCATAAGATATCACTAATACACAGAATGTAAACTTGGCTACACAGGAACTGAATTCCAAAACAGAACAGGGTCTCAAATTTAGAAAACCAACTTATGCTTGCTTAAGGGGAAAGGTGAGTTGGGGTGCTGCATAAAACCAGAGATTGAAATGAGCACAGATAAAGTTCCTTAAGCCAAATATGGAATAGACAAGAGCTACTCCTTGCTCAACGAAATGGACTCAACACCCCATATTAAATGCCTAAGAATGTACCTGACTAGTAACTGTCTTAAAACCTATGGATTGCTATGTCTCCAAAAGAGAATCAAGCGTCTGTACAGGGGGATAAACGCAGCAGTGATAGGATTGGAGAAGTTCGGTGAGCAAATGAAGACCCTTTGAAGTCATATTGCATGGTACCCATTCCACGGGTCTCAACTCTCCAGGTTTAAGGTATTCTTCCTTCAGCTAAAACATGCATGTGGAACCCAGAGTATGATCAACCGTGTGAACGGGAGACGTGTTCAAATATGTCTCAGTTTTCCTCCCCTGGTACTCGGGTGCAATATTCCAGATGCTTTACTAACACCCTCCCGACTTGGAGAGTCAGTCCCTTTAACCTCCTGTTTGGCCCAGTTTGCAATTTCTGTGGAAGATGAACAGGAATAGCGAGAACCAATGAGAGACTAGCTGGAGGTGTCTGGACGGGCAAATTTAACTCTCATTTCCCACCAGGAAGAGGAATTAACCAAAGGCTCAGCGTGCCGTGCCGGAACCAGATTAGGGCCTGAAGCCATCCTGCGGTGTTGCGGCCAGCTCAAAAGAAAGCGAGTTGAAGAAAGGAGCTCAGGGGCACTGTAATTCACAAACCTGCAGAGTTATAAATGACAGCTATCGTCCAAAAATATACTGAAGTAAGGCTGCCAAGAGGACTTGAAAGCGGGGCAGAATTGCAGGAAACCGATTTCAGGAGGTAGACTGGAATTGCATTGAAAGCATAGGAAAAGAGGCAGAACGTCCACAATGATGCACTTGGCCAAAAAGGGCGTATGCGTTTTTTCCTGAATATATTCAGGAAAAAACGCATACGCCCTTTTTGGCCAACCAAGCAAGCTTGCAAAGGAAATCTGCACTACAATGAAGTCTCACTTCCCCCCGGTCAAAAGGGCCATCTGAAAAAAGTGTAAAATCCAGAAAGGCAGGACAGGCCATGGAGAACTGGGAGCCTTGTTATGCTGATGGGCGGGATGTAAATTGCCAACAGACACTCGGGAGAAGTGTATGGTGTTTCCTGAAACATCTAAAAAACAAAGCAACAGAGCCTAGGGCACTTCCACTTATGGTCCTATAGCTTAGGGAAATTAAAATCAAAAAGACACAGCCACCCCAAAGTTTGGGACGCCTCTGTTTACAAGAACCTCATTTACCATACAAGTTCAATATCACAGAAAGTGAAAAATGGATAAAGAAGTTGTGGTATTTACTTACAAAGCAATATCACTCAGCAATGAAATCTATGTCATCAGGCCCTTAGCAGCACAATGAGTGGATTCAGGTACGATGATTCTAACTGAAATAAGTCACACAGAAAAAGAAACATCATAAGATATCACTAATACACAGAATGTAAACTTGGCTACACAGGAACTGAATTCCAAAACAGAACAGGGTCTCAAATTTAGAAAACCAACTTATGCTTGCTTAAGGGGAAAGGTGAGTTGGGGTGCTGCATAAAACCAGAGATTGAAATGAGCACAGATAAAGTTCCTTAAGCCAAATATGGAATAGACAAGAGCTACTCCTTGCTCAACGAAATGGACTCAACACCCCATATTAAATGCCTAAGAATGTACCTGACTAGTAACTGTCTTAAAACCTATGGATTGCTATGTCTCCAAAAGAGAATCAAGCGTCTGTACAGGGGGATAAACGCAGCAGTGATAGGATTGGAGAAGTTCGGTGAGCAAATGAAGACCCTTTGAAGTCATATTGCATGGTACCCATTCCACGGGTCTCAACTCTCCAGGTTTAAGGTATTCTTCCTTCAGCTAAAACATGCATGTGGAACCCAGAGTATGATCAACCATGTGATCGGGAAACGTGTTCAAATATGTCTCAGTTTTCGTACCCTGGTACTCGGGTGCAACATTCCAGACGCTTTACTAACACCCTCCCGACTTGGAGAGTCAGTCCCTTTAACCTCCTGTTTGGCCCAGTTTGCAATTTCTGCGGAAGATGAACAGGAATAGCGAGAACCAATGAGAGACTAGCTGGAGGTGTCTGGACGGGCAAATTTAACTCTCATTTCCCACCAGGAAGAGGAATTAACCAAAGGCTCAGCGTGCCGTGCCGGAACCAGATTAGGGCCTGAAGCCACCCTGCGGTGTTGCGGCCAGCTCAAAAGAAAGCGAGTTGAAGAAAGGAGCTCAGGGGCACTGTAATTCACAAACCTGCAGAGTTATAAATGACAGCTATCGTCCAAAAATATACTGAAGTACGGCTGCCAAGAGGACTTGAAAGCGGTGCAGAATTGCAGGAAACCGATTTCAGGAGGTAGACTGGAATTGCATTGAAAGCATAGGAAAAGAGGCAGAACGTCCACAATGATGCACTTGGCCAAAAAGGGCGTATGCGTTTTTTCCTGAATATATTCAGGAAAAAACGCATACGCCCTTTTTGGCCAACCAAGCAAGCTTGCAAAGGAAATCTGCACTACAATGAAGTCTCACTTCCCCCCGGTCAAAAGGGCCATCTGAAAAAAGTGTAAAATCCAGAAAGGCAGGACAGGCCATGGAGAACTGGGAGCCTTGTTATGCTGATGGGCGGGATGTAAATTGCCAACAGACACTCGGGAGAAGTGTATGGTGTTTCCTGAAACATCTAAAAAACAAAGCAACAGAGCCTAGGGCACTTCCACTTATGGTCCTATAGCTTAGGGAAATTAAAATCAAAAAGACACAGCCACCCCAAAGTTTGGGACGCCTCTGTTTACACGAACCTCGTTTACAGTACAAGTTCAACATCGCAGAAAGTGAAAAATGGATAAAGAAGTTGTGGTATTTACTTACAAAGCAATATCACTCAGCAATGAAATCTATGTCATCAGGCCCTTAGCAGCACAATGAGTGGATTCAGGTATGATGATTCTAACTGATATAAGTCACACAGAAAAAGAAACATCATAAGATATCAGTAATACACGGAATGTAAACTTGGCTACACAGGAACTGAATTACAGAACAGAACAGGGTCTCAAATTTAGAAAACCAACTTATGCTTGCTTAAGGGGAAAGGTGAGTTGGGGTGCTGCATAAAACCAGAGATTGAAATGAGCACAGATAAAGTTCCTTAAGCCAAATATGGAATAGACAAGAGCTACTCCTTGCTCAACGAAATGGACTCAACACCGCATATTAAACGCCTAAGAATGTACCTGACTAGTAAGTATCTTAAAACCTATGGATTGCTATGTCTCCGAAAGAGAATCAAGCATGTGTACAGGGGCATAAACGCAGCAGTGATAGGATTGGAGAGGTTCGGTGAGCAAATGAAGACCCTTTGAAGTCATATTGCATGGTACCCATTCCACGGGTTTCAACTACCCAGGTTTAAGGTATTCTACCTTCAGCTAAATCATGCATGTGGAAACTAGAGTATGATCAACCATGTGATCGGGAAACGTGTTCAAATATGTCTCAGTTTTCGTACCCTGGTACTCGGGTGCAACATTCCAGACGCTTTACTAACATCCTCCCGACTTGGAGAGTCAGTCCCTTTAACCTCCTGTTTGGCCCAGTTTGCAATTTCTGCGGAAGATGAACAGGAATAGCGAGAACCAATGAGAGACTAGCTGGAGGTGTCTGGACGGGCAAATTTAACTCTCATTTCCCACCAGGAAGAGGAATTAACCAAAGGCTCAGCTTGCCGTGCCGGAACCAGATTAGGGCCTGAAGCCATCCTGCGGTGTTGCGGCCAGCTCAAAAGAAAGCGAGTTGAAGAAAGGAGCTCAGGGGCACTGTAATTCACAAACATGCAGAGTTATAAATGACAGCTATCGTCCAAAAATATACTGAAGTAAGGCTGCCAAGAGGACTTGAAAGCGGGGCAGAATTGCAGGAAACCGATTTCAGGAGGTAGACTGGAATTGCATTGAAAGCATAGGAAAAGAGGCAGAACGTCCACAATGATGCACTTGGCCAAAAAGGGCGTATGCGTTTTTTCCTGAATATATTCAGGAAAAAACGCATACGCACTTTTTGGCCAACCAAGCAAGCTTGCAAAGGAAATCTGCACTACAATGAAGTCTCACTTCCCCCCGGTCAAAAGGGCCATCTGAAAAAAGTGTAAAATCCAGAAAGGCAGGACAGGCCATGGAGAACTGGGAGCCTTGTTATGCTGATGGGCGGGATGTAAATTGCCAACAGCCACTCGGGAGAAGTGTATGGTGTTTCCTGAAACATCTAAAAAACAAAGCAACAGAGCCTAGGGCACTTCCACTTATGGTCCTATAGCTTAGGGAAATTAAAATCAAAAAGACACAGCCACCCCAAAGTTTGGGACGCCTCTGTTTACAAGAACCTCGTTTACCATACAAGTTCAATATCACAGAAAGTGAAAAATGGATAAAGAAGTTGTGGTATTTACTTACAAAGCAATATCACTCAGCAATGAAATCTATGTCATCAGGCCCTTAGCAGCACAATGAGTGGATTCAGGTATGATGATTCTAACTGAAATAAGTCACACAGAAAAAGAAACATCATAAGATATCAGTAATACACGGAATGTAAACTTGGCTACACAGGAACTGAATTACAGAACAGAACAGGGTCTCAAATTTAGAAAACCAACTTATGCTTGCTTAAGGGTAAAGGTGAGTTGGGGTGCTGCATAAAACCAGAGATTGAAATGAGCACAGATAAAGTTCCTTAAGCCAAATATGGAATAGACAAGAGCTACTCCTTGCTCAACGAAATGGACTCAACACCGCATATTAAACGCCTAAGAATGTACCTGACTAGTAAGTATCTTAAAACCTATGGATTGCTATGTCTCCGAAAGAGAATCAAGCATGTGTACAGGGGCATAAACGCAGCAGTGATAGGATTGGAGAGGTTCAGTGAGCAAATGAAGACCCTTTGAAGTCATATTGCATAGTACCCATTCCACGGGTTTCAACTACCCAGGTTTAAGGTATTCTTCCTTCAGCTAAAACATGCATGTGGAACCTAGAGTACGATCAACCATGTGATCGGGAAACGTGTTCAAATATGTCTCAGTTTTCGTACCCTGGTACTCGGGTGCAACATTCCAGACGCTTTACTAACACCCTCCCGACTTGGAGAGTCAGTCCCTTTAACCTCCTGTTTGGCCCAGTTTGCAATTTCTGCGGAAGATGAACAGGAATAGCGAGAACCAATGAGAGACTAGCTGGAGGTGTCTGGACGGGCAAATTTAACTCTCATTTCCCACCAGGAAGAGGAATTAACCAAAGGCTCAGCGTGCCGTGCCGGAACCAGATTAGGGCCTGAAGCTATCCTGCGGTGTTGCGGCCAGGTCACAAGAAAGCGAGTTGAAGAAAGGAGCTCAGGGGCACTGTAATTCACAAACCTGCAGACTTATAAATGACAGCTATCGTCCAAAAATATACTGAAGTAAGGCTGCCAAGAGGACTTGAAAGCGGGGCAGAATTGCAGGAAACCGATTTCAGGAGGTAGACTGGAATTGCATTGAAAGCATAGGAAAAGAGGCAGAACGTCCACAATGATGCACTTGGCCAAAAAGGGCGTATGCGTTTTTTCCTGAATATATTCAGGAAAAAACGCATACGCCCTTTTTGGCCAACCAAGCAAGCTTGCAAAGGAAATCTGCACTACAATGAAGTCTCACTTCCCCCCGGTCAAAAGGGCCATCTGAAAAAAGTGTAAAATCCAGAAAGGCAGGACAGGCCATGGAGAACTGGGAGCCTTGTTATGCTGATGGGCGGGATGTAAATTGCCAACAGCCACTCGGGAGAAGTGTATGGTGTTTCCTGAAACATCTAAAAAACAAAGCAACAGAGCCTAGGGCACTTCCACTTATGGTCCTATAGCTTAGGGAAATTAAAATCAAAAAGACACAGCCACCCCAAAGTTTGGGACGCCTCTGTTTACAAGAACCTCATTTACCATACAAGTTCAATATCACAGAAAGTGAAAAATGGATAAAGAAGTTGTGGTATTTACTTACAAAGCAATATCACTCAGCAATGAAATCTATGTCATCAGGCCCTTAGCAGCACAATGAGTGGATTCAGGTATGATGATTCTAACTGAAATAAGTCACACAGAAAAAGAAACATCATAAGATATCAGTAATACACGGAATGTAAACTTGGCTACACAGGAACTGAATTACAGAACAGAACAGGGTCTCAAATTTAGAAAACCAACTTATGCTTGCTTAAGGGTAAAGGGGAGTTGGGGTGCTGCATAAAACCAGAGATTGAAATGAGCACAGATAAAGTTCCTTAAGCCAAATATGGAATAGACAAGAGCTACTCCTTGCTCAACGAAATGGACTCAACACCGCATATTAAACGCCTAAGAATGTACCTGACTAGTAAGTATCTTAAAACCTATGGATTGCTATGTCTCCGAAAGAGAATCAAGCATGTGTACAGGGACATAAACGCAGCAGTGATAGGATTGGAGAGGTTCGGTGAGCAAATGAAGACCCTTTGAAGTCATATTGCATGGTACCCATTCCACGGGTTTCAACTACCCAGGTTTAAGGTATTCTTCCTTCAGCTAAAACATGCATGTGGAACCTAGAGTACGATCAACCATGTGATCGGGAAACGTGTTCAAATATGTCTCAGTTTTCGTACCCTGGTACTCGGGTGCAACATTCCAGACGCTTTACTAACACCCTCCCGACTTGGAGAGTCAGTCCCTTTAACCTCCTGTTTGGCCCAGTTTGCAATTTCTGCGGAAGATGAACAGGAATAGCGAGAACCAATGAGAGACTAGCTGGAGGTGTCTGGACGGGCAAATTTAACTCTCATTTCCCACCAGGAAGAGGAATTAACCAAAGGCTCAGCGTGCCGTGCCGGAACCAGATTAGGGCCTGAAGCCATCCTGCGGTGTTGCGGCCAGGTCACAAGAAAGCGAGTTGAAGAAAGGAGCTCAGGGGCACTGTAATTCACAAACCTGCAGACTTATAAATGACAGCTATCGTCCAAAGATATACTGAAGTAAGGCTGCCAAGAGGACTTGAAAGCGGGGCAGAATTGCAGGAAACCGATTTCAGGAGGTAGACTGGAATTGCATTGAAAGCATAGGAAAAGAGGCAGAACGTCCACAATGATGCACTTGGCCAAAAAGGGCGTATGCGTTTTTTCCTGAATATATTCAGGAAAAAACGCATACGCCCTTTTTGGCCAACCAAGCAAGCTTGCAAAGGAAATCTGCACTACAATGAAGTCTCACTTCCCCCCGGTCAAAAGGGCCATCTGAAAAAAGTGTAAAATCCAGAAAGGCAGGACAGGCCATGGAGAACTGGGAGCCTTGTTATGCTGATGGGCGGGATGTAAATTGCCAACAGACACTCGGGAGAAGTGTATGGTGTTTCCTGAAACATCTAAAAAACAAAGCAACAGAGCCTAGGGCACTTCCACTTATGGTCCTATAGCTTAGGGAAATTAAAATCAAAAAGACACAGCCACCCCAAAGTTTGGGACGCCTCTGTTTACAAGAACCTCGTTTACCGTACAAGTTCAATATCGCAGAAAGTGAAAAATGGATAAAGAACTTGTGGTACTTACGTACAATGCAGTATCACTCAGCAATGAAGTCTATGTCATCAGGCCCGTAGCAGCATAATGAGTGGATTCAGGTATGATGATTCTAACTGAAATAAGTCACACAGAAAAAGAAACATCATAAGATATCAGTAATACACGGAATGTAAACTTGGCTACACAGGAACTGAATTACAGAACAGAACAGGGTCTCAAATTTAGAAAACCAACTTATGCTTGCTTAAGGGTAAAGGTGAGTTGGGGTGCTGCATAAAACCAGAGATTGAAATGAGCACAGATAAAGTTCCTTAAGCCAAATATGGAATAGAGAAGAGCTACTCCTTGCTCAACGAAATGGACTCAACACAGCATATTAAACGCCTAAGAATGTACCTGACTAGTAAGTATCTTAAAACCTATGGATTGCTATGTCTCCGAAAGAGAATCAAGCATGTGTACAGGGGCATAAACGCAGCAGTGATAGGATTGGAGAGGTTCGGTGAGCAAATGAAGACCCTTTGAAGTCATATTGCATGGTACCCATTCCACGGGTTTCAACTACCCAGGTTTAAGGTATTCTTCCTTCAGCTAAAACATGCATGTGGAACCTAGAGTACGATCAACCATGTGATCGGGAAACGTGTTCAAATATGTCTCAGTTTTCATACCCTGGTACTCGGGTGCAACATTCCAGACGCTTTACTAACACCCTCCCGACTTGGAGAGTCAGTCCCTTTAACCTCCTGTTTGGCCCAGTTTGCAATTTCTGCGGAAGATGAACAGGAATAGCGAGAACCAATGAGAGACTAGATGGAGGTGTCTGGACGGGCAAATTTAACTCTCATTTCCCACCAGGAAGAGGAATTAACCAAAGGCTCAGCGTGCCGTGCCGGAACCAGAATAGGGCCTGAAGCCATCCTGCGGTGTTGCGGCCAGCTCAAAAGAAAGCGAGTTGAAGAAAGGAGCTCAGGGGCACTGTAACTCACAAACCTGCAGAGTTATAAATGACAGCTATCGTCCAAAGATATACTGAAGTAAGGCTGCCAAGAGGACTTGAAAGCGGGGCAGAATTGCAGGAAACCGATTTCAGGAGGTAGACTGGAATTGCATTGAAAGCATAGGAAAAGAGGCAGAACGTCCACAATGATGCACTTGGCCAAAAAGGGCGTATGCGTTTTTTCCTGAATATATTCAGGAAAAAACGCATACGCCCTTTTTGGCCAACCAAGCAAGCTTGCAAAGGAAATCTGCACTACAATGAAGTCTCACTTCCCCCCGGTCAAAAGGGCCATCTGAAAAAAGTGTAAAATCCAGAAAGGCAGGACAGGCCATGGAGAACTGGGAGCCTTGTTATGCTGATGGGCGGCATGTAAATTGCCAACAGACACTCGGGAGAAGTGTATGGTGTTTCCTGAAACATCTAAAAAACAAAGCAACAGAGCCTAGGGCACTTCCACTTATGGTCCTATAGCTTAGGGAAATTAAAATCAAAAAGACACAGCCACCCCAAAGTTTGGGACGCCTCTGTTTACAAGAACCTCGTTTACAGTACAAGTTCAACATCGCAGAAAGTGAAAAATGGATAAAGAAGTTGTGGTATTTACTTACAAAGCAATATCACTCAGCAATGAAATCTATGTCATCAGGCCCTTAGCAGCACAATGAGTGGATTCAGGTATGATGATTCTAACTGAAATAAGTCACACAGAAAAAGAAACATCATAAGATATCAGTAATACACGGAATGTAAACTTGGCTACACAGGAACTGAATTACAGAACAGAACAGGGTCTCAAATTTAGAAAACCAACTTATGCTTGCTTAAGGGTAAAGGTGAGTTGGGGTGCTGCATAAAACCAGAGAAATGAGCACAGATAAAGTTCCTTAAGCCAAATATGGAATAGACAAGAGCTACTCCTTGCTCAACGAAATGGACTCAACACCGCATATTAAACGCCTAAGAATGTACCTGACTAGTAAGTATCTTAAAACCTATGGATTGCTATGTCTCCGAAAGAGAATCAAGCATGTGTACAGGGACATAAACGCAGCAGTGATAGGATTGGAGAGGTTCGGTGAGCAAATGAAGACCCTTTGAAGTCATATTGCATGGTACCCATTCCACGGGTTTCAACTACCCAGGTTTAAGGTATTCTTCCTTCAGCTAAAACATGCATGTGGAACCTAGAGTACGATCAACCATGTGATCGGGAAACGTGTTCAAATATGTCTCAGTTTTCATACCCTGGTACTCGGGTGCAACATTCCAGACGCTTTACTAACACCCTCCCGACTTGGAGAGTCAGTCCCTTTAACCTCCTGTTTGGCCCAGTTTGCAATTTCTGCGGAAGATGAACAGGAATAGCGAGAACCAATGAGAGACTAGATGGAGGTGTCTGGACGGGCAAATTTAACTCTCATTTCCCACCAGTAAGAGGAATTAACCAAAGGCTCAGCGTGCTGTGCCGGAACCAGAATAGGGCCTGAAGCCATCCTGCGGTGTTGCGGCCAGCTCAAAAGAAAGCGAGTTGAAGAAAGGAGCTCAGGGGCACTGTAACTCACAAACCTGCAGAGTTATAAATGACAGCTATCGTCCAAAGATATACTGAAGTAAGGCTGCCAAGAGGACTTGAAAGCGGGGCAGAATTGCAGGAAACCGATTTCAGGAAGTAGACTGGAATTGCATTGAAAGCATAGGAAAAGAGGCAGAACGTCCACAATGATGCACTTGGCCAAAAAGGGCGTATGCGTTTTTTCCTGAATATATTCAGGAAAAAACGCATACGCCCTTTTTGGCCAACCAAGCAAGCTTGCAAAGGAAATCTGCACTACAATGAAGTCTCACTTCCCCCCGGTCAAAAGGGCCATCTGAAAAAAGTGTAAAATCCAGAAAGGCAGGACAGGCCATGGAGAACTGGGAGCCTTTTTATGCTGATGGGAGGGATGTAAATTGCCAACAGACACTCGGGAGAAGTGTATGGTGTTTCCTGAAACATCTAAAAAACAAAGCAACAGAGCCTAGGGCACTTCCACTTATGGTCCTATAGATTAGGGAAATTAAAATCAAAAAGACACAGCCACCCCAAAGTTTGGGACGCCTCTGTTTACAAGAACCTCGTTTACAGTACAAGTTCAACATCGCAGAAAGTGAAAAATGGATAAAGAAGTTGTGGTATTTACTTACAAAGCAATATCACTCAGCAATGAAATCTATGTCATCAGGCCCTTAGCAGCACAATGAGTGGATTCAGGTATGATGATTCTAACTGAAATAAGTCACACAGAAAAAGAAACATCATAAGATATCAGTAATACACGGAATGTAAACTTGGCTACACAGGAACTGAATTACAGAACAGAACAGGGTCTCAAATTTAGAAAACCAACTTATGCTTGCTTAAGGGTAAAGGAGAGTTGGGGTGCTGCATAAAAACAGAGATTGAAATGAGCACAGATAAAGTTCCTTAAGCCAAATATGGAATAGACAAGAGCTACTCCTTGCTCAACGAAATGGACTCAACACCGCATATTAAACGCCTAAGAATGTACCTGACTAGTAAGTATCTTAAAACCTATGGATTGCTATGTCTCCGAAAGAGAATCAAGCATGTGTACAGGGGCATAAATGCAGCAGTGATAGGATTGGAGAGGTTCAGTGAGCAAATGAAGACCCTTTGAAGTCATATTGCATGGTACCCATTCCACGGGTTTCAACTACCCAGGTTTAAGGTATTCTACCTTCAGCTAAAACATGCATGTGGAAACTAGAGTATGATCAACCATGTGATCGGGAAACGTGTTCAAATATGTCTCAGTTTTCGTACCCTGGTACTCGGGTGCAACATTCCAGACGCTTTACTAACACCCTCCCAACTTGGAGAGTCAGTCCCTTTAACCTCCTGTTTGGCCCAGTTTGCAATTTCTGTGGAAGATGAACAGGAATAGCGAGAACCAATGAGAGACTAGCTGGAGGTGTCTGGACGGGCAAATTTAACTCTCATTTCCCACCAGGAAGAGGAATTAACCAAAGGCTCAGCGTGCCGTGCCGGAACCAGATTAGGGCCTGAAGCCATCCTGCGGTGTTGCGGCCAGCTCAAAAGAAAGCGAGTTGAAGAAAGGAGCTCAGGGGCACTGTAATTCACAAACCTGCAGAGTTATAAATGACAGCTATCGTCCAAAAATATACTGAAGTAAGGCTGCCAAGAGGACTTGAAAGCGGGGCAGAATTGCAGGAAACCGATTTCAGGAGGTAGACTGGAATTGCATTGAAAGCATAGGAAAAGAGGCAGAACGTCCACAATGATGCACTTGGCCAAAAAGGGCGTATGCGTTTTTTCCTGAATATATTCAGGAAAAAACGCATACGCCCTTTTTGGCCAACCAAGCAAGCTTGCAAAGGAAATCTGCACTACAATGAAGTCTCACTTCCCCCCGGTCAAAAGGGCCATCTGAAAAAAGTGTAAAATCCAGAAAGGCAGGACAGACCATGGAGAACTGGGAGCCTTTTTATGCTGATGGGAGGGATGTAAATTGCCAACAGACACTCGGGAGAAGTGTATGGTGTTTCCTGAAACATCTAAAAAACAAAGCAACAGAGCCTAGGGCACTTCCACTTATGGTCCTATAGATTAGGGAAATTAAAATCAAAAAGACACAGCCACCCCAAAGTTTGGGACGCCTCTGTTTACAAGAACCTCGTTTACAGTACAAGTTCAACATCGCAGAAAGTGAAAAATGGATAAAGAAGTTGTGGTATTTACTTACAAAGCAATATCACTCAGCAATGAAATCTATGTCATCAGGCCCTTAGCAGCACAATGAGTGGATTCAGGTATGATGATTCTAACTGAAATAAGTCACACAGAAAAAGAAACATCATAAGATATCAGTAATACACGGAATGTAAACTTGGCTACACAGGAACTGAATTACAGAACAGAACAGGGTCTCAAATTTAGAAAACCAACTTATGCTTGCTTAAGGGTAAAGGAGAGTTGGGGTGCTGCATAAAACCAGAGATTGAAATGAGCACAGATAAAGTTCCTTAAGCCAAATATGGAATAGACAAGAGCTACTCCTTGCTCAACGAAATGGACTCAACACCGCATATTAAACGCCTAAGAATGTACCTGACTAGTAAGTATCTTAAAACCTATGGATTGCTATGTCTCCGAAAGAGAATCAAGCATGTGTACAGGGGCATAAACGCAGCAGTGATAGGATTGGAGAGGTTCAGTGAGCAAATGAAGACCCTTTGAAGTCATATTGCATGGTACCCATTCCACGAGTTTCAACTACCCAGGTTTAAGGTATTCTACCTTCAGCTAAAATATGCATGTGGAAACTAGAGTATGATGAACCATGTGATCGGGAAACGTGTTCAAATATGTCTCAGTTTTCGTACCCTGGTACTCGGGTGCAACATTCCAGACGCTTTACTAACACCCTCCCGACTTGGAGAGTCAGTCCCTTTAACCTCCTGTTTGGCCCAGTTTGCAATTTCTGTGGAAGATGAACAGGAATAGCGAGAACCAATGAGAGACTAGCTGGAGGTGTCTGGACGGGCAAATTTAACTCTCATTTCCCACCAGGAAGAGGAATTAACCAAAGGCTCAGCTTGCCGTGCCGGAACCAGATTAGGGCCTGAAGCCATCCTGCGGTGTTGCGGCCAGCTCAAAAGAAAGCGAGTTGAAGAAAGGAGCTCAGGGGCACTGTAATTCACAAACATGCAGAGTTATAAATGACAGCTATCGTCCAAAAATATACTGAAGTAAGGCTGCCAAGAGGACTTGAAAGCGGGGCAGAATTGCAGGAAACCGATTTCAGGAGGTAGACTGGAATTGCATTGAAAGCATAGGAAAAGAGGCAGAACGTCCACAATGATGCACTTGGCCAAAAAGGGCGTATGCGTTTTTTCCTGAATATATTCAGGAAAAAACGCATACGCCCTTTTTGGCCAACCAAGCAAGCTTGCAAAGGAAATCTGCACTACAATGAAGTCTCACTTCCCCCCGGTCAAAAGGGCCATCTGAAAAAAGTGTAAAATCCAGAAAGGCAGGACAGGCCATGGAGAACTGGGAGCCTTTTTATGCTGATGGGAGGGATGTAAATTGCCAACAGACACTCGGGAGAAGTGTATGGTGTTTCCTGAAACATCTAAAAAACAAAGCAACAGAGCCTAGGGCACTTCCACTTATGGTCCTATAGATTAGGGAAATTAAAATCAAAAAGACACAGCCACCCCAAAGTTTGGGACGCCTCTGTTTACAAGAACCTCGTTTACAGTACAAGTTCAACATCGCAGAAAGTGAAAAATGGATAAAGAAGTTGTGGTATTTACTTACAAAGCAATATCACTCAGCAATGAAATCTATGTCATCAGGCCCTTAGCAGCACAATGAGTGGATTCAGGTATGATGATTCTAACTGAAATAAGTCACACAGAAAAAGAAACATCATAAGATATCAGTAATACACGGAATATAAACTTGGCTACACAGGAACTGAATTACAGAACAGAACAGGGTCTCAAATTTAGAAAACCAACTTATGCTTGCTTAAGGGGAAAGGTGAGTTGGGGTGCTGCATAAAACCAGAGATTGAAATGAGCACAGATAAAGTTCCTTAAGCCAAATATGGAATAGACAAGAGCTACTCCTTGCTCAACGAAATGGACTCAACACCGCATATTAAACGCCTAAGAATGTACCTGACTAGTAAGTATCTTAAAACCTATGGATTGCTATGTCTCCGAAAGAGAATCAAGCATGTGTACAGGGGCATAAACGCAGCAGTGATAGGATTGGAGAGGTTCGGTGAGCAAATGAAGACCCTTTGAAGTCATATTGCATGGTACCCATTCCACGGGTTTCAACTACCCAGGTTTAAGGTATTCTACCTTCAGCTAAAACATGCATGTGGAAACTAGAGTATTATCAACCATGTGATCGGGAAACGTGTTCAAATATGTCTCAGTTTTCGTACCCTGGTACTCAGGTGCAACATTCCAGACGCTTTACTAACACTCTCCCGACTTGGAGAGTCAGTCCCTTTAACCTCCTGTTTGGCCCAGTTTGCAATTTCTGTGGAAGATGAACAGGAATAGCGAGAACCAATGAGAGACTAGCTGGAGGTGTCTGGCGGGCAAATTTAACTCTCATTTCCCACCAGGAAGAGGAATTAACCAAAGGCTCAGCTTGCCGTGCCGGAACCAGATTAGGGCCTGAAGCCATCCTGCGGTGTTGCGGCCAGCTCAAAAGAAAGCGAGTTGAAGAAAGGAGCTCAGGGGCACTGTAATTCACAAACATGCAGAGTTATAAATGACAGCTATCGTCCAAAAATATACTGAAGTAAGGCTGCCAAGAGGACTTGAAAGCGGGGCAGAATTGCAGGAAACCGATTTCAGGAGGTAGACTGGAATTGCATTGAAAGCATAGGAAAAGAGGCAGAACGTCCACAATGATGCACTTGGCCAAAAAGGGCGTATGCGTTTTTTCCTGAATATATTCAGGAAAAAACGCATACGCCCTTTTTGGCCAACCAAGCAAGCTTGCAAAGGAAATCTGCACTACAATGAAGTCTCACTTCCCCCCGGTCAAAAGGGCCATCTGAAAAAAGTGTAAAATCCAGAAAGGCAGGACAGGCCATGGAGAACTGGGAGCCTTGTTATGCTGATGGGCGGGATGTAAATTGCCAACAGACACTCGGGAGAAGTGTATGGTGTTTCCTGAAACATCTAAAAAACAAAGCAACAGAGCCTAGGGCACTTCCACTTATGGTCCTATAGCTTAGGGAAATTAAAATCAAAAAGACACAGCCACCCCAAAGTTTGGGACGCCTCTGTTTACAAGAACCTCATTTACCGTACAAGTTCAATATCACAGAAAGTGAAAAATGGATAAAGAACTTGTGGTACTTACGTACAATGCAGTATCACTCAGCAATGAAATCTATGTCATCAGGCCCGTAGCAGCATAATGAGTGGATTCAGGTACGATGATTCTAACTGAAATAAGTCACACAGAAAAAGAAACATCATAAGATATCAGTAATACACGGAATGTAAACTTGGCTACACAGGAACTGAATTACAGAACAGAACAGGGTCTCAAATTTAGAAAACCAACTTATGCTTGCTTAAGGGTAAAGGTGAGATGGGGTGCTGCATAAAACCAGAGATTGAAATGAGCACAGATAAAGTTCCTTAAGCCAAATATGGAATAGACAAGAGCTACTCCTTGCTCAACGAAATGGACTCAACACCGCATATTAAATGCCTAAGAATGTACGTGACTAGTAAGTATCTTAAAACCTATGGATTGCTATGTCTCCGAAAGAGAATCAAGCGTGTGTACAGGGGCATAAACGCAGCAGTGATAGGATTGGAGAGGTTCGGTGAGCAAATGAAGACCCTTTGAAGTCATATTGCATGGTACCTTTCCATGGGTTTCAACTACCAAGGTTTAAGGTATTCTTCCTTCAGCTAAAACATGCATGTGGAACCTAGAGTATGATCAACCATGTGATCGGGAGACGTGTTCAAATATGTCTCAGTTTTCATACCCTGGTACTCGGGTGCAACATTCCAGACGCTTTACTAACACTCTCCCGACTTGGAGAGTCAGTCCCTTTAACCTCCTGTTTGGCCCAGTTTGCAATTTCTGAGGAAGATGAACAGGAATAGCGAGAACCAATGAGAGACTAGCTGGAGGTGTCTGGACGGGCAAATTTAACTCTCATTTCCCACCAGGGAGAGGAATTAACCAAAGGCTCAGTGTGCCGTGCCGGAACTAGATTAGGGCCTGAAGCCATCCTGCGGTGTTGCGGCCAGGTCACAAGAAAGCGAGTTGAAGAAAGGAGCTCAGGGCCACTGTAATTCACAAACCTGCAGACTTATAAATGACAGCTATCGTCCAAAAATATACTGAAGTAACGCTGCCAAGAGGACTTGAAAGCAGGGCAGAATTGCAGGAAACCGATTTCAGGAGGTAGACTGGAATTGAATTGAAAGCATAGGAAAAGAGGCAGAACGTCCACAATGATGCACTTCGCCAAAAAGTGCGTATACGTTTTTTCCTGAATATATTCAGGAAAAAACGCATACGCCCTTTTTGGCCAACCAAGCAAGCTTGCAAAGGAAATCTGCACTACATTGAAGTCTCACTTCCCCCCGGTCAAAAGGGCCATCTGAAAAATGTGTAAAATCCAGAAAGGCAGGACAGGCCATGGAGAACTGGGAGCCTTGTTATGCTGATGGGCGGGATGTAAATTGCCAACAGACACTCGGGAGAAGTGTATGGTGTTTCCTGAAACATCTAAAAAGCAAAGCAACAGAGCCTAGGGCACTTCCACTTATGGTCCTATAGCTTAGGGAAATTAAAATCAAAAAGACACAGCCACCCCAAAGTTTGGGACGCCTCTGTTTACAAGAACCTCGTTTACCGTACAAGTTCAATATCACAGAAAGTGAAAAATGGATAAAGAACTTGTGGTACTTACGTACAATGCAGTATCACTCAGCAATGAAATCTATGTCATCAGGCCCGTAGCAGCATAATGAGTGGATTCAGGTACGATGATTCTAACTGAAATAAGTCACACAGAAAAAGAAACATCATAAGATATCACTAATACACGGAATGTAAACTTGGCTACACAGGAACTGAATTCCAAAACAGAACAGGGTCTCAAATTTAGAAAACCAACTTATGCTTGCTTAAGGGGAAAGGTGAGTTGGGGTGCTGCATAAAACCAGAGATTGAAATGAGCACAGATAAAGTTCCTTAAGCCAAATATGGAATAGACAAGAGCTACTCCTTGCTCAACGAAATGGACTCAACACCCCATATTAAACGCCTAAGAATGTACCTGACTAGTAAGTATCTTAAAACCTACGGATTGCTATGTCTCCGAAAGAGAATCAAGCATGTGTACAGGGGCATAAACGCAGCAGTGATAGGATTGGAGAGGTTCGGTGAGCAAATGAAGACCCTTTGAAGTCATATTGCATGGTACCCATTCCACGGGTTTCAACTACCCAGGTTTAAGGTATTCTTCCTTCAGCTAAAACATGCATGTGGATCCTAGAGTATGATCAACCATGTGATCGGGAGACGTGTTCAAATATGTCTCAGTTTTCGTACCCTGGTACTCGGGTGCAACATTCCAGACGCTTTACTAACACTCTCCCGACTTGGAGACTCAGTCCCTTTAACCTCCTGTTTGGCCCAGTTTGCAATTTCTGCGGAAGATGAACAGGAATAGCGAGAACCAATGAGAGACTAGCTGGAGGTGTCTGGACGGGCAAATTTAACTCTCATTTCCCACCAGGAAGAGGAATTAACAAAAGGCTCAGTGTGCCGTGCCGGAACCAGATTAGGGCCTGAAGCCATCCTGCGGTGTTGCGGCCAGCTCAAAAGAAAGCGAGTTGAAGAAAGGAGCTCAGGGGCACTGTAATTCACAAACCTGCAGACTTATAAATGACAGCTATCGTCCAAAAATATACTGAAGTAAGGCTGCCAAGAGGACTTGAAAGCGGGGCAGAATTTCAGGAAACCGATTTCAGGAGGTAGACTGGAATTGCATTGAAAGCATAGGAAAAGAGGCAGAACGTCCACAATGATGCACTTGGCCAAAAAGGGCGTATGCGTTTTTTCCTGAATATATTCAGGAAAAAACGCATACGCCCTTTTTGGCCAACCAAGCAAGCTTGCAAAGGAAATCTGCACTACAATGAAGTCTCACTTCCCCCCGGTCAAAAGGGCCATCTGAAAAAAGTGTAAAATCCAGAAAGGCAGGACAGGCCATGGAGAACTGGGAGCCTTGTTATGCTGATGGGCGGGATGTAAATTGCCAACAGCCACTCGGGAGAAGTGTATGGTGTTTCCTGAAACATCTAAAAAACAAAGCAACAGAGCCTAGGGCACTTCCACTTATGGTCCTATAGCTTAGGGAAATTAAAATCAAAAAGACACAGCCACCCCAAAGTTTGGGACGCCTCTGTTTACAAGAACCTCGTTTACAGTACAAGTTCAACATCGCAGAAAGTGAAAAATGGATAAAGAAGTTGTGGTATTTACTTACAAAGCAATATCACTCAGCAATGAAATCTATGTCATCAGGCCCTTAGCAGCACAATGAGTGGATTCAGGTATGATGATTCTAACTGAAATAAGTCACACAGAAAAAGAAACATCATAAGATATCTGTAATACACGGAATGTAAACTTGGCTACACAGGAACTGAATTACAGAACAGAACAGGGTCTCAAATTTAGAAAACCAACTTATGCTTGCTTAAGGGTAAAGGTGAGTTGGGGTGCTGCAGAAAACCAGAGATTGAAATGAGCACAGATAAATTTCCTTAAGCCAAATATGGAATAGACAAGAGCTACTCCTTGCTCAACGAAATGAACTCAACACCGCATATTAAACGCCTAAGAATGTACCTGACTAGTAAGTATCTTAAAACCTATGGATTGCTATGTCTCCGAAAGAGAATCAAGCATGTGTACAGGGGCATAAACGCAGCAGTGATAGGATTGGAGAGGTTCGGTGAGCAAATGAAGACCCTTTGAAGTCATATTGCATGGTACCCATTCCACGGGTTTCAACTACCCAGGTTTAAGGTATTCTTCCTTCAGCTAAAACATGCATGTGGAACCTAGAGTATGATCAACCATGTGATCGGGAGACGTGTTCAAATATGTCTCAGTTTTCGTACCCTGGTACTCGGGTGCAACATTCCAGACGCTTTACTAACACTCTCCCGACTTGGAGAGTCAGTCCCTTTAACCTCCTGTTTGGCCCAGTTTGCAATTTCTGCGGAAGATGAACAGGAATAGCGAGAACCAATGAGAGACTAGCTGGAGGTGTCTGGACGGGCAAATTTAACTCTCATTTCCCACCAGGAAGAGGAATTAACCAAAGGCTCAGCGTGCCGTGCCGGAACAAGATTAGGGCCTGAAGCCATCCTGCGGTGTTGCGGCCAGGTCACAAGAAAGCGAGTTGAAGAAAGGAGCTCAGGGGCACTGTAATTCACAAACCTGCAGACTTATAAATGACAGCTATCGTCCAAAAATATACTGAAGTAAGGCTGCCAAGAGGACTTGAAAGCGGGGCAGAATTGCAGGAAACCGATTTCAGGAGGTAGACTGGAATTGCATTGAAAGCATAGGAAAAGAGGCAGAACGTCCACAATGATGCACTTGGCCAAAAAGGGCGTATGCGTTTTTTCCTGAATATATTCAGGAAAAAACGCATACGCCCTTTTTGGCCAACCAAGCAAACTTGCAAAGGAAATCTGCACTACAATGAAGTCTCACTTCCCCCCGGTCAAAAGGGCCATCTGAAAAAAGTGTAATATCCAGAAAGGCAGGAAAGGCCATGGAGAACTGGGAGCCTTGTTATGCTGATGGGCGGGATGTAAATTGCCAACAGACACTCGGGAGAAGTGTATGGTGTTTCCTGAAACATTTAAAAAACAAAGCAACAGAGCCTAGGGCACTTCCACTTATGGTCCTATAGCTTAGGGAAATTAAAATCAAAAAGACACAGCCACCCCAAAGTTTGGGACGCCTCTGTTTACAAGAACCTCGTTTACCGTACAAGTTCAACATCGCAGAAAGTGAAAAATGGATAAAGAAGTTGTGGTATTTACTTACAAAGCAATATCACTCAGCAATGAAATCTATGTCATCAGGCCCTTAGCAGCACAATGAGTGGATTCAGGTATGATGATTCTAACTGAAATAAGTCACACAGAAAAAGAAACATCATAAGATATCTGTAATACACGGAATGTAAACTTGGCTACACAGGAACTGAATTACAGAACAGAACAGGGTCTCAAATTTAGAAAACCAACTTATGCTTGCTTAAGGGTAAAGGTGAGTTGGGGTGCTGCAGAAAACCAGAGATTGAAATGAGCACAGATAAATTTCCTTAAGCCAAATATGGAATAGACAAGAGCTACTCCTTGCTCAACGAAATGAACTCAACACCGCATATTAAACGCCTAAGAATGTACCTGACTAGTAAGTATCTTAAAACCTATGGATTGCTATGTCTCCGAAAGAGAATCAAGCATGTGTACAGGGGCATAAACGCAGCAGTGATAGGATTGGAGAGGTTCGGTGAGCAAATGAAGACCCTTTGAAGTCATATTGCATGGTACCCATTCCACGGGTTTCAACTACCCAGGTTTAAGGTATTCTTCCTTCAGCTAAAACATGCATGTGGAACCTAGAGTATGATCAACCATGTGATCGGGAGACGTGTTCAAATATGTCTCAGTTTTCGTACCCTGGTACTCGGGTGCAACATTCCAGACGCTTTACTAACACTCTCCCGACTTGGAGAGTCAGTCCCTTTAACCTCCTGTTTGGCCCAGTTTGCAATTTCTGCGGAAGATGAACAGGAATAGCGAGAACCAATGAGAGACTAGCTGGAGGTGTCTGGACGGGCAAATTTAACTCTCATTTCCCACCAGGAAGAGGAATTAACCAAAGGCTCAGCGTGCCGTGCCGGAACAAGATTAGGGCCTGAAGCCATCCTGCGGTGTTGCGGCCAGGTCACAAGAAAGCGAGTTGAAGAAAGGAGCTCAGGGGCACTGTAATTCACAAACCTGCAGACTTATAAATGACAGCTATCGTCCAAAAATATACTGAAGTAAGGCTGCCAAGAGGACTTGAAAGCGGGGCAGAATTGCAGGAAACCGATTTCAGGAGGTAGACTGGAATTGCATTGAAAGCATAGGAAAAGAGGCAGAACGTCCACAATGATGCACTTGGCCAAAAAGGGCGTATGCGTTTTTTCCTGAATATATTCAGGAAAAAACGCATACGCCCTTTTTGGCCAACCAAGCAAACTTGCAAAGGAAATCTGCACTACAATGAAGTCTCACTTCCCCCCGGTCAAAAGGGCCATCTGAAAAAAGTGTAATATCCAGAAAGGCAGGACAGGCCATGGAGAACTGGGAGCCTTGTTATGCTGATGGGCGGGATGTAAATTGCCAACAGACACTCGGGAGAAGTGTATGGTGTTTCCTGAAACATTTAAAAAACAAAGCAACAGAGCCTAGGGCACTTCCACTTATGGTCCTATAGCTTAGGGAAATTAAAATCAAAAAGACACAGCCACCCCAAAGTTTGGGACGCCTCTGTTTACAAGAACCTCGTTTACCGTACAAGTTCAATATCACAGAAAGTGAAAAATGGATAAAGAATTTGTGGTAGTTACGTACAATGCAGTATCACTCAGCAATGAAATCTATGTCATCAGGCCCGTAGCAGCATAATGAGTGGATTCAGGTACGATGATTCTAACTGAAACAAGTCACACAGAAAAAGAAACATCATAAGATATCACTAATACACGGAATGTAAACTTGGCTACACAGGAACTGAATTACAAAACAGAACACGGTCTCAAATTTAGAAAAGCAACTTATGCTTGCTTAAGGGGAAAGGTGAGTTGGGGTGCTGCATAAAACCAGAGATTGAAATGAGCACAGATAAAGTTCCTTAAGCCAAATATGGAGTAGACAAGAGCTACTCCTTGCTCAATGAAACGGACTCAACACCCCATATTAGACGCCTAAGAATGTACCTGACTAGTAAGTACCTTAAATCCTAGCTATTGCTATGTCTCCAAAAGAGAATCAAGCGTGTGTACAGGGGTATAAACGCAGAAGTGATAGGATGGGAGAGGTACGGTGAGCAAATAAAGACACTTTGAAGTCATATTGCATGGTACCCCTTCCACGGGTCTCAACTCTCCAGGTTTCAGGGATTCTTCCTTCAGCTAAAACATGCATGTGGAACCCAGAGTATGATCAACCGTGTGAACGGGAGACGTGTTCAAATATGTCTCAGTTTTCGTACCCTGGTACTCGGGTGCAACATTCCTGACGCTTTCCTAACACTCTCCCCACTTGGAGAGTCAGCGCCTTTAACCTCCTGTTTGGCCCAGTTTGCAATTTCTGTGGAAGATGAACAGGAATAGGGAGAACCAATGAGAGACTAGCTGGAGGTGTCTCGACGGGCAAATTTAACTCTCATTTCCCACCAGGAAGAGGAAATAACCAAAGGCTCAGCGTGCCGTGCCGGAACAATATTAGGGCCTGAAGCCATCCTGCGGTGTTGCGGCCAGCTCAAAAGAAAGCGAGTTGAAGAAAGGAGCTCAGGGGCACTGTAATTCACAAACCTGCAGAGTTATAAATGACAGCTATCGTCTAAAAATATACTGAAGTAAGGCTGCCAAGAGGACTTGAAAGCGGGGCAGAATTGCAGGAAACCGATTTCAGGAGGTAGACTGGAATTGCATTGAAAGCATAGGAAAAGAGGCAGAACGTCCACAATGATGCACTTTGCCAAAAAGGGCGTATGCGTTTTTTCCTGAATATATTCAGGAATAAACGCATACGCACTTTTTGGCCAACCAAGCAAGCTTGCAAAGAAAATCTGCACTACAATGAAGTCTCACTTCCCCCCGGTCAAAAGGGCCATCTGAAAAAAGTGTAAAATCCAGAAAGGCAGGACAGGCCATGGAGAACTGGGAGCCTTTTTATGCTGATGGGAGGGATGTAAATTGCCAACAGCCACTCGGGAGAAGTGTATGGTGTTTCCTGAAACATCTAAAAAACAAAGCAACAGAGCCTAGGGCACTTCCACTTATGGTCCTATAGCTTAGGGAAATTAAAATCAAAAAGACACAGCCACCCCAAAGTTTGGGACGCCTCTGTTTACAAGAACCTCATTTACCGTACAAGTTCAATATCACAGAAAGTGAAAAATGGATAAAGAAGTTGTGGTACTAACGTACAATGCAGTATCACTCAACAATGAAATCTATGTCATCAGGCCCGTAGCAGCATAATGAGTGGATTCAGGTACGATGATTCTAACTGAAATAAGTCACACAGAAAAAGAAACATCATAAGATATCACTAATACACAGAATGTAAACATGGCTACACAGGAACTGAATTCCAAAACAGAACAGGGTCTCAAATTTAGAAAACCAACTTATGCTTGCTTAAGGGGAAAGGTGAGTTGGGGTGCTGCATAAAACCAGAGATTGAAATGAGCACAGATAAAGTTCCTTAAGCCAAATATGGAATAGACAAGAGCTACTCCTTGCTCAACGAAATGGACTCAACACCGCATATTAAACGCCTAAGAATGTACCTGACTAGTAAGTATCTTAAAACCTATGGATTGCTATGTCTCCGAAAGAGAATCAAGCATGTGTACAGGGGCATAAACGCAGCAGTGATAGGATTGGAGAGGTTCGGTGAGCAAATGAAGACCCTTTGAAGTCATATTGCATGGTACCCATTCCACGGGTCTCAACTCTCCAGGTTTCAGGGATTCTTCCTTCAGCTAAAACATGCATGTGGAACCCAGAGTATGATCAACAATGTGATCGGGAGATGTGTTCCAATATGTCTCAGGTTTCGTCCCCTGGTACTCGGGTGCAACATTCCAGACGCTTTACTAACACTCTCCCGACTTGGAGAGTCAGTACCTTTAACCTCCTATTTGGCCCAGTTTGCAATTTCTGTGGAAGATGAACAGGAATAGGGAGAACCAATGAGAGACAAGCTGGTGGTGTCTGGACGGGCAAATTTAACTCTCATTTCCCACCAGGAAGAGGAAATAACCAAAGGCTCAGCGTGCCGTGCCGGAACCAGATTAGGGCCTGAAGCCATCCTGCGGTGTTGCGGCCAGCTCACAAGAAAGCGAGTTGAAGAAAGGAGCTCAGGGGCACTGTAATTCACAAACCTGCAGAGTTATAAATGACAGCTATCGTCCAAAAATATACTGAAGTAAGGCTGCTAAGAGGACTTGAAAGCGGGGCAGAATTGCAGGAAACCGATTTCAGGAGGTAGAGTGGAATTGCATGAAAGCATAGGAAAAGAGACAGAACGTCCACAATGATGCACTTGGCCAAAAAGGGCGTATGTGTGTTTTCCTGAATATATTCAGGAAAAAACGCATACACCCTTTTTGGCCAACCAAGCAAGCTTGCAAAGGAAATCTGCAGTACAGTGAAGTCTCACTTCCCCCTGGTCAAAAGGGCCATCTGAAAAAAGTGTAAAATCCAGAAAGGCAGGACAGGCCATGGAGAACTGGGAGCCTTGTTATGCTGATGGGCGGGATGTAAATTGCCAACAGACACTCGGGAGAAGTGCATGGTGTTTCCTGAAACATCTAAAAAACAAAGCAACAGAGCCTAGGGCACTTCCACTTATGGTCCTATAGCTTAGGGAAATTAAAATCAAAAAGACACAGCCACCCCAATGTTTGGGACGGCTCTGTTTACAAGAACCTCGTTTACGGTACAAGTTCAATATCGCAGAAAGTGAAAAATGGATAAAGAAGTTGTGGTACTTATGTACAATGCAAAATCACTCAGCCATGAAATCTATGTCATCAGGCCCGTAGCAGCATAATGAGTGGATTCAGGTATGATGATTCTAACTGAAATAAGTCACACAGAAAAAGAAACATCATAAGATATCACTAATACACGGAATGTGAAGTTGGCTACACATGAACTGAATTACAAAACAGAACAGGGTCTCAAGTTTAGAAAACCAACTTATGCTTCCTTAAGGGGGAAAGTGAGTTGGGGTGCTGCATAAAACCAGAGTTTGAAATTAGCACAGATACCATTCAATAAGCCAAATATGTAATAGACAAGACCTACCCCTTGCTCAACAAAATGGACTCAACAATGAGGTATCACCTCACACCTGATAGAATGGGCATCATGAGAAAATCTACAAACAAAAATGCTGGAAAGGGTGTGGAGAAAAGGATCCCTCTTCCACTATTGTTGGGAATATAAATTGATACAGTCACTACGGAGAACAATATGGAGTTTCTTAAGAAACTAACAGTAGAATTACCATATGATACAGCAATCCCAGTACTGGACATATACCCAGACAAAACCATAAATCAAAACGAGACATTCACCGCAATGTTCATTGCATCACTATTTACAATATCGAGGTAATGGAAGCAACCTAAATGCCCACAGACAGACGAATGCATAAAGCTGTGGTACATATATAAAATGGAATATTACTAAGCCATGAAAAGGAATGAAATTGGGTCATTTGTAGAGACGTCGATGGATCTAGAGACTGTCATACAGAGTGAAGTAAGTCAGAAAGAGAAAAACAAATCTTGTATATTCATGCATATATGTGGAACCTAGAAAAACTGTACAGATTAACCATTTTGCAAGGCATAAATAGAGCAACAGATGTAGACAACAAATGTATGGACAACAAGGGGGGAAAGCTGTTGGGGGGGTGGTGGTGGGAGGAGTTGAGAGACTGGGATTGGCATGTATACATTTATATGTATAAAATAGATAACCAATAAGAACCTGCTGTATAAAAATATAAAATAAAATTCAAAATTAAAAAGAAATAAAATTTAAAAAATAAAACAGAAAAAACAATTATTCCCTTCACATACATGTATTTATATGAATAAATTATTTCCATGCTTATATCTGTAAATACAAAAAAGAGGAATAAAATCTACCTTGAAGCAAAAACGAAAAAGAGAAAAAAAACACAGAACCCACCAGTTCCACAGAAGAAAACCGTATCAGGGCACTTGCTCCAGTTGTAAACAATTCTGAAGTTGGCCAGTGGTGGGGAATCGTCTCCCATTCAGCCAGCAGCCCCCACGCAACAAGCGTCCTCATTGCAAAGCTGGGGCACCGTGCCGAGGCATCTGTGAGTAAACGTGAGCTGAGCCCCAGGCCAGTTGCTGCTGAACTATTCCCACCCGTCCCAGGTAAAACACCTGAATATATACAAGGACTTGAAAGCCTAGAGGAAGGGCCATAGAGCCACACGAGTGACAGCATGCCGGCCGACTTGGTGCCTGCAGGCCAGCCAGGATGGTCCTGGCCCTGGGTGCTCTTCTGGAAGATTTCCATTTCCCTGACTGAGATACCCGTCCTGTCCCTGCCCCCACTGCTTTTTTCCTTCCTCACCTCTGCCCAGGGAGAAATTCCAGCAGCAGGTATGGGTGACACATCCTCTTCTTTAGCAGGTGGCAGCCTGGCAACTGCTGCAGAAAGTCCAGCAGAGCCCCACTCACACTGGGCCACCCACAAAGCCGTGGCCTCTCACTCCCTCCCACCAGCCCAGCCCCGAGACTGCTGACAGGGCAGAGAAAATGGCGTCAGGCACGGCTGCAGGGGCTCTTGCTGCCTGGAGTGGTATTTATATTGATCTCAACCCAGGCACACCTGGGGAGGGCTGGCCCGCACGGTAAGGCTGCCCAGGTCAGCCAATCATCACCCCTCAGGGGCTCACAGTTGCAGAAAATGGAACTTGCTGAACCGGCCAGGTCCAAGGAACAGGTGTGGGCTCCTGAGAGTCAGGATAGACAAGGGGCTGCAGCTTTGGCTTGTTTTCTAATCATTTTATCTGGCCCATGAGTGGGAGACAACTTCAAGAAAACCCTCTCCTTATGAGAGGAACCCAGGAGTCAGGGAGAGGAGGGGTGGGTGGTGGTTGGAGACAGAGGCCTGGTGCCCCGGGTGCAGTGGAAGTCTCTGGAAGACCAGGTGGAGGGAGGCCGCACAGAGTGATGCCCAGGGTCACAGACCTGTCGCAGCTGCTGTTTGTTAGTTCAAGTCCTGCTCTGAGGTGCTCTGTGTCAGCTCTGAGCGACAGGTGAGCTGGGGGTGCTCTGCAATGAGGGCTATGTGCACGGTTCCTGTGTGCCCAGCCCTGCCACGGTACCTGCAAGGGTAGCTCTGTATCCTGGGAAGGGCCTGACCACGAGAGCCCCGTGGGCTGGGGTGGGGGTGGGGTACCTGCCCAGGTGAGCTCCATATTCTGGGATTGGTCTGACCACGAGAGCCCCATGGGCTGCTGGGGACCTGGTAAAGGATGTCAGGACAGTCAGTGAAGCCACCGAGGATATACCTCCAGTTGCTCCTAATTCCTACACCCTGCTGGTCATTCTACCAACCACCAGGACATGGTATTCTGTATTAGTCTTCAATGATGCCTTCTTTTGTATTCCATTAGTCCCAGAGTCACAAGAAATTTTGGCTTGTGAGTGGCAGGACTCAACATACAACTAAAACAATACTTCCGGGCCGTCTTGCCCCAAGGGTGCAAAAATTCCCACACCATCTTTGGGGAAAGCTTAGCTAAAGACCTAAAAGTTCTACCTCTGGAAAAGGAAACCCTCCTTCAGTACGCAGACGACATTCTGATCGCCAGCCCTACTAAGGCGGCCTCTGAACTACCAAGCCAATAAAGGATAGAAGTTGTCCAAGAAAAAGCTCAAATATCACAGACTGCAGTGACCTGCCTGGGCTTCATTCTCACAGAAGGTCGGAGAAGCCCATCCCAGGAAAGGGAAGAAACCATTTGCAGCCTTACCCCTTTCTAAAACTAGAAGACAGCTTAGGGGTTCCTGGGGAGGCCAGGGTTTGCTGCTTCTGGATCCCTAACTACAGTCTACTAGCTGGGCCTCTATATGAAACACTGAAAGGAAAAGATGATGATCCTTTTGAATAGAATCCAGAAGTGGCCTTTCAAGAATGGAAAGAGCAGTCAATTCAGACCCTTGCCCTGGAACTCCCTAATTTAGCTAAACCCTTTGACCTTTACATTCCCGGTGAAAGGTGAATCGCCATTGGAGAATTAGTGCAAAAACTGGGACCACTTGAAATGGAACAATGCAAGAATGCCATCCAGGTAGGATAAACTACGGTCACCAAGGGGCTTGGCCCACTGCCGCATCTGGCCAAGATACTGGCGGTATCTAAAAACCTGGAAATCAGCAGCCCAAAAGGCCACCTCCCTCCTAAGGGAAAAGGACCCCATGTGGTGATCCTAACCACCAACCATGCCCTGAAGTTGCAGGGTTCGCTCCGTGGGCACACCGACCTCGAGTGAGGAGGCCCTCCAACTCCAACATCCAGAGAGATAACCGGGGGCAACAGGGCACCATGACGATTCGTGTGAACATCACTTGACCTGGAGTTTCTCTCATAAAACAACAAGAGTGTGTCCCAAAAGAGCAGACTACTGCTTGCAGGACTTACTGTACCCAGAGGGGAGCTAATAATCTTGGCGGGGGAACCGTATATCACACTGTCACCATAGAAAAGCCTACAGACACCGTGATGATGGTGGCCAATAAGACCGGCTGGACTCCTGTTTACTTCAAAAGGCTGTTGACTCAGTGGTCATCATGGTCCTTGATCACCACTGACCCTGGACTGTCTGGGAGTTGAGCGGGCAGGGCTCTGACACCTGGTGCTGTTTGTACTTTAATTCAGGGGCCTAATTGAAGAAAGCGCAGACTACTGGTCAGAGCATCTAGGCTGGCAGAAACGGTCAGCCTAAGGTGGCCGAACAAATGTGGGGCAGGGTGAAACCGGCCCCCACAGCGTCTCTGCACATCTCTTTCCTGGACCCTTAAAGGTCATTAGAATCTATAACACTTCCAATGCTGGTGCTCAGGTGGACGAGCAGGGAGGCAGGGGACCTGGGGACAATCAACGTCACCTGGAGGCTGCTGGAGAGAAGCTCTGACCCTCGCCCCCCGGTATTAGGGCTCCCAACTCAGCACTCAGCAGTTACAGAAGAAGTGTCTGCACCCTCAGCACTCCAAGAATGAGGAACGGGACAAAAGGCAGAGGAGGGGTTTGTCCCCAGCAAAGCCCATTAAAAATCCCTGGGAGATAAAAATAGAATCTGGGCAATAAAGTCAAGTCTAACCTTTTTTATCCTTTGTGCTTTGTCTAATTTCACGTGCTCCTAGGGTCCCGCATGCAGAGGTTCCACACCTGGCACTTCAGACCAGATTTCCTAGTGCAGAATGGCTGGGTCGACACCTCAGCTCCTGGGGCCCAGTGCAGACTCCGCGATATAGAGCCTGAGCTGCAGCCAACCTGGCCCTCGAGAGCTCCGCCCCCTCCCTCCCACTGACTCTGACAGGATCTCTACACAGCAGCCCAGCCCACAGCCCACGGGGTAGTGCATGCTCTCACCTCTCCATTCTCTGATCAAAATATAAAGTTTCCTTTGCTTGTGAACCAAACTCAGTCTCGATCTGTTGGCCCCAATGACACTGGGCAGGGGGACACTTGTTGGGGTCCACTCTGGAGGATCAGTAACAGAAATTGAGACTATTGTAACCTCAATGAACAGATGTGTGAGCCAAACTGTAGTTAACATAGAACAGTGTATAAGGCTCGGGTAAAATAAGATGTTTCTAACACTTCCATTTGATATTTCCATCACTTTATTATAAGCAAGTTCAGTGAAAAGGTTTGTCTTATTTGTCAGGTCAATATTAGAGAAACGAAGTGATTTCTTTCCAAGGATGTACATCTAATAATCTTGGTTAAAGCTTCAATCTTGTTTTAAATGCTTTTCCATTGAAAATGATACCTCTCTTTCAGCTCCCCCATTTCTGAGAAGTATAAAATCTTATAATTTATTATTACCAAAGGGGAAAGGTGGGAGGAGGGATAAATTAACAGTTTGGGATTAACACATACACACTGCTATGTATAAAATAGATCATCAACAAGGAACTACTGTATAGCACAGGGAACTACACTCAACATTTTGCAATAACCTATAAGGGGAAATAATCTGAAAAAGAATAGATATTTTTATTGACATCATCTATCAATGACAGTTAAAGTGTAACCTAAGGGAAGCTGGTGGTGAGTGCTTCTGACCCTGAAGACTTCAATCATCTAAAGTTTGGACTCTGCCTACTTCCCAAGGCCCTTAATGAACATATGTGTAGCCGTAGCTTAAAAAATTCCCCAGTTTGGGTTTCAGGGAGACACTGATTTTGAAAAAGCCCTGGTGTTCTCCTTACATGAATGGGACTCTTCCTACTGCTAAAACATGTCTGTCACACCCAGAGGATGGTATACCGTCTGATCGGGAAGAGTTTGGAAAAGGCATCTCATCTCCTCATCTCCTGGTGCTCGGGTTCACCCCTCCAGAGTCTTTATTAACAGTCTCCCCACTTGGAGATGTCAGCACTGTCAACATCCTGTTGCGTACAGTTTGGAATTTGTCCAGAGGATGAAGCGGAAGGATGAGGAACAATGAGAGACAAGTCCTAGGTGTTCAGACAGGGACATGTCACTCTAATTTCCAATCAGGAAGACGAATTGACCAAAGGCTAGGGTTGCCCATGGAAACAGTATAGGGCTTGAGGAAATCCCGCTGCTTTGTGGCCAGTTCCCATAAACACAAGTTGAACAATGGAACTCAGGGGCAGTAAAATTCACAAAACTGCAGAGTTGAAAATATCCATCACTGAAAAATGTCTTGAGGAAAGTCAGAGAAAAGGACTTGTAAGCAAGGGAGAATGGCAGGAAAGGGATTTGAGGAGGTAGAAAGGACTCGCCATTAAGCACAAGAAAAGGAGCTGAACATTGCCAACATTGCAGTTGGCCAAAAAGGGTGTATGCGTTTTTTTCTGTATATATTCAAGAAAAGGGCATACACTTTTTTAGCCAACCAAACAGGTGGGCACTGGAAGTCAATACTACAAAAGATATCACTTCGCATCAGTCAGAAGAGCCATCCTCATAAAGCGTAAACAACAGAAATGCAGGACAGGGCAAGGAGAAGAGGGAGCCCTGTGAGACTTATAGTGGAAATGTATATTGCCAACGGCCATTCTGGAGAAGTGTATTGTGTTTACTAAAACATCTAAAAAATGAGCTACAGAGCATAGGGCACTTGCATTCATGGGCGTATATCTTGAGAAAAACAAAAATCGAGAGGACACAGGCACCCCAATGTTTACCCCCTCTCTGTTTAAAAGATCCTCAACTAGGATATAACTTAAATGTCTCTGGAGGGAAAAAATGGGTAGAGATGTGGTACTTAGGTAGAGTGGAATATTATTCAGCCTGGAAATCAATGAAATATGGCCAGTTGTAACAACTCTGGAGGAGTTACGTATGATCTTTCTAAGTGACATAATTCAAAAAGAAAAAGACACATATCATAAGATATCACTTAAAGGTGGAATCCAAAATGGCTACACATGAAATAAATTACAAAACAAAAACATAGTCAAATATGTAGAAAACACGCATAAGGCTGCTAAACGGGAAAGGTGGGGAGGGGTGAGGCATCACCCAGGAGGTTGAAATTAGCAAAGATACCATTCCAAATACCAAACTGATAATCAACAAGGCCTACACGGTAGCTAAAAGAACTGCACTCAGCACACTCAAGTCACCGGAAAAGAATATATACGACTGGTAAGAATCTGAAAAAGAATTTACTGATGTCTCTCTGTACGTGAATCAAGTGGATGTACAGCAGCAAGAAACAGAGCTTTGAAAATCAGCTGTAACCAATATAGTAATAAATTGAAAAAAATAAACGACAGAGAGACAGAGAAAACCTCTTACAACTTTTCCTCAGGGCCGGTGATGCAACATGGATTGAACACATCTAGACCCACAGCAGGATGAGACATAAGGCTGGAAACTGTTTGTGCTAAGAGAAATGTGAGGTTGGGTGAGGAAATGCACACCCTTTAAAGTAATACTACCTGGTACCCATTCAATGGGTCCCAAATATGCAGGTTCAAGGGATCTTCCTACAGCTAAAACATGCATGGAAAACCCAGAGGACTGTACACCATGTGATCGGGAGATGTGTCTAAAATGCAGCTCATTTATCCTCTCCTGGTGCTCCTGTTCACCATTCCAGCCACGTTACTTAGAATCTCCCCACTTGGAGAATCAGCACATTTCAACTTCTGTTTCACACATTTTGCAAATTGTGAGGAGGATGAACGGGGAACCAATGAGAGAATAGTTGTAGGGGTTTGGACGGGCACATATCACTCTAATTTCCCATTAAGAATAAGAATTGAAAAAAGGCTCAGCCCGCCTCGCCCGAGCCAAAATAGGGCCTGAAGCAATCCTGCGGGTTTGAGGCCAGCTCACAAAAGAGCAACTTAAAAAATGGAGCTCAGGGTCACTGCAATTCACAAACCTGCAGAGTTATAAATGAAAACTAACGTCCAAAAATATGTTGAGGTAAGGCAAAGAAGAGGATCTGAATGCAAGACAGAATTGCAAGAAACAGATTTCAAGAGATAGATTGGACTCGTCTTTAAAGCACATGAAAAGCGGCAGAATTTCGACAATGATGCAGTTGGCCCAAAAGGGCGTATGCGTTTTTTCCTGATTATATCCAGGAAAAAACGCATACGCACTTTATGGGCAACGAAGCAAGCAAGCAATGCAAATGTGCACAACAAAGAAGTCTCATTTCCCACTGGTCAAAAGGGCCATCCTAAAAAATTGTAAAAACCAGAAATGCAGGACAGGCCATCGAGAACAGGGAGCCTTTATACGCTGATGGGCAGTGTGTGAACTGCCGAGAGCCACTCTGGAGAAGTGTATGGTGGTTCCTAAATCATCTACAAAACAGAGCTACAGAGCATAGGACACTTCCAATCATGGGAGTATATCTAGGGAAGTCTAAAAATCAACAAGACACAAGCACACCACAGTTTAGGGCTACTCTGTTTACAAGAACCTCAACTTCAGTATACCTTAAATATCCCAGGAAAGAGAGCAATGGATAAAGAAGATGTGGTACTTATGTACAATGGAATATTTCTTCACCATGAAATCAATGTAATAAGGCTAGTAGAAGGATAAAGAGTGGATTTAGGTCCGATAATACTACTTGAAATAAGTCAAACAGAAAAGAAACATATCATAAGATATCACTTATAGAGGGAGGGTAAATATGGCTGCACAAGAAATGAATTACAGAACAGAACAGTGTCTCACATTTAGAAAACACACTTATTTCAGCTTAAGGGGAAAGGAGAGGTGGGGTGATGCATAAAACCAGAGTTTGAAATTAGCACAGATACCGTTCAATAAACCAAATAGATATTAGACAAGATCTACACCTTGCTCAATGAACTGGCCTCAACACACCCTATACACCGCAGAGAAATATATCTGAGTAATAAGAATCTTAAAACCCATGTATTGATATATCTCCATAAGGGAATCAAGTGTGTGCAGAGTGGGACAAACACAGCAGTGAAAATGAGCTAAACCCCATTATAGAAATAAATTTTAAAAACAAAACGCAGAAACAATGAAAGAGAGAAAAATTCTTACAAAATTCGCTCAGGGGCTGTGATGCAACCTGGATTGACCACATATAAACCCACAGCTGGATAAGACATAAGGCTGGACACTTGGGGCTGAGAGGATTGATGAGCTTTGGTGAGCAACTGCCAAAAGTTTAATGCAATACTTCATGCTACTCATTCCAAGGGTCCCAACACTCCAGGTTGAAGGGAATCTTCCTACAGCTAAACAATGCTTGGGAAACCCAGCGACTGGTATACCATATGATCGGGAAAGGTTTCTAAAACGCACCTCATTTTTCCTCTCCTGGGGCTCCGGATCGACATTCCAGCCGCTTTACCAAAAATATCCCCACATGGAGAGTCAATGTCTTTAAGTTCTGGTATCGCACAGTCTGCAGTTAGTGCGGAGGATGAATGGGAATAGGGGGAACCAGTGAGAAACTAGCTGTAGCGGTTTCAATGGGCACATGTCACTCTAAATTCACATCAGTAAGAAGAATAAACCAAAGGCACAGCAAGGTGCCCCAGAAGAAGAATAGGGCCTGAAGGAATCCTGTGGTTATGAGGCAAGATAACAAAAATAAGAGCTGAAAAATGGAGCTAAGGGCCACTGCAATTCAAAAACCTGCAGAGTTATAAAGGCCAACTATTATCAAAAAATATATTGAGGTAAGGCTATGAAGAGGCATTGAAAGCAAGGCAGAATTGCAGGAAAACGATTTCAGGAGGTAGACTGGAATTGCATTTAAAGCATAGGAAAAGAGGCAGAACGTCCACAATGATTCACTTGGCCAAAAAGGGCGTATGCCTTTTTTCCTGAATTTATTCAGGAAAAAAGGCATACGCCCTTTTTGGCCAACCAAGCAAGCTTGCAAAGGAAATCTGCACTACAATGAAGTCTCACTTCCCCCTGGTCAAAAGGGCCATCTGAAAAAAGTGTAAAATCCAGAAAGGCAAAACAGGCCATGGAGAACAGGGAGCCTTGTTATGCTGATGGACGGGATGTAAATTGCCAACAGCCTCTCGGGAGAAGTGTATGGGGTTTCCTGAAACATCTAAAAAACAAAGCAACAGAGCCTAGGGCACTTCCACTTATGGTCCTATAGCTTAGGGAAATTAAAATCAAAAAGACACAGCCACCCCAAAGTTTGGGATGGCTCTGTTTACAAGAACCTCGTTTACGGTACAAGTTCAATATCGCAGAAAGTGAAAAATGGATAAAGAAGATGTGGTACTTACGTACAATGCAATATCAATCAGCAATGGAATCTATGTCATCAGGCCCGTAGCAGCATAATGAGTGGATTCAGGTACGATGATTCTAACTGAAATAAGTCACACAGAAAAAGAAACATCATAAGATATCAGTAATACACGGAATGTAAACTTGGCTACACAGGAACTGAATTACAGAACAGAACAGGGTCTCAAATTTAGAAAACCAACTTATGCTTGCTTAAGGGTAAAGGTGAGTTGGGGTGCTGCATAAAACCAGAGATTGAAATGAGCACAGATAAAGTTCCTTAAGCCAAATATGGAATAGACAAGAGCTACTCCTTGCTCAACGAAATGGACTCAACACCGCATATTAAACGCCTAAGAATGTACCTGACTAGTAAGTATCTTAAAACCTATGGATTGCTATGTCTCCGACAGAGAACCAAGCATGTGTACAGGGGCATAAACGCAGCAGTGATAGGATTGGAGAGGTTCGGTGAGCAAATGAAGACCCTTTGAAGTCATATTGCATGGTACCCATTCCACGGGTTTCAACTACCCAGGTTTAAGGTATTCTTCCTTCAGCTAAAACATGCATGTGGAACCCAGAGTATGATCAACCGTGTGAACGGGAGACATGTTCAAATATGTCTCAGTTTTCCTCCCCTGGTACTCAGGTGCAACATTCCAGACGCTTTACTAACACTCTCCCCACTTGGAGAGTCAGTCACTTTAACCTCCTGTTTGGCCCAGTTTGCAATTTCTGCGGAAGATGAACAGGAATAGGGAGAACCAATGAGAGACTAGCTGGAGGTGTCTGGACGGGCAAATTTAACTCTCATTTCCCACCAGGAAGAGGAATTAACCAAAGGCTCAGCTTGCCGTGCCGGAACCAGATTAGGGCCTGAAGCCATCCTGCGGTGTTGCGGCCAGCTCAAAAGAAAGCGAGTTGAAGAAAGGAGCTCAGGGGCACTGTAATTCACAAACCTGCAGAGTTATAAATGACAGCTATCGTCCAAAAATATACTGAAGTAAGGCTGCCAAGAGGACTTGAAAGCGGTGCAGAATTGCAGGAAACCGATTTCAGGAGGTAGACTGGAATTGCATTGAAAGCATAGGAAAAGAGGCAGAACGTCCACAATGATGCACTTGGCCAAAAAGGGCGTATGCGTTTTTTCCTGAATATATTCAGGAAAAAACGCATACGCCCTTTCTGGCCAACCAAGCAAGCTTGCAAAGGAAATCTGCACTACAATGAAGTCTCACTTCCCCCCGGTCAAAAGGGCCATCTGAAAAAAGTGTAAAATCCAGAAAGGCAGGACAGGCCATGGAGAACTGGGAGCCTTGTTATGCTGATGGGCGGGATGTAAATTGCCAACAGACACTCGGGAGAAGTGTATGGTGTTTCCTGAAACATCTAAAAAACAAAGCAACAGAGCCTAGGGCACTTCCACTTATGGTCCTATAGCTTAGGGAAATTTAAATCTAAAACACACAGCCACCCCAAAGTTTGGGACGCCTCTGTTTACAAGAACCTCGTTTACAGTACAAGTTCAACATCGCAGAAAGTGAAAAATGGATAAAGAAGTTGTGGTATTTACTTACAAAGCAATATCACTCAGCAATGAAATCTATGTCATCAGGCCCTTAGCAGCACAATGAGTGGATTCAGGTATGATGATTCTAACTGAAATAAGTCACACAGAAAAAGAAACATCATAAGATATCAGTAATACACGGAATGTAAACTTGGCTACACAGGAACTGAATTACAGAACAGAACAGGGTCTCAAATTTAGAAAACCAACTTATGCTTGCTTAAGGGGAAAGGTGAGTTGGGGTGCTGCATAAAACCAGAGATTGAAATGAGCACAGATAAAGTTCCTTAAGCCAAATATGGAATAGACAAGAGCTACTCCTTGCTCAACGAAATGGACTCAACACCGCATATTAAACGCCTAAGAATGTACCTGACTAGTAAGTATCTTAAAACCTATGGATTGCTATGTCTCCGAAAGAGAATCAAGCATGTGTACAGGGGCATAAACGCAGCAGTGATAGGATTGGAGAGGTTCGGTGAGCAAATGAAGACCCTTTGAAGTCATATTGCATGGTACCCATTCCACGGGTTTCAACTACCCAGGTTTAAGGTATTCTACCTTCAGCTAAAACATGCATGTGGAAACTAGAGTATGATCAACCATGTGATCGGGAAACGTGTTCAAATATGTCTCAGTTTTCGTACCCTGGTACTCGGGTGCAACATTCCAGACGCTTTACTAACATCCTCCCGACTTGGAGAGTCAGTCCCTTTAACCTCCTGTTTGGCCCAATTTGCAATTTCTGTGGAAGATGAACAGGAATAGCGAGAACCAATGAGAGACTAGCTGGAGGTGTCTGGACGGGCAAATTTAACTCTCATTTCCCACCAGGAAGAGGAATTAACTAAAGGCTCAGCTTGCCGTGCCGGAACCAGATTAGGGCCTGAAGCCATCCTGCGGTGTTGTGGCCAGCTCAAAAGAAAGCGAGTTGAAGAAAGGAGCTCAGGGGCACTGTAATTCACAAACCTGCAGAGTTATAAATGACAGCTATCGTCCAAAAATATACTGAAGTAAGGCTGCCAAGAGGACTTGAAAGCGGGGCAGAATTGCAGGAAACCGATTTCAGGAGGTAGACTGGAATTGCATTGAAAGCATAGGAAAAGAGGCAGAACGTCCACAATGATGCACTTGGCCAAAAAGGGCGTATGCGTTTTTTCCTGAATATATTCAGGAAAAAACGCATACGCCCTTTTTGGCCAACCAAGCAAGCTTGCAAAGGAAATCTGCACTACAATGAAGTCTCACTTCCCCCCAGTCAAAAGGGCCATCTGAAAAAAGTGTAAAATCCAGAAAGGCAGGACAGGCCATGGAGAACTGGGAGCCTTGTTATGCTGATGGGCGGGATGTAAATTGCCAACAGACACTCGGGAGAAGTGTATGGTGTTTCCTGAAACATCTAAAAAACAAAGCAACAGAGCCTAGGGCAATTCCACTTATGGTCCTATAGCTTAGGGAAATTAAAATCAAAAAGACACAGCCACCCCAAAGTTTGGGACCCCTCTGTTTACAAGAACCTCATTTACCGTACAAGTTCAATATCACAGAAAGTGAAAAATGGATAAAGAAGTTGTGGTACTTACGTACAATGCAGTATCACTCAACAATGAAATCTATGTCATCAGGCCCGTAGCAGCATAATGAGTGGATTCAGGTACGATGATTCTAACTGAAATAAGTCACACAGAAAAAGAAACATCATAAGATATCACTAATACACAGAATGTAAACTTGGCTACACAGGAACTGAATTCCAAAACAGAACAGGGTCTCAAATTTAGAAAACCAACTTATGCTTGCTTAAGCGGAAAGGTGAGTTGGGGTGCAGCATAAAACCAGAGATTGAAATGAGCACAGATAAAGTTCCTTAAGCCAAATATGGAATAGACAAGAGCTACTCCTTGCTCAACGAAATGGACTCAACACCCCATATTAAATGCCTAAGAATGTACCTGACTAGTAAGTATCTTAAAACCTATGGATTGCTATGTCTCCAAAAGAGAATCAAGCGTCTGTACAGGGGGATAAACGCAGCAGTGATAGGATTGGAGAAGTTCGGTGAGCAAATGAAGACCCTTTGAAGTCATATTGCATGGTACCCATTACACGGGTCTCAACTCTCCAGGTTTAAGGTATTCTTCCTTCAGCTAAAACATGCATGTGGAACCCAGAGTATGATCAACCGTGTGAACGGGAGACGTGTTCAAATATGTCTCAGTTTTCCTCCCCTGGTACTCGGGTGCAACATTCCAGACGCTTTACTAACACCCTCCCGACTTGGAGAGTCAGTCCCTTTAACCTCCTGTTTGGCCCAGTTTGCAATTTCTGTGGAAGATGAACAGGAATAGCGAGAACCAATGAGAGACTAGCTGGAGGTGTCTGGACGGGCAAATTTAACTCTCATTTCCCACCAGGAAGAGGAATTAACCAAAGGCTCAGCGTGCCGTGCCGGAACAAGATTAGGGCCTGAAGCCATCCTGCGGTGTTGCGGCCAGCTCAAAAGAAAGCGAGTTGAAGAAAGGAGCTCAGGGGCACTGTAATTCACAAACCTGCAGAGTTATAAATGACAGCTATCGTCCAAAAATATACTGAAGTAAGGCTGCCGAGAGGACTTGAAAGCGGGGCAGAATTGCAGGAAACCGATTTCAGGAGGTAGACTGGAATTGCATTGAAAGCATAGGAAAAGAGGCAGAACGTCCACAATGATGCACTTGGCCAAAAAGGGCGTATGCGTTTTTTCCTGAATATATTCAGGAAAAAACGCATACGCCCTTTTTGGCCAACCAAGCAAGCTTGCAAAGGAAATCTGCACTACAATGAAGTCTCACTTCCCCCCGGTCAAAAGGGCCATCTGAAAAAAGTGTAAAATCCAGAAAGGCAGGACAGGCCATGGAGAACTGGGAGCCTTGTTATGCTGATGGGCGGGATGTAAATTGCCAACAGACACTCGGGAGAAGTGTATGGTGTTTCCTGAAACATCTAAAAAACAAAGCAACAGAGCCTAGGGCACTTCCACTTATGGTCCTATAGCTTAGGGAAATTTAAATCTAAAACACACAGCCACCCCAAAGTTTGGGACGCCTCTGTTTACAAGAACCTCGTTTACAGTACAAGTTCAACATCGCAGAAAGTGAAAAATGGATAAAGAAGTTGTGGTATTTACTTACAAAGCAATATCACTCAGCAATGAAATCTATGTCATCAGGCCCTTAGCAGCACAATGAGTGGATTCAGGTATGATGATTCTAACTGATATAAGTCACACAGAAAAAGAAACATCATAAGATATCAGTAATACACGGAATGTAAACTTGGCTACACAGGAACTGAATTACAGAACAGAACAGGGTCTCAAATTTAGAAAACCAACTTATGCTTGCTTAAGGGTAAAGGTGAGTTGGGGTGCTGCATAAAACCAGAGATTGAAATGAGCACAGATAAAGTTCCTTAAGCCAAATATGGAATAGACAAGAGCTACTCCTTGCTCAACGAAATGGACTCAACACCGCATATTAAACGCCTAAGAATGTACCTGACTAGTAAGTATCTTAAAACCTATGGATTGCTATGTCTCCGAAAGAGAATCAAGCATGTGTACAGGGGCATAAACGCAGCAGTGATAGGATTGGAGAGGTTCGGTGAGCAAATGAAGACCCTTTGAAGTCATATTGCATGGTACCCATTCCACGGGTTTCAACTACCCAGGTTTAAGGTATTCTACCTTCAGCTAAAACATGCATGTGGAAACTAGAGTATGATCAACCATGTGATCGGGAAACGTGTTCAAATATGTCTCAGTTTTCGTACCCTGGTACTCGGGTGCAACATTCCAGACGCTTTACTAACACCCTCCCGACTTGGAGAGTCAGTCCCTTTAACCTCCTGTTTGGCCCAGTTTGCAATTTCTGTGGAAGATGAACAGGAATAGCGAGAACCAATGAGAGACTAGCTGGAGGTGTCTGGACGGGCAAATTTAACTCTCATTTCCCACCAGGAAGAGGAATTAACCAAAGGCTCAGCTTGCCGTGCCGGAACCAGATTAGGGCCTGAAGCCATCCTGCGGTGTTGCGGCCAGCTCAAAAGAAAGCGAGTTGAAGAAAGGAGCTCAGGGGCACTGTAATTCACAAACCTGCAGAGTTATAAATGAGAGCTATCGTCCAAAAATATACTGAAGTAAGGCTGCCACGAGGACTTGAAAGCGGGGCAGAATTGCAGGAAACCGATTTCAGGAGGTAGACTGGAATTGCATTGAAAGCATAGGAAAAGAGGCAGAACGTCCACAATGATGCACTTGGCGAAAAAGGGCATATGCGTTTTTTCCTGAATATATTCAGGAAAAAACGCATACGCCCTTTTTGGCCAACCAAGCAAGCTTGCAAAGGAAATCTGCACTACAATGAAGTCTCACTTCCCCCCGGTCAAAAGGGCCATCTGAAAAAAGTGTAAAATCCAGAAAGGCAGGACAGGCCATGGAGAACTGGGAGCCTTGTTATGCTGATGAGCGGGATGTAAATTGCCAACAGACACTCGGGAGAAGTGTATGGTGTTTCCTGAAACAACTAAAAAACAAAGCAACAGAGCCTAGGGCACTTCCACTTATGGTCCTATAGCTTAGGGAAATTAAAATCAAAAAGACACAGCCACCCCAAAGTTTGGGACGCCTCTGTTTACAAGAACCTCGTTTACAGTACAAGTTCAACATCACAGAAAGTGAAAAATGGATAAAGAAGTTGTGGTATTTACTTACAAAGCAATATCACTCAGCAATGAAATCTATGTCATCAGGCCCTTAGCAGCACAATGAGTGGATTCAGGTATGATGATTCTAACTGAAATAAGTCACACAGAAAAAGAAACATCATAAGATATCAGTAATACACGGAATGTAAACTTGGCTACACAGGAACTGAATTACAGAACAGAACAGGGTCTCAAATTTAGAAAACCAACTTATGCTTGCTTAAGGGTAAAGGTGAGTTGGGGTGCTGCATAAAACCAGAGATTGAAATGAGCACAGATAAAGTTCCTTAAGCCAAATATGGAATAGACAAGAGCTACTCCTTGCTCAACGAAATGGACTCAACACCGCATATTAAACGCCTAAGAATGTACCTGACTAGTAAGTATCTTAAAACCTATGGATTGCTATGTCTCCGAAAGAGAATCAAGCATGTGTACAGGGGCATAAACGCAGCAGTGATAGGATTGGAGAGGTTCGGTGAGCAAATGAAGACCCTTTGAAGTCATATTGCATGGTACCCATTCCACGGGTTTCAACTACCCAGGTTTAAGGTATTCTTCCTTCAGCTAAAACATGCATGTGGAAACTAGAGTATGATCAACCATGTGATCGGGAAACGTGTTCAAATATGTCTCAGTTTTCGTACCCTGGTACTCGGGTGCAACATTCCAGACGCTTTACTAACACCCTCCCGACTTGGAGAGTCAGTCCCTTTAACCTCCTGTTTGGCCCAGTTTGCAATTTCTGTGGAAGATGAACAGGAATAGCGAGAACCAATGAGAGACTAGCTGGAGGTGTCTGGACGGGCAAATTTAACTCTCATTTCCCACCAGGAAGAGGAATTAACCAAAGGCTCAGCTTGCCGTGCCGGAACCAGATTAGGGCCTGAAGCCATCCTGCGGTGTTGCGGCCAGCTCAAAAGAAAGCGAGTTGAAGAAAGGAGCTCAGGGGCACTGTAATTCACAAAACTGCAGAGTTATAAATGACAGCTATCGTCCAAAAATATACTGAAGTAAGGCTGCCAAGAGGACTTGAAAGCGGGGCAGAATTGCAGGAAACCGATTTCAGGAGGTAGACTGGAATTGCATTGAAAGCATAGGAAAAGAGGCAGAACGTCCACAATGATGCACTTGGCCAAAAAGGGCGTATGCGTTTTTTCCTGAATATATTCAGGAAAAAACGCATACGCCCTTTTTGGCCAACCAAGCAAGCTTGCAAAGGAAATCTGCACTACAATGAAGTCTCACTTCCCCCCGGTCAAAAGGGCCATCTGAAAAAAGTGTAAAATCCAGAAAGGCAGGACAGGCCATGGAGAACTGGGAGCCTTGTTATGCTGATGGGCGGGATGTAAATTGCCAACAGACACTCGGGAGAAGTGTATGGTGTTTCCTGAAACATCTAAAAAACAAAGCAACAGAGCCTAGGGCACTTCCACTTATGGTCCTATAGCTTAGGGAAATTTAAATCTAAAACACACAGCCACCCCAAAGTTTGGGACGCCTCTGTTTACAAGAACCTCGTTTACAGTACAAGTTCAACATCGCAGAAAGTGAAAAATGGATAAAGAAGTTGTGGTATTTACTTACAAAGCAATATCACTCAGCAATGAAATCTATGTCATCAGGCCCTTAGCAGCACAATGAGTGGATTCAGGTATGATGATTCTAACTGATATAAGTCACACAGAAAAAGAAACATCATAAGATATCAGTAATACACGGAATGTAAACTTGGCTACACAGGAACTGAATTACAGAACAGAACAGGGTCTCAAATTTAGAAAACCAACTTATGCTTGCTTAAGGGTAAAGGTGAGTTGGGGTGCTGCATAAAACCAGAGATTGAAATGAGCACAGATAAAGTTCCTTAAGCCAAATATGGAATAGACAAGAGCTACTCCTTGCTCAACGAAATGGACTCAACACCGCATATTAAACGCCTAAGAATGTACCTGACTAGTAAGTATCTTAAAACCTATGGATTGCTATGTCTCCGAAAGAGAATCAAGCATGTGTACAGGGGCATAAACGCAGCAGTGATAGGATTGGAGAGGTTCGGTGAGCAAATGAAGACCCTTTGAAGTCATATTGCATGGTACCCATTCCACGGGTTTCAACTACCCAGGTTTAAGGTATTCTACCTTCAGCTAAAACATGCATGTGGAAACTAGAGTATGATCAACCATGTGATCGGGAAACGTGTTCAAATATGTCTCAGTTTTCGTACCCTGGTACTCGGGTGCAACATTCCAGACGCTTTACTAACACCCTCCCGACTTGGAGAGTCAGTCCCTTTAACCTCCTGTTTGGCCCAGTTTGCAATTTCTGCGGAAGATGAACAGGAATAGCGAGAACCAATGAGAGACTAGCTGGAGGTGTCTGGACGGGCAAATTTAACTCTCATTTCCCACCAGGAAGAGGAATTAACGAAAGGCTCAGCGTTCCGTGCCGGAACCAGATTAGGGCCTGAAGCCATCCTGCGGTGTTGCGGCCAGCTCAAAAGAAAGCGAGTTGAAGAAAGGAGCTCAGGGGCACTGTAATTCACAAACCTGCAGAGTTATAAATGACAGCTATCGTCCAAAAATATACTGAAGTAAGGCTGCCAAGAGGACTTGAAAGCGGGGCAGAATTGCAGGAAACCGATTTCAGGAGGTAGACTGGAATTGCATTGAAAGCATAGGAAAAGAGGCAGAACGTCCACAATGATGCACTTGGCCAAAAAGTGCGTATGCGTTTTTTCCTGAATATATTCAGGAAAAAACGCATACGCCCTTTTTGGCCAACCAAGCAAGCTTGCAAAGGAAATCTGCACTACAATGAAGTCTCACTTCCCCCCGGTCAAAAGGGCCATCTGAAAAAAGTGTAAAATCCAGAAAGGCAGGACAGGCCATGGAGAACTGGGAGCCTTTTTATGCTGATGGGAGTGATGTAAATTGCCAACAGACACTCGGGAGAAGTGTATGGTGTTTCCTGAAACATCTAAAAAACAAAGCAACAGAGCCTAGGGCACTTCCACTTATGGTCCTATAGATTAGGGAAATTAAAATCAAAAAGACACAGCCACCCCAAAGTTTGGGATGCCTCTGTTTACAAGCACCTCGTTTACAGTACAAGTTCAACATCGCAGAAAGTGAAAAATGGATAAAGAAGTTGTGGTATTTACTTACAAAGCAATATCACTCAGCAATGAAATCTATGTCATCAGGCCCTTAGCAGCACAATGAGTGGATTCAGGTATGATGATTCTAACTGATATAAGTCACACAGAAAAAGAAACATCATAAGATATCAGTAATACACGGAATGTAAACTTGGCTACACAGGAACTGAATTACAGAACAGAACAGGGTCTCAAATTTAGAAAACCAACTTATGCTTGCTTAAGGGTAAAGGTGAGTTGGGGTGCTGCATAAAACCAGAGATTGAAATGAGCACAGATAAAGTTCCTTAAGCCAAATATGGAATAGACAAGAGCTACTCCTTGCTCAACGAAATGGACTCAACACCGCATATTAAACGCCTAAGAATGTACCTGACTAGTAAGTATCTTAAAACCTATGGATTGCTATGTCTCCGAAAGAGAATCAAGCATGTGTACAGGGGCATAAACGCAGCAGTGATAGGATTGGAGAGGTTCGGTGAGCAAATGAAGACCCTTTGAAATCATATTGCATGGTACCCATTCCACGGGTTTCAACTACCCAGGTTTAAGGTATTCTTCCTTCAGCTAAAACATGCATGTGGAACCTAGAGTACGATCAACCATGTGATCGGGAAACGTGTTCAAATATGTCTCAGTTTTCATACCCTGGTACTCGGGTGCAACATTCCAGACGCTTTACTAACACCCTCCCGACTTGGAGAGTCAGTCCCTTTAACCTCCTGTTTGGCCCAGTTTGCAATTTCTGCGGAAGATGAACAGGAATAGCGAGAACCAATGAGAGACTAGCTGGAGGTGTCTGGACGGGCAAATTTAACTCTCATTTCCCACCAGGAAGAGGAATTAACGAAAGGCTCAGCGTTCCGTGCCGGAACCAGATTAGGGCCTGAAGCCATCCTGCGGTGTTGCGGCCAGCTCAAAAGAAAGCGAGTTGAAGAAAGGAGCTCAGGGGCACTGTAATTCACAAACCTGCAGAGTTATAAATGACAGCTATCGTCCAAAAATATACTGAAGTAAGGCTGCCAAGAGGACTTGAAAGCGGGGCAGAATTGCAGGAAACCGATTTCAGGAGGTAGACTGGAATTGCATTGAAAGCATAGGAAAAGAGGCAGAACGTCCACAATGATGCACTTGGCCAAAAAGTGCGTATGCGTTTTTTCCTGAATATATTCAGGAAAAAACGCATACGCCCTTTTTGGCCAACCAAGCAAGCTTGCAAAGGAAATCTGCACTACAATGAAGTCTCACTTCCCCCCGGTCAAAAGGGCCATCTGAAAAAAGTGTAAAATCCAGAAAGGCAGGACAGGCCATGGAGAACTGGGAGCCTTTTTATGCTGATGGGAGTGATGTAAATTGCCAACAGACACTCGGGAGAAGTGTATGGTGTTTCCTGAAACATCTAAAAAACAAAGCAACAGAGCCTAGGGCACTTCCACTTATGGTCCTATAGATTAGGGAAATTAAAATCAAAAAGACACAGCCACCCCAAAGTTTGGGACGCCTCTGTTTACAAGAACCTCGTTTACAGTACAAGTTCAACATCGCAGAAAGTGAAAAATGGATAAAGAAGTTGTGGTATTTACTTACAAAGCAATATCACTCAGCAATGAAATCTATGTCATCAGGCCCTTAGCAGCACAATGAGTGGATTCAGGTATGATGATTCTAACTGAAATAAGTCACACAGAAAAAGAAACATCATAAGATATCAGTAATACACGGAATGTAAACTTGGCTACACAGGAACTGAATTACAGAACAGAACAGGGTCTCAAATTTAGAAAACCAACTTATGCTTGCTTAAGGGTAAAGGTGAGTTGGGGTGCTGCATAAAACCAGAGATTGAAATGAGCACAGATAAAGTTCCTTAAGCCAAATATGGAATAGACAAGAGCTACTCCTTGCTCAACGAAATGGACTCAACACCGCATATTAAACGCCTAAGAATGTACCTGACTAGTAAGTATCTTAAAACCTATGGATTGCTATGTCTCCAAAAGAGAATCAAGCATGTGTACAGGGGCATAAACGCAGCAGTGATAGGATTGGAGAGGTTCGGTGAGCAAATGAAGACCCTTTGAAGTCATATTGCATGGTACCCATTCCACGGGTTTCAACTACCCAGGTTTAAGGTATTCTACCTTCAGCTAAAACATGCATGTGGAAACTAGAGTATGATCAACCATGTGATCGGGAAACGTGTTCAAATATGTCTCAGTTTTCGTACCCTGGTACTCGGGTGCAACATTCCAGACGCTTTACTAACATCCTCCCGACTTGGAGAGTCAGTCCCTTTAACCTCCTGTTTGGCCCAGTTTGCAATTTCTGCGGAAGATGAACAGGAATAGCGAGAACCAATGAGAGACTAGCTGGAGGTGTCTGGACGGGCAAATTTAACTCTCATTTCCCACCAGGAAGAGGAATTAACCAAAGGCTCAGCTTGCCGTGCCGGAACCAGATTAGGGCCTGAAGCCATCCTGCGGTGTTGCGGCCAGCTCAAAAGAAAGCGAGTTGAAGAAAGGAGCTCAGGGGCACTGTAATTCACAAACCTGCAGAGTTATAAATGACAGCTATCGTCCAAAAATATACTGAAGTCAGGCTGCCAAGAGGACTTGAAAGCGGGGCAGAATTGCAGGAAACCGATTTCAGGAGGTAGAGTGGAATTGCATTGAAAGCATAGGAAAAGAGGCAGAACGTCCACAATGATGCACTTGGCCAAAAAGGGCGTATGCGTTTTTTCCTGAATATATTCAGGAAAAAACGCATACGCACTTTTTGGCCAACCAAGCAAGCTTGCAAAGGAAATCTGCACTACAATGAAGTCTCACTTCCCCCCGGTCAAAAGGGCCATCTGAAAAAAGTGTAAAATCCAGAAAGGCAGGACAGGCCATGGAGAACTGGGAGCCTTGTTATGCTGATGGGCGGGATGTAAATTGCCAACAGACACTCGGGAGAAGTGTATGGTGTTTCCTGAAACATCTAAAAAACAAAGCAACAGAGCCTAGGGCACTTCCACTTATGGTCCTATAGCTTAGGGAAATTAAAATCAAAAAGACACAGCCACCCCAAAGTTTGGGACGCCTCTGTTTACAAGAACCTCATTTACCGTACAAGTTCAATATCACAGAAAGTGAAAAATGGATAAAGAATTTGTGGTACTTACGTACAATGCAGTATCACTCAACAATGAAATCTATGTCATCAGGCCCGTAGCAGCATAATGAGTGGATTCAGGTACGATGATTCTAACTGAAATAAGTCACACAGAAAAAGAAACATCATAAGATATCACGAATACACAGAATGTAAACTTGGCTACACAGGAACTGAATTCCAAAACAGAACAGGGTCTCAAATTTAGAAAACCAACTTATGCTTGCTTAAGGGGAAAGGTGAGTTGGGGTGCTGCATAAAACCAGAGATTGAAATGAGCACAGATAAAGTTCCTTAAGCCAAATATGGAATAGACAAGAGCTACTCCTTGCTCAACGAAATGGACTCAACACCGCATATTAAACGCCTAAGAATGTACCTGACTAGTAAGTATCTTAAAACCTATGGATTGCTATGTCTCCGAAAGAGAATCAAGCATGTGTACAGGGGCATAAACGCAGCAGTGATAGGATTGGAGAGGTTCGGTGAGCAAATGAAGACCCTTTGAAGTCATATTGCATGGTACCCATTCCACGGGTTTCAACTACCCAGGTTTAAGGTATTCTACCTTCAGCTAAAACATGCATGTGGAAACTAGAGTATGATCAACCATGTGATCGGGAAACGTGTTCAAATATGTCTCAGTTTTCGTACCCTGGTACTCGGGTGCAACATTCCAGACGCTTTACTAACACCCTCCCGACTTGGAGAGTCAGTCCCTTTAACCTCCTGTTTGGCCCAGTTTGCAATTTCTGTGGAAGATGAACAGGAATAGCGAGAACCAATGAGAGACTAGCTGGAGGTGTCTGGACGGGCAAATTTAACTCTCATTTCCCACCAGGAAGAGGAATTAACCAAAGGCTCAGCTTGCCGTGCCGGAACCAGATTAGGGCCTGAAGCCATCCTGCGGTGTTGCGGCCAGCTCAAAAGAAAGCGAGTTGAAGAAAGGAGCTCAGGGGCACTGTAATTCACAAACCTGCAGAGTTATAAATGACAGCTATCGTCCAAAAATATACTGAAGTAAGGCTGCCAAGAGGACTTGAAAGCGGGGCAGAATTGCAGGAAACCGATTTCAGGAGGTAGACTGGAATTGCATTGAAAGCATAGGAAAAGAGGCAGAACGTCCACAATGATGCACTTGGCCAAAAAGGGCGTATGCGTTTTTTCCTGAATATATTCAGGAAAAAACGCATACGCCCTTTTTGGCCAACCAAGCAAGCTTGCAAAGGAAATCTGCACTACAATGAAGTCTCACTTCCCCCCGGTCAAAAGGGCCATCTGAAAAAAGTGTAAAATCCAGAAAGGCAGGACAGGCCATGGAGAACTGGGAGCCTTTTTATGCTGATGGGAGGGATGTAAATTGCCAACAGACACTCGGGAGAAGTGTATGGTGTTTCCTGAAACATCTAAAAAACAAAGCAACAGAGCCTAGGGCACTTCCACTTATGGTCCTATAGCTTAGGGAAATTAAAATCAAAAAGACACAGCCACCCCAAAGTTTGGGACGCCTCTGTTTACAAGAACCTCGTTTACAGTACAAGTTCAACATCGCAGAAAGTGAAAAATGGATAAAGAACTTGTGGTACTTACGTACAATGCAGTATCACTCAGCAATGAAATCTATGTCATCAGGCCCTTAGCAGCACAATGAGTGGATTCAGGTATGATGATTCTAACTGATATAAGTCACACAGAAAAAGAAACATCATAAGATATCAGTAATACACGGAATGTAAACTTGGCTATACAGGAACTGAATTACAGAACAGAACAGGGTCTCAAATTTAGAAAACCAATTTATGCTTGCTTAAGGGTAAAGGTGAGTTGGGGTGCTGCATAAAACCAGAGATTGAAATGAGCACAGATAAAGTTCCTTAAGCCAAATATGAAACAGACAAGAGCTACTCCTTGCTCAACGAAATGGACTCAACACCCCATATTAAACGCCTAAGAATGTACCTGACTAGTAAGTATTTTAAAACCTATGCATTGCTACGTCTCCGAAAGAGAATCAAGCGTGTGTACAGGGGCATAAACGCAGCAGTGATAGGATTGGAGAGGTTCGGTGAGCAAATGAATACCTTTTGAAGTCATATTGCATGGTACCCATTCCACGGGTCTCAACTCTCCAGGTTTCAGGGATTCTTCCTTCAGCTAAAACATGCATGTGGAACCCAGAGTATGATCAACAATGTGATTGGGAGATGTGTTCCAATATGTCTCAGGTTTCGTCCCCTGGTACTCGGGTGCAACATTCCAGACGCTTTACTAACACTCTCCCGACTTGGAGTCAGTCCCTTTAATCTCCTGTTTGGCCCAGTTTGCAATTTCTGTGGAAGATGAACAGGAATAGCGAGAACCAATGAGAGACTAGCTGGAGGTGTCTGGACGGGCAAATTTAACTCTCATTTCCCACCAGGAAGAGGAATTAACCAAAGGCTCAGCGTGCCGTGCCGGAACCAGATTAAGGCCTGAAGCCATCCTGCGGTGTTGTGGCCAGGTCACAAGAAAGCGAGTTGAAGAAAGGAGCTCAGGGGCACTGTAATTCACAAACCTGCAGAGTTATAAATGACAGCTATCGTCCAAAAATATACTGAAGTAAGGCTGCCAAGAGGACTTGAAAGCGGGGCAGAATTGCAGGAAACCGATTTCAGGAGGTAGACTGGAATTGCATTGAAAGCATAGGAAAAGAGGCAGAACGTCCACAATGATGCACTTGGCCAAAAAGGGCGTATGCGTTTTTTCCTGAATATATTCAGGAAAAAACGCATACGCCCTTTTTGGCCAACCAAGCAAGCTTGCAAAGGAAATCTGCACTACAATGAAGTCTCACTTCCCCCCGGTCAAAAGGGCCATCTGAAAAAAGTGTAAAATCCAGAAAGGCAGGACAGGCCATGGAGAACTGGGAGCCTTGTTATGCTGATGGGAGGGATGTAAATTGCCAACAGACACTCGGGAGAAGTGTATGGTGTTTCCTGAAACATCTAAAAAACAAAGCAACAGAGTCTAGGGCACTTCCACTTATGGTCCTATAGCTTAGGGAAATTAAAATCAAAAAGACACAGCCACCCCAAAGTTTGGGACACCTCTGTTTACAAGAACCTCATTTACCGTACAAGTTCAATATCACAGAAAGTGAAAAATGGATGAAGAAGTTGTGGTACTTACGTACAATGCAGTATCACTCAACAATGAAATCTATGTCATCAGGCCCGTAGCAGCATAATGAGTGGATTCAGGTACGATGATTCTAACTGAAATAAGTCACACAGAAAAAGAAACATCATAAGATATCACTAATACACAGAATGTAAACTTGGCTACACAGGAACTGAATTCCAAAACAGAACAGGGTCTCAAATTTAGAAAACCAACTTATGCTTGCTTCAGGGGAAAGGTGAGTTGGGGTGCTGCATAAAACCAGAGATTGAAATGAGCACAGATAAAGTTCCTTAAGCCAAATATGGAATAGACAAGAGCTACTCCTTGCTCAACGAAATGGACTCAACACCGCATATTAAACGCCTAAGAATGTACCTGACTAGTAAGTATCTTAAAACCTATGGATTGCTATGTCTCCGAAAGAGAATCAAGCATGTGTACAGGGGCATAAACGCAGCAGTGATAGGATTGGAGAGGTTCGGTGAGCAAATGAAGACCCTTTGAAGTCATATTGCATAGTACCCATTCCACGGGTTTCAACTACCCAGGTTTAAGGTATTCTTCCTTCAGCTAAAACATGCATGTGGAACCTAGAGTACGATAAACCATGTGATCGGGAAACGTGTTCAAATATGTCTCAGTTTTCGTACCCTGGTACTCGGGTGCAACATTCCAGACGCTTTACTAACACCCTCCCGACTTGGAGAGTCAGTCCCTTTAACCTCCTGTTTGGCCCAGTTTGCAATTTCTGCGGAAGATGAACAGGAATAGCGAGAACCAATGAGAGACTAGCTGGAGGTGTCTGGACGGGCAAATTTAACTCTCATTTCCCACCAGGAAGTGGAATTAACCAAAGGCTCAGCGTGCCGTGCCGGAACCAGATTAGGGCCTGAAGCCATCCTGTGGTGTTGTGGCCAGGTCACAAGAAAGCGAGTTGAAGAAAGGAGCTCAGGGGCACTGTAATTCACAAACCTGCAGAGTTATAAATGACAGCTATCGTCCAAAAATATACTGAAGTAAGGCTGCCAAGAGGACTTGAAAGCGGGGCAGAATTGCAGGAAACCGATTTCAGGAGGTAGACTGGAATTGCATTGAAAGCATAGGAAAAGACGCAGAACGTCCACAATGATGCACTTGGCCAAAAAGGGCGTATGCGTTTTTTCCTGAATATATTCAGGAAAAAACGCATACGCCCTTTTTGGCCAACCAAGCAAGCTTGCAAAGGAAATCTGCACTACAATGAAGTCTCACTTCCCCCCGGTCAAAAGGGCCATCTGAAAAAAGTGTAAAATCCAGAAAGGCAGGACAGGCCATGGAGAACTGGGAGCCTTTTTATGCTGATGGGAGGGATGTAAATTGCCAACAGACACTCGGGAGAAGTGTATGGTGTTTCCTGAAACATCTAAAAAACAAAGCAACAGAGTCTAGGGCACTTCCACTTATGGTCCTATAGCTTAGGGAAATTAAAATCAAAAAGACACAGCCACCCCAAAGTTTGGGACGCCTCTGTTTACAAGAACCTCATTTACCGTACAAGTTCAATATCACAGAAAGTGAAAAATGGATGAAGAAGTTGTGGTACTTACGTACAATGCAGTATCACTCAACAATGAAATCTATGTCATCAGGCCCGTAGCAGCATAATGAGTGGATTCAGGTACGATGATTCTAACTGAAATAAGTCACACAGAAAAAGAAACATCATAAGATATCACTAATACACAGAATGTAAACTTGGCTACACAGGAACTGAATTCCAAAACAGAACAGGGTCTCAAATTTAGAAAACCAACTTATGCTTGCTTAAGGGGAAAGGTGAGTTGGGGTGCTGCATAAAACCAGAGATTGAAATGAGCACAGATAAAGTTCCTTAAGCCAAATATGGAATAGACAAGAGCTACTCCTTGCTCAACGAAATGGACTCAACACCGCATATTAAACGCCTAAGAATGTACCTGACTAGTAAGTATCTTAAAACCTATAGATTGCTATGTCTCCGAAAGAGAATCAAGCATGTGTACAGGGGCATAAACGCAGCAGTGATAGGATTGGAGAGGTTCGGTGAGCAAATGAAGACCCTTTGAAGTCATATTGCATGGTACCCATTCCACGGGTCTCAACTCTCCAGGTTTAAGGTATTCTTCCTTCAGCTAAAACATGCATGTGGAACCCAGAGTATGATCAACCGTGTGAACGGGAGACGTGTTCAAATATGTCTCAGTTTTCCTCCCCTGGTACTCGGGTGCAACATTCCAGACGCTTTACTAACATCCTCCCGACTTGGAGAGTCAGTCCCTTTAACCTCCTGTTTGGCCCAGTTTGCAATTTCTGTGGAAGATGAACAGGAATAGCGAGAACCAATGAGAGACTAGCTGGAGGTGTCTGGACGGGCAAATTTAACTCTCATTTCCCACCAGGAAGAGGAATTAACCAAAGGCTCAGCTTGCCGTGCCGGAACCAGATTAGGGCCTGAAGCCATCCTGCGGTGTTGCGGCCAGCTCAAAAGAAAGCGAGTTGAAGAAAGGAGCTCAGGGGCACTGTAATTCACAAAACTGCAGAGTTATAAATGACAGCTATCGTCCAAAAATATACTGAAGTAAGGCTGCCAAGAGGACTTGAAAGCGGGGCAGAATTGCAGGAAACCGATTTCAGGAGGTAGACTGGAATTGCATTGAAAGCATAGGAAAAGACGCAGAACGTCCACAATGATGCACTTGGCCAAAAAGGGCGTATGCGTTTTTTCCTGAATATATTCAGGAAAAAACGCATACGCCCTTTCTGGCCAACCAAGCAAGCTTGCAAAGGAAATCTGCACTACAATGAAGTCTCACTTCCCCCCAGTCAAAAGGGCCATCTGAAAAAAGTGTAAAATCCAGAAAGGCAGGACAGGCCATGGAGAACTGGGAGCCTTGTTATGCTGATGGGCGGCATGTAAATTGCCAACAGACACTCCGGAGAAGTGTATGGTGTTTCCTGAAACATCTAAAAAACAAAGCAACAGAGCCTAGGGCAATTCCACTTATGGTCCTATAGCTTAGGGAAATTAAAATCAAAAAGACACAGCCACCCCAAAGTTTGGGACCCCTCTGTTTACAAGAACCTCATTTACCGTACAAGTTCAATATCACAGAAAGTGAAAAATGGATAAAGAAGTTGTGGTACTTACGTACAATGCAGTATCACTCAACAATGAAATCTATGTCATCAGGCCCGTAGCAGCATAATGAGTGGATTCAGGTACGATGATTCTAATTGAAATAAGTCACACAGAAAAAGAAACATCATAAGATATCACTAATACACAGAATGTAAACTTGGCTACACAGGAACTGAATTCCAAAACAGAACAGGGTCTCAAATTTAGAAAACCAACTTATGCTTGCTTAAGCGGAAAGGTGAGTAGGGGTGCTGCATAAAACCAGAGATTGAAATGAGCACAGATAAAGTTCCTTAAGCCAAATATGGAATAGACAAGAGCTACTCCTTGCTCAACGAAATGGACTCAACACCCCATATTAAATGCCTAAGAATGTACCTGACTAGTAAGTATCTTAAAACCTATGGATTGCTATGTCTCCAAAAGAGAATCAAGCGTCTGTACAGGGGGATAAACGCAGCAGTGATAGGATTGGAGAAGTTCGGTGAGCAAATGAAGACCCTTTGAAGTCATATTGCATGGTACCCATTCCACGGGTCTCAACTCTCCAGGTTTAAGGTATTCTTCCTTCAGCTAAAACATGCATGTGGAACCCAGAGTATGATCAACCGTGTGAACGGGAGACGTGTTCAAATATGTCTCAGTTTTCCTCCCCTGGTACTCGGGTGCAACATTCCAGACGCTTTACTAACACCCTCCCGACTTGGAGAGTCAGTCCCTTTAACCTCCTGTTTGGCCCAGTTTGCAATTTCTGTGGAAGATGAACAGGAATAGCGAGAACCAATGAGAGACTAGCTGGAGGTGTCTGGACGGGCAAATTTAACTCTCATTTCCCACCAGGAAGAGGAATTAACCAAAGGCTCAGCGTGCCGTGCCGGAACCAGATTAGGGCCTGAAGCCATCCTGCGGTGTTGCGGCCAGCTCAAAAGAAAGCGAGTTGAAGAAAGGAGCTCAGGGGCACTGTAATTCACAAACCTGCAGAGTTATAAATGACAGCTATCGTCCAAAAATATACTGAAGTAAGGCTGCCGAGAGGACTTGAAAGCGGGGCAGAATTGCAGGAAACCGATTTCAGGAGGTAGACTGGAATTGCATTGAAAGCATAGGAAAAGAGGCAGAACGTCCACAATGATGCACTTGGCCAAAAAGGGCGTATGCGTTTTTTCCTGAATATATTCAGGAAAAAACGCATACGCCCTTTTTGGCCAACCAAGCAAGCTTGCAAAGGAAATCTGCACTACAATGAAGTCTCACTTCCCCCCGGTCAAAAGGGCCATCTGAAAAAAGTGTAAAATCCAGAAAGGCAGGACAGGCCATGGGGAACTGGGAGCCTTGTTATGCTGATGGGCGGGATGTAAATTGCCAACAGACACTCGGGAGAAGTGTATGGTGTTTCCTGAAACATCTAAAAAACAAAGCAACAGAGCCTAGGGCACTTCCACTTATGGTCCTATAGCTTAGGGAAATTAAAATCAAAAAGACACAGCCACCCCAAAGTTTGGGACGCCACTGTTTACAAGAACCTCGTTTACAGTACAAGTTCAACATCGCAGAAAGTGAAAAATGGATAAAGAAGTTGTGGTATTTACTTACAAAGCAATATCACTCAGCAATGAAATCTATGTCATCAGGCCCTTAGCAGCACAATGAGTGGATTCAGGTATGATGATTCTAACTGAAATAAGTCACACAGAAAAAGAAACATCATAAGATATCAGTAATACACGGAATGTAAACTTGGCTACACAGGAACTGAATTACAGAACAGAACAGGGTCTCAAATTTAGAAAACCAACTTATGCTTGCTTAAGGGTAAAGGTGAGTTGGGGTGCTGCATAAAACCAGAGATTGAAATGAGCACAGATAAAGTTCCTTAAGCCAAATATGGAATAGACAAGAGCTACTCCTTGCTCAACGAAATGGACTCAACACCGCATATTAAACGCCTAAGAATGTACCTGACTAGTAAGTATCTTAAAACCTATGGATTGCTATGTCTCCGAAAGAGAATCAAGCATGTGTACAGGGGCATAAACGCAGCAGTGATAGGATTGGAGAGGTTCGGTGAGCAAATGAAGACCCTTTGAAGTCATATTGCATGGTACCCATTCCACGGGTTTCAACTACCCAGGTTTAAGGTATTCTACCTTCAGCTAAAACATGCATGTGGAAACTAGAGTATGATCAACCATGTGATCGGGAAACGTGTTCAAATATGTCTCAGTTTTCGTACCCTGGTACTCGGGTGCAACATTCCAGACGCTTTACTAACACCCTCCCGACTTGGAGAGTCAGTCCCTTTAACCTCCTGTTTGGCCCAGTTTGCAATTTCTGCGGAAGATGAACAGGAATAGGGAGAACCAATGAGAGACTAGCTGGAGGTGTCTGGACGGGCAAATTTAACTCTCATTTCCCACCATTAAGAGGAATTAACCAAAGGTTCAGCTTGCCGTGCCGGAACCAGATTAGGGCCTGAAGCCATCCTGCGGTGTTGCGGCCAGGTCACAAGAAAGCGAGTTGAAGAAAGGAGCTCAGGGGCACTGTAATTCACAAACCTGCAGAGTTATAAATGACAGCTATCGTCCAAAAATATACTGAAGTAAGGCTGCCAAGAGGACTTGAAAGCGGGGCAGAATTGCAGGAAACCGATTTCAGGAGGTAGACTGGAATTGCATTGAAAGCATAGGAAAAGAGGCAGAACGTCCACAATGATGCACTTGGCCAAAAAGGGCGTATGCGTTTTTTCCTGAATATATTCAGGAAAAAACGCATACGCCCTTTTTGGCCAACCAAGCAAGCTTGCAAAGGAAATCTGCACTACAATGAAGTCTCACTTCCCCCCGGTCAAAAGGGCCATCTGAAAAAAGTGTAAAATCCAGAAAGGCAGGACAGGCCATGGAGAACTGGGAGCCTTGTTATGCTGATGGGAGGGATGTAAATTGCCAACAGACACTCGGGAGAAGTGTATGGTGTTTCCTGAAACATCTAAAAAACAAAGCAACAGAGTCTAGGGCACTTCCACTTATGGTCCTATAGCTTAGGGAAATTAAAATCAAAAAGACACAGCCACCCCAAAGTTTGGGACACCTCTGTTTACAAGAACCTCATTTACCGTACAAGTTCAATATCACAGAAAGTGAAAAATGGATGAAGAAGTTGTGGTACTTACGTACAATGCAGTATCACTCAACAATGAAATCTATGTCATCAGGCCCGTAGCAGCATAATGAGTGGATTCAGGTACGATGATTCTAACTGAAATAAGTCACACAGAAAAAGAAACATCATAAGATATCACTAATACACAGAATGTAAACTTGGCTACACAGGAACTGAATTCCAAAACAGAACAGGGTCTCAAATTTAGAAAACCAACTTATGCTTGCTTCAGGGGAAAGGTGAGTTGGGGTGCTGCATAAAACCAGAGATTGAAATGAGCACAGATAAAGTTCCTTAAGCCAAATATGGAATAGACAAGAGCTACTCCTTGCTCAACGAAATGGACTCAACACCGCATATTAAACGCCTAAGAATGTACCTGACTAGTAAGTATCTTAAAACCTATGGATTGCTATGTCTCCGAAAGAGAATCAAGCATGTGTACTGGGGCATAAACGTAGCAGTGATAGGATTGGAGAGGTTCGGTGAGCAAATGAAGACCCTTTGAAGTCATATTGCATGGTACCCATTCCACGGGTTTCAACTACCCAGGTTTAAGGTATTCTACCTTCAGCTAAAACATGCATGTGGAAACTAGAGTATGATCAACCATGTGATCGGGAAACGTGTTCAAATATGTCTCAGTTTTCGTACCCTGGTACTCGGGTGCAACATTCCAGACGCTTTACTAACACCCTCCCGACTTGGAGAGTCAGTCCCTTTAACCTCCTGTTTGGCCCAGTTTGCAATTTCTGCGGAAGATGAACAGGAATAGCGAGAACCAATGAGAGACTAGCTGGAGGTGTCTGGACGGGCAAATTTAACTCTCATTTCCCACCAGGAAGTGGAATTAACCAAAGGCTCAGCGTGCCGTGCCGGAACCAGATTAGGGCCTGAAGCCATCCTGTGGTGTTGTGGCCAGGTCACAAGAAAGCGAGTTGAAGAAAGGAGCTCAGGGGCACTGTAATTCACAAACCTGCAGAGTTATAAATGACAGCTATCGTCCAAAAATATACTGAAGTAAGGCTGCCAAGAGGACTTGAAAGCGGGGCAGAATTGCAGGAAACCGATTTCAGGAGGTAGACTGGAATTGCATTGAAAGCATAGGAAAAGAGGCAGAACGTCCACAATGATGCACTTGGCCAAAAAGGGCGTATGCGTTTTTTCCTGAATATATTCAGGAAAAAACGCATACGCCCTTTTTGGCCAACCAAGCAAGCTTGCAAAGGAAATCTGCACTACAATGAAGTCTCACTTCCCCTCGGTCAAAAGGGCCATCTGAAAAAAGTGTAAAATCCAGAAAGGCAGGACAGGCCATGGAGAACTGGGAGCCTTGTTATGCTGATGGGAGGGATGTAAATTGCCAACAGACACTCGGGAGAAGTGTATGGTGTTTCCTGAAACATCTAAAAAACAAAGCAACAGAGTCTAGGGCACTTCCACTTATGGTCCTATAGCTTAGGGAAATTAAAATCAAAAAGACACAGCCACCCCAAAGTTTGGGACGCCTCTGTTTACAAGAACCTCATTTACCGTACAAGTTCAATATCACAGAAAGTGAAAAATGGATGAAGAAGTTGTGGTACTTACGTACAATGCAGTATCACTAAACAATGAAATCTATGTCATCAGGCCCGTAGCAGCATAATGAGTGGATTCAGGTACGATGATTCTAACTGAAATAAGTCACACAGAAAAAGAAACATCATAAGATATCACTAATACACAGAATGTAAACTTGGCTACACAGGAACTGAATTCCAAAACAGAACAGGGTCTCAAATTTAGAAAACCAACTTATGCTTGCTTAAGGGTAAAGGTGAGTTGGGGTGCTGCATAAAACCAGAGATTGAAATGAGCACAGATAAAGTTCCTTAAGCCAAATATGGAATAGACAAGAGCTACTCCTTGCTCAACGAAATGGACTCAACACCGCATATTAAACGCCTAAGAATGTACCTGACTAGTAAGTATCTTAAAACCTATGGATTGCTATGTCTCCGAAAGAGAATCAAGCATGTGTACAGGGGCATAAACGCAGCAGTGATAGGATTGGAGAGGTTCGGTGAGCAAATGAAGACCCTTTGAAGTCATATTGCATGGTACCCATTCCACGGGTTTCAACTACCCAGGTTTAAGGTATTCTACCTTCAGCTAAAACATGCATGTGGAAACTAGAGTATGATCAACCATGTGATCGGGAAACGTGTTCAAATATGTCTCAGTTTTCGTACCCTGGTACTCGGGTGCAACATTCCAGACGCTTTACTAACATCCTCCCGACTTGGAGAGTCAGTCCCTTTAACCTCCTGTTTGGCCCAGTTTGCAATTTCTGTGGAAGATGAACAGGAATAGCGAGAACCAATGAGAGACTAGCTGGAGGTGTCTGGACGGGCAAATTTAACTCTCATTTCCCACCGGGAAGAGGAATTAACCAAAGGCTCAGCTTGCCGTGCCGGAACCAGATTAGGGCCTGAAGCCATCCTGCGGTGTTGCGGCCAGCTCAAAAGAAAGCGAGTTGAAGAAAGGAGCTCAGGGGCACTGTAATTCACAAACCTGCAGAGTTATAAATGACAGCTATCGTCCAAAAATATACTGAAGTAAGGCTGCCAAGAGGACTTGAAAGCGGGGCAGAATTGCAGGAAACCGATTTCAGGAGGTAGACTGGAATTGCATTGAAAGCATAGGAAAAGAGGCAGAACGTCCACAATGATGCACTTGGCCAAAAAGGGCGTATGCGTTTTTTCCTGAATATATTCAGGAAAAAACGCATACGCCCTTTCTGGCCAACCAAGCAAGCTTGCAAAGGAAATCTGCACTACAATGAAGTCTCACTTCCCCCCAGTCAAAAGGGCCATCTGAAAAAAGTGTAAAATCCAGAAAGGCAGGACAGGCCATGGAGAACTGGGAGCCTTGTTATGCTGATGGGCGGCATGTAAATTGCCAACAGACACTCCGGAGAAGTGTATGGTGTTTCCTGAAACATCTAAAAAACAAAGCAACAGAGCCTAGGGCAATTCCACTTATGGTCCTATAGCTTAGGGAAATTAAAATCAAAAAGACACAGCCACCCCAAAGTTTGGGACCCCTCTGTTTACAAGAACCTCATTTACCGTACAAGTTCAATATCACAGAAAGTGAAAAATGGATAAAGAAGTTGTGGTACTTACGTACAATGCAGTATCACTCAACAATGAAATCTATGTCATCAGGCCTGTAGCATCATAATGAGTGGATTCAGGTACGATGATTCTAATTGAAATAAGTCACACAGAAAAAGAAACATCATAAGATATCACTAATACACAGAATGTAAACTTGGCTACACAGGAACTGAATTCCAAAACAGAACAGGGTCTCAAATTTAGAAAACCAACTTATGCTTGCTTAAGCGGAAAGGTGAGTAGGGGTGCTGCATAAAACCAGAGATTGAAATGAGCACAGATAAAGTTCCTTAAGCCAAATATGGAATAGACAAGAGCTACTCCTTGCTCAACGAAATGGACTCAACACCCCATATTAAATGCCTAAGAATGTACCTGACTAGTAAGTATCTTAAAACTTATGGATTGCTATGTCTCCAAAAGAGAATCAAGCGTCTGTACAGGGGGATAAACGCAGCAGTGATAGGATTGGAGAAGTTCGGTGAGCAAATGAAGACCCTTTGAAGTCATATTGCATGGTACCCATTCCACGGGTCTCAACTCTCCAGGTTTAAGGTATTCTTCCTTCAGCTAAAACATGCATGTGGAACCCAGAGTATGATCAACCGTGTGAACGGGAGACGTGTTCAAATATGTCTCAGTTTTCCTCCCCTGGTACTCGGGTGCAACATTCCAGACGCTTTACTAACACCCTCCCGACTTGGAGAGTCAGTCCCTTTAACCTCCTGTTTGGCCCAGTTTGCAATTTCTGTGGAAGATGAACAGGAATAGCGAGAACCAATGAGAGACTAGCTGGAGGTGTCTGGACGGGCAAATTTAACTCTCATTTCCCACCAGGAAGAGGAATTAACCAAAGGCTCAGCGTGCCGTGCCGGAACCAGATTAGGGCCTGAAGCCATCCTGCGGTGTTGCGGCCAGCTCAAAAGAAAGCGAGTTGAAGAAAGGAGCTCAGGGGCACTGTAATTCACAAACCTGCAGAGTTATAAATGACAGCTATCGTCCAAAAATATACTGAAGTAAGGCTGCCGAGAGGACTTGAAAGCGGGGCAGAATTGCAGGAAACCGATTTCAGGAGGTAGACTGGAATTGCATTGAAAGCATAGGAAAAGAGGCAGAACGTCCACAATGATGCACTTGGCCAAAAAGGGCGTATGCGTTTTTTCCTGAATATATTCAGGAAAAAACGCATACGCCCTTTTTGGCCAACCAAGCAAGCTTGCAAAGGAAATCTGCACTACAATGAAGTCTCACTTCCCCCCGGTCAAAAGGGCCATCTGAAAAAAGTGTAAAATCCAGAAAGGCAGGACAGGCCATGGGGAACTGGGAGCCTTGTTATGCTGATGGGCGGGATGTAAATTGCCAACAGACACTCGGGAGAAGTGTATGGTGTTTCCTGAAACATCTAAAAAACAAAGCAACAGAGCCTAGGGCACTTCCACTTATGGTCCTATAGCTTAGGGAAATTAAAATCAAAAAGACACAGCCACCCCAAAGTTTGGGACGCCACTGTTTACAAGAACCTCGTTTACAGTACAAGTTCAACATCGCAGAAAGTGAAAAATGGATAAAGAAGTTGTGGTATTTACTTACAAAGCAATATCACTCAGCAATGAAATCTATGTCATCAGGCCCTTAGCAGCACAATGAGTGGATTCAGGTATGATGATTCTAACTGAAATAAGTCACACAGAAAAAGAAACATCATAAGATATCAGTAATACACGGAATGTAAACTTGGCTACACAGGAACTGAATTACAGAACAGAACAGGGTCTCAAATTTAGAAAACCAACTTATGCTTGCTTAAGGGTAAAGGGGAGTTGGGGTGCTGCATAAAACCAGAGATTGAAATGAGCACAGATAAAGTTCCTTAAGCCAAATATGGAATAGACAAGAGCTACTCCTTGCTCAACGAAATGGACTCAACACCGCATATTAAACGCCTAAGAATGTACCTGACTAGTAAGTATCTTAAAACCTATGGATTGCTATGTCTCCGAAAGAGAATCAAGCATGTGTACAGGGGCATAAACGCAGCAGTGATAGGATTGGAGAGGTTCGGTGAGCAAATGAAGACCCTTTGAAGTCATATTGCATAGTACCCATTCCACGGGTTTCAACTACCCAGGTTTAAGGTATTCTTCCTTCAGCTAAAACATGCATGTGGAACCTAGAGTATGATCAACCATGTGATCGGGAGACGTGTTCAAATATGACTCAGTTTTCGTACCCTGGTACTCGGGTGCAACATTCCAGACGCTTTACTAACACCCTCCCGACTTGGAGAGTCAGTCCCTTTAACCTCCTGTTTGGCCCAGTTTGCAATTTCTGCGGAAGATGAACAGGAATAGGGAGAACCAATGAGAGACTAGCTGGAGGTGTCTGGACGGGCAAATTTAACTCTCATTTCCCACCATTAAGAGGAATTAACCAAAGGTTCAGCTTGCTGTGCCGGAACCAGATTAGGGCCTGAAGCCATCCTGCAGTGTTGCGGCCAGGTCACAAGAAAGCGAGTTGAAGAAAGGAGCTCAGGGGCACTGTAATTCACAAACCTGCAGAGTTATAAATGACAGCTATCGTCCAAAAATATACTGAAGTAAGGCTGCCAAGAGGACTTGAAAGCGGGGCAGAATTGCAGGAAACTGATTTCAGGAGGTAGACTGGAATTGCATTGAAAGCATAGGAAAAGAGGCAGAACGTCCACAATGATGCACTTGGCCAAAAAGGGCGTATGCGTTTTTTCCTGAATATATTCAGGAAAAAACGCATACGCCCTTTTTGGCCAACCAAGCAAGCTTGCAAAGGAAATCTGCACTACAATGAAGTCTCACTTCCCCCCGGTCAAAAGGGCCATCTGAAAAAAGTGTAAAATCCAGAAAGGCAGGACAGGCCATGGAGAACTGGGAGCCTTTTTATGCTGATGGGAGGGATGTAAATTGCCAACAGACACTCGGGAGAAGTGTATGGTGTTTCCTGAAACATCTAAAAAACAAAGCAACAGAGTCTAGGGCACTTCCACTTATGGTCCTATAGCTTAGGGAAATTAAAATCAAAAAGACACAGCCACCCCAAAGTTTGGGACGCCTCTGTTTACAAGAACCTCATTTACCGTACAAGTTCAATATCACAGAAAGTGAAAAATGGATGAAGAAGTTGTGGTACTTACGTACAATGCAGTATCACTCAACAATGAAATCTATGTCATCAGGCCCGTAGCAGCATAATGAGTGGATTCAGGTACGATGATTCTAACTGAAATAAGTCACACAGAAAAAGAAACATCATAAGATATCACTAATACACAGAATGTAAACTTGGCTACACAGGAACTGAATTCCAAAACAGAACAGGGTCTGAAATTTAGAAAACCAACTTATGCTTGCTTAAGGGGAAAGGTGAGTTGGGGTGCTGCATAAAACCAGAGATTGAAATGAGCACAGATAAAGTTCCTTAAGCCAAATATGGAATAGACAAGAGCTACTCCTTGCTCAACGAAATGGACTCAACACCGCATATTAAACGCCTAAGAATGTACCTGACTAGTAAGTATCTTAAAACCTATGGATTGCTATGTCTCCGAAAGAGAATCAAGCATGTGTACAGGGGCATAAACGCAGCAGTGATAGGATTGGAGAGGTTCGGTGAGCAAATGAAGACCCTTTGAAGTCATATTGCATGGTACCCATTCCACGGGTTTCAACTACCCAGGTTTAAGGTATTCTACCTTCAGCTAAAACATGCATGTGGAAACTAGAGTATGATCAACCATGTGATCGGGAAACGTGTTCAAATATGTCTCAGTTTTCGTACCCTGGTACTCGGGTGCAACATTCCAGACGCTTTACTAACATCCTCCCGACTTGGAGAGTCAGTCCCTTTAACCTCCTGTTTGGCCCAGTTTGCAATTTCTGTGGAAGATGAACAGGAATAGCGAGAACCAATGAGAGACTAGCTGGAGGTGTCTGGACGGGCAAATTTAACTCTCATTTCCCACCAGGAAGAGGAATTAACCAAAGGCTCAGCTTGCCGTGCCGGAACCAGATTAGGGCCTGAAGCCATCCTGCGGTGTTGCGGCCAGCTCAAAAGAAAGCGAGTTGAAGAAAGGAGCTCAGGGGCACTGTAATTCACAATCCTGCAGAGTTATAAATGACAGCTATCGTCCAAAAATATACTGAAGTAAGGCTGCCAAGAGGACTTGAAAGCGGGGCAGAATTGCAGGAAACCGATTTCAGGAGGTAGACTGGAATTGCATTGAAAGCATAGGAAAAGAGGCAGAACGTCCACAATGATGCACTTGGCCAAAAAGGGCGTATGCGTTTTTTCCTGAATATATTCAGGAAAAAACGCATACGCCCTTTCTGGCCAACCAAGCAAGCTTGCAAAGGAAATCTGCACTACAATGAAGTCTCACTTCCCCCCGGTCAAAAGGGCCATCTGAAAAAAGTGTAAAATCCAGAAAGGCAGGACAGGCCATGGAGAACTGGGAGCCTTGTTATGCTGATGGGCGGGATGTAAATTGCCAACAGACACTCCGGAGAAGTGTATGGTGTTTCCTGAAACATCTAAAAAACAAAGCAACAGAGCCTAGGGCAATTCCACTTATGGTCCTATAGCTTAGGGAAATTAAAATCAAAAAGACACAGCCACCCCAAAGTTTGGGACCCCTCTGTTTACAAGAACCTCATTTACCGTACAAGTTCAATATCACAGAAAGTGAAAAATGGATAAAGAAGTTGTGGTACTTACGTACAATGCAGTATCACTCAACAATGAAATCTATGTCATCAGGCCCGTAGCAGCATAATGAGTGGATTCAGGTACGATGATTCTAATTGAAATAAGTCACACAGAAAAAGAAACATCATAAGATATCACTAATACACAGAATGTAAACTTGGCTACACAGGAACTGAATTCCAAAACAGAACAGGGTCTCAAATTTAGAAAACCAACTTATGCTTGCTTAAGCGGAAAGGTGAGTAGGGGTGCTGCATAAAACCAGAGATTGAAATGAGCACAGATAAAGTTCCTTAAGCCAAATATGGAATAGACAAGAGCTACTCCTTGCTCAACGAAATGGACTCAACACCCCATATTAAATGCCTAAGAATGTACCTGACTAGTAAGTATCTTAAAACCTATGGATTGCTATGTCTCCAAAAGAGAATCAAGCGTCTGTACAGGGGGATAAACGCAGCAGTGATAGGATTGGAGAAGTTCGGTGAGCAAATGAAGACCCTTTGAAGTCATATTGCATGGTACCCATTCCACGGGTCTCAACTCTCCAGGTTTAAGGTATTCTTCCTTCAGCTAAAACATGCATGTGGAACCCAGAGTATGATCAACCGTGTGAACGGGAGACGTGTTCAAATATGTCTCAGTTTTCCTCCCCTGGTACTCGGGTGCAACATTCCAGACGCTTTACTAACACCCTCCCGACTTGGAGAGTCAGTCCCTTTAACCTCCTGTTTGGCCCAGTTTGCAATTTCTGTGGAAGATGAACAGGAATAGCGAGAACCAATGAGAGACTAGCTGGAGGTGTCTGGACGGGCAAATTTAACTCTCATTTCCCACCAGGAAGAGGAATTAACCAAAGGCTCAGCTTGCCGTGCCGGAACCAGATTAGGGCCTGAAGCCATCCTGCGGTGTTGCGGCCAGCTCAAAAGAAAGCGAGTTGAAGAAAGGAGCTCAGGGGCACTGTAATTCACAAACCTGCAGAGTTATAAATGACAGCTATCGTTCAAAAATATACTGAAGTAAGGCTGCCAAGAGGACTTGAAAGCGGGGCAGAATTGCAGGAAACCGATTTCAGGAGGTAGACTGGAATTGCATTGAAAGCATAGGAAAAGAGGCAGAACGTCCACAATGATGCACTTGGCCAAAAAGGGCGTATGCGTTTTTTCCTGAATATATTCAGGAAAAAACGCATACGCCCTTTCTGGCCAACCAAGCAAGCTTGCAAAGGAAATCTGCACTACAATGAAGTCTCACTTCCCCCCGGTCAAAAGGGCCATCTGAAAAAAGTGTAAAATCCAGAAAGGCAGGACAGGCCATGGAGAACTGGGAGCCTTGTTATGCTGATGGGCGGGATGTAAATTGCCAACAGACACTCGGGAGAAGTGTATGGTGTTTCCTGAAACATCTAAAAAACAAAGCAACAGAGCCTAGGGCACTTCCACTTATGGTCCTATAGCTTAGGGAAATTTAAATCTAAAACACACAGCCACCCCAAAGTTTGGGACGCCTCTGTTTACAAGAACCTCGTTTACAGTACAAGTTCAACATCGCAGAAAGTGAAAAATGGATAAAGAACTTGTGGTATTTACTTACAAAGCAATATCACTCAGCAATGAAATCTATGTCATCAGGCCCTTAGCAGCACAATGAGTGGATTCAGGTATGATGATTCTAACTGAAATAAGTCACACAGAAAAAGAAACATCATAAGATATCAGTAATACACGGAATGTAAACTTGGCTACACAGGAACTGAATTACAGAACAGAACAGGGTCTCAAATTTAGAAAACCAACTTATGCTTGCTTAAGGGTAAAGGTGAGTTGGGGTGCTGCATAAAACCAGAGATTGAAATGAGCACAGATAAAGTTCCTTAAGCCAAATATGGAATAGACAAGAGCTACTCCTTGCTCAACGAAATGGACTCAACACCGCATATTAAACGCCTAAGAATGTACCTGACTAGTAAGTATCTTAAAACCTATGGATTGCTATGTCTCCGAAAGAGAATCAAGCATGTGTACAGGGGCATAAACGCAGCAGTGATAGGATTGGAGAGGTTCGGTGAGCAAATGAAGACCCTTTGAAGTCATATTGCATAGTACCCATTCCACGGGTTTCAACTACCCAGGTTTAAGGTATTCTTCCTTCAGCTAAAACATGCATGTGGAACCCAAAGTATGATCAACCATGTGATCGGGAAACGTGTTCAAATATGTCTCAGTTTTCGTACCCTGGTACTCGGGTGCAACATTCCAGACGCTTTACTAACACCCTCCCGACTTGGAGAGTCAGTCCCTTTAACCTCCTGTTTGGCCCAGTTTGCAATTTCTGTGGAAGATGAACAGGAATAGCGAGAACCAATGAGAGACTAGCTGGAGGTGTCTGGACGGGCAAATTTAACTCTCATTTCCCACCATTAAGAGGAATTAACCAAAGGTTCAGCTTGCCGTGCCGGAACCAGATTAGGGCCTGAAGCCATCCTGCGGTGTTGCGGCCAGGTCACAAGAAAGCGAGTTGAAGAAAGGAGCTCAGGGGCACTGTAATTCACAAACCTGCAGAGTTATAAATGACAGCTATCGTCCAAAAATATACTGAAGTAAGGCTGCCAAGAGGACTTGAAAGCGGGGCAGAATTGCAGGAAACCGATTTCAGGAGGTAGACTGGAATTGCATTGAAAGCATAGGAAAAGAGGCAGAACGTCCACAATGATGCACTTGGCCAAAAAGGGCGTATACGTTTTTTCCTGAATATATTCAGGAAAAAACGCATACGCCCTTTTTGGCCAACCAAGCAAGCTTGCAAAGGAAATCTGCACTACAATGAAGTCTCACTTCCCCCCGGTCAAAAGGGCCATCTGAAAAAAGTGTAAAATCCAGAAAGGCAGGACAGGCCATGGAGAACTGGGAGCCTTGTTATGCTGATGGGCGGGATGTAAATTGCCAACAGACACTCGGGAGAAGTGTATGGTGTTTCCTGAAACATCTAAAAAACAAAGCAACAGAGCCTAGGGCACTTCCACTTATGGTCCTATAGCTTAGGGAAATTAAAATCAAAAAGACACAGCCACCCCAAAGTTTGGGACGCCTCTGTTTACAAGAACCTCGTTTACCATAAAAGTTCAATATCACAGAAAGTGAAAAATGTATAAAGAAGTTGTGGTACTTATGTACAATGCAGTATCACTCAACAATGAAATCTATGTCATCAGGCCCGTAGCAGCATAATGAGTGGATTCAGGTACGATGATTCTAACTGAAATAAGTCACACAGAAAAAGAAACATCATAAGATATCACTAATACACAGAATGTAAATTTGGCTACACAGGAACTGAATTCCAAAACAGAACAGGGTCTCAAATTAAGAAAACCAACTTATGCTTACTTAAGGGGAAAGGTGAGTTGGGGTGCTGCATAAAACCAGAGATTGAAATGAGCACAGATAAAGTTCCTTAAGCCAAATATGGAATAGACAAGAGCTACTCCTTGCTCAACGAAATGGACTCAACACCCCATATTAAACGCCTAAGAATGTACCTGACTAGTAAGTATCTTAAAACATATGGATTGCTATGTCTCCAAAAGAGAATCAAGCGTCTGTACAGGGGGATAAACGCAGCAGTGATAGGATTGGAGAAGTTCGGTGAGCAAATGAAGACCCTTTGAAGTCATATTGCATGGTACCCATTACACGGGTCTCAACTCTCCAGGTTTAAGGTATTCTTCCTTCAGCTAAAACATGCATGTGGAACCCAGAGTATGATCAACCGTGTGAACGGTAGACGTGTTCAAATATGTCTCAGTTTTCCTCCCCTGGTACTCGGGTGCAACATTCCAGACGCTTTACTAACACCCTCCCGACTTGGAGAGTCAGTCCCTTTAACCTCCTGTTTGGCCCAGTTTGCAATTTCTGTGGAAGATGAACAGGAATAGCGAGAACCAATGAGAGACTAGCTGGAGGTGTCTGGACGGGCAAATTTAACTCTCATTTCCCACCAGGAAGAGGAATTAACCAAAGGCTCAGCGTTCCGTGCCGGAACCAGATTAGGGCCTGAAGCCATCCTGCGGTGTTGCGGCCAGCTCAAAAGAAAGCGAGTTGAAGAAAGGAGCTCAGGGGCACTGTAATTCACAAACCTGCAGAGTTATCAATGACAGCTATCGTCCAAAAATATACTGAAGTAAGGCTGCCAAGAGGACTTGAAAGTGGGGCAGAATTGCAGGAAACAGATTTCAGGAGGTAGACTGGAATTGCATTGAAAGCATAGGAAAAGAGGCAGAACGTCCACAATGATGCACTTGGCCAAAAAGGGCGTATGCGTTTTTTCCTGAATATATTCAGGAAAAAACGCATACGCCCTTTTTGGCCAACCAAGCAAGCTTGCAAAGGAAATCTGCACTACAATGAAGTCTCACTTCCCCCCGGTCAAAAGGGCCATCTGAAAAAAGTGTAAAATCCAGAAAGGCAGGACAGGCCATGGAGAACTGGGAGCCTTGTTATGCTGATGGGCGGGATGTAAATTGCCAACAGACACTCGGGAGAAGTGTATGGTGCTTCCTGAAACATCTAAAAAACAAAGCAACAGAGCCTAGGGCACTTCCACTTATGGTCCTATAGCTTAGGGAAATTAAAATCAAAAAGACACAGCCACCCCAAAGTTTGGGACGCCTCTGTTTACAAGAACCTCGTTTACAGTACAAGTTCAACATCGCAGAAAGTGAAAAATGGATAAAGAAGTTGTGGTATTTACTTACAAAGCAATATCACTCAGCAATGAAATCTATGTCATCAGGCCCTTAGCAGCACAATGAGTGGATTCAGGTATGATGATTCTAACTGAAATAAGTCACACAGAAAAAGAAACATCATAAGATATCAGTAATACACGGAATGTAAACTTGGCTACACAGGAACTGAATTACAGAACAGAACAGGGTCTCAAATTTAGAAAACCAACTTATGCTTGCTTAAGGGTAAAGGTGAGTTGGGGTGCTGCATAAAACCAGAGATTGAAATGAGCACAGATAAAGTTCCTTAAGCCAAATATGGAATAGACAAGAGCTACTCCTTGCTCAACGAAATGGACTCAACACCGCATATTAAACGCCTAAGAATGTACCTGACTAGTAAGTATCTTAAAACCTATGGATTGCTATGTCTCCGAAAGAGAATCAAGCATGTGTACAGGGACATAAACGCAGCAGTGATAGGATTGGAGAGGTTCGGTGAGCAAATGAAGACCCTTTGAAGTCATATTGCATGGTACCAATTCCACGGGTTTCAACTACCCAGGTTTAAGGTATTCTTCCTTCAGCTAAAACATGCATGTGGAACCTAGAGTACGATCAACCATGTGATCGGGAAACGTGTTCAAATATGTCTCAGTTTTCGTACCCTGGTACTCGGGTGCAACATTCCAGACGCTTTACTAACACCCTCCCGACTTGGAGAGTCAGTCCCTTTAACCTCCTGTTTGGCCCAGTTTGCAATTTCTGTGGAAGATGAACAGGAATAGCGAGAACCAATGAGAGACTAGCTGGAGGTGTCTGGACGGGCAAATTTAACTCTCATTTCCCACCATTAAGAGGAATTAACCAAAGGTTCAGCTTGCCGTGCCGGAACCAGATTAGGGCCTGAAGCCATCCTGCGGTGTTGCGGCCAGGTCACAAGAAAGCGAGTTGAAGAAAGGAGCTCAGGGGCACTGTAATTCACAAACCTGCAGAGTTATAAATGACAGCTATCGTCCAAAAATATACTGAAGTAAGGCTGCCAAGAGGACTTGAAAGCGGGGCAGAATTGCAGGAAACCGATTTCAGGAGGTAGACTGGAATTGCATTGAAAGCATAGGAAAAGAGGCAGAACGTCCACAATGATGCACTTGGCCAAAAAGGGCGTATACGTTTTTTCCTGAATATATTCAGGAAAAAACGCATACGCCCTTTTTGGCCAACCAAGCAAGCTTGCAAAGGAAATCTGCACTACAATGAAGTCTCACTTCCCCCCGGTCAAAAGGGCCATCTGAAAAAAGTGTAAAATCCAGAAAGGCAGGACAGGCCATGGAGACCTGGGAGCCTTGTTATGCTGATGGGCGGGATGTAAATTGCCAACAGACACTCGGGAGAAGTGTATGGTGTTTCCTGAAACATCTAAAAAACAAAGCAACAGAGCCTAGGGCACTTCCACTTATGGTCCTATAGCTTAGGGAAATTAAAATCAAAAAGACACAGCCACCCCAAAGTTTGGGACGCCTCTGTTTACAAGAACCTCATTTACCGTACAAGTTCAATATCACAGAAAGTGAAAAATGGATGAAGAAGTTGTGGTACTTACGTACAATGCAGTATCATTCAACAATGAAATCTATGTCATCAGGCCCGTAGCAGCATAATGAGTGGATTCAGGTACGATGATTCTAACTGAAATAAGTCACACAGAAAAAGAAACATCATAAGATATCACTAATACACAGAATGTAAACTTGGCTACACAGGAACTGAATTCCAAAACAGAACAGGGTCTCAAATTTAGGAAACCAACTTATGCTTGCTTAAGGGGAAAGGTGAGTTGGGGTGCTGCATAAAACCAGAGATTGAAATGAGCACAGATAAAGTTCCTTAAGCCAAATATGGAATAGACAAGAGCTACTCCTTGCTCAACGAAATGGACTCAACACCGCATATTAAACGCCTAAGAATGTACCTGACTAGTAAGTATCTTAAAACCTATGGATTGCTATGTCTCCGAAAGAGAATCAAGCATGTGTACAGGGGCATAAACGCAGCAGTGATAGGATTGGAGAGGTTCGGTGAGCAAATGAAGACCCTTTGAAGTCATATTGCATGGTACCCATTCCACGGGTTTCAACTACCCAGGTTTAAGGTATTCTACCTTCAGCTAAAACATGCATGTGGAAACTAGAGTATGATCAACCATGTGATCGGGAAACGTGTTCAAATATGTCTCAGTTTTCGTACCCTGGTACTCGGGTGCAACATTCCAGACGCTTTACTAACATCCTCCCGACTTGGAGAGTCAGTCCCTTTAACCTCCTGTTTGGCCCAGTTTGCAATTTCTGTGGAAGATGAACAGGAATAGCGAGAACCAATGAGAGACTAGCTGGAGGTGTCTGGACGGGCAAATTTAACTCTCATTTCCAACCAGGAAGAGGAATTAACCAAAGGCTCAGCTTGCCGTGCCGGAACCAGATTAGGGCCTGAAGCCATCTTGCGGTGTTGCGGCCAGCTCAAAAGAAAGCGAGTTGAAGAAAGGAGCTCAGGGGCACTGTAATTCACAAACCTGCAGAGTTATAAATGACAGCTATCGTCCAAAAATATACTGAAGTAAGGCTGCCAAGAGGACTTGAAAGCGGGGCAGAATTGCAGGAAACCGATTTCAGGAGGTAGACTGGAATTGCATTGAAAGCATAGGAAAAGAGGCAGAACGTCCACAATGATGCACTTGGCCAAAAAGGGCGTATGCGTTTTTTCCTGAATATATTCAGGAAAAAACGCATACGCCCTTTCTGGCCAACCAAGCAAGCTTGCAAAGGAAATCTGCACTACAATGAAGTCTCACTTCCCCCCGGTCAAAAGGGCCATCTGAAAAAAGTGTAAAATCCAGAAAGGCAGGACAGGCCATGGAGAACTGGGAGCCTTGTTATGCTGATGGGCGGGATGTAAATTGCCAACAGACACTCGGGAGAAGTGTATGGTGTTTCCTGAAACATCTAAAAAACAAAGCAACAGAGCCTAGGGCACTTCCACTTATGGTCCTATAGCTTAGGGAAATTAAAATCAAAAAGACACAGCCACCCCAAAGTTTGGGACGCCTCTGTTTACAAGAACCTCGTTTACAGTACAAGTTCAACATCGCAGAAAGTGAAAAATGGATAAAGAAGTTGTGGTATTTACTTACAAAGCAATATCACTCAGCAATGAAATCTATGTCATCAGGCCCTTAGCAGCACAATGAGTGGATTCAGGTATGATGATTCTAACTGAAATAAGTCACACAGAAAAAGAAACATCATAAGATATCTGTAATACACGGAATGTAAACTTGGCTACACAGGAACTGAATTACAGAACAGAACAGGGTCTCAAATTTAGAAAACCAACTTATGCTTGCTTAAGGGTAAAGGTGAGTTGGGGTGCTGCATAAAACCAGAGATTGAAATGAGCACAGATAAAGTTCCTTAAGCCAAATATGGAATAGACAAGAGCTACTCCTTGCTCAACGAAATGGACTCAACACCGCATATTAAATGCCTAAGAATGTACCTGACTAGTAAGTATCTTAAAACCTATGGATTGCTATGTCTCCGAAAGAGAATCAAGCATGTGTACAGGGGCATAAACGCAGCAGTGATAGGATTGGAGAGGTTCGGTGAGCAAATGAAGACCCTTTGAAGTCATATTGCATAGTACCCATTCCACGGGTTTCAACTACCCAGGTTTAAGGTATTCTTCCTTCAGCTAAAACATGCATGTGGAACCCAAAGTATGATCAACCATGTGATCGGGAAACGTGTTCAAATATGTCTCAGTTTTCGTACCCTGATACTCGGGTGCAACATTCCAGACGCTTTACTAACACCCTCCCGACTTGGAGAGTCAGTCCCTTTAACCTCCTGTTTGGCCCAGTTTGCAATTTCTGTGGAAGATGAACAGGAATAGCGAGAACCAATGAGAGACTAGCTGGAGGTGTCTGGACGGGCAAATTTAACTCTCATTTCCCACCATTAAGAGGAATTAACCAAAGGTTCAGCTTGCCGTGCCGGAACCAGATTAGGGCCTGAAGCCATCCTGCGGTGTTGCGGCCAGGTCACAAGAAAGCGAGTTGAAGAAAGGAGCTCAGGGGCACTGTAATTCACAAACCTGCAGAGTTATAAATGACAGCTATCGTCCAAAAATATACTGAAGTAAGGCTGCCAAGAGGACTTGAAAGCGGGGCAGAATTGCAGGAAACCGATTTCAGGAGGTAGACTGGAATTGCATTGAAAGCATAGGAAAAGAGGCAGAACGTCCACAATGATGCACTTGGCCAAAAAGGACGTATACGTTTTTTCCTGAATATATTCAGGAAAAAACGCATACGCACTTTTTGGCCAACCAAGCAAGCTTGCAAAGGAAATCTGCACTACAATGAAGTCTCACTTCCCCCCGGTCAAAAGGGCCATCTGAAAAAAGTGTAAAATCCAGAAAGGCAGGACAGGCCATGGAGACCTGGGAGCCTTGTTATGCTGATGGGCGGGATGTAAATTGCCAACAGACACTCGGGAGAAGTGTATGGTGTTTCCTGAAACATCTAAAAAACAAAGCAACAGAGCCTAGGGCACTTCCACTTATGGTCCTATAGCTTAGGGAAATTAAAATCAAAAAGACACAGCCACCCCAAAGTTTGGGACGCCTCTGTTTACAAGAACCTCGTTTACAGTACAAGTTCAACATCGCAGAAAGTGAAAAATGGATAAAGAAGTTGTGGTATTTACTTACAAAGCAATATCACTCAGCAATGAAATCTATGTCATCAGGCCCTTAGCAGCACAATGAGTGGATTCAGGTATGATGATTCTAACTGATATAAGTCACACAGAAAAAGAAACATCATAAGATATCAGTAATACACGGAATGTAAACTTGGCTACACAGGAACTGAATTACAGAACAGAACAGGGTCTCAAATTTAGAAAACCAACTTATGCTTGCTTAAGGGTAAAGGTGAGTTGGGGTGCTGCATAAAACCAGAGATTGAAATGAGCACAGATAAAGTTCCTTAAGCCAAATATGGAATAGACAAGAGCTACTCCTTGCTCAACGAAATGGACTCAACACCGCATATTAAACGCCTAAGAATGTACCTGACTAGTAAGTATCTTAAAACCTATGGATTGCTATGTCTCCGAAAGAGAATCAAGCATGTGTACAGGGGCATAAACGCAGCAGTGATAGGATTGGAGAGGTTCGGTGAGCAAATGAAGACCCTTTGAAGTCATATTGCATGGTACCCATTCCACGGGTTTCAACTACCCAGGTTTAAGGTATTCTTCCTTCAGCTAAAACATGCATGTGGAACCCAGAGTATGATCAACCATGTGAACGGGAGACATGTTCAAATATGTCTCAGTTTACCTCCCCTGGTACTCGGGTGCAACATTCCAGACGCTTTACTAACACTCTCCCCACTTGGAGTGTCAGTCACTTTAACCTCCTGTTTGGCCCAGTTTGCAATTTCTGCGGAAGATGAACAGGAAAAGGGAGAACCAATGAGAGACTAGCTGGAGGTGTCTGGACGGGCAAATTTAACTCTCATTTCCCACCAGGAAGAGGAATTAACCAAAGGCTCAGCTTGCCGTGCCGGAACCAGATTACGGCCTGAAGCCATCCTGCGGTGTTGCGGCCAGCTCAAAAGAAAGCGAGTTGAAGAAAGGAGCTCAGGGGCACTGTAATTCACAAACCTGCAGAGTTATAAATGACAGCTATCGTCCAAAAATATACTGAAGTAAGGCTGCCAAGAGGACTTGAAAGCGGGGCAGAATTGCAGGAAACCGATTTCAGGAGGTAGACTGGAATTGCATTGAAAGCATAGGAAAAGAGGCAGAACGTCCACAATGATGCACTTGGCCAAAAAGGGCGTATGCGTTTTTTCCTGAATATATTCAGGAAAAAACGCATACGCCCTTTCTGGCCAACCAAGCAAGCTTGCAAAGGAAATCTGCACTACAATGAAGTCTCACTTCCCCCCGGTCAAAAGGGCCATCTGAAAAAAGTGTAAAATCCAGAAAGGCAGGACAGGCCATGGAGAACTGGGAGCCTTGTTATGCTGATGGGCGGGATGTAAATTGCCAACAGACACTCGGGAGAAGTGTATGGTGTTTCCTGAAACATCTAAAAAACAAAGCAACAGAGCCTAGGGCACTTCCACTTATGGTCCTATAGCTTAGGGAAATTAAAATCTAAAAGACACAGCCACCCCAAAGTTTGGGACGCCTCTGTTTACAAGAACCTCGTTTACAGTACAAGTTCAACATCGCAGAAAGTGAAAAATGGATAAAGAAGTTGTGGTATTTACTTACAAAGCAATATCACTCAGCAATGAAATCTATGTCATCAGGCCCTTAGCAGCACAATGAGTGGATTCAGGTATGATGATTCTAACTGAAATAAGTCACACAGAAAATGAAACATCATAAGATATCAGTAATACACGGAATGTAAACTTGGCTACACAGGAACTGAATTACAGAACAGAACAGGGTCTCAAATTTAGAAAACCAACTTATGCTTGCTTAAGGGTAAAGGTGAGTTGGGGTGCTGCATAAAACCAGAGATTGAAATGAGCACAGATAAAGTTCCTTAAGCCAAATATGGAATAGACAAGAGCTACTCCTTGCTCAACGAAATGGACTCAACACCGCATATTAAACGCCTAAGAATGTACCTGACTAGTAAGTATCTTAAAACCTATGGATTGCTATGTCTCCGAAAGAGAATCAAGCATGTGTACAGGGGCATAAACGCAGCAGTGATAGGATTGGAGAGGTTCGGTGAGCAAATGAAGACCCTTTGAAGTCATATTGCATAGTACCCATTCCACGGGTTTCAACTACCCAGGTTTAAGGTATTCTTCCTTCAGCTAAAACATGCATGAGGAACCCAAAGTATGATCAACCATGTGATCGGGAAACGTGTTCAAATATGTCTCAGTTTTCGTACCCTGGTACTCGGGTGCAACATTCCAGACGCTTTACTAACACCCTCCCGACTTGGAGAGTCAGTCCCTTTAACCTCCTGTTTGGCCCAGTTTGCAATTTCTGCAGAAGATGAACAGGAATAGCGAGAACCAATGAGAGACTAGCTGGAGGTGTCTGGACGGGCAAATTTAACTCTCATTTCCCACCATTAAGAGGAATTAACCAAAGGTTCAGCTTGCCGTGCCGGAACCAGATTAGGGCCTGAAGCCATCCTGCGGTGTTGCGGCCAGGTCACAAGAAAGCGAGTTGAAGAAAGGAGCTCAGGGGCACTGTAATTCACAAAACTGCAGAGTTATAAATGACAGCTATCGTCCAAAAATATACTGAAGTAAGGCTGCCAAGAGGACTTGAAAGCGGGGCAGAATTGCAGGAAACCGATTTCAGGAGGTAGACTGGAATTGCATTGAAAGCATAGGAAAAGAGGCAGAACGTCCACAATGATGCACTTGGCCAAAAAGGGCGTATGCGTTTTTTCCTGAATATATTCAGGAAAAAACGCATACGCCCTTTTTGGCCAACCAAGCAAGCTTGCAAAGGAAATCTGCACTACAATGAAGTCTCACTTCCCCCCGGTCAAAAGGGCCATCTGAAAAAAGTGTAAAATCCAGAAAGGCAGGACAGGCCATGGAGACCTGGGAGCCTTGTTATGCTGATGGGCGGGATGTAAATTGCCAACAGACACTCGGGAGAAGTGTATGGTGTTTCCTGAAACATCTAAAAAACAAAACAACAGAGCCTAGGGCACTTCCACTTATGGTCCTATAGCTTAGGGAAATTAAAATCAAAAAGACACAGCCACCCCAAAGTTTGGGACGCCTCTGTTTACAAGAACCTCATTTACCGTACAAGTTCAATATCACAGAAAGTGAAAAATGGATAAAGAAGTTGTGGTACTTATGTACAATGCAATATCACTCAACAATGAAATCTATGTCATCAGGCCCGTAGAAGCATAATGAGTGGATTCAGGTACGATGATTCTAACTGAAATAAGTCACACAGAAAAAGAAACATCATAAGATATCACTAATACACAGAATGTAAACTTGGCTACACAGGAACTGAATTCCAAAACAGAACAGGGTCTCAAATTAAGAAAACCAACTTATGCTTACTTAAGGTGAAATGTGAGTTGGGGTGCTGCATAAAACCAGAGATTGAAATGAGCACAGATAAAGTTCCTTAAGCCAAATATGGAATAGACAAGAGCTACTCCTTGCTCAACGAAATGGACTCAACACCCCATATTAAACGCCTAAGAATGTACCTGACTAGTAAGTATCTTAAAACCTATGGATTGCTATGTCTCCAAAAGAGAATCAAGCGTCTGTACAGGGGGATAAACGCAGCAGTGATAGGATTGGAGAAGTTCGGTGAGCAAATGTAGACCCTTTGAAGTCATATTGCATAGTACCCATTCCACGGGTTTCAACTACCCAGGATTAAGGTATTCTACCTTCAGCTAAAACATGCATGTGGAAACTAGAGTATGATCAACCATGTGATCGGGAAACGTGTTCAAATATGTCTCAGTTTTCGTACCCTGGTACTCGGGTGCAACTTTCCAGACACTTTACTAACACCCTCCCGACTTGGAGAGTCAGTCCCTTTAACCTCCTGTTTGGCCCAGTTTGCAATTTCTGCGGAAGATGAACAGGAATAGCGAGAACCAATGAGAGACTAGCTGGAGGTGTCTGGACGGGCAAATTTAACTCTCATTTCCCACCAGGAAGAGGAATTAACCAAAGGCTCAGCGTGCCGTGCCGGAACCAGATTAGGGCCTGAAGCCATCCTGCGGTGTTGCGGCCAGGTCACAAGAAAGCGAGTTGAAGAAAGGAGCTCAGGGGCACTGTAATTCACAAACCTGCAGAGTTATAAATGACAGCTATCGTCCAAAAATATACTGAAGTAAGGCTGCCAAGAGGACTTGAAAGCGGGGCAGAATTGCAGGAAACCGATTTCAGGAGGTAGACTGGAATTGCATTGAAAGCATAGGAAAAGAGGCAGAACGTCCACAATGATGCACTTGGCCAAAAAGGGCGTATGCGTTTTTTCCTGAATATATTCAGGAAAAAACGCATACGCCCTTTTTGGCCAACCAAGCAAGCTTGCAAAGGAAATCTGCACTACAATGAAGTCTCACTTCCCCCCGGTCAAAAGGGCCATCTGAAAAAAGTGTAAAATCCAGAAAGGCAGGACAGGCCATGGAGAACTGGAAGCCTTGTTATGCTGATGGGCGGGATGTAAATTGCCAACAGACACTCGGGAGAAGTGTATGGTGTTTCCTGAAACATCTAAAAAACAAAGCAACAGAGCCTAGGGCACTTCCACTTATGGTCCTATAGATTAGGGAAATTAAAATCAAAAAGACACAGCCACCCCAAAGTTTGGGACGCCTCTGTTTACAAGAACCTCATTTACAGTACAAGTTCAACATCGCAGAAAGTGAAAAATGGATAAAGAAGTTGTGGTATTTACTTACAAAGCAATATCACTCAGCAATGAAATGTATGTCATCAGGCCCTTAGCAGCACAATGAGTGGATTCAGGTATGATGATTCTAACTGAAATAAGTCACACAGAAAAAGAAACATCATAAGATATCAGTAATACACGGAATGTAAACTTGGCTACACAGGAACTGAATTACAGAACAGAACAGGGTCTCAAATTTAGAAAACCAACTTATGCTTGCTTAAGGGTAAAGGTGAGTTGGGGTGCTGCATAAAACCAGAGATTGAAATGAGCACAGATAAAGTTCCTTAAGCCAAATATGGAATAGACAAGAGCTACTCCTTGCTCAACGAAATGGACTCAACACCGCATATTAAACGCCTAAGAATGTACCTGACTAGTAAGTATCTTAAAACCTATGGATTGCTATGTCTCCGAAAGAGAATCAAGCATGTGTACAGGGGCATAAACGCAGCAGTGATAGGATTGGAGAGGTTCGGTGAGCAAATGAAGACCCTTTGAAGTCATATTGCATGGTACCCATTCCACGGGTTTCAACTACCCAGGATTAAGGTATTCTACCTTCAGGTAAAACATGCATGTGGAAACTAGAGTATGATCAACCATGTGATTGGGCAATGTGTTCAAATATGTCTCAGTTTTCGTACCCTGGTACTCGGGTGCAACATTCCAGACGCTTTACTAACACCCTCCCGACTTGGAGAGTCAGTCCCTTTAACCTCCTGTTTGGCCCAGTTTGCAATTTCTGTGGAAGATGAACAGGAATAGCGAGAACCAATGAGAGACTAGCTGGAGGTGTCTGGACGGGCAAATTTAACTCTCATTTCCCACCAGGAAGAGGAATTAACCAAAGGCTCAGCTTGCCGTGCCGGAACCAGATTAGGGCCTGAAGCCATCCTGCGGTGTTGCGGCCAGCTCAAAAGAAAGCGAGTTGAAGAAAGGAGCTCAGGGGCACTGTAATTCACAAACCTGCAGAGTTATCAATGACAGCTATCGTCCAAAAATATACTGAAGTAAGGCTGCCAAGAGGACTTGAAAGCGGGGCAGAATTGCAGGAAACCGATTTCAGGAGGTAGACTGGAATTGCATTGAAAGCATAGGAAAAGAGGCAGAACGTCCACAATGATGCACTTGGCCAAAAAGGGCGTATGCGTTTTTTCCTGAATATATTCAGGAAAAAACGCATACGCCCTTTTTGGCCAACCAAGCAAGCTTGCAAAGGAAATCTGCACTACAATGAAGTCTCACTTCCCCCCGGTCAAAAGGGCCATCTGAAAAAAGTGTAAAATCCAGAAAGGCAGGACAGGCCATGGAGAACTGGGAGCCTTGTTATGCTGATGGGCGGGATGTAAATTGCCAACAGACACTCGGGAGAAGTGTATGGTGTTTCCTGAAACATCTAAAAAACAAAGCAACAGAGCCTAGGGCACTTCCACTTATGGTCCTATAGCTTAGGGAAATTAAAATCTAAAAGACACAGCCACCCCAAAGTTTGGGACGCCTCTGTTTACAAGAACCTCGTTTACAGTACAAGTTCAACATCGCAGAAAGTGAAAAATGGATAAAGAAGTTGTGGTATTTACTTACAAAGCAATATCACTCAGCAATGAAATCTATGTCATCAGGCCCTTAGCAGCACAATGAGTGGATTCAGGTATGATGATTCTAACTGAAATAAGTCACACAGAAAAAGAAACATCATAAGATATCAGTAATACACGGAATGTAAACTTGGCTACACAGGAACTGAATTACAGAACAGAACAGGGTCTCAAATTTAGAAAACCAACTTATGCTTGCTTAAGGGTAAAGGTGAGTTGGGGTGCTGCATAAAACCAGAGATTGAAATGAGCACAGATAAAGTTCCTTAAGCCAAATATGGAATAGACAAGAGCTACTCCTTGCTCAACGAAATGGACTCAACACCGCATATTAAACGCCTAAGAATGTACCTGACTAGTAAGTATCTTAAAACCTATGGATTGCTATGTCTCCGAAAGAGAATCAAGCATGTGTACAGGGGCATAAACGCAGCAGTGATAGGATTGGAGAGGTTCGGTGAGCAAATGAAGACCCTTTGAAGTCATATTGCATAGTACCCATTCCACGGGTTTCAACTACCCAGGTTTAAGGTATTCTACCTTCAGCTAAAACATGCATGTGGAACCTAGAGTACGATCAACCATGTGATCGGGAAACGTGTTCAAATATGTCTCAGTTTTCGTACCCTGGTACTCGGGTGCAACATTCCAGACGCTTTACTAACATCCTCCCGACTTGGAGAGTCAGTCCCTTTAACCTCCTGTTTGGCCCAGTTTGCAATTTCTGCGGAAGATGAACAGGAATAGCGAGAACCAATGAGAGACTAGCTGGAGGTGTCTGGACGGGCAAATTTAACTCTCATTTCCCACCAGGAAGTGGAATTAACCAAAGGCTCAGCGTGCCGTGCCGGAACCAGATTAGGGCCTGAAGCCATTCTGTGGTGTTGCGGCCAGGTCACAAGAAAGCGAGTTGAAGAAAGGAGCTCAGGGGCACTGTAATTCACAAACCTGCAGAGTTATAAATGACAGCTATCGTCCAAAAATATACTGAAGTAAGGCTGCCAAGAGGACTTGAAAGCGGGGCAGAATTGCAGGAAACCGATTTCAGGAGGTAGACTGGAATTGCATTGAAAGCATAGGAAAAGAGGCAGAACGTCCACAATGATGCACTTGGCCAAAAAGGGCGTATGCGTTTTTTCCTGAATATATTCAGGAAAAAACGCATACGCCCTTTTTGGCCAACCAAGCAAGATTGCAAAGGAAATCTGCACTACAATGAAGTCTCACTTCCCCCCGGTCAAAAGGGCCATCTGAAAAAAGTGTAAAATCCAGAAAGGCAGGACAGGCCATGGAGACCTGGGAGCCTTTTTATGCTGATGGGAGGGATGTAAATTGCCAACAGACACTCGGGAGAAGTGTATGGTGTTTCCTGGAACATCTAAAAAACAAAGCAACAGAGTCTAGGGCACTTCCACTTATGGTCCTATAGCTTAGGGAAATTAAAATCAAAAAGACACAGCCACCCCAAAGTTTGGGACGCCTCTGTTTACAAGAACCTCATTTACCGTACAAGTTCAATATCACAGAAAGTGAAAAATGGATGAAGAAGTTGTGGTACTTACGTACAATGCAGTATCACTCAACAATGAAATCTATGTCATCAGGCCCGTAGCAGCATAATGAGTGGATTCAGGTACGATGATTCTAACTGAAATAAGTCACACAGAAAAAGAAACATCATAAGATATCAGTAATACACGGAATGTAAACTTGGCTACACAGGAACTGAATTACAGAACAGAACAGGGTCTCAAATTTAGAAAACCAATTTATGCTTGCTTAAGGGTAAAGGTGAGTTGGGGTGCTGCATAAAACCAGAGATTGAAATGAGCACAGATAAAGTTCCTTAAGCCAAATATGTAACAGACAAGAGCTACTCCTTGCTCAACGAAATGGACTCAACACCCCATATTAAACGCCTAAGAATGTACCTGACTAGTAAGTATTTTAAAACCTATGCATTGCTATGTCTCCGAAAGAGAATCAAGCGTGTGTACAGGGGCATAAACGCAGCAGTGATAGGATTGGAGAGGTTCGGTGAGCAAATGAATACCTTTTGAAGTCATATTGCATGGTACCCATTCCACGGGTCTCAACTCTCCAGGTTTCAGGGATTCTTCCTTCAGCTAAAACATGCATGTGGAACCCAGAGTATGATCAACAATGTGATCGGGAGATGTTTTCCAATATGTCTCAGGTTTCGTCCCCTGGTACTCGGGTGCAACATTCCAGACGCTTTACTAACACTCTCCCGACTTGGAGAGTCAGTACCTTTAACCTCCTATTTGGCCCAGTTTGCAATTTCTGTGGAAGATGAACAGGAATAGGGAGAACCAATGAGAGACAAGCTGGTGGTGTCTGGACGGGCAAATTTAACTCTCATTTCCCACCAGGAAGAGGAAATAACCAAAGGCTCAGCGTGCCGTGCCGGAACCAGATTAGGGCCTGAAGCCATCCTGCGGTGTTGCGGCCAGCTCACAAGAAAGCGAGTTGAAGAAAGGAGCTCAGGGGCACTGTAATTCACAAACCTGCAGAGTTATAAATGACAGCTATCGTCCAAAAATATACTGAAGTAAGGCTGCTAAGAGGACTTGAAAGCGGGGCAGAATTGCAGGAAACCGATTTCAGGAGGTAGAATGGAATTGCATTGAAAGCATAGGAAAAGAGGCAGAACGTCCACAATGATGCACTTGGCCAAAAAGGGCGTATGCGTTTTTTCCTGAATATATTCAGGAAAAAACGCATACGCCCTTTTTGGCCAACCAAGCAAACTTGCAAAGGAAATCTGCACTACAATGAAGTCTCACTTCCCCCCGGTCAAAAGGGCCATCTGAAAAAAGTGTAAAATCCAGAAAGGCAGGACAGGCCATGGAGAACTGGGAGCCTTGTTATGCTGATGGGCGGGATGTAAATTGCCAACAGACACTCGGGAGAAGTGTATGGTGTTTCCTGAAACATCTAAAAAACAAAGCAACAGAGCCTAGGGCACTTCCACTTATGGTCCTATAGCTTAGGGAAATTAAAATCAAAAAGACACAGCCACCCCAAAGTTTGGGACGCCTCTGTTTACAAGAACCTCGTTTACAGTACAAGTTCAACATCGCAGAAAGTGAAAAATGGATAAAGAAGTTGTGGTATTTACTTACAAAGCAATATCACTCAGCAATGAAATCTATGTCATCAGGCCCTTAGCAGCACAATGAGTGGATTCAGGTATGATGATTCTAACTGATATAAGTCACACAGAAAAAGAAACATCATAAGATATCAGTAATACACGGAATGTAAACTTGGCTACACAGGAACTGAATTACAGAACAGAACAGGGTCTCAAATTTAGAAAACCAACTTATGCTTGCTTAAGGGTAAAGGTGAGTTGGGGTGCTGCATAAAACCAGAGATTGAAATGAGCACAGATAAAGTTCCTTAATCAAATATGTAATAGACAAGAGCTACTCCTTGCTCAACAAAATGGACTCAACACCGCATATTAAACGCCTAAGAATGTACCTGACTAGTAAGTATCTTAAAACCTATGGATTGCTATGTCTCCGAAAGAGAATCAAGCATGTGTACAGGGGCATAAACGCAGCAGTGATAGGATTGGAGAGGTTCGGTGAGCAAATGAAGACCCTTTGAAGTCATATTGCATGGTACCCATTCCACGGGTTTCAACTACCCAGGTTTAAGGTATTCTACCTTCAGCTAAAACATGCATGTGGAAACTAGAGTATGATGAACCATGTGATCGGGAAACGTGTTCAAATATGTCTCAGTTTTCGTCCCCTGGTACTCGGGTGCAACATTCCAGACGCTTTACTAACACCCTCCCGACTTGGAGAGTCAGTCCCTTTAACCTCCTGTTTGGCCCAGTTTGCAATTTCTGTGGAAGATGAACAGGAATAGCGAGAACCAATGAGAGACTAGCTGGAGGTGTCTGGACGGGCAAATTTAACTCTCATTTCCCACCAGGAAGAGGAATTAACCAAAGGCTCAGTGTGCCGTGCCGGAACCAGATTAGGGCCTGAAGCCATCCTGCGGTGTTGTGGCCAGGTCACAAGAAAGCGAGTTGAAGAAAGGAGCTCAGGGGCACTGTAATTCACAAACCTGCAGAGTTATAAATGACAGCTATCGTCCAAAAATATACTGAAGTAAGGCTGCCAAGAGGACTTGAAAGCGGGGCAGAATTGCAGGAAACCGATTTCAGGAGGTAGAGTGGAATTGCATTGAAAGCATAGGAAAAGAGGCAGAACGTCCACAATGATGCACTTGGCCAAAAAGGGCGTATGCGTTTTTTCCTGAATATATTCAGGAAAAAACGCATACGCCCTTTTTGGCCAACCAAGCAAACTTGCAAAGGAAATCTGCACTACAATGAAGTCTCACTTCCCCCCGGTCAAAAGGGCCATCTGAAAAAAGTGTAAAATCCAGAAAGGCAGGACAGGCCATGGAGAACTGGGAGCCTTGTTATGCTGATGGGCGGGATGTAAATTGCCAACAGACACTCGGGAGAAGTGTATGGTGTTTCCTGAAACATCTAAAAAACAAAGCAACAGAGCCTAGGGCACTTCCACTTATGGTCCTATAGCTTAGGGAAATTAAAATCAAAAAGACACAGCCACCCCAAAGTTTGGGACGCCTCTGTTTACAAGAACCTCGTTTACAGTACAAGTTCAACATCGCAGAAAGTGAAAAATGGATAAAGAAGTTGTGGTATTTACTTACAAAGCAATATCACTCAGCAATGAAATCTATGTCATCAGGCCCTTAGCAGCACAATGAGTGGATTCAGGTATGATGATTCTAACTGATATAAGTCACACAGAAAAAGAAACATCATAAGATATCAGTAATACACGGAATGTAAACTTGGCTACACAGGAACTGAATTACAGAACAGAACAGGGTCTCAAATTTAGAAAACCAACTTATGCTTGCTTAAGGGTAAAGGTGAGTTGGGGTGCTGCATAAAACCAGAGATTGAAATGAGCACAGATAAAGTTCCTTAATCAAATATGTAATAGACAAGAGCTACTCCTTGCTCAACAAAATGGACTCAACACCGCATATTAAACGCCTAAGAATGTACCTGACTAGTAAGTATCTTAAAACCTATGGATTGCTATGTCTCCGAAAGAGAATCAAGCATGTGTACAGGGGCATAAACGCAGCAGTGATAGGATTGGAGAGGTTCGGTGAGCAAATGAAGACCCTTTGAAGTCATATTGCATGGTACCCATTCCACGGGTTTCAACTACCCAGGTTTAAGGTATTCTACCTTCAGCTAAAACATGCATGTGGAAACTAGAGTATGATGAACCATGTGATCGGGAAACGTGTTCAAATATGTCTCAGTTTTCGTCCCCTGGTACTCGGGTGCAACATTCCAGACGCTTTACTAACACCCTCCCGACTTGGAGAGTCAGTCCCTTTAACCTCCTGTTTGGCCCAGTTTGCAATTTCTGTGGAAGATGAACAGGAATAGCGAGAACCAATGAGAGACTAGCTGGAGGTGTCTGGACGGGCAAATTTAACTCTCATTTCCCACCAGGAAGAGGAATTAACCAAAGGCTCAGTGTGCCGTGCCGGAACCAGATTAGGGCCTGAAGCCATCCTGCGGTGTTGTGGCCAGGTCACAAGAAAGCGAGTTGAAGAAAGGAGCTCAGGGGCACTGTAATTCACAAACCTGCAGAGTTATAAATGACAGCTATCGTCCAAAAATATACTGAAGTAAGGCTGCCAAGAGGACTTGAAAGCGGGGCAGAATTGCAGGAAACCGATTTCAGGAGGTAGAGTGGAATTGCATTGAAAGCATAGGAAAAGAGGCAGAACGTCCACAATGATGCACTTGGCCAAAAAGGGCGTATGCGTTTTTTCCTGAATATATTCAGGAAAAAACGCATACGCCCTTTTTGGCCAACCAAGCAAACTTGCAAAGGAAATCTGCACTACAATGAAGTCTCACTTCCCCCCGGTCAAAAGGGCCATCTGAAAAAAGTGTAAAATCCAGAAAGGCAGGACAGGCCATGGAGAACTGGGAGCCTTGTTATGCTGATGGGCGGGATGTAAATTGCCAACAGACACTCGGGAGAAGTGTATGGTGTTTCCTGAAACATCTAAAAAACAAAGCAACAGAGCCTAGGGCACTTCCACTTATGGTCCTATAGCTTAGGGAAATTAAAATCAAAAAGACACAGCCACCCCAAAGTTTGGGACGCCTCTGTTTACAAGAACCTCGTTTACAGTACAAGTTCAACATCGCAGAAAGTGAAAAATGGATAAAGAAGTTGTGGTATTTACTTACAAAGCAATATCACTCAGCAATGAAATCTATGTCATCAGGCCCTTAGCAGCACAATGAGTGGATTCAGGTATGATGATTCTAACTGATATAAGTCACACAGAAAAAGAAACATCATAAGATATCAGTAATACACGGAATGTAAACTTGGCTACACAGGAACTCAATTACAGAACAGAACAGGGTCTCAAATTTAGAAAACCAACTTATGCTTGCTTAAGGGTAAAGGTGAGTTGGGGTGCTGCATAAAACCAGAGATTGAAATGAGCACAGATAAAGTTCCTTAATCAAATATGTAATAGACAAGAGCTACTCCTTGCTCAACAAAATGGACTCAACACCGCATATTAAACGCCTAAGAATGTACCTGACTAGTAAGTATCTTAAAACCTATGGATTGCTATGTCTCCGAAAGAGAATCAAGCATGTGTACAGGGGCATAAACGCAGCAGTGATAGGATTGGAGAGGTTCGGTGAGCAAATGAAGACCCTTTGAAGTCATATTGCATGGTACCCATTCCACGGGTTTCAACTACCCAGGTTTAAGGTATTCTACCTTCAGCTAAAACATGCATGTGGAAACTAGAGTATGATGAACCATGTGATCGGGAAACGTGTTCAAATATGTCTCAGTTTTCGTCCCCTGGTACTCGGGTGCAACATTCCAGACGCTTTACTAACACCCTCCCGACTTGGAGAGTCAGTCCCTTTAACCTCCTGTTTGGCCCAGTTTGCAATTTCTGTGGAAGATGAACAGGAATAGGGAGAACCAATGAGAGACAAGCTGGTGGTGTCTGGACGGGCAAATTTAACTCTCATTTCCCACCAGGAAGAGGAAATAACCAAAGGCTCAGCGTGCCGTGCCGGAACCAGATTAGGGCCTGAAGCCATCCTGCGGTGTTGCGGCCAGCTCACAAGAAAGCGAGTTGAAGAAAGGAGCTCAGGGGCACTGTAATTCACAAACCTGCAGAGTTATAAATGACAGCTATCGTCCAAAAATATACTGAAGTAAGGCTGCTAAGAGGACTTGAAAGCGGGGCAGAATTGCAGGAAACCGATTTCAGGAGGTAGAGTGGAATTGCATTGAAAGCATAGGAAAAGAGGCAGAACGTCCACAATGATGCACTTGGCCAAAAAGGGCGTATGTGTTTTTTCCTGAATATATTCAGGAAAAAACGCATACACCCTTTTTGGCCAACCAAGCAAGCTTGCAAAGGAAATCTGCAGTACAGTGAAGTCTCACTTCTCCCTGGTCAAAAGGGCCATCTGAAAAAAGTGTAAAATCCAGAAAGGCAGGACAGGCCATGGAGAACTGGGAGCCTTGTTATGCTGATGGGCGGGATGTAAATTGCCAACAGACACTCGGGAGAAGTGCATGGTGTTTCCTGAAACATCTAAAAAACAAAGCAACAGAGCCTAGGGCACTTCCACTTATGGTCCTATAGCTTAGGGAAATTAAAATCAAAAAGACACAGCCACCCCAATGTTTGGGACGGCTCTGTTTACAAGAACCTCGTTTACGGTACAAGTTCAATATCGCAGAAAGTGAAAAATGGATAAAGAAGTTGTGGTACTTATGTACAATGCAAAATCACTCAGCCATGAAATCTATGTCATCAGGCCCGTAGCAGCATAATGAGTGGATTCAGGTATGATGATTCTAACTGAAATAAGTCACACAGAAAAAGAAACATCATAAGATATCACTAATACATGGAATGTGAACTTGGCTACACATGAACTGAATTACAAAACAGAACAGGGTCTCAAGTTTAGAAAACCAACTTATGCTTCCTTAAGGGGGAAAGTGAGTTGGGGTGCTGCATAAAACCAGAGTTTGAAATTAGCACAGATACCATTCAATAAGCCAAATATGTAATAGACAAGACCTACCCCTTGCTCAACAAAATGGACTCAACAATGAGGTATCACCTCACACCTGATAGAATGGGCATCATGAGAAAATCTACAAACAAAAATGCTGGAAAGGGTGTGGAGAAAAGGAACCCTCTTCCACTATTGTTGGGAATATAAATTGATACAGTCACTACGGAGAACAATATGGAGTTTCTTAAGAAACTAACAGTAGAATTACCATATGATACAGCAATCCCAGTACTGGACATATACCCAGACAAAACCATAAATCAAAACGAGACATTCACCGCAATGTTCATTGCATCACTATTTACAATATCGAGGTAATGGAAGCAACCTAAATGCCCACAGACAGACGAATGCATAAAGCTGTGGTACATATATAAAATGGAATATTACTAAGCCATGAAAAGGAATGAAATTGGGTCATTTGTAGAGACGTCGATGGATCTAGAGACTGTCATACAGAGTGAAGAAAGTCAGAAAGAGAAAAACAAATCTTGTATATTCATGCATATATGTGGAACCTAGAAAAACTGTACAGATTAACCATTTTGCAAGGCATAAATAGAGCAACAGATGTAGACAACAAATGTATGGACAACAAGGGGGGAAAGCTGTTGGGGGGGTGGTGGTGGGAGGAGTTGAGAGACTGGGATTGGCATGTATACATTTATATGTATAAAATAGATAACCAATAAGAACCTGCTGTATAAAAATATAAAATAAAATTCAAAATTAAAAAGAAATAAAATTTAAAAAATAAAACAGAAAAAACAATTATTCCCTTCACATACATGTATTTATATGAATAAATTATTTCCATGCTTATATCTGTAAATACAAAAAAGAGGAATAAAATCTACCTTGAAGCAAAAACGAAAAAGAGAAAAAAAACACAGAACCCACCAGTTCCACAGAGGAAAACCGTATCAGGGCACTTGCTCCAGTTGTAAACAATTCTGAAGTTGGCCAGTGGTGGGGAATCGTCTCCCATTCAGCCAGCAGCCCCCACGCAACAAGCGTCCTCATTGCAAAGCTGGGGCACCGTGCCGAGGCATCTGTGAGTAAACGTGAGCTGAGCCCCAGGCCAGTTGCTGCTGAACTATTCCCACCCGTCCCAGGTAAAACACCTGAATATATACAAGGACTTGAAAGCCTAGAGGAAGGGCCATAGAGCCACACGAGTGACAGCATGCCGGCCGACTTGGTGCCTGCAGGCCAGCCAGGATGGTCCTGGCCCTGGGTGCTCTTCTGGAAGATTTCCATTTCCCTGCCTGAGATACCCGTCCTGTCCCTGCCCCCACTGCTTTTTTCCTTCCTCACCTCTGCCCAGGGAGAAATTCCAGCAGCAGGTATGGGTGACACATCCTCTTCTTTAGCAGGTGGCAGCCTGGCAACTGCTGCAGAAAGTCCAGCAGAGCCCCACTCACACTGGGCCACCCACAAAGCCGTGGCCTCTCACTCCCTCCCACCAGCCCAGCCCCGAGACTGCTGACAGGGCAGAGAAAATGGCGTCAGGCACGGCTGCAGGGGCTCTTGCTGCCTGGAGTGGTATTTATATTGATGTCAACCCAGGCACACCTGGGGAGGGCTGGCCCGCACGGTAAGGCTGCCCAGGTCAGCCAATCATCACCCCTCAGGGGCTCACAGTTGCAGAAAATGGAACTTGCTGAACCGGCCAGGTCCAAGGAACAGGTGTGGGCTCCTGAGAGTCAGGATAGACAAGGGGCTGCAGCTTTGGCTTGTTTTCTAATCATTTTATCTGGCCCATGAGTGGGAGACAACTTCAAGAAAACCCTCTCCTTATGAGAGGAACCCAGGAGTCAGGGAGAGGAGGGGTGGGTGGTGGTTGGAGACAGAGGCCTGGTGCCCCGGGTGCAGTGGAAGTCTCTGGAAGACCAGGTGGAGGGAGGCCGCACAGAGTGATGCCCAGGGTCACAGACCTGTCGCAGCTGCTGTTTGTTAGTTCAAGTCCTGCTCTGAGGTGCTCTGTGTCAGCTCTGAGCGACAGGTGAGCTGGGGGTGCTCTGCAATGAGGGCTATGTGCACGGTTCCTGTGTGCCCAGCCCTGCCACGGTACCTGCAAGGGTAGCTCTGTATCCTGGGAAGGGCCTGACCACGAGAGCCCCGTGGGCTGGGGTGGGGGTGGGGTACCTGCCCAGGTGAGCTCCATATTCTGGGATTGGTCTGACCACGAGAGCCCCATGGGCTGCTGGGGACCTGGTAAAGGATGTCAGGACAGTCAGTGAAGCCACCGAGGATATACCTCCAGTTGCTCCTAATTCCTACACCCTGCTGGTCATTCTACCAACCACCAGGACATGGTATTCTGTATTAGTCTTCAATGATGCCTTCTTTTGTATTCCATTAGTCCCAGAGTCACAAGAAATTTTGGCTTGTGAGTGGCAGGACTCAACATACAACTAAAACAATACTTCCGGGCCGTCTTGCCCCAAGGGTGCAAAAATTCCCACACCATCTTTGGGGAAAGCTTAGCTAAAGACCTAAAAGTTCTACCTCTGGAAAAGGAAACCCTCCTTCAGTACGCAGACGACATTCTGATCGCCAGCCCTACTAAGGCGGCCTCTGAACTACCAAGCCAATAAAGGATAGAAGTTGTCCAAGAAAAAGCTCAAATATCACAGACTGCAGTGACCTGCCTGGGCTTCATTCTCACAGAAGGTCGGAGAAGCCCATCCCAGGAAAGGGAAGAAACCATTTGCAGCCTTACCCCTTTCTAAAACTAGAAGACAGCTTAGGGGTTCCTGGGGAGGCCAGGGTTTGCTGCTTCTGGATCCCTAACTACAGTCTACTAGCTGGGCCTCTATATGAAACACTGAAAGGAAAAGATGATGATCCTTTTGAATAGAATCCAGAAGTGGCCTTTCAAGAATGGAAAGAGCAGTCAATTCAGACCCTTGCCCTGGAACTCCCTAATTTAGCTAAACCCTTTGACCTTTACATTCCCGGTGAAAGGTGAATCGCCATTGGAGAATTAGTGCAAAAACTGGGACCACTTGAAATGGAACAATGCAAGAATGCCATCCAGGTAGGATAAACTACGGTCACCAAGGGGCTTGGCCCACTGCCGCATCTGGCCAAGATACTGGCGGTATCTAAAAACCTGGAAATCAGCAGCCCAAAAGGCCACCTCCCTCCTAAGGGAAAAGGACCCCACGTGGTGATCCTAACCACCAACCATGCCCTGAAGTTGCAGGGTTCGCTCCGTGGGCACACCGACCTCGAGTGAGGAGGCCCTCCAACTCCAACATCCAGAGAGATAACCGGGGGCAACAGGGCACCATGACGATTCGTGTGAACATCACTTGACCTGGAGTTTCTCTCATAAAACAACAAGAGTGTGTCCCAAAAGAGCAGACTACTGCTTGCAGGACTTACTGTACCCAGAGGGGAGCTAATAATCTTGGCGGGGGAACCGTATATCACACTGTCACCATAGAAAAGCCTACAGACACCGTGATGATGGTGGCCAATAAGACCGGCTGGACTCCTGTTTACTTCAAAAGGCTGTTGACTCAGTGGTCATCATGGTCCTTGATCACCACTGACCCTGGACTGTCTGGGAGTTGAGCGGGCAGGGCTCTGACACCTGGTGCTGTTTGTACGTTAATTCAGGGGCCTAATTGAAGAAAGCGCAGACTACTGGTCAGAGCATCTAGGCTGGCAGAAACAGTCAGCCTAAGGTGGCCGAACAAATGTGGGGCGGGGTGAAACCGGCCCCCACAGCGTCTCTGCACATCTCTTTCCTGGACCCTTAAAGGTCATTAGAATCTATAACACTTCCAATGCTGGTGCTCAGGTGGACGAGCAGGGAGGCAGGGGACCTGGGGACAATCAACGTCACCTGGAGGCTGCTGGAGAGAAGCTCTGACCCTCGCCCCCGGGTATTAGGGCTCCCAACTCAGCACTCAGCAGTTACAGAAGAAGTGTCTGCACCCTCAGCACTCCAAGAATGAGGAACGGGACAAAAGGCAGAGGAGGGGTTTGTCCCCAGCAAAGCCCATTAAAAATCCCTGGGAGATAAAAATAGAATCTGGGCAATAAAGTCAAGTCTAACCTTTTTTATCCTTTGTGCTTTGTCTAATTTCACGTGCTCCTAGGGTCCCGCATGCAGAGGTTCCACACCCGGCACTTCAGACCAGATTTCCTAGTGCAGAATGGCTGGGTCGACACCTCAGCTCCTGGGGCCCAGTGCAGACTCCGCGATATAGAGCCTGAGCTGCAGCCAACCTGGCCCTCGAGAGCTCCGCCCCCTCCCTCCCACTGACTCTGACAGGATCTCTACACAGCAGCCCAGCCCACAGCCCACGGGGTAGTGCATGCTCTCACCTCTCCATTCTCTGATCAAAATATAAAGTTTCCTTTGCTTGTGAACCAAACTCAGTCTCGATCTGTTGGCCCCAATGACACTGGGCAGGGGGACACTTGTTGGGGTCCACTCTGGAGGATCAGTAACAGAAATTGAGACTATTGTAACCTCAATGAACAGATGTGTGAGCCAAACTGTAGTTAACATAGAACAGTGTATAAGGCTCGGGTAAAATAAGATGTTTCTAACACTTCCATTTGATATTTCCATCACTTTATTATAAGCAAGTTCAGTGAAAAGGTTTGTCTTATTTGTCAGGTCAATATTAGAGAAACGAAGTGATTTCTTTCCAAGGATGTACATCTAATAATCTTGGTTAAAGCTTCAATCTTGTTTTAAATGCTTTTCCATTGAAAATGATACCTCTCTTTCAGCTCCCCCATTTCTGAGAAGTATAAAATCTTATAATTTATTATTACCAAAGGGGAAAGGTGGGAGGAGGGATAAATTAACAGTTTGGGATTAACACATACACACTGCTATGTATAAAATAGATCATCAACAAGGAACTACTGTATAGCACAGGGAACTACACTCAACATTTTGCAATAACCTATAAGGGGAAATAATCTGAAAAAGAATAGATATTTTTATTGACATCATCTATCAATGACAGTTAAAGTGTAACCTAAGGGAAGCTGGTGGTGAGTGCTTCTGACCCTGAAGACTTCAATCATCTAAAGTTTGGACTCTGCCTACTTCCCAAGGCCCTTAATGAACATATGTGTAGCCGTAGCTTAAAAAATTCCCCAGTTTGGGTTTCAGGGAGACACTGATTTTGAAAAAGCCCTGGTGTTCTCCTTACATGAATGGGACTCTTCCTACTGCTAAAACATGTCTGTCACACCCAGAGGATGGTATACCGTCTGATCGGGAAGAGTTTGGAAAAGGCATCTCATCTCCTCATCTCCTGGTGCTCGGGTTCACCCCTCCAGAGTCTTTATTAACAGTCTCCCCACTTGGAGATGTCAGCACTGTCAACATCCTGTTGCGTACAGTTTGGAATTTGTCCAGAGGATGAAGCGGAAGGATGAGGAACAATGAGAGACAAGTCCTAGGTGTTCAGACAGGGACATGTCACTCTAATTTCCAATCAGGAAGACGAATTGACCAAAGGCTAGGGTTGCCCATGGAAACAGTATAGGGCTTGAGGAAATCCCGCTGCTTTGTGGCCAGTTCCCATAAACACAAGTTGAACAATGGAACTCAGGGGCAGTAAAATTCACAAAACTGCAGAGTTGAAAATATCCATCACTGAAAAATGTCTTGAGGAAAGTCAGAGAAAAGGACTTGTAAGCAAGGGAGAATGGCAGGAAAGGGATTTGAGGAGGTAGAAAGGACTCGCCATTAAGCACAAGAAAAGGAGCTGAACATTGCCAACATTGCAGTTGGCCAAAAAGGGTGTATGCGTTTTTTTCTGTATATATTCAAGAAAAGGGCATACACTTTTTTAGCCAACCAAACAGGTGGGCACTGGAAGTCAATACTACAAAAGATATCACTTCGCATCAGTCAGAAGAGCCATCCTCATAAAGCGTAAACAACAGAAATGCAGGACAGGGCAAGGAGAAGAGGGAGCCCTGTGAGACTTATAGTGGAAATGTATATTGCCAACGGCCATTCTGGAGAAGTGTATTGTGTTTACTAAAGCATCTAAAAAATGAGCTACAGAGCATAGGGCACTTGCACTCATGGGCGTATATCTTGAGAAAAACAAAAATCGAGAGGACACAGGCACCCCAATGTTTACCCCCTCTCTGTTTAAAAGATCCTCAACTAGAATATAACTTAAATGTCTCTGGAGGGAAAAAATGGGTAGAGATGTGGTACTTAGGTAGAGTGGAATATTATTCAGCCTGGAAATCAATGAAATATGGCCAGTTGTAACAACTCTGGAGGAGTTACGTATGATCTTTCTAAGTGACATAATTCAAAAAGAAAAAGACACATATCATAAGATATCACTTAAAGGTGGAATCCAAAATGGCTACACATGAAATAAATTACAAAACAAAAACATAGTCAAATATGTAGAAAACACGCATAAGGCTGCTAAACGGGAAAGGTGGGGAGGGGTGAGGCATCACCCAGGAGGTTGAAATTAGCAAAGATACCATTCCAAATACCAAACTGATAATCAACAAGGCCTACACGGTAGCTAAAAGAACTGCACTCAGCACACTCAAGTCACCGGAAAAGAATATATACGACTGGTAAGAATCTGAAAAAGAATTTACTGATGTCTCTCTGTACGTGAATCAAGTGGATGTACAGCAGCAAGAAACAGAGCTTTGAAAATCAGCTGTAACCAATATAGTAATAAATTGAAAAAAATAAACGACAGAGAGACAGAGAAAACCTCTTACAACTTTTCCTCAGGGCCGGTGATGCAACATGGATTGAACACATCTAGACCCACAGCAGGATGAGACATAAGGCTGGAAACTGTTTGTGCTAAGAGAAATGTGAGGTTGGGTGAGGAAATGCACACCCTTTAAAGTAATACTACCTGGTACCCATTCAATGGGTCCCAAATATGCAGGTTCAAGGGATCGTCCTACAGCTAAAACATGCATGGAAAACCCAGAGGACTGTACACCATGTGATCGGGAGATGTGTCTAAAATGCAGCTCATTTATCCTCTCCTGGTGCTCCTGTTCACCATTCCAGCCACGTTACTTAGAATCTCCCCACTTGGAGAATCAGCACATTTCAACTTCTGTTTCACACATTTTGCAAATTGTGAGGAGGATGAACGGGGAACCAATGAGAGAATAGTTGTAGGGGTTTGGACGGGCACATATCACTCTAATTTCCCATTAAGAATAAGAATTGAAAAAAGGCTCAGCCCGCCTCGCCCGAGCCAAAATAGGGCCTGAAGCAATCCTGCGGGTTTGAGGCCAGCTCACAAAAGAGCAACTTAAAAAATGGAGCTCAGGGTCACTGCAATTCACAAACCTGCAGAGTTATAAATGAAAACTAACGTCCAAAAATATGTTGAGGTAAGGCAAAGAAGAGGATCTGAATGCAAGACAGAATTGCAAGAAACAGATTTCAAGAGATAGATTGGACTCGTCTTTAAAGCACATGAAAAGCGGCAGAATTTCGACAATGATGCAGTTGGCCCAAAAGGGCGTATGCGTTTTTTCCTGATTATATCCAGGAAAAAACGCATACGCACTTTATGGGCAACGAAGCAAGCAAGCAATGCAAATGTGCACAACAAAGAAGTCTCATTTCCCACTGGTCAAAAGGGCCATCCTAAAAAATTGTAAAAACCAGAAATGCAGGACAGGCCATGGAGAACAGGGAGCCTTTATACGCTGATGGGCAGTGTGTGAACTGCCGAGAGCCACTCTGGAGAAGTGTATGGTGGTTCCTAAATCATCTACAAAACAGAGCTACAGAGCATAGGACACTTCCAATCATGGGAGTATATCTAGGGAAGTCTAAAAATCAACAAGACACAAGCACACCACAGTTTAGGGCTACTCTGTTTACAAGAACCTCAACTTCAGTATACCTTAAATATCCCAGGAAAGAGAGCAATGGATAAAGAAGATGTGGTACTTATGTACAATGGAATATTTCTTCACCATGAAATCAATGTAATAAGGCTAGTAGAAGGATAAAGAGTGGATTTAGGTCCGATAATACTACTTGAAATAAGTCAAACAGAAAAGAAACATATCATAAGATATCACTTATAGAGGGAGGGTAAATATGGCTGCACAAGAAATGAATTACAGAACAGAACAGTGTCTCACATTTAGAAAACACACTTATTTCAGCTTAAGGGGAAAGGAGAGGTGGGGTGATGCATAAAACCAGAGTTTGAAATTAGCACAGATACCGTTCAATAAACCAAATAGATATTAGACAAGATCTACACCTTGCTCAATGAACTGGCCTCAACACACCCTATACACCGCAGAGAAATATATCTGAGTAATAAGAATCTTAAAACCCATGTATTGATATATCTCCATAAGGGAATCAAGTGTGTGCAGAGTGGGACAAACACAGCAGTGAAAATGAGCTAAACCCCATTATAGAAATAAATTTTAAAAACAAAACGCAGAAACAATGAAAGAGAGAAAAATTCTTACAAAATTCGCTCAGGGGCTGTGATGCAACCTGGATTGACCACATATAAACCCACAGCTGGATAAGACATAAGGCTGGACACTTGGGGCTGAGAGGATTGATGAGCTTTGGTGAGCAACTGCCAAAAGTTTAATGCAATACTTCATGCTACTCATTCGAAGGGTCCCAACACTCCAGGTTGAAGGGAATCTTCCTACAGCTAAACCATGCTTGGGAAACCCAGCGACTGGTATACCATATGATCGGGAAAGGTTTCTAAAACGCACCTCATTTTTCCTCTCCTGGGGCTCCGGATCGACATTCCAGCCGCTTTACCAAAAATATCCCCACATGGAGAGTCAATGTCTTTAAGTTCTGGTATCGCACAGTCTGCAGTTAGTGCGGAGGATGAATGGGAATAGGGGGAACCAGTGAGAAACTAGCTGTAGCGGTTTCAATGGGCACATGTCACTCTAAATTCACATCAGTAAGAAGAATAAACCAAAGGCACAGCAAGGTGCCCCAGAAGAAGAATAGGGCCTGAAGGAATCCTGTGGTTATGAGGCAAGATCACAAAAATAAGAGCTGAAAAATGGAGCTAAGGGCCACTGCAATTCAAAAACCTGCAGAGTTATAAAGGGCAACTATTTTCAAAAAATATATTGAGGTAAGGCTATGAAGAGGCATTGAAAGCAAGGCAGAATTGCAGGAAAACGATTTCAGGAGGTAGACTGGAATTGCATTTAAAGCATAGGAAAAGAGGCAGAACGTCCACAATGATTCACTTGGCCAAAAAGGGCGTATGCCTTTTTTCCTGAATTTATTCAGGAAAAAAGGCATACGCCCTTTTTGGCCAACCAAGCAAGCTTGCAAAGGAAATCTGCACTACAATGAAGTCTCACTTCCCCCTGGTCAAAAGGGCCATCTGAAAAAAGTGTAAAATCCAGAAAGGCAGGACAGGCCATGGAGAACTGGGAGCCTTGTTATGCTGATGGACGGGATGTAAATTGCCAACAGCCACTCGGGAGAAGTGTATGGGGTTTCCTGAAACATCTAAAAAACAAAGCAACAGAGCCTAGGGCACTTCCACTTATGGTCCTATAGCTTAGGGAAATTAAAATCAAAAAGACACAGCCACCCCAAAGTTTGGGATGGCTCTGTTTACAAGAACCTCGTTTACGGTACAAGTTCAATATCGCAGAAAGTGAAAAATGGATAAAGAAGTTGTGGTACTTATGTACAATGCAATATCAATCAGCAATGAAATCTATGTCATCAGGCCCGTAGCAGCATAATGAGTGGATTCAGGTACGATGATTCTAACTGAAATAAGTCACACAGAAAAAGAAACATCATAAGATATCAGTAATACACGGAATGTAAACTTGGCTACACAGGAACTGAATTCGAAAACAGAACAGGGTCTCAAATTTAGAAAACCAACTTATGCTTGCTTAAGGGTAAAGGTGAGTTGGGGTGCTGCATAAAACCAGAGATTGAAATGAGCACAGATAAAGTTCCTTAAGCCAAATATGGAATAGACAAGAGCTACTCCTTGCTCAACGAAATGGACTCAACACCGCATATTAAACGCCTAAGAATGTACCTGACTAGTAAGTATCTTAAAACCTATGGATTGCTATGTCTCCGACAGAGAACCAAGCATGTGTACAGGGGCATAAACGCAGCAGTGATAGGATTGGAGAGGTTCGGTGAGCAAATGAAGACCCTTTGAAGTCATATTGCATGGTACCCATTCCACGGGTTTCAACTACCCAGGTTTAAGGTATTCTTCCTTCAGCTAAAACATGCATGTGGAACCCAGAGTATGATCAACCGTGTGAACGGGAGACATGTTCAAATATGTCTCAGTTTTCCTCCCCTGGTACTCGGGTGCAACATTCCAGACGCTTTACTAACACTCTCCCCACTTGGAGAGTCAGTCACTTTAACCTCCTGTTTGGCCCAGTTTGCAATTTCTGTGGAAGATGAACAGGAATAGGGAGAACCAATGAGAGACTAGCTGGAGGTGTCTGGACGGGCAAATTTAACTCTCATTTCCCACCAGGAAGAGGAATTAACCAAAGGCTCAGCTTGCCGTGCCGGAACCAGATTAGGGCCTGAAGCCATCCTGCGGTGTTGCGGCCAGCTCAAAAGAAAGCGAGTTGAAGAAAGGAGCTCAGGGGCACTGTAATTCACAAACCTGCAGAGTTAAAAATGACAGCTATCGTCCAAAAATATACTGAAGTAAGGCTGCCAAGAGGACTTGAAAGCGGGGCAGAATTGCAGGAAACCGATTTCAGGAGGTAGACTGGAATTGCATTGAAAGCATAGGAAAAGAGGCAGAACGTCCACAATGATGCACTTGGCCAAAAAGGGCGTATGCGTTTTTTCCTGAATATATTCAGGAAAAAACGCATACGCCCTTTCTGGCCAACCAAGCAAGCTTGCAAAGGTAATCTGCACTACAATGAAGTCTCACTTCCCCCCGGTCAAAAGGGCCATCTGAAAAAAGTGTAAAATCCAGAAAGGCAGGACAGGCCATGGAGAACTGGGAGCCTTGTTATGCTGATGGGCGGGATGTAAATTGCCAACAGACACTCGGGAGAAGTGTATGGTGTTTCCTGAAACATCTAAAAAACAAAGCAACAGAGCCTAGGGCACTTCCACTTATGGTCCTATAGCTTAGGGAAATTTAAATCTAAAACACACAGCCACCCCAAAGTTTGGGACGCCTCTGTTTACAAGAACCTCGTTTACAGTACAAGTTCAACATTGCAGAAAGTGAAAAATGGATAAAGAAGTTGTGGTATTTACTTACAAAGCAATATCACTCAGCAATGAAATCTATGTCATCAGGCCCTTAGCAGCACAATGAGTGGATTCAGGTATGATGATTCTAACTGAAATAAGTCACACAGAAAAAGAAACATCATAAGATATCAGTAATACACGGAATGTAAACTTGGCTACACAGGAACTGAATTACAGAACAGAACAGGGTCTCAAATTTAGAAAACCAACTTATGCTTGCTTAAGGGGAAAGGTGAGTTGGGGTGCTGCATAAAACCAGAGATTGAAATGAGCACAGATAAAGTTCCTTAAGCCAAATATGGAATAGACAAGAGCTACTCCTTGCGCAACGAAATGGACTCAACACCGCATATTAAACGCCTAAGAATGTACCTGACTAGTAAGTATCTTAAAACCTATGGATTGCTATGTCTCCGAAAGAGAATCAAGCATGTGTACAGGGGCATAAACGCAGCAGTGATAGGATTGGAGAGGTTCGGTGAGCAAATGAAGACCCTTTGAAGTCATATTGCATAGTACCCATTCCACGGGTTTCAACTACCCAGGTTTAAGGTATTCTTCCTTCAGCTAAAACATGCATGTGGAACCCAAAGTATGATCAACCATGTGATCGGGAAACGTGTTCAAATATGTCTCAGTTTTCGTACCCTGGTACTCGGGTGCAACATTCCAGATGCTTTACTAACACCCTCCCGACTTGGAGAGTCAGTCCCTTTAACCTCCTGTTTGGCCCAGTTTGCAATTTCTGTGGAAGATGAACAGGAATAGCGAGAACCAATGAGAGACTAGCTGGAGGTGTCTGGACAGGCAAATTTAACTCTCATTTCCCACCATTAAGAGGAATTAACCAAAGGTTCAGCTTGCCGTGCCGGAACCAGATTAGGGCCTGAAGCATCCTGCGGTGTTGCGGCCAGGTCACAAGAAAGCGAGTTGAAGAAAGGAGCTCAGGGGCACTGTAATTCACAAACCTGCAGAGTTATAAATGACAGCTATCGTCCAAAAATATACTGAAGTAAGGCTGCCAAGAGGACTTGAAAGCGGGGCAGAATTGCAGGAAACCGATTTCAGGAGGTAGACTGGAATTGCATTGAAAGCATAGGAAAAGAGGCAGAACGTCCACAATGATGCACTTGGCCAAAAAGGGCGTATGCGTTTTTTCCTGAATATATTCAGGAAAAAACGCATATGCCCTTTTTGGCCAACCAAGCAAGCTTGCAAAGGAAATCTGCACTACAATGAAGTCTCACTTCCCCCCGGTCAAAAGGGCCATCTGAAAAAAGTGTAAAATCCAGAAAGGCAGGACAGGCCATGGAGACCTGGGAGCCTTGTTATGCTGATGGGCGGGATGTAAATTGCCAACAGACACTCGGGAGAAGTGTATGGTGTTTCCTGAAACATCTAAAAAACAAAGCAACAGAGCCTAGGGCACTTCCACTTATGGTCCTATAGCTTAGGGAAATTAAAATCAAAAAGACACAGCCACCCCAAAGTTTGGGACGCCTCTGTTTACAAGAACCTCGTTTACCGTACAAGTTCAATATCACAGAAAGTGAAAAATGGATAAAGAAGTTGTGGTACTTATGTACAATGCAGTATCACTCAACAATGAAATCTATGTCATCAGGCCCGTAGCAGCATAATGAGTGGATTCAGGTACGATGATTCTAACTGAAATAAGTCACACAGAAAAAGAAACATCATAAGATATCACTAATACACAGAATGTAAACTTGGCTACACAGGAACTGAATTCCAAAACAGAACAGGGTCTCAAATTAAGAAAACCAACATATGCTTACTTAAGGGGAAAGGTGAGTTGGGGTGCTGCATAAAACCAGAGATTGAAATGAGCACAGATAAAGTTCCTTAAGCCAAATATGGAATAGACAAGAGCTACTCCTTCCTCAACGAAATGGACTCAACACCCCATATTAAACGCCTAAGAATGTACCTGACTAGTAAGTATCTTAAAACCTATGGATTGCTATGTCTCTAAAAGAGAATCAAGCGTCTGTACAGGGGGATAAACGCAGCAGTGATAGGATTGGAGAAGTTCGGTGAGCAAATGAAGACCCTTTGAAGTCATATTGCATAGTACCCATTCCACGGGTTTCAACTACCCAGGTTTAAGGTATTCTACCTTCAGCTAAAACATGCATGTGGAAACTAGAGTATGATCAACCATGTGATCGGGAAACGTGTTCAAATATGTCTCAGTTTTCGTACCCTGGTACTCGGGTGCAACTATCCAGACACGTTACTAACACCCTCCCGACTTGGAGAGTCAGTCCCTTTAACCTCCTGTTTGGCCCAGTTTGCAATTTCTGCGGAAGATGAACAGGAATAGCGAGAACCAATGAGAGACTAGCTGGAGGTGTCTGGACGGGCAAATTTAACTCTCATTTCCCACCAGGAAGAGGAATTAACCAAAGGCTCAGCGTGCCGTGCCGGAACCAGATTAGGGCCTGAAGCCATCCTGCGGTGTTGCGGCCAGGTCACAAGAAAGCGAGTTGAAGAAAGGAGATCAGGGGCACTGTAATTCACAAACCTGCAGAGTTATAAATGACAGCTATCGTCCAAAAATATACTGAAGTAAGGCTGCCAAGAGGACTTGAAAGCGGGGCAGAATTGCAGGAAACCGATTTCAGGAGGTAGACTGGAATTGCATTGAAAGCATAGGAAAAGAGGCAGAACGTCCACAATGATGCACTTGGCCAAAAAGGGCGTATGCGTTTTTTCCTGAATATATTCAGGAAAAAACGCATACGCCCTTTTTGGCCAACCAAGCAAGCTTGCAAAGGAAATCTGCACTACAATGAAGTCTCACTTCCCCCCGGTCAAAAGGGCCATCTGAAAAAAGGGTAAAATCCAGAAAGGCAGGACAGGCCATGGAGAACTGGGAGCCTTGTTATGCTGATGGGCGGGATGTAAATTGCCAACAGACACTCGGGAGAAGTGTATGGTGTTTCCTGAAACATCTAAAAAACAAAGCAACAGAGCCTAGGGCACTTCCACTTATGGTCCTATAGCTTAGGGAAATTAAAATGAAAAAGACACAGCCACCCCAAAGTTTGGGACGCCTCTGTTTACAAGAACCTCGTTTACCGTACAAGTTCAATATCACAGAAAGTGAAAAATGGATAAGAACTTGTGGTACTTACGTACAATGCAGTATCACGCAGCAATGAAATCTATGTCATCAGGCCCATAGCAGCATAATGAGTGGATTCAGGTACGATGATTCTAACTGAAATAAGTCACACAGAAAAAGAAACATCATAAGATATCACTAATACACGGAATGTAAACTTGGCTACACAGGAACTGAATTCCAAAACAGAACAGGGTCTCTAATTTAGAAAAGCAACTTATGCTTGCTTAAGTGGAAAGGTGAGTTGGGGTGCTGCATAAAACCAGAGATTGAAATGAGCACAGATAAAGTTCCTTAAGCCAAATATGGAATAGACAAGAGCTACTCCTTGCTCAACGAAATGGACTCAACACCGCATATTAAACGCCTAAGAATGTACCTGACTAGTAAGTATCTTAAAACCTATGGATTGCTATGTCTCCAAAAGAGAATCAAGCATGTGTACAGGGGCATAAAGGCAGCAGTGATAGGATTGGAGAGGTTCGGTGAGCAAATGAAGACCCTTTGAAGTCATATTGCATAGTACCCATTCCACGGGTTTCAACTACCCAGGTTTAAGGTATTCTTCCTTCAGCTAAAACATGCATGTGGAACCTAGAGTACGATCAACCATGTGATCGGGAAACGTGTTCAAATATGTCTCAGTTTTTGTACCCTGGTACTCGGGTGCAACATTCCAGACGCTTTACTAACACCCTCCCGACTTGGAGAGTCAGTCCCTTTAACCTCCTGTTTGGCCCAGTTTGCAATTTCTGCGGAAGATGAACAGGAATAGCGAGAACCAATGAGAGACTAGCTGGAGGTGTCTGGACGGGCAAATTTAACTCTCATTTCCCACCAGGAAGTGGAATTAACCAAAGGCTCAGCGTGCCGTGCCGGAACCAGATTAGGGCCTGAAGCCATCCTGTGGTGTTGCGGCCAGGTCACAAGAAAGCGAGTTGAAGAAAGGAGCTCAGGGGCACTGTAATTCACAAACCTGCAGACTTATAAATGACAGCTATCGTCCAAAAATATACTGAAGTAAGGCTGCCAAGAGGACTTGAAAGCGGGGCAGAATTGCAGGAAACCGATTTCAGGAGGTAGACTGGAATTGCATTGAAAGCATAGGAAAAGAGGCAGAACGTCCACAATGATGCACTTGGCCAAAAAGGGCGTATGCGTTTTTTCCTGAATATATTCAGGAAAAAACGCATACGCCCTTTTTGGCCAACCAAGCAAGCTTGCAAAGGAAATCTGCACTACAATGAAGTCTCACTTCCCCCCGGTCAAAAGGGCCATCTGAAAAAAGTGTAAAATCCAGAAAGGCAGGAAAGGCCATGGAGAACTGGGAGCCTTGTTATGCTGATGGGAGGGATGTAAATTGCCAACAGACACTCGGGAGAAGTGTATGGTGTTTCCTGAAACATCTAAAAAACAAAGCAACAGAGTCTAGGGCACTTCCACTTATGGTCCTATAGCTTAGGGAAATTAAAATCAAAAAGACACAGCCACCCCAAAGTTTGGGATGCCTCTGTTTACAAGAACCTCATTTACCGTACAAGTTCAATATCACAGAAAGTGAAAAATGGATGAAGAAGTTGTGGTACTTACGTAAAATGCAGTATCACTCAACAATGAAATCTATGTCATCAGGCCCGTAGCAGCATAATGAGTGGATTCAGGTACGATGATTCTAACTGAAATAAGTCACACAGAAAAAGAAACATCATAAGATATCACTAATACACAGAATGTAAACTTGGCTACACAGGAACTGAATTCCAAAACAGAACAGGGTCTCAAATTTAGAAAACCAACTTATGCTTGCTTAAGGGGAAAGGTGAGTTGGGGTGCTGCATAAAACCAGAGATTGAAATGAGCACAGATAAAGTTCCTTAAGCCAAATATGGAATAGACAAGAGCTACTCCTTGCTCAACGAAATGGACTCAACACCGCATATTAAACGCCTAAGAATGTACCTGACTAGTAAGTATCTTAAAACCTATGGATTGCTATGTCTCCGAAAGAGAATCAAGCATGTGTACAGGGGCATAAACGCAGCAGTGATAGGATTGGAGAGGTTCAGTGAGCAAATGAAGACCCTTTGAAGTCATATTGCATGGTACCCATTCCACGGGTTTCAACTACCCAGGTTTAAGGTATTCTACCTTCAGCTAAAACATGCATGTGGAAACTAGAGTATGATCAACCATGTGATCGGGAAACGTGTTCAAATATGTCTCAGTTTTCGTACCCTGGTACTCGGGTGCAACATTCCAGACGCTTTACTAACATCCTCCCGACTTGGAGAGTCAGTCCCTTTAACCTCCTGTTTGGCCCAGTTTGCAATTTCTGTGGAAGATGAACAGGAATAGCGAGAACCAATGAGAGACTAGCTGGAGGTGTCTGGACGGGCAAATTTAACTCTCATTTCCCACCAGGAAGAGGAATTAACCAAAGGCTCAGCTTGCCGTGCCGGAACCAGATTAGGGCCTGAAGCCATCCTGCGGTGTTGCGGCCAGCTCAAAAGAAAGCGAGTTGAAGAAAGGAGTTCAGGGGCACTGTAATTCACAAACCTGCAGAGTTATAAATGACGGCTATCGTCTAAAAATATACTGAAGTAAGGCTGCCAAGAGGACTTGAAAGCGGGGCAGAATTGCAGGAAACCGATTTCAGGAGGTAGACTGGAATTGCATTGAAAGCATAGGAAAAGAGGCAGAACGTCCACAATGATGCACTTGGCCAAAAAGGGCGTATGCGTTTTTTCCTGAATATATTCAGGAAAAAACGCATACGCCCTTTTTGGCCAACCAAGCAAGCTTGCAAAGGAAATCTGCACTACAATGAAGTCTCACTTCCCCCCAGTCAAAAGGGCCATCTGAAAAAAGTGTAAAATCCAGAAAGGCAGGACAGGCCATGGAGAACTGGGAGCCTTGTTATGCTGATGGGCGGGATGTAAATTGCCAACAGACACTCCGGAGAAGTGTATGGTGTTTCCTGAAACATCTAAAAAACAAAGCAACAGAGCCTAGGGCAATTCCACTTATGGTCCTATAGCTTAGGGAAATTAAAATCAAAAAGACACAGCCACCCCAAAGTTTGCGACCCCTCTGTTTACAAGAACCTCATTTACCGTACAAGTTCAATATCACAGAAAGTGAAAAATGGATAAAGAAGTTGTGGTACTTACGTACAATGCAGTATCACTCAACAATGAAATCTATGTCATCAGGCCCGTAGCTGCATAATGAGTGGATTCAGGTACGATGATTCTAATTGAAATAAGTCACACAGAAAAAGAAACATCATAAGATATCACTAATACACAGAATGTAAACTTGGCTACACAGGAACTGAATTCCAAAACAGAACAGGGTCTCAAATTTAGAAAACCAACTTATGCTTGCTTAAGCGGAAAGGTGAGTTGGGGTGCTGCATAAAACCAGAGATTGAAATGACCACAGATAAAGTTCCTTAAGCCAAATATGGAATAGATAAGAGCTACTCCTTGCTCAACGAAATGGACTCAACACCCCATATTAAATGCCTAAGAATGTACCTGACTAGTAAGTATCTTAAAACCTATGGATTGCTATGTCTCCAAAAGAGAATCAAGCGTCTGTACAGGGGGATAAACGCAGCAGTGATAGGACTGGAGAAGTTCGGTGAGCAAATGAAGACCCTTTGAAGTCATATTGCATGGTACCCATTCCACGGGTCTCAACTCTCCAGGTTTAAGGTATTCTTCCTTCAGCTAAAACATGCATGTGGAACCCAGAGTATGATCAACCGTGTGAACGGGAGACGTGTTCAAATATGTCTCAGTTTTCCTCCCCTGGTACTCGGGTGCAACATTCCAGACGCTTTACTAACACCCTCCCGACTTGGAGAGTCAGTCCCTTTAACCTCCTGTTTGGCCCAGTTTGCAATTTCTGTGGAAGATGAACAGGAATAGCGAGAACCAATGAGAGACTAGCTGGAGGTGTCTGGACGGGTAAATTTAACTCTCATTTCCCACCAGGAAGAGGAATTAACCAAAGGCTCAGCGTGCCGTGCCGGAACCAGATTAGGGCCTGAAGCCATCCTGCGGTGTTGCGGCCAGCTCAAAAGAAAGCGAGTTGAAGAAAGGAGCTCAGGGGCACTGTAATTCACAAACCTGCAGACTTATAAATGACAGCTATCGTCCAAAAATATACTGAAGTAAGGCTGCCGAGAGGACTTGAAAGCGGGGCAGAATTGCAGGAAACCGATTTCAGGAGGTAGACTGGAATTGCATTGAAAGCATAGGAAAAGAGGCAGAACGTCCACAATGATGCACTTGGCCAAAAAGGGCGTATGCGTTTTTTCCTGAATATATTCAGGAAAAAACGCATACGCCCTTTTTGGCCAACCAAGCAAGCTTGCAAAGGAAATCTGCACTACAATGAAGTCTCACTTCCCCCCGGTCAAAAGGGCCATCTGAAAAATGTGTAAAATCCAGAAAGGCAGGACAGGCCATGGAGAACTGGGAGCCTTGTTATGCTGATGGGCGGGATGTAAATTGTCAACAGACACTTGGGAGAAGTGTATGGTGTTTCCTGAAACATCTAAAAAACAAAGCAACAGAGCCTAGGGCACTTCCACTTATGGTCCTATAGCTTAGGGAAATTAAAATCAAAAAGACACAGCCACCCCAAAGTTTGGGACGCCTCTGTTTACAAGAACCTCGTTTACAGTACAAGTTCAACATCGCAGAAAGTGAAAAATGGATAAAGAAGTTGTGGTATTTACTTACAAAGCAATATCACTCAGCAATGAAATCTATGTCATCAGGCCTTTAGCAGCACAATGAGTGGATTCAGGTATGATGATTCTAACTGATATAAGTCACACAGAAAAAGAAACATCATAAGATATCAGTAATACACGGAATGTAAACTTGGCTACACAGGAACTGAATTACAGAACAGAACAGGGTCTCAAATTTAGAAAACCAACTTATGCTTGCTTAAGGGGAAAGGTGAGTTGGGGTGCTGCATAAAACCAGAGATTGAAATGAGCACAGATAAAGTTCCTTAAGCCAAATATGGAATAGACAAGAGCTACTCCTTGCTCAACGAAATGGACTCAACACCGCATATTAAACGCCTAAGAATGTACCTGACTAGTAAGTATCTTAAAACCTATGGATTGCTATGTCTCCGAAAGAGAATCAAGCATGTGTACAGGGGCATAAACGCAGCAGTGATAGGATTGGAGAGGTTCGGTGAGCAAATGAAGACCCTTTGAAGTCATATTGCATGGTACCCATTCCACGGGTTTCAACTACCCAGGTTTAAGGTATTCTACCTTCAGCTAAAACATGCATGTGGAAACTAGAGTATGATCAACCATGTGATCGGGAAACGTGTTCAAATATGTCTCAGTTTTCGTACCCTGGTACTCGGGTGCAACATTCCAGACGCTTTACTAACATCCTCCCGACTTGGAGAGTCAGTCCCTTTAACCTCCTGTTTGGCCCAGTTTGCAATTTCTGTGGAAGATGAACAGGAATAGCGAGAACCAATGAGAGACTAGCTGGAGGTGTCTGGACGGGCAAATTTAACTCTCATTTCCCACCAGGAAGAGGAATTAACCAAAGGCTCAGCTTGCCGTGCCGGAACCAGATTAGGGCCTGAAGCCATCCTGCGGTGTTGCGGCCAGCTCAAAAGAAAGCGAGTTGAAGAAAGGAGTTCAGGGGCACTGTAATTCACAAACCTGCAGAGTTATAAATGACAGCTATCGTCCAAAAATATACTGAAGTAAGGCTGCCAAGAGGACTTGAAAGCGGGGCAGAATTGCAGGAAACCGATTTCAGGAGGTAGACTGGAATTGCATTGAAAGCATAGGAAAAGAGGCAGAACGTCCACAATGATGCACTTGGCCAAAAAGGGCGTATGCGTTTTTTCCTGAATATATTCAGGAAAAAACGCATACGCCCTTTTTGGCCAACCAAGCAAGCTTGCAAAGGAAATCTGCACTACAATGAAGTCTCCCTTCCCCCCGGTCAAAAGGGCCATCTGAAAAAAGTGTAAAATCCAGAAAGGCAGGACAGGCCATGGAGAACTTGGAGCCTTGTTATGCTGAAGGGCGGGATGTAAATTGCCAACAGACACTCCGGAGAAGTGTATGGTGTTTCCTGATACAGCTAAAAAACAAAGCAACAGAGCCTAGGGCAATTCCACTTATGGTCCTATAGCTTAGGGAAATTAAAATCAAAAAGACACAGCCACCCCAAAGTTTGCGACCCCTCTGTTTACAAGAACCTAGTTTACGGTACAAGTTCAATATCGCAGAAAGTGAAAAATGGATAAAGAAGTTGTGGTACTTACGTACAATGCAGTATCACTCAACAATGAAATCTATGTCATCAGGCCCGTAGCAGCATAATGAGTGGATTCAGGTACGATGATTCTAACTGAAATAAGTCACACAGAAAAAGAAACATCATAAGATATCACTAATACACAGAATGTAAACTTGGCTACACAGGAACTGAATTACAGAACAGAACAGGGTCTCAAATTTAGAAAACCAACTTATGCTTGCTTAAGGGTAAAGGTGAGTTGGGGTGCTGCATAAAACCAAAGATTGAAATGACCACAGATAAAGTTCCTTAAGCCAAATATGGAATAGACTAGAGCTACTCCTTGCTCAACGAAATGGACTCAACACCGCATATTAAACGCCTAAGAATGTACCTGACTAGTAAGTATCTTAAAACCTATGGATTGCTATGTCTCCGACAGAGAACCAAGCATGTGTACAGGGGCATAAACGCAGCAGTGATAGGATTGGAGAGGTTCGGTGAGCAACTGAAGACCCTTTGAAGTCATATTGCATGGTACCCATTCCACGGGTTTCAACTACCCAGGTTTAAGGTATTCTTCCTTCAGCTAAAACATGCATGTGGAACCCAGAGTATGATCAACCGTGTGAACGGGAGACATGTTCAAATATGTCTCAGTTTTCCTCCCCTGGTACTCGGGTGCAACATTCCAGACGCTTTACTAACACTCTCCCCACTTGGAGAGTCAGTCACTTTAACCTCCTGTTTGGCCCAGTTTGCAATTTCTGCGGAAGATGAACAGGAATAGGGAGAACCAATGAGAGACTAGCTGGAGGTGTCTGGACGGGCAAATTTAACTCTCATTTCCCACCAGGAAGAGGAATTAACCAAAGGCTCAGCTTGCCGTGCCGGAACCAGATTAGGGCCTGAAGCCATCCTGCGGTGTTGCGGCCAGCTCAAAAGAAAGCGAGTTGAAGAAAGGAGCTCAGGGGCACTGTAATTCACAAACCTGCAGAGTTATAAATGACAGCTATCGTCCAAAAATATACTGAAGTAAGGCTGCCAAGAGAACTTGAAAGCGGGGCAGAATTGCAGGAAACCAATTTCAGGAGGTAGACTGGAATTGCATTGAAAGCATAGGAAAAGAGGCAGAACGTCCACAATGATGCACTTGGCCAAAAAGGGCGTATGCGTTTTTTCCTGAATATATTCAGGAAAAAACGCATACGCCCTTTCTGGCCAACCAAGCAAGCTTGCAAAGGAAATCTGCACTACAATGAAGTCTCACTTCCCCCCGGTCAAAAGGGCCATCTGAAAAAAGTGTAAAATCCAGAAAGGCAGGACAGGCCATGGAGAACTGGGAGCCTTGTTATGCTGATGGGAGGGATGTAAATTGCCAACAGACACTCGGGAGAAGTGTATGGTGTTTCCTGAAACATCTAAAAAACAAAGCAACAGAGCCTAGGGCACTTCCACTTATGGTCCTATAGCTTAGGGAAATTTAAATCTAAAACACACAGCCACCCCAAAGTTTGGGACGCCTCTGTTTACAAGAACCTCGTTTACAGTACAAGTTCAACATCGCAGAAAGTGAAAAATGGATAAAGAAGTTGTGGTATTTACTTACAAAGCAATATCACTCAGCAATGAAATCTATGTCATCAGGCCCTTAGCAGCACAATGAGTGGATTCAGGTATGATGATTCTAACTGAAATAAGTCACACAGAAAAAGAAACATCATAAGATATCAGTAATACACGGAATGTAAACTTGGCTACACAGGAACTGAATTACAGAACAGAACAGGGTCTCAAATTTAGAAAACCAACTTATGCTTGCTTAAGGGTAAAGGTGAGTTGGGGTGCTGCATAAAACCAGAGATTGAAATGAGCACAGATAAAGTTCCTTAAGCCAAATATGGAATAGACAAGAGCTACTCCTTGCTCAACGAAATGGACTCAACACCGCATATTAAACGCCTAAGAATGTACCTGACTAGTAAGTATCTTAAAACCTATGGATTGCTATGTCTCCGACAGAGAACCAAGCATGTGTATAGGGGCATAAACGCAGCAGTGATAGGATTGGAGAGGTTCGGTGAGCAAATGAAGACCCTTTGAAGTCATATTGCATAGTACCCATTCCACGGGTTTCAACTACCCAGGTTTAAGGTATTCTTCCTTCAGCTAAAACATGCATGTGGAACCCAGAGTATGATCAACCGTGTGAACGGGAGACATGTTCAAATATGTCTCAGTTTTCCTCCCCTGGTACTCGGGTGCAACATTCCAGACGCTTTACTAACACTCTCCCCACTTGGAGAGTCAGTCACTTTAACCTCCTGTTTGGCCCAGTTTGCAATTTCTGCGGAAGATGAACAGGAATAGGGAGAACCAATGAGAGACTAGCTGGAGGTGTCTGGACGGGCAAATTTAACTCTCATTTCCCACCAGGAAGAGGAATTAACCAAAGGCTCAGCTTGCCGTGCCGGAACCAGATTAGGGCCTGAAGCCATCCTGCGGTGTTGCGGCCAGCTCAAAAGAAAGCGAGTTGAAGAAAGGAGCTCAGGGGCACTGTAATTCACAAACCTGCAGAGTTATAAATGACAGCTATCGTCCAAAAATATACTGAAGTAAGGCTGCCAAGAGGACTTGAAAGCGGGGCAGAATTGCAGGAAACCGATTTCAGGAGGTAGACTGGAATTGCATTGAAAGCATAGGAAAAGAGGCAGAACGTCCACAATGATGCACTTGGCCAAAAAGGGCGTATGCGTTTTTTCCTGAATATATTCAGGAAAAAACGCATACGCCCTTTCTGGCCAACCAAGCAAGCTTGCAAAGGAAATCTGCACTACAATGAAGTCTCACTTCCCCCCGGTCAAAAGGGCCATCTGAAAAAAGTGTAAAATCCAGAAAGGCAGGACAGGCCATGGAGAACTGGGAGCCTTGTTATGCTGATGGGCGGGATGTAAATTGCCAACAGACACTCGGGAGAAGTGTATGGTGTTTCCTGAAACATCTAAAAAACAAAGCAACAGAGCCTAGGGCACTTCCACTTATGGTCCTATAGCTTAGGGAAATTAAAATCAAAAAGACACAGCCACCCCAAAGTTTGGGACGCCTCTGTTTACAAGAACCTCGTTTACAGTACAAGTTCAACATCGCAGAAAGTGAAAAATGGATAAAGAAGTTGTGGTATTTACTTACAAAGCAATATCACTCAGCAATGAAATCTATGTCATCAGGCCCTTAGCAGCACAATGAGTGGATTCAGGTATGATGATTCTAACTGAAATAAGTCACACAGAAAAAGAAACATCATAAGATATCAGTAATACACGGAATGTAAACTTGGCTACACAGGAACTGAATTACAGAACAGAACAGGGTCTCAAATTTAGAAAACCAACTTATGCTTGCTTAAGGGTAAAGGTGAGTTGGGGTGCTGCATAAAACCAGAGATTGAAATGAGCACAGATAAAGTTCCTTAAGCCAAATATGGAATAGACAAGAGCTACTCCTTGCTCAACGAAATGGACTCAACACCGCATATTAAACGCCTAAGAATGTACCTGACTAGTAAGTATCTTAAAACCTATGGATTGCTATGTCTCCGAAAGAGAATCAAGCATGTGTACAGGGGCATAAACGCAGCAGTGATAGGATTGGAGAGGTTCGGTGAGCAAATGAAGACCCTTTGAAGTCATATTGCATAGTACCCATTCCACGGGTTTCAACTACCCAGGTTTAAGGTATTCTTCCTTCAGCTAAAACATGCATGAGGAACCCAAAGTATGATCAACCATGTGATCGGGAAACGTGTTCAAATATGTCTCAGTTTTCGTACCCTGGTACTCGGGTGCAACTTTCCAGACACTTTACTAACACCCTCCCGACTTGGAGAGTCAGTCCCTTTAACCTCCTGTTTGGCCCAGTTTGCAATTTCTGTGGAAGATGAACAGGAATAGCGAGAACCAATGAGAGACTAGCTGGAGGTGTCTGGACGGGCAAATTTAACTCTCATTTCCCACCAGGAAGAGGAATTAACCAAAGGTTCAGCGTGCCGTGCCGGAACCAGATTAGGGCCTGAAGCCATCCTGCGGTGTTGCGGCCAGGTCACAAGAAAGCGAGTTGAAGAAAGGAGCTCAGGGGCACTGTAATTCACAAACCTGCAGAGTTATAAATGACAGCTATCGTCCAAAAATATACTGAAGTAAGGCTGCCAAGAGGACTTGAAAGCGGGGCAGAATTGCAGGAAACCGATTTCAGGAGGTAGACTGGAATTGCATTGAAAGCATAGGAAAAGAGGCAGAACGTCCACAATGATGCACTTGGCCAAAAAGGGCGTATGCGTTTTTTCCTGAATATATTCAGGAAAAAACGCATACGCCCTTTTTGGCCAACCAAGCAAGCTTGCAAAGGAAATCTGCACTACAATGAAGTCTCACTTCCCCCCGGTCAAAAGGGCCATCTGAAAAAAGTGTAAAATCCAGAAAGGCAGGACAGGCCATGGAGAACTGGGAGCCTTGTTATGCTGATGGGCGGGATGTAAATTGCCAACAGACACTCGGGAGAAGTGTATGGTGTTTCCTGAAACATCTAAAAAACAAAGCAACAGAGCCTAGGGCACTTCCACTTATGGTCCTATAGATTAGGGAAATTAAAATCAAAAAGACACAGCCACCCCAAAGTTTGGGACGCCTCTGTTTACAAGAACCTCATTTACAGTACAAGTTCAACACCGCAGAAAGTGAAAAATGGATAAAGAAGTTGTGGTATTTACTTACAAAGCAATATCACTCAGCAATGAAATCTATGTCATCAGGCCCTTAGCAGCACAATGAGTGGATTCAGGTATGATGATTCTAACTGAAATAAGTCACACAGAAAAAGAAACATCATAAGATATCAGTAATACACGGAATGTAAACTTGGCTACACAGGAACTGAATTACAGAACAGAACAGGGTCTCAAATTTAGAAAACCAACTTATGCTTGCTTAAGGGTAAAGGTGAGTTGGGGTGCTGCATAAAACCAGAGATTGAAATGAGCACAGATAAAGTTCCTTAAGCCAAATATGGAATAGACAAGAGCTACTCCTTGCTCAACGAAATGGACTCAACACCGCATATTAAACGCCTAAGAATGTACCTGACTAGTAAGTATCTTAAAACCTATGGATTGCTATGTCTCCGAAAGAGAATCAAGCATGTGTACAGGGGCATAAACGCAGCAGTGATAGGATTGGAGAGGTTCGGTGAGCAAATGAAGACCCTTTGAAGTCATATTGCATGGTACCCATTCCACGGGTTTCAACTACCCAGGTTTAAGGTATTCTACCTTCAGCTAAAACATGCATGTGGAAACTAGAGTATGATCAACCATGTGATCGGGAAACGTGTTCAAATATGTCTCAGTTTTCGTACCCTGGTACTCGGGTGCAACATTCCAGAGGCTTTACTAACACCCTCCCGACTTGGAGAGTCAGTCCCTTTAACCTCCTGTTTGGCCCAGTTTGCAATTTCTGTGGAAGATGAACAGGAATAGCGAGAACCAATGAGAGACTAGCTGGAGGTGTCTGGACGGGCAAATTTAACTCTCATTTCCCACCAGGAAGAGGAATTAACCAAAGGCTCAGCTTGCCGTGCCGGAACCAGATTAGGGCCTGAAGCCATCCTGCGGTGTTGCGGCCAGCTCAAAAGAAAGCGAGTTGAAGAAAGGAGCTCAGGGGCACTGTAATTCACAAACCTGCAGAGTTATAAATGACAGCTATCGTCCAAAAATATACTGAAGTAAGGCTGCCGAGAGGACTTGAAAGCGGGGCAGAATTGCAGGAAACCGATTTCAGGAGGTAGACTGGAATTGCATTGAAAGCATAGGAAAAGAGGCAGAACGTCCACAATGATGCACTTGGCCAAAAAGGGCGTATGCGTTTTTTCCTGAATATATTCAGGAAAAAACGCATACGCCCTTTTTGGCCAACCAAGCAAGCTTGCAAAGGAAATCTGCACTACAATGAAGTCTCACTTCCCCCCGGTCAAAAGGGCCATCTGAAAAAAGTGTAAAATCCAGAAAGGCAGGACAGGCCATGGAGAACTGGGAGCCTTGTTATGCTGATGGGCGGGATGTAAATTGCCAACAGACACTCGGGAGAAGTGTATGGTGTTTCCTGAAACATCTAAAAAACAAAGCAACAGAGCCTAGGGCACTTCCACTTATGGTCCTATAGCTTAGGGAAATTAAAATCAAAAAGACACAGCCACCCCAAAGTTTGGGACGCCTCTGTTTACAAGAACCTCGTTTACAGTACAAGTTCAACATCGCAGAAAGTGAAAAATGGATAAAGAAGTTGTGGTATTTACTTACAAAGCAATATCACTCAGCAATGAAATCTATGTCATCAGGCCCTTAGCAGCACAATGAGTGGATTCAGGTATGATGATTCTAACTGAAATAAGTCACACAGAAAAAGAAACATCATAAGATATCAGTAATACACGGAATGTAAACTTGGCTACACAGGAACTGAATTACAGAACAGAACAGGGTCTCAAATTTAGAAAACCAACTTATGCTTGCTTAAGGGTAAAGGTGAGTTGGGGTGCTGCATAAAACCAGAGATTGAAATGAGCACAGATAAAGTTCCTTAAGCCAAATATGGAATAGACAAGAGCTACTCCTTGCTCAACGAAATGGACTCAACACCGCATATTAAACGCCTAAGAATGTACCTGACTAGTAAGTATCTTAAAACCTATGGATTGCTATGTCTCCAAAAGAGAATCAAGCGTCTGTACAGGGGGATAAACGCAGCAGTGATAGGATTGGAGAAGTTCGGTGGGCAAATGAAGACCCTTTGAAGTCATATTGCATGGTACCCATTACACGGGTCTCAACTCTCCAGGTTTAAGGTATTCTTCCTTCAGCTAAAACATGCATGTGGAACCCAGAGTATGATCAACCATGTGAACGGGAGACGTGTTCAAATATGTCTCAGTTTTCCTCCCCTGGTACTCGGGTGCAACATTCCAGACGCTTTACTAACACCCTCCCGACTTGGAGAGTCAGTCCCTTTAACCTCCTGTTTGGCCCAGTTTGCAATTTCTGCGGAAGATGAACAGGAATAGCGAGAACCAATGATAGACTAGCTGGAGGTGTCTGGACGGGCAAATTTAACTCTCATTTCCCACCAGGAAGAGGAATTAACCAAAGGCTCAGCGTGCCGTGCCGGAACCAGATTAGGGCCTGAAGCCATCCTGCGGTGTTGCGAGCAGCTCAAAAGAAAGCGAGTTGAAGAAAGGAGCTCAGGGGCACTGTAATTCACAAACCTGCAGAGTTATAAATGACAGCTATCATCCAAAAATATACTGAAGTAAGGCTGCCAAGAGGACTTGAAAGCGGGGCAGAATTGCAGGAAACCGATTTCAGGAGGTAGACTGGAATTGCATTGAAAGCATAGGAAAAGAGGTAGAACGTCCACAATGATGCACTTGGCCAAAAAGGGCGTATACGTTTTTTCCTGAATATATTCAGGAAAAAACGCATACGCCCTTTTTGGCCAACCAAGCAAGCTTGCAAAGGAAATCTGCACTACAATGAAGTCTCACTTCCCCCCGGTCAAAAGGGCCATCTGAAAAAAGTGTAAAATCCAGAAAGGCAGGACAGGCCATGGAGAACTGGGAGCCTTGTTATGCTGATGGGCGGGATGTAAATTGTCAACAGACACTCGGGAGAAGTGTATGGTGTTTCCTGAAACATCTAAAAAACAAAGCAACAGAGCCTAGGGCACTTCCACTTATGGTCCTATAGCTTAGGGAAATTAAAATCAAAAAGACACAGCCACCCCAAAGTTCGGGACGCCTCTGTTTACAAGGACCTCATTTACCGTACAAGTTCAATATCACAGAAAGTGAAAAATGGATAAAGAAGTTGTGGTACTTACGTACAATGCAGTATCACTCAACAATGAAATCTATGTCATCAGGCCCGTAGCAGCATAATGAGTGGATTCAGGTACGATGATTCTAACTGAAATAAGTCACACAGAAAAAGAAACATCATAAGATATCACTAATACACAGAATGTAAACTTGGCTACACAGGAACTGAATTCCAAAACAGAACAGGGTCTCAAATTTAGAAAACCAACTTATGCTTGCTTAAGGGGAAAGGTGAGTTGGGGTGCTGCATAAAACCAGAGATTGAAAGGAGCACAGATAAAGTTCCTTAAGCCAAATATGGAATAGACAAGAGCTACTCCTTGCTCAACGAAATGGACTCAACACCCCATATTAAATGCCTAAGAATGTACCTGACTAGTAAGTATCTTAAAACCTATGGATTGCTATGTCTCCAAAAGAGAATCAAGCGTCTGTACAGGGGGATAAACGCAGCAGTGATAGGATTGGAGAAGTTCGGTGAGCAAATGAAGACCCTTTGAAGTCATATTGCATGGTACCCATTCCACGGGTCTCAACTCTCCAGGTTTAAGGTATTCTTCCTTCAGCTAAAACATGCATGTGGAACCCAGAGTATGATCAACCGTGTGAACGGGAGACATGTTCAAATATGTCTCAGTTTTCCTCCCCTGGTACTCGGGTGCAACATTCCAGACGCTTTACTAACACCCTCCCGACTTGGAGAGTCAGTCCCTTTAACCTCCTGTTTGGCCCAGTTTGCAATTTCTGCGGAAGATGAACAGGAATAGCGAGAACCAATGAGAGACTAGCTGGAGGTGTCTGGACGGGCAAATTTAACTCTCATTTCCCACCAGGAAGAGGAATTAACCAAAGGCTCAGCTTGCCGTGCCGGAACCAGATTAGGGCCTGAAGCCATCCTGCGGTGTTGCGGCCAGCTCAAAAGAAAGCGAGTTGAAGAAAGGAGCTCAGGGGCACTGTAATTCACAAACCTGCAGAGTTATAAATGACAGCTATCGTCCAAAAATATACTGAAGTAAGGCTGCCAAGAGGACTTGAAAGCGGGGCAGAATTGCAGGAAACCGATTTCAGGAGGTAGACTGGAATTGCATTGAAAGCATAGGAAAAGAGGCAGAACGTCCACAATGATGCACTTGGCCAAAAAGGGCGTATGCGTTTTTTCCTGAATATATTCAGGAAAAAACGCATACGCCCTTTCTGGCCAACCAAGCAAGCTTGCAAAGGAAATCTGCACTACAATGAAGTCTCACTTCCCCCCGGTCAAAAGGGCCATCTGAAAAAAGGGTAAAATCCAGAAAGGCAGGACAGGCCATGGAGAACTGGGAGCCTTGTTATGCTGATGGGAGGGATGTAAATTGCCAACAGACACTCGGGAGAAGTGTATGGTGTTTCCTGAAACATCTAAAAAACAAAGCAACAGAGCCTAGGGCACTTCCACTTATGGTCCTATAGCTTAGGGAAATTAAAATCAAAAAGACACAGCCACCCCAAAGTTTGGGACGCCTCTGTTTACAAGAACCTCGTTTACAGTACAAGTTCAACATCGCAGAAAGTGAAAAATGGATAAAGAAGTTGTGGTATTTACTTACAAAGCAGTATCACTCAACAATGAAATCTATGTCATCAGGCCCGTAGCAGCATAATGAGTGGATTCAGGTACGATGATTCTAACTGAAATAAGTCACACAGAAAAAGAAACATCATAAGATATCATTAATACACAGAATGTAAACTTGGCTACACAGGAACTGAATTCCAAAACAGAACAGGGTCTCAAATTTAGAAAACCAACTTATGCTTGCTTAAGAGGAAAGGTGAGTTGGGGTGCTGCATAAAACCAGAGATTGAAATGAGCACAGATAAAGTTCCTTAAGCCAAATATGGAATAGACAAGAGCTACTCCTTGCTCAACGAAATGGACTCAACACCCCATATTAAATGCCTAAGAATGTACCTGACTAGTAAGTATCTTAAAACCTATGGATTGCTATGTCTCCAAAAGAGAATCAAGCGTCTGTACAGGGGGATAAACGCAGCAGTGATAGGATTGGAGAAGTTCGGTGAGCAAATGAAGACCCTTTGAAGTCATATTGCATGGTACCCATTCCACGGGTCTCAACTCTCCAGGTTTAAGGTATTCTTCCTTCAGCTAAAACATGCATGTGGAACCCAGAGTATGATCAACCGTGTGAACGGGAGACATGTTCAAATATGTCTCAGTTTTCCTCCCCTGGTACTCGGGTGCAACATTCCAGACGCTTTACTAACACCCTCCCGACTTGGAGAGTCAGTCCCTTTAACCTCCTGTTTGGCCCAGTTTGCAATTTCTGCGGAAGATGAACAGGAATAGCGAGAACCAATGAGAGACTAGCTGGAGGTGTCTGGACGGGCAAATTTAACTCTCATTTCCCACCAGGAAGAGGAATTAACCAAAGGCTCAGCGTGCCGTGCCGGAACCAGATTAGGGCCTGAAGCCATCCTGCGGTGTTGCGGCCAGCTCAAAAGAAAGCGAGTTGAAGAAAGGAGCTCAGGGGCACTGTAATTCACAAACCTGCAGAGTTATAAATGACAGCTATCGTCCAAAAATATACTGAAGTAAGGCTGCCAAGAGGACTTGAAAGCGGGGCAGAATTGCAGGAAACCGATTTCAGGAGGTAGACTGGAATTGCATTGAAAGCATAGGAAAAGAGGCAGAACGTCCACAATGATGCACTTGGCCAAAAAGGGCGTATGCGTTTTTTCCTGAATATATTCAGGAAAAAACGCATACGCCCTTTCTGGCCAACCAAGCAAGCTTGCAAAGGAAATCTGCACTACAATGAAGTCTCACTTCCCCCCGGTCAAAAGGGCCATCTGAAAAAAGTGTAAAATCCAGAAAGGCAGGACAGGCCATGGAGAACTGGGAGCCTTGTTATGCTGATGGGCGGGATGTAAATTGCCAACAGACACTCGGGAGAAGTGTATGGTGTTTCCTGAAACATCTAAAAAACAAAGCAACAGAGCCTAGGGCACTTCCACTTATGGTCCTATAGCTTAGGGAAATTAAAATCAAAAAGACACAGCCACCCCAAAGTTTGGGACGCCTCTGTTTACAAGAACCTCGTTTACAGTACAAGTTCAACATCGCAGAAAGTGAAAAATGGATAAAGAAGTTGTGGTATTTACTTACAAAGCAGTATCACTCAACAATGAAATCTATGTCATCAGGCCCGTAGCAGTATAATGAGTGGATTCAGGTACGATGATTCTAACTGAAATAAGTCACACAGAAAAAGAAACATCATAAGATATCATTAATACACAGAATGTAAACTTGGCTACACAGGAACTGAATTCCAAAACAGAACAGGGTCTCAAATTTAGAAAACCAACTTATGCTTGCTTAAGAGGAAAGGTGAGTTGGGGTGCTGCATAAAACCAGAGATTGAAATGAGCACAGATAAAGTTCCTTAAGCCAAATATGGAATAGACAAGAGCTACTCCTTGCTCAACGAAATGGACTCAACACCCCATATTAAATGCCTAAGAATGTACCTGACTAGTAAGTATCTTAAAACCTATGGATTGCTATGTCTCCAAAAGAGAATCAAGCGTCTCTACAGGGGGATAAACGCAGCAGTGATAGGATTGGAGAAGTTCGGTGAGCAAATGAAGACCCTTTGAAGTCATATTGCATGGTACCCATTACACGGGTCTCAACTCTCCAGGTTTAAGGTATTCTTCCTTCAGCTAAAACATGCATGTGGAACCCAGAGTATGATCAACCGTGTGAACGGGAGACGTGTTCAAATATGTCTCAGTTTTCCTCCCCTGGTACTCGGGTGCAACATTCCAGACGCTTTACTAACACCCTCCCGACTTGGAGAGTCAGTCCCTTTAACCTCCTGTTTGGCCCAGTTTGCAATTTCTGCGGAAGATGAACAGGAATAGCGAGAACCAATGAGAGACTAGCTGGAGGTGTCTGGACGGGCATATTTAACTCTCATTTCCCACCAGGAAGAGGAATTAACCAAAGGCTCAGCGTGCCGTGCCGGAACCAGATTAGGGCCTGAAGCCATCCTGCGGTGTTGCGGCCAGCTCAAAAGAAAGCGAGTTGAAGAAAGGAGCTCAGGGGCACTGTAATTCACAAACCTGCAGAGTTATAAATGACAGCTATCGTCCAAAAATATACTGAAGTAAGGCTGCCAAGAGGACTTGAAAGCGGGGCAGAATTGCAGGAGACCGATTTCAGGAGGTAGACTGGAATTGCATTGAAAGCATAGGAAAAGAGGCAGAACGTCCACAATGATGCACTTGGCCAAAAAGGGCGTATGCGTTTTTTCCTGAATATATTCAGGAAAAAACGCATACGCCCTTTTTGGCCAACCAAGCAAGCTTGCAAAGGAAATCTGCACTACAATGAAGTCTCACTTCCCCCCGGTCAAAAGGGCCATCTGAAAAAAGTGTAAAATCCAGAAAGGCAGGACAGGCCATGGAGAACTGGGAGCCTTTTTATGCTGATGGGAGGGATGTAAATTGCCAACAGACACTCGGGAGAAGTGTATGGTGTTTCCTGAAACATCTAAAAAACAAAGCAACAGAGCCTAGGGCACTTCCACTTATGGTCCTATAGCTTAGGGAAATTAAAATCAAAAAGACACAGCCACCCCAAAGTTTGGGACGCCTCTGTTTACAAGAACCTCATTTACCGTACAAGTTCAATATCACAGAAAGTGAAAAATGGATAAAGAAGTTGTGGTACTTACGTACAATGCAGTATCACTCAACAATGAAATCTATGTCATCAGGCCCGTAGCAGCATAATGAGTGGATTCAGGTACGATGATTCTAACTGAAATAAGTCACACAGAAAAAGAAACATCATAAGATATCACTAATACACAGAATGTAAACTTGGCTACACAGGAACTGAATTCCAAAACAGAACAGGGTCTCAAATTTAGAAAACCAACTTATGCTTGCTTAAGGGGAAAGGTGAGTTGGGGTGCTGCATAAAACCAGAGATTGAAATGAGCACAGATAAAGTTCCTGAAGCCAAATATGGAATAGACAAGAGCTACTCCTTGCTCAACGAAATGGACTCAACACCGCATATTAAATGCCTAAGAATGTACCTGACTAGTAAGTATCTTAAAACCTATGGATTGCTATGTCTCCAAAAGAGAATCAAGCATGTGTACAGGGGCATAAACGCAGCAGTGATAGGATTGGAGAGGTTCGGTGAGCAAATGAAGACCCTTTGAAGTCATATTGCATGGTACCCATTCCACGGGTTTCAACTACCCAGGTTTAAGGTATTCTACATTCAGCTAAAACATGCATGTGGAAACTAGAGTATGATCAACCATGTGATCGGGAAACGTGTTCAAATATGTCTCAGTTTTCGTACCCTGGTACTCGGGTGCAACATTCCAGACGCTTTACTAACACCCTCCCGACTTGGAGAGTCAGTCCCTTTAACCTCCTGTTTGGCCCAGTTTGCAATTTCTGTGGAAGATGAACAGGAATAGCGAGAACCAATGAGAGACTAGCTGGAGGTGTCTGGACGGGCAAATTTAACTCTCATTTCCCACCAGGAAGAGGAATTAACCAAAGGCTCAGCTTGCCGTGCCGGAACCAGATTAGGGCCTGAAGCCATCCTGCGGTGTTGCGGCCAGCTCAAAAGAAAGCGAGTTGAAGAAAGGAGCTCAGGGGCACTGTAATTCACAATCCTGCAGAGTTATAAATGACAGCTATCGTCCAAAAATATACTGAAGTAAGGCTGCCAAGAGGACTTGAAAGCGGGGCAGAATTGCAGGAAACCGATTTCAGGAGGTAGACTGGAATTGCATTGAAAGCATAGGAAAAGAGGCAGAACGTCCACAATGATGCACTTGGCCAAAAAGGGCGTATGCGTTTTTTCCTGAATATATTCAGGAAAAAACGCATACGCCCTTTTTGGCCAACCAAGCAAGCTTGCAAAGGAAATCTGCACTACAGTGAAGTCTCACTTCCCCCCGGTCAAAAGGGCCATCTGAAAAAAGTGTAAAATCCAGAAAGGCAGGACAGGCCATGGAGAACTGGGAGCCTTGTTATGCTGATGGGCGAGATGTAAATTGCCAACAGACACTCGGGAGAAGTGTATGGTGTTTCCTGAAACATCTAAAAAACAAAGCAACAGAGCCTAGGGCACTTCCACTTATGGTCCTATAGCTTAGGGAAATTAAAATCAAAAAGACACAGCCACCCCAAAGTTTGGGACGCCTCTGTTTACAAGAACCTCATTTACCGTACAAGTTCAATATCACAGAAAGTGAAAAATGGATAAAGAAGTTGTGGTACTTACGTACAATGCAGTATCACTCAACAATGAAATCTATGTCATCAGGCCCGTAGCAGCATAATGAGTGGATTCAGGTACGATGATTCTAACTGAAATAAGTCACACAGAAAAAGAAACATCATAAGATATCACTAATACACAGAATGTAAACTTGGCTACACAGGAACTGAATTCCAAAACAGAACAGGGTCTCAAATTTAGAAAACCAACTTATGCTTGCTTAAGGGGAAAGGTGAGTTGGGGTGCTGCATAAAACCAGAGATTGAAATGAGCACAGATAAAGTTCCTTAAGCCAAATATGGAATAGACAAGAGCTACTCCTTGCTCAACGAAATGGACTCAACACCGCATATTAAACGACTAAGAATGTACCTGACTAGTAAGTATCTTAAAACCTATGGATTGCTATGTCTCCGAAAGAGAATCAAGCATGTGTACAGGGGCATAAACGCAGCAGTGATAGGATTGGAGAGGTTCGGTGAGCAAATGAAGACCCTTTGAAGTCATATTGCATGGTACCCATTCCACGGGTTTCAACTAACCAGGTTTAAGGTATTCTACCTTCAGCTAAAACATGCATGTGGAAACTAGAGTATGATCAACCATGTGATCGGGAGACGTGTTCAAATATGTCTCAGTTTTCATACCCTGGTACTCGGGTGCAACATTCCAGACGCTTTACTAACACCCTCCCGACTTGGAGAGTCATTCCCTTTAACCTCCTGTTTGGCCCAGTTTGCAATTTCTGTGGAAGATGAACAGGAATAGCGAGAACCAATGAGAGACTAGCTGGAGGTGTCTGGACGGGCAAATTTAACTCTCATTTCCCACCAGGAAGAGGAATTAACCAAAGGCTCAGCTTGCCGTGCCGGAACCAGATTAGGGCCTGAAGCCATCCTGCGGTGTTGCGGCCAGCTCAAAAGAAAGCGAGTTGAAGAATGGAGCTCAGGGGCACTGTAATTCACAAACCTGCAGAGTTATAAATGACAGCTATCGTCCAAAAATATACTGAAGTAAGGCTGCCAAGAGGACTTGAAAGCGGGGCAGAATTGCAGGAAACCGATTTCAGGAGGTAGACTGGAATTGCATTGAAAGCATAGGAAAAGAGGCAGAACGTCCACAATGATGCACTTGGCCAAAAAGGGCGTATGCGTTTTTTCCTGAATATATTCAGGAAAAAACGCATACGCCCTTTTTGGCCAACCAAGCAAGCTTGCAAAGGAAATCTGCACTACAATGAAGTCTCACTTCCCCCCGGTCAAAAGGGCCATCTGAAAAAAGTGTAAAATCCAGAAAGGCAGGACAGGCCATGGAGAACTGGGAGCCTTGTTATGCTGATGGGCGGGATGTAAATTGCCAACAGACACTCGGGAGAAGTGTATGGTGTTTCCTGAAACATCTAAAAAACAAAGCAACAGAGCCTAGGGCACTTCCACTTATGGTCCTATAGCTTAGGGAAATTAAAATCAAAAAGACACAGCCACCCCAAAGTTTGGGACGCCTCTGTTTACAAGAACCTCGTTTACAGTACAAGTTCAACATCGCAGAAAGTGAAAAATGGATAAAGAAGTTGTGGTATTTACTTACAAAGCAATATCACTCAGCAATGAAATCTATGTCATCAGGCCCTTAGCAGCACAATGAGTGGATTCAGGTATGATGATTCTAACTGAAATAAGTCACACAGAAAAAGAAACATCATAAGATATCAGTAATACACGGAATGTAAACTTGGCTACACAGGAACTGAATTACAGAACAGAACAGGGTCTCAAATTTAGAAAACCAACTTATGCTTGCTTAAGGGTAAAGGTGAGTTGGGGTGCTGCATAAAACCAGAGATTGAAATGAGCACAGATAAAGTTCCTTAAGCCAAATATGGAATAGACAAGAGCTACTCCTTGCTCAACGAAATGGACTCAACACCCCATATTAAATGCCTAAGAATGTACCTGACTAGTAAGTATCTTAAAACCTATGGATTGCTATGTCTCCAAAAGAGAATCAAGCGTCTGTACAGGGGGATAAACGCAGCAGTGATAGGATTGGAGAAGTTCGGTGAGCAAATGAAGACCCTTTGAAGTCATATTGCATGGTACCCATTCCACGGGTCTCAACTCTCCAGGTTTAAGGTATTCTTCCTTCAGCTAAAACATGCATGTGGAACCCAGAGTATGATCAACCGTGTGAACGGGAGACGTGTTCAAATATGTCTCAGTTTTCCTCCCCTGGTACTCGGGTGCAACATTCCAGACGCTTTACTAACACCCTCCCGACTTGGAGAGTCAGTCCCTTTAACCTCCTGTTTGGCCCAGTTTGCAATTTCTGCGGAAGATGAACAGGAATAGCGAGAACCAATGAGAGACTAGCTGGAGGTGTCTGGACGGGCAAATTTAACTCTCATTTCCCACCAGGAAGAGGAATTAACCAAAGGCTCAGCTTGCCGTGCCGGAACCAGATTAGGGCCTGAAGCCATCCTGCGGTGTTGCGGCCAGGTCACAAGAAAGCGAGTTGAAGAAAGGAGCTCAGGGGCACTGTAATTCACAAACCTGCAGAGTTATAAATGACAGCTATCGTCCAAAAATATACTGAAGTAAGGCTGCCAAGAGGACTTGAAAGCGGGGCAGAATTGCAGGAAACCGATTTCAGGAGGTAGACTGGAATTGCATTGAAAGCATAGGAAAAGAGGCAGAAAGTCCACAATGATGCACTTGGCCAAAAAGGGCGTATGCGTTTTTTCCTGAATATATTCAGGAAAAAACGCATACGCCCTTTTTGGCCAACCAAGCAAGCTTGCAAAGGAAATCTGCACTACAATGAAGTCTCACTTCCCCCCGGTCAAAAGGGCCATCTGAAAAAAGTGTAAAATCCAGAAAGGCAGGACAGGCCATGGAGAACTGGGAGCCTTGTTATGCTGATGGGCGGGATGTAAATTGCCAACAGACACTCGGGAGAAGTGTATATTGTTTCCTGAAACATCTAAAAAACAAAGCAACAGAGCCTAGGGCACTTCCACTTATGGTCCTATAGCTTAGGGAAATTAAAATCAAAAAGACACAGCCACCCCAAAGTTTGGGACGCCTCTGTTTACAAGAACCTCGTTTACAGTACAAGTTCAATATCACAGAAAGTGAAAAATGGATAAAGAAGTTGTGGTACTTACGTACAATGCAGTATCACTCAGCAATGAAATCTATGTCATCAGGCCCGTAGCAGAATAATGAGTGGATTCAGGTACGATGATTCTAACTGAAATAAGTCACACAGAAAAAGAAACATCATAAGATATCACTAATACACGGAATGTAAACTTGGCTACACAGGAACTGAATTCCAAAACAGAACAGGGTCTCAAATTTAGAAAACCAACTTATGCTTGCTTAAGGGGAAAGGTGAGTTCGGGTGCTGCATAAAACCAGAGATTGAAATGACCACAGATAAAGTTCCTTAAGCCAAATATGGTATAGACAAGAGCTACTCCTAGCTCAATGAAATGGACACAACACCCCATATTAAACGCCTAAGAATGTACCTGACTAGTAAGTATCTTAAAACCTATGGATTGCTATGTCTCCAAAAGAGAATCAAGCGTGTGTACAGGGGCATAAACGCAGCAGTGATAGGATTGGAGAGGTTCGGTGAGCAAATGAAGACCCTTTGAACTCATATTGCATGGTACCCATTCCACGGGTTTCAACTACCCAGGTTTAAGGTATTCTTCCTTCAGCTAAAACATGCATGTGGAACCTAGAGTATGATCAACCATGTGATCGGGAGACGTGTTCAAATATGTCTCAGTTTTCGTACCCTGGTACTCGGGTGCAACATTCCAGACGGTTTACTAACACTCTCCCGACTTGGAGAGTCAGTCCCTTTAAACTCCTGTTTGGCCCTGTTTGCAATTTCTGCGGAAGATGAACAGGAATAGCGAGAACCAATGAGAGACTAGCTGGAGGTGTCTGGACGGGCAAATTTAACTCTCATTTCCCACCAGGAAGAGGAAATAACCAAAGGCTCAGCGTGCCGTGCCGGAACCAGATTAGTGCCTGAAGCCATCCTGCGGTGTTGCGGCCAAGTCACAAGAAAGCGAGTTGAAGAAAGGAGCTCAGGGGCACTGTAATTCACAAACCTGCAGAGTTATAAATGACAGCTATCGTCCAAAAATATACTGAAGTAAGGCTGCCAAGAGGACTTGAAAGCGGGGCAGAATTGCAGGAAACCGATTTCAGGAGGTAGACTGGAATTGCATTGAAAGCATAGGAAAAGAGGCAGAACGTCCACAATGATGCACTTGGCCAAAAAGGGCGTATGCGTTTTTTCCTGAATATATTCAGGAAAAAACGCATACGCACTTTTTGACCAACCAAGCAAACTTGCAAAGGAAATCTGCACTACAATGAAGTCTCACTTCCCCCCGGTCAAAAGGGCCATCTGAAAAAAGTGTAAAATCCAGAAAGGCAGGACAGGCCATGGAGAACTGGGAGCCTTGTTATGCTGATGGGCGGGATGTAAATTGCCAACAGACACTCGGGAGAAGTGTATGGTGTTTCCTGAAACATCTAAAAAACAAAGCAACAGAGCCTAGGGCACTTCCACTTATGGTCCTATAGCTTAGGGAAATTAAAATCAAAAAGACACAACCACCCCAAAGTTTGGGACGCCTCTGTTTACAGGATCCTCGTTTACCGTACAAGTTCAATATCGCAGAAAGTGAAAAATGGATAAAGAACTTGTGGTATTTATGTACAATGCAGTATCACTCAGCAATGAAATCTATGTCATCAGGCCCGGAGCAGCATAATGAGTGGATTCAGGTACGATGATTCTAACTGAAATAAGTCACACAGAAAAAGAAACATCATAAGATATCACTAATACACGGAATGTAAACTTGGCTACACAGGAACTGAATTACAGAACAGAACAGGGTCTCAAATTTATAAAACCAACTTATGCTTGCTTAAGGGGAAAGGTGAGTTGGGGTGCTGCATAAAACCAGAGATTGAAATGAGCACAGATAAAGTTCCTTAAGCCAAATATGGAATAGACAAGAGCTACTCCTTGCTCAACGAAATGGACTCAAAACCCATTATTAAACACCTAAGAATGTACCGGACTAGTAAGTATCTTAAAACCTATGGATTGCTATGTCTCCAAAAGAGAATCAAGCGTGTGTACAGGGGCATAAACGCAGCAGTGATAGGATTGGAGAGGTTCGGTGAGCAAATGAAGACCCTTTGAAGTCATATTGCATGGTACCCATTCCACGGGTCTCAACTCTCCAGGTTTAAGGTATTCTTCCTTCAGCTAAAACATGCATGTGGAACCCAGAGTATGATCAACCATGTGATCAGGAGACGTGTTCAAATATGTCTCAGTTTTCGTACCCTGGTACTCGGGTGCAACTTTCCAGACGCTTTACTAACACTCTCCCGACTTGGAGAGTCAGTCCCTTTAACCTCCTCTTTGGCCCAGTTTGCAATTTCTACGGAAGATGAACAGGAATAGTGAGAACCAATGAGAGACTAGCTGGAGGTGTCTGGACGGGCAAATTTAACTCTCATTTCCCACCAGGAAGAGGAAATAACCAAAGGCTCAGCGTGCCGTGCCGGAACCAGATTAGGGCCTGAAGCCATCCTGCGGTGTTGCGGCCAGGTCACAAGAAAGCGAGTTGAAGAAAGGAGCTCAGGGGCACTGTAATTCACAAACCTGCAGAGTTATAAATGACAGCTATCGTCCAAAAATATACTGAAGTAAGGCTGCCAAGAGGACTTGAAAGCGGGGCAGAATTACAGGAAACCGATTTCAGGAGGTAGACTGGAATTGCATTGAAAGCAAAGGAAAAGAGGCAAAACGTCCACAATGATGCACTTGGCCAAAAAGGGCGTATGCGTTTTTTCCTGAATATATTCAGGAAAAAACGCATACGCCCTTTTTGGCCAACCAAGCAAGCTTGCAAAGGAAATCTGCACTACAATGAAGTCTCACTTCCCCCCGGTCAAAAGGGCCATCTGAAAAAAGTGTAAAATCCAGAAAGGCAGGACAGGCCATGGAGAACTGGGAGCCTTGTTATGCTGATGGGCGTGATGTAAATTGCCAATAGACACTCGGGAGTAGTGTATGGTGTTTCCTGAATCATCTAAAAAACAAAGCAACAGAGCCTAGGGCACTTCCACTTATGGTCCTATAGCTTAGGGAAATTAAAATCAAAAAGACACAGCCACCTCAAAGTTTGGGACGCCTCTGTTTACAAGAACCTCGTTTACCGTACAGCTCAATATCATAGAAAGTGAAAAATGGATAAAGAAGTTGTGGTACTTACGTACAATGCAGTATCACTCAGCAATGAAATCTGTGTCATCAGGCCCGTAGCAGCATAATGAGTGGATTCAGGTACGATGATTCTAACTGAAATAAGTCACACAGAAAAAGAAACATCATAAGATATCACTAATACACGGAATGTAAACTTGGTTACACAGGAACTGAATTCCAAAACAGAACAGGGTCTCAAATTTAGAAAACCAACTTATGCTTGCTTAAGGGGAAAGGTGAGTTGGGGTGCTGCATAAAACCAGAGATTGAAATGAGCACAGATAAAGTTCCTTAAGCCAAATATGGAATAGACAAGAGCTACTCCTTGCTCAATGAAATGGACGCAACACCCCATATTAAACGCCTAAGAATGTACCTGACTAGTAAGTATCTTAAAACCTATGGATTGCTATGTCTCCGAAAGAGAATCATGCGTGTGTACAGGGGCTAAACGCAGCAGTGATAGAATTGGAGAGATTCGGTGAGCAAATGAAGACCCTTTGAAGTCATATTGCATGGTACCCATTCCACGGGTTTCAACTACCCAGGTTTAAGGTATTCTTCCTTCAGCTAAAACATGCATGTGGAACCTAGAGTATGATCAACCATGTGAACGGGAGACGTGTTCAAATATGTCTCAGTTTTCCTCCCCTGGTACTCGGGTGCAACATTCCAAACGCTTTACTAGCACTCTCCCGACTTGGAGAGTCAGTCCCTTTAACCTCCTGTTTGGCCCAGTTTTCAATTTCTGCGGAAGATGAACAGGAATAGCGAGAACCAATGAGAGACTAGCTGGAGGTGTCTGGACGGGCAAATTTAACTCTCATTTCCCACCAGGAAGAGGAAATAACCAAAGGCTCAGCGTGCCGTGCCGGAACCAGATTAGGGCCTGAAGCCATCCTGCGGTGTTGCGGCCAGGTCACAAGAAAGAGAGTTGAAGAAAGGAGCTCAGGGGCACTGTAATTCACAAACCTGCAGAGTTATAAATGACAGCTATCGTCCAAAAATATACTGAAGTAAGGCTGCCAAGAGGACTTGAAGGCGGGGCAGAATTGCAGGAAACCGATTTCAGGAGGTAGACTGGAATTGCATTGAAAGCATAGGAAAAGAGGCAGAACGTCCACAATGATGCACTTGGCCAAAAAGGGCGTATGCGTTTTTTCCTGAATATATTCAGGAAAAAACGCATACACCCTTTTTGGCCAACCATGCAAGCTTGCAAAGGAAATCTGCACTACAATGAAGTCTCACTTCCCCCCAGTCAAAAGGGCCATCTGAAAAAAGGGTAAAATCCAGAAAGGCAGGACAGGCCATGGAGAACTGGGAGCCTTGTTATGCTGATGGGCGGGATGTAAATTGCCAACAGACACTCGGGAGAAGTGTATGGTGTTTCCTGAATCATCTAAAAAACAAAGCAACAGAGCCTAGGGCACTTCCACTTATGGTCCTATAGCTTAGGGAAATTAAAATAAAAAAGACACAGCCACCCCAAAGTTTGGGACGCCTCTGTTTACAAGAACCTCGTTTACAGTACAAGTTCAATATCACAGAAAGTGAAAAATGGATAAAGAAGTTGTGGTACTTACGTACAATGCAGTATCACTCAGCAATGAAATCTATGTCATCAGGCCCGTAGCAGAATAATGAGTGGATTCAGGTACGATGATTCTAACTGAAATAAGTCACACAGAAAAAGAAACATCATAAGATATCACTAATACACGGAATGTAAACTTGGCTACACAGGAACTGAATGCCAAAACAGAACAGGGTCTCAAATTTAGAAAACCAACTTATGCTTGCTTAAGGGGAAAGGTGAGTTGGGGTGCTGCATAAAACCAGAGATTGAAATGAGCACAGATAAAGTTCCTTAAGCCAAATATGGAATAGACAAGAGCTACTCCTTGCTCAACGAAATGTACTCAACACCCCATATTAAACGCCTAAGAATGTACCTGACTAGTAAGTATCTTAAAACCTATGGATTGCTATGTCTCCAAAAGAGAATCAAGCGTGTGTTCAGGTGCATAAATGCAGCAGTGATAAGATTGGAGAGGTTCGGTGAGCAAATGAAGACCCTTTGAAGTCATATTGCATGGTACCCATTACACGGGTCTCAACTCTAGAGGTTTAATGTATTCTTCCTTCAGCTAAAACATGCATGTGGAACCCAGAGTATGATCAACCGTGTGAATGGGAGACGTGTTCAAATATGTCTCAGTTTTCCTCCCCTGGTACTCGGGTGCAACATTCCAGACGCTTTACTAACACTCTCCCCACTTGGAGAGTCAGCGCCTTTAAACTCCTGTTTGGCCCAGTTTGCAATTTCTGCGGAAGATGAACAGGAATAGCGAGAACCAATGAGAGACTAGCTGGAGGTGTCTGGACGGGCAAATTTAACTCTCATCTCCCACCAGGAAGAGGAAATAACCAAAGACTCAGCGTGCCGTGCCGGAACCAGATTAGGGCCTGAAGCCATCCAGCGGTGTTACGGCCATCTCAAAAGAAAGTGAGTTGAAGAAAGGAGCTCAGAGGCACTGTAATTCACAAACCTGCAGAGTTATAAATGACAGCTATCATCCAAAAATATACTGAAGTAAGGCTGCCAAGAGGACTTGAATGCGGGGCAGAATTGCAGGAAACCGATTTCAGGAGGTAGACTGTAATTGCATTGAAAGCAGAGGAAAAGAGGCTGAACCTCCACCATTATACACTTCGCCAAAAAGCGCGTATGCGTTTTTTCCTGAATATATTCAGGAAAAAACGCATACGCCCTTTTTGGCCAACCAAGCAAGCTTGCAAAGGAAATCTGCACTACAATGAAGTCTCACTTCCCCCCGGTCAAAAGGGCCATCTGAAAAAAGTGTAGAATCCAGAAAGGCAGGACAGGCCATGGAGAACTGGGATCTTTGTTATGCTGATGGGCGGGATGTAAATTGCCAACAGACACTCGGGAGAAGTTTATGGTGTTTCCTGAAACATCTAAAAAACAAAGCAACAGAGCCTAGGGCACTTCCACTTATGGTCCTATAGCTTAGGGAAATTAAAATCAAAAAGACACAGCCACCCCAAAGTTTGGGACGCCTCTGTTTACAAGAACCTCGTTTACCGTACAAGCTCAATATCACAGAAAGTGAAAAATGCATAAAGAACTTTTGGTACTTACATACAATGCAGTATCACTCAGCAATGAAATCTATGTCATCAGGCCCGTAGCAGCATAATGAGTGGATTCAGGTACGATGATTCTAACTGAAATAAGTCACACAGAAAAAGAAACATCATAAGATATCACTAGTACACGGAATGTAAACTTGGCTGCACAGGAACTGAATTACATAACAGAACAGGGTCTCAAATTTAGAAAACCAACTTATGCTTGCTTAAGGGGAAAGGTGAGTTGGGGTGCTGCATAAAACCAGAGATTGAAATGAGCACAGATAAAGTTCCTTAAGCCAAATATGGAATAGACAAGAGCTACTCCTTGCTCAACGAAATGGACTCAACACCCCATATTAAACGCCTAAGAATGTACCTGACTAGTAAGTATCTTAAAACCTATGGATTGCTATGTCTCCGAAAGAGAATCAAGCATGTGTACAGGGGCATAAACGCAGCAGTGATAGGATTGGAGAGGTTCGGTGAGCAAACGAAGACCCTTTGAAGTCATATTGCATGGTACCCATTCCACGGGTTTCAACTACCCAGGGTTAAGGTATTCTTCCTTCAGCTAAAACATGCATGTGGAACCTAGAGTATGATCAACCATGTGATCGGGAGACGTGTTCAAATATGACTCAGTTTTCGTACCCTGGTACTCGGGTGCAACATTCCAGACGCTTTACTAACACTCTCCCGACTTGGAGAGTCTGTCCCTTTAAACTCCTGTTTGGCCCTGTTTGCAATTTCTGCGGAAGATGAACAGGAATAGCGAGAACCAATGAGAGACTAGCTGGAGGTGTCTGGACGGGCAAATTTAACTCTCATTTCCCACCAGGAAGAGGAAATAACCAAAGGCTCAGCGTGCCGTGCCGGAACCAGATTAGGGCCTGAAGCCATCCTGCGGTGTTGCGGCCAGGTCACAAGAAAGCGAGTTGAAGAAAGGAGCTCAGGGGCACTGTAATTCACAAACCTGCAGAGTTATAAATGACAGCTATCGTCCAAAAATATACTGAAGTAAGGCTGCCAAGAGGACTTGAAAGCGGGGCAGAATTGCAGGAAACCGATTTCAGGAGGTAGACTGGAATTGCATTGAAAGCATAGGAAAAGAGGCAGAACGTCCACAATGATGCACTTGGCCAAAAAGGGCGTATGCATTTTTTCCTGAATATATTCAGGAAAAAACGCATACACACTTTTTGGCCAACCAAGCAAACTTGCAAAGGAAATCTGCACTACAGTGAAGTCTCACTTCCCCCCAGTCAAAAGGGCCATCTGAAAAAAGGGTAAAATCCAGAAAGGCAGGACAGGCCATGGAGAACTGGGAGCCTTGTTATGCTGATGGGCGGGATGTAAATTGCCAACAGACACTCGGGAGAAGTGTATGGTGTTTCCTGAAACATCTAAAAAACAAAGCAACAGAGCCTAGGGCACTTCCACTTATGGTCCTATAGCTTAGGGAAATTAAAATAAAAAAGACACAGCCACCCCAAAGTTTGGGACGCCTCTGTTTACAAGAACCTCGTTTACAGTACAAGTTCAATATCACAGAAAGTGAAAAATGGATAAAGAAGTTGTGGTACTTACGTACAATGCAGTATCACTCAGCAATGAAATCTATGTCATCAGGCCCGTAGCAGAATAATGAGTGGATTCAGGTACGATGATTCTAACTGAAATAAGTCACACAGAAAAAGAAACATCATAAGATATCACTAATACACGGAATGTAAACTTGGCTACACAGGAACTGAATTCCAAAACAGAACAGGGTCTCAAATTTAGAAAACCAACTTATGCTTGCTTAAGGGGAAAGGTGAGTTGGGGTGCTGCATAAAACCAGAGATTGAAATGAGCACAGATAAAGTTCCTTAAGCCAAATATGGAATAGACAAGAGCTACTCCTTGCTCAACGAAATGGACTCAACACCCCATATTAAACGCCTAAGAATGTACCTGACTAATAAGTATCTTAAAACCTATGGATTGCTATGTCTCCGAAAGAGAATCAAGCATGTGTACAGGGGCATAAACGCAGCAGTGATAGGATTGGAGAGGTTCGGTGAGCAAACGAAGACCCTTTGAAGTCATATTGCATGGTATCCATTCCACGGGTTTCAACTACCCAGGTTTAAGGTATTCTTCCTTCAGCTAAAACATGCATGTGGAACCTAGAGTATGATCAACCATGTGATCGGGAGACGTGTTCAAATATGACTCAGTTTTCGTACCCTGGTACTCGGGTGCAACATTCCAGACGCTTTACTAACACTCTCCCGACTTGGAGAGTCAGGCCCTTTAAACTCCTGTTTGGCCCTGTTTGCAATTTCTGCGGAAGATGAACAGGAATAGCGAGAACCAATGAGAGACTAGCTGGAGGTGTCTGGACGGGCAAATTTAACTCTCATTTCCCACCAGGAAGAGGAAATAACCAAAGGCTCAGCGTGCCGTGCCGGAACCAGATTAGGGCCTGAAGCCATCCTGCGGTGTTGCGGCCAGGTCACAAGAAAGCGAGTTGAAGAAAGGAGCTCAGGGGCACTGTAATTCACAAACCTGCAGAGTTATAAATGACAGCTATCGTCCAAAAATATACTGAAGTAAGGCTGCCAAGAGGACTTGAAAGCGGGGCAGAATTGCAGGAAACCGATTTCAGGAGGTAGACTGGAATTGCATTGAAAGCATAGGAAAAGAGGCAGAACGTCCACAATGATGCACTTGGCCAAAAAGGGCGTATGCGTTTTTTCCTGAATATATTCAGGAAAAAACGCATACGCCCTTTTTGGCCAACCAAGCAAACTTGCAAAGGAAATCTGCACTACAGTGAAGTCTCACTTCCCCCCAGTCAAAAGGGCCATCTGAAAAAAGGGTAAAATCCAGAAAGGCAGGACAGGCCATGGAGAACTGGGAGCCTTGTTATGCTGATGGGCGGGATGTAAATTGCCAACAGACACTCGGGAGAAGTGTATGGTGTTTCCTGAAACATCTAAAAAACAAAGCAACAGAGCCTAGGGCACTTCCACTTATGGTCCTATAGCTTAGGGAAATTAAAATAAAAAAGACACAGCCACCCCAAAGTTTGGGACGCCTCTGTTTACAAGAACCTCGTTTACAGTACAAGTTCAATATCACAGAAAGTGAAAAATGGATAAAGAAGTTGTGGTACTTACGTACAATGCAGTATCACTCAGCAATGAAATCTATGTCATCAGGCCCGTAGCAGAATAATGAGTGGATTCAGGTACGATGATTCTAACTGAAATAAGTCACACAGAAAAAGAAACATCATAAGATATCACTAATACACGGAATGTAAACTTGGCTACACAGGAACTGAATTCCAAAACAGAACAGGGTCTCAAATTTAGAAAACCAACTTATGCTTGCTTAAGGGGAAAGGTGAGTTGGGGTGCTGCATAAAACCAGAGATTGAAATGACCACAGATAAAGTTCCTTAAGCCAAATATGTTATAGACAAGAGCTACTCCTTGCTCAACGAAATGGACACAACACCCCATATTAAACGCCTAAGAATGTACCTGACTAGTAAGTATCTTAAAACCTATGGATTGCTATGTCTCCAAAAGAGAATCAAGCGTGTGTACAGGGGCATAAACGCAGCAGTGATAGGATTGGAGAGGTTCGGTGAGCAAATGAAGACCCTTTGAAGTCATATTGCATGGTACCCATTCCACGGGTTTCAACTACCCAGGTTTAAGGTATTCTTCCTTCAGCTAAAACATGCATGTGGAACCTAGAGTATGATCAACCATGTGATCGGGAGACGTGTTCAAATATGTCTCAGTTTTCGTACCCTGGTACTCGGGTGCAACATTCCAGACGCTTTACTAACACTCTCCCGACTTGGAGAGTCAGTCCCTTTAAACTCCTGTTTGGCCCTGTTTGCAATTTCTGCGGAAGATGAACAGGAATAGCGAGAACCAATGAGAGACTAGCTGGAGGTGTCTCGACGGGCAAATTTAACTCTCATTTCCCACCAGGAAGAGGAAATAACCAAAGGCTCAGCGTGCCGTGCCGGAACCAGATTAGGGCCTGAAGCCATCCTGCGGTGTTGCGGCCAGGTCACAAGAAAGCGAGTTGAAGAAAGGAGCTCAGGGGCAGTGTAATTCACAAACCTGCAGAGTTATAAATGACAGCTATCGTCCAAAAATATACTGAAGTAAGGCTGCCAAGAGGACTTGAAAGCGGGGCAGAATTGCAGGAAACCGATTTCAGGAGGTAGACTGGAATTGCATTGAAAGCATAGGAAAAGAGGCAGAACGTCCACAATGATGCACTTGGCCAAAAAGGGCGTATGCGTTTTTTCCTGAATATATTCAGGAAAAAACGCATACGCCCTTTTTGGCCAACCAAGCAAACTTGCAAAGGAAATCTGCACTACAGTGAAGTCTCACTTCCCCCCAGTCAAAAGGGCCATCTGAAAAAAGGGTAAAATCCAGAAAGGCAGGACAGGCCATGGAGAACTGGGAGCCTTGTTATGCTGATGGGCGGGATGTAAATTGCCAACAGACACTCGGGAGAAGTGTATGGTGTTTCCTGAAACATCTAAAAAACAAAGCAACAGAGCCTAGGGCACTTCCACTTATGGTCCTATAGCTTAGGGAAATTAAAATCAAAAAGACACAGCCACGCCAAAGTTTGGGACGCCTCTGTTTACAAGAACCTCGTTTACAGTACAAGTTCAATATCACAGAAAGTGAAAAATGGATAAAGAAGTTGTGGTACTTACGTACAATGCAGTATCACTCAGCAATGAAATCTATGTCATCAGGCCCGTAGCAGAATAATGAGTGGATTCAGGTACGATGATTCTAACTGAAATAAGTCACACAGAAAAAGAAACATCATAAGATATCACTAATACACGGAATGTAAACTTGGCTACACAGGAACTGAATTCCAAAACAGAACAGGGTCTCAAATTTAGAAAAGCAACTTATGCTTGCTTAAGGGGAAAGGTGAGTTGGGGTGCTGCATAAAACCAGAGATTGAAATGACCACAGATAAATTTCCTTAAGCCAAATATGTTATAGACAAGAGCTACTCCTTGCTCAACGAAATGGACACAACACCCCATATTAAACGCCTAAGAATGTACCTGACTAGTAAGTATCTTAAAACCTATGGATTGCTATGTCTCCAAAAGAGAATCAAGCGTGTGTACAGGGGCATAAACGCAGCAGTGATAGGATTGGAGAGGTTCGGTGAGCAAATGAAGACCCTTTGAAGTCATATTGCATGGTACCCATTCCACGGGTTTCAACTACCCAGGTTTAAGGTATTCTTCCTTCAGCTAAAACATGCATGTGGAACCTAGAGTATGATCAACCATGTGATCGGGAGACGTGTTCAAATATGTCTCAGTTTTCGTACCCTGGTACTCGGGTGCAACATTCCAGACGCTTTACTAACACTCTCCCGACTTGGAGAGTCAGTCCCTATAAACTCCTGTTTGGCCCTGTTTGCAATTTCTGCGGAAGATGAACAGGAATAGCGAGAACCAATGAGAGACTAGCTGGAGGTGTCTCGACGGGCAAATTTAACTCTCATTTCCCACCAGGAAGAGGAAATAACCAAAGGCTCAGCGTGCCGTGCCGGAACCAGATTAGGGCCTGAAGCCATCCTGCGGTGTTGCGGCCAGGTCACAAGAAAGCGAGTTGAAGAAAGGAGCTCAGGGGCAGTGTAATTCACAAACCTGCAGAGTTATAAATGACAGCTATCGTCCAAAAATATACTGAAGTGAGGCTGCCAAGAGGACTTGAAAGCGGGGCAGAATTGCAGGAAACCGATTTCAGGAGGTAGACTGGAATTGCATTGAAAGCATAGGAAAAGAGGCAGAACGTCCACAATGATGCACTTGGCCAAAAAGGGCGTATGCGTTTTTTCCTGAATATATTCAGGAAAAAACGCATACACCCTTTTTGGCCAACCAAGCAAACTTGCAAAGGAAATCTGCACTACAGTGAAGTCTCACTTCCCCCCAGTCAAAAGGGCCATCTGAAAAAAGGGTAAAATCCAGAAAGGCAGGACAGGCCATGGAGAACTGGGAGCCTTGTTATGCTGATGGGCGGGATGTAAATTGCCAACAGACACTCGGGAGAAGTGTATGGTGTTTCCTGAAACATCTAAAAAACAAAGCAACAGAGCCTAGGGCACTTCCACTTATGGTCCTATAGCTTAGGGAAATTAAAATCAAAAAGACACAGCCACCCCAAAGTTTGGGACGCCTCTGTTTACAAGAACCTCGTTTACAGTACAAGTTCAACATCGCAGAAAGTGAAAAATGGATAAAGAAGTTGTGGTACTTACGTACAATGCAGTATCACTCAGCAATGAAATCTATGTCATCAGGCCCGTAGCAGCATAATGAGTGGATTCAGGTACGATGATTCTAACTGAAATAAGTCACACAGAAAAAGAAACATCATAAGATATCACTAATACACGGAATGTAAACTTGGCTACACAGGAACTGAATTCCAAAACAGAACAGGGTCTCAAATTTAGAAAACCAACTTATGCTTGCTTAAGGGGAAAGGTGAGTTGGGGTGCTGCATAAAACCAGAGATTGAAATGAGCACAGATAAAGTTCCTTAAGCCAAATATGGAATAGACAAGAGCTACTCCTTGCTCAACGAAATGGACTCAACACCCCATATTAAACGCCTAAGAATGTACCTGACTAATAAGTATCTTAAAACCTATGGATTGCTATGTCTCCGAAAGAGAATCAAGCATGTGTACAGGGGCATAAACGCAGCAGTGATAGGATTGGAGAGGTTCGGTGAGCAAACGAAGACCCTTTGAAGTCATATTGCATGGTATCCATTCCACGGGTTTCAACTACCCAGGTTTAAGGTATTCTTCCTTCAGCTAAAACATGCATGTGGAACCTAGAGTATGATCAACCATGTGATCGGGAGACGTGTTCAAATATGACTCAGTTTTCGTACCCTGGTACTCGGGTGCAACATTCCAGACGCTTTACTAACACTCTCCCGACTTGGAGAGTCAGTCCCTTTAACCTCCTGTTTGGCCCTGTTTGCAATTTCTGCGGAAGATGAACAGGAATAGCGAGAACCAATGAGAGACTAGCTGGAGGTGTCTGGACGGGCAAATTTAACTCTCATTTCCCACCAGGAAGAGGAAATAACCAAAGGCTCAGCGTGCCGTGCCGGAACTAGATTAGGGCCTGAAGCCATCCTGCGGTGTTGCGGCCAGGTCACAAGAAAGCGAGTTGAAGAAAGGAGCTCAGGGGCACTGTAATTCACAAACCTGCAGAGTTATAAATGACAGCTATCGTCCAAAAATATACTGAAGTAAGGCTGCCAAGAGGACTTGAAAGCGGGGCAGAATTGCAGGAAACCGATTTCAGGAGGTAGACTGGAATTGCATTGAAAGCATAGGAAAAGAGGCAGAACGTCCACAATGATGCACTTGGCCAAAAAGGGCGTATGCGTTTTTTCCTGAATATATTCAGGAAAAAACGCATACACACTTTTTGGCCAACCAAGCAAACTTGCAAAGGAAATCTGCACTACAATGAAGTCTCACTTCCCCCCAGTCAAAAGGGCCATCTGAAAAAAGGGTAAAATCCAGAAAGGCAGGACAGGCCATGGAGAACTGGGAGCCTTGTTATGCTGATGGGCGGGATGTAAATTGCCAACAGACACTCGGGAGAAGTGTATGGTGTTTCCTGAAACATCTAAAAAACAAAGCAACAGAGCCTAGGGCACTTCCACTTATGGTCCTATAGCTTAGGGAAATTAAAATCAAAAAGACACAGCCACCCCAAAGTTTGGGACGCCTCTGTTTACAAGAACCTCGTTTACAGTACAAGTTCAATATCACAGAAAGTGAAAAATGGATAAAGAAGTTGTGGTACTTACGTACAATGCAGTATCACTCAGCAATGAAATCTATGTCATCAGGCCCGGAGCAGCATAATGAGTGGATTCAGGTACGATGATTCTAACTGAAATAAGTCACACAGAAAAAGAAACATCATAAGATATCACTAATACACGGAATGTAAACTTGGCTACACAGGAACTGAATTCCAAAACAGAACAGGGTCTCAAATTTAGAAAACCAACTTATGCTTGCTTAAGGGGAAAGGTGAGTTGGGGTGCTGCATAAAACCAGAGATTGAAATGACCACAGATAAAGTTCCTTAAGCCAAATATGTTATAGACAAGAGCTACTCCTTGCTCAACGAAATGGACACAACACCCAATATTAAACGCCTAAGAATGTACCTGACTAGTAAGTATCTTAAAACCTATGGATTGCTATGTCTCCAAAAGAGAATCAAGCGTGTGTACAGGGGCATAAACGCAGCAGTGATAGGATTGGAGAGGTTCGGTGAGCAAATGAAGACCCTTTGAAGTCATATTGCATGGTACCCATTCCACGGGTTTCAACTACCCAGGTTTAAGGTATTCTTCCTTCAGCTAAAACATGCATGTGGAACCTAGAGTATGATCAACCATGTGATCGGGAGACGTGTTCAAATATGTCTCAGTTTTTGTACCCTGGTACTCGGGTGCAACATTCCAGACGCTTTACTAACACTCTCCCGACTTGGAGAGTCAGTCCCTTTAAACTCCTGTTTGGCCCTGTTTGCAATTTCTGCGGAAGATGAACAGGAATAGCGAGAACCAATGAGAGACTATCTGGAGGTGTCTCGACGGGCAAATTTAACTCTCATTACCCACCAGGAAGAGGAAATAACCAAAGGCTCAGTGTGCCGTGCCGGAACCAGATTAGGGCCTGAAGCCATCCTGCGGTGTTGCGGCCAGGTCACAAGAAAGCGAGTTGAAGAAAGGAGCTCAGGGGCACTGTAATTCACAAACCTGCAGAGTTATAAATGACAGCTATCGTCCAAAAATATACTGAAGTAAGGCTGCCAAGAGGACTTGAAAGCGGGGCAGAATTGCAGGATACCGATTTCAGGAGGTAGACTGGAATTGCATTGAAAGCATAGGAAAAGAGGCAGAACGTCCACAATGATGCACTTGGCCAAAAAGGGCGTATGCGTTTTTTCCTGAATATATTCAGGAAAAAACGCATACGCCCTTTTTGGCCAACCAAGCAAACTTGCAAAGGAAATCTGCACTACAATGAAGTCTCACTTCCCCCCAGTCAAAAGGGCCATCTGAAAAAAGGGTAAAATCCAGAAAGGCAGGACAGGCCATGGAGAACTGGGAGCCTTGTTATGCTGATGGGCGGGATGTAAATTGCCAACAGACACTCGGGAGAAGTGTATGGTGTTTCCTGAAACATCTAAAAAACAAAGCAACAGAGCCTAGGGCACTTCCACTTATGGTCCTATAGCTTAGGGAAATTAAAATCAAAAAGACACAGCCACCCCAAAGTTTGGGACGCCTCTGTTTACAAGAACCTCGTTTACAGTACAAGTTCAATATCACAGAAAGTGAAAAATGGATAAAGAAGTTGTGGTACTTACGTACAATGCAGTATCACTCAGCAATGAAATCTATGTCATCAGGCCCGTAGCAGAATAATGAGTGGATTCAGGTACGATGATTCTAACTGAAATAAGTCACACAGAAAAAGAAACATCATAAGATATCACTAATACACGGAATGTAAACTTGGCTACACAGGAACTGAATTCCAAAACAGAACAGGGTCTCAAATTTAGAAAAGCAACTTATGCTTGCTTAAGGGGAAAGGTGAGTTGGGGTGCTGCATAAAACCAGAGATTGAAATGACCACAGATAAAGTTCCTTAAGCCAAATATGTTATAGACAAGAGCTACTCCTTGCTCAACGAAATGGACACAACACCCCATATTAAACGCCTAAGAATGTACCTGACTAGTAAGTATCTTAAAACCTATGGATTGCTATGTCTCCAAAAGAGAATCAAGCGTGTGTACAGGGGCATAAACGCAGCAGTGATAGGATTGGAGAGGTTCGGTGAGCAAATGAAGACCCTTTGAAGTCATATTGCATGGTACCCATTCCACGGGTTTCAACTACCCAGGTTTAAGGTATTCTTCCTTCAGCTAAAACATGCATGTGGAACCTAGAGTATGATCAACCATGTGATCGGGAGACGTGTTCAAATAGGTCTCAGTTTTCGTACCCTGGTACTCGGGTGCAACATTCCAGACGCTTTACTAACACTCTCCCGACTTGGAGAGTCAGTCCCTTTAAACTCCTGTTTGGCCCTGTTTGCAATTTCTGCGGAAGATGAACAGGAATAGCGAGAACCAATGAGAGACTAGCTGGAGGTGTCTGGACGGGCAAATTTAACTCTCATTTCCCACCAGGAAGAGGAAATAACCAAAGGCTCACCGTGCCGTGCCGGAACAAGATTAGGGCCTGAAGCCATCCTGCGGTGTTGCGGCCAGGTCACAAAAAAGCGAGTTGAAGAAAGGAGCTCAGGGGCACTGTAATTCACAAACCTGCAGAGTTATAAATGACAGCTATCGTCCAAAAATATACTGAAGTAAGGCTGCCAAGAGGACTTGAAAGCGGGGCAGAATTGCAGGAAACCGATTTCAGGAGGTAGACTGGAATTGCATTGAAAGCATAGGAAAAGAGGCAGAACGTCCACAATGATGCACTTGGCCAAAAAGGGCGTATGCATTTTTTCCTGAATATATTCAGGAAAAAACGCATACGCCCTTTTTGGCCAACCAAGCAAACTTGCAAAGGAAATCTGCACTACAATGAAGTCTCACTTCCCCCCGGTCAAAAGGGCCATCTGAAAAAAGTGTAAAATCCAGAAAGGCAGGACAGGCCATGGAGAACTGGGAGCCTTGTTATGCTGATGGGCGGGATGTAAATTGCCAACAGACACTCGGGAGAAGTGTATGGTGTTTCCTGAAACATCTAAAAAACAAAGCAACAGAGCCTAGGGCACTTCCACTTATGGTCCTATAGCTTAGGGAAATTAAAATCAAAAAGACACAACCACCCCAAAGTTTGGGACGCCTCTGTTTACAAGATCCTCGTTTACCGTACAAGTTCAATATCGCAGAAAGTGAAAAATGGATAAAGAACTTGTGGTACTTATGTACAATGCAGTATCACTCAGCAATGAAATCTATGTCATCAGGCCCGGAGCAGCATAATGAGTGGATTCAGGTACGATGATTCTAACTGAAATAAGTCACACAGAAAAAGAAACATCATAAGATATCACTAATACACGGAATGTAAACTTGGCTACACAGGAACTGAATTACAGAACAGAACAGGGTCTCAAATTTATAAAACCAACTTATGCTTGCTTAAGGGGAAAGGTGAGTTGGGGTGCTGCATAAAACCAGAGATTGAAATGAGCACAGATAAAGTTCCTTAAGCCAAATATGGAATAGACAAGAGCTACTCCTTGCTCAACGAAATGGACTCAACACCCATTATTAAACACCTAAGAATGTACCGGACTAGTAAGTATCTTAAAACCTATGGATTGCTATGTCTCCAAAAGAGAATCAAGCGTGTGTACAGGGGCATAAACGCAGCAGTGATAGGATTGGAGAGGTTCGGTGAGCAAATGAAGACCCTTTGAAGTCATATTGCATGGTACCCATTCCACGGGTCTCAACTCTCCAGGTTTAAGGTATTCTTCCTTCAGCTAAAACATGCATGTGGAACCCAGAATATGATCAACCGTGTGAACGGGAGACGTGTTCAAATATGTCTCAGTTTTGGTCCCCTGGTACTCGGGTGCAACATTCCTGACGCTTTACTAACACTCTCCCCACTTGGAGAGTCAGTCCCTTTAACCTCCTCTTTGGCCCAATTTGCAATTTCTGGGGAAGATGAACAGGAATAGCGAGAACCAATGAGAGACTAGCTGGAGGTGTCTCGACGGGCAAATTTAACTCTCATTTCCCACCAGGAAGAGGAAATAACCAAAGGCTCAGCGTGCCGTGCCGGAACCAGATTAGGGCCTGAAGCCATCCTGCGGTGTTGCGGCCAGGTCACAAGAAAGCGAGTTGAAGAAAGGAGCTCAGGGGCACTGTAATTCACAAACCTGCAGAGTTATAAATGACAGCTATCGTCCAAAAATATACTGAAGTAAGGCTGCCAAGAGGACTTGAAAGCGGGGCAGAATTGCAGGAAACCGATTTCAGGAGGTAGACTGGAATTGCATTGAAAGCATAGGAAAAGAGGCAGAACGTCCACAATGATGCACTTGGCCAAAAAGGGCGTATGCGTTTTTTCCTGAATATATTCAGGAAAAAACGCATACGCCCTTTTTGGCCAACCAAGCAAACTTGCAAAGGAAATCTGCACTACAATGAAGTCTCACTTCCCCCCAGTCAAAAGGGCCATCTGAAAAAAGGGTAAAATCCAGAAAGGCAGGACAGGCCATGGAGAACTGGGAGCCTTGTTATGCTGATGGGCGGGATGTAAATTGCCAACAGACACTCGGGAGAAGTGTATGGTGTTTCCTGAAACATCTAAAAAACAAAGCAACAGAGCCTAGGGCACTTCCACTTATGGTCCTATAGCTTAGGGAAATTAAAATCAAAAAGACACAGCCACCCCAAAGTTTGGGACGCCTCTGTTTACAAGAACCTCGTTTACAGTACAAGTTCAATATCACAGAAAGTGAAAAATGGATAAAGAAGTTGTGGTACTTACGTACAATGCAGTATCACTCAGCAATGAAATCTATGTCATCAGGCCCGTAGCAGAATAATGAGTGGATTCAGGTACGATGATTCTAACTGAAATAAGTCACACAGAAAAAGAAACATCATAAGATATCACTAATACACGGAATGTAAACTTGGCTACACAGGAACTGAATTCCAAAACAGAACAGGGTCTCAAATTTAGAAAAGCAACTTATGCTTGCTTAAGGGGAAAGGTGAGTTGGGGTGCTGCATAAAACCAGAGATTGAAATGACCACAGATAAAGTTCCTTAAGCCAAATATGTTATAGACAAGAGCTACTCCTTGCTCAACGAAATGGACACAACACCCCATATTAAACGCCTAAGAATGTACCTGACTAGTAAGTATCTTAAAACCTATGGATTGCTATGTCTCCAAAAGAGAATCAAGCGTGTGTACAGGGGCATAAACGCAGCAGTGATAGGATTGGAGAGGTTCGGTGAGCAAATGAAGACCCTTTGAAGTCATATTGCATGGTACCCATTCCACGGGTTTCAACTACCCAGGTTTAAGGTATTCTTCCTTCAGCTAAAACATGCATGTGGAACCCAGAATATGATCAACCGTCTGAACGGGAGACGTGTTCAAATATGTCTCAGTTTTGGTCCCCTGGTACTCGGGTGCAACATTCCTGACGCTTTACTAACACTCTCCCCACTTGGAGAGTCAGTCCCTTTAACCTCCTCTTTGGCCCAATTTGCAATTTCTGGGGAAGATGAACAGGAATAGCGAGAACCAATGAGAGACTAGCTGGAGGTGTCTCGACGGGCAAATTTAACTCTCATTTCCCACCAGGAAGAGGAAATAACCAAAGGCTCAGCGTGCCGTGCCGGAACCAGATTAGGGCCTGAAGCCATCCTGCGGTGTTGCGGCCAGGTCACAAGAAAGCGAGTTGAAGAAAGGAGCTCAGGGGCACTGTAATTCACAAACCTGCAGAGTTATAAATGACAGCTATCGTCCAAAAATATACTGAAGTAAGGCTGCCAAGAGGACTTGAAAGCGGGGCAGAATTGCAGGAAACCGATTTCAGGAGGTAGACTGGAATTGCATTGAAAGCATAGGAAAAGAGGCAGAACCTCCACAATGATGCACTTGGCCAAAAAGGGCGTATGCGTTTTTTCCTGAATATATTCAGGAAAAAACGCATACGCCCTTTTTGGCCAACCAAGCAAACTTGCAAAGGAAATCTGCACTACAATGAAGTCTCACTTCCCCCCGGTCAAAAGGGCCATCTGAAAAAAGTGTAAAATCCAGAAAGGCAGGACAGGCCATGGAGAACTGGGAGCCTTGTTATGCTGATGGGTGGGATGTAAATTGCCAACAGACACTCGGGAGAAGTGTATGGTGTTTCCTGAAACATCTAAAAAACAAAGCAACAGAGCCTAGGGCACTTCCATTTATGGTCCTATAGCTTAGGGAAATTAAAATCAAAAAGACACAGCCACCCCAAAGTTTGGGACGCCTCTGTTTAGAAGAACCTCGTTTACAGTACAAGTTCAACATCGCAGAAAGTGAAAAATGGATAAAGAAGTTGTGGTATTTACTTACAAAGCAATATCACTCAGCAATGAAATCTATGTCATCGGGCCCTTAACAGCACAATGAGTTGATTCAGGTATGATGATTCTAATTGAAATAAGTCACACAGAAAAAGAAACATCATAAGATATCAATAATACATGGAATGTAAACTTGGCTACACAGGAACTGAATTACAGAACAGAACAGGGTCTCAAATTTAGAAAACCAACTTATGCTTGCTTAAGGGGAAAGGTGAGTTGGGGTGCTGCATAAAACCAGAGATTGAAATGAGCACAGATAAAGTTCCTTAAGCCAAATATGGAATAGACAAGAGCTACTCCTTGCTCAACGAAATGGACTCAACACCCCATATTAAACGCCTAAGAATGTTCCTGACTAGTAAGTATCTTAAAACCTATGGATTGCTATGTCTCCGAAAGAGAATCAAGCGTGTGTACAGGGGCATAAACGCAGCAGTGATAGGATTGGAGAGGTTCGGTGAGCAAATGAAGACCCTTTGAAGTCATATTGCATGGTACCCATTACACGGGTCTCAACTCTCCAGGTTTAATGTATTCTTCCTTCAGCTGAAACATGCATGTGGAACCCAGAGTATGATCAACCATGTGAACGGGAGACGTGTTCAAATATGTCTCAGTTTTCCTCCCCTGGTACTCGGGTGCAACATTCCACACGCTTTACTAACACTCTCCCCACTTGGAGAGTCAGCGCCTTTAACCTCCTGTTTGGCCCAGTTTGCAATTTCTGCGGAAGATGAACAGGAATAGCGAGAACCAATGAGAGACTAGCTGGAGGTGTCTGGACGGGCAAATTTAACTCTCATCTCCCACCAGGAAGAGGAAATAACCAAAGACTCAGCGTGCCGTGCCGGAACCAGATTAGGGCCTGAAGCCATCCTGCGGTGTTACGGCCAGCTCAAAAGAAAGTGAGTTGAAGAAAGGAGCTCAGAGGCACTGTAATTCACAAACCTGCAGAGTTATAAATGACAGCTATCATCCAAAAATATACTGAAGTAAGGCTGCCAAGAGGACTTGAATGCGGGGCAGAATTGCAGGAAACCGATTTCAAGAGGTAGACTGTAATTGCATTGAAAGCAGAGGATAAGAGGCTGAACCTCCACCATGATACCCTTCGCCAAAAAGCGCGTATGCGTTTTTTCCTGAATATATTCAGGAAAAAACGCATACGCCCTTTTTGGCCAACCAAGCAAGCTTGCAAAGGAAATCTGCACTACAATGAAGTCTCACTTCCCCCCGGTCAAAAGGGCCATCTGAAAAAAGTGTAGAATCCAGAAAGGCAGGACAGGCCATGTAGAACTGGGATCTTTGTTATGCTGATGGGCGGGATGTAAATTGCCAACAGACACTCGGGAGAAGTGTATGGTGTTTCCTGAAACATCTAAAAAACAAAGCAACAGAGCCTAGGGCACTTCCACTTATGGTCCTATAGCTTAGGGAAATTAAAATCAAAAAGACACAGCCACCCCAAAGTTTGGGACGCCTCTGTTTACAAGATCCTCGTTTACCGTACAAGCTCAATATCACAGAAAGTGAAAAATGCATAAAGAACTTGTGGTACTTACATACAATGCAGTATCACTCAGCAATGAAATCTATGTCATCAGGCCCGTAGCAGCATAATGAGTGGATTCAGGTACGATGATTCTAACTGAAATAAGTCACACAGAAAAAGAAACATCATAAGATATCACTAGTACACGGAATGTAAACTTGGCTGCACAGGAACTGAATTACAGAACAGAACAGGGTCTCAAATTTAGAAAACCAACTTATGCTTGCTTAAGGGGAAAGGTGAGTTGGGGTGCTGCATAAAACCAGAGATGGAAATGAGCACAGATAATGTTCCTTAAGCCAAATATGGAATAGACAAGAGCTACTCCTTGCTCAACGAAATGGACTCTACACCGCATATTAAACGCCTAAGTATGTACCTGACTAGTAAGTATCTTAAAACCTATGGATTGCTATGTCTCCGAAAGAGAATCAAGCATGTGTACAGGGGCATAAACGCAGCAGTGATAGGATTGGAGAGGTTCGGTGAGCAAATGAAGACCCTTTGAAGTCATATTGCATGGTACCCATTACACGGGTCTCAACTCTCCAGGTTAAAGGTATTCTTCCTTCAGCTAAAACATGCATGTGGAACCTAGAGTATGATCAACCATGTGATAGGGAGACGTGTTCAAATATGTCTCAGTTTTCGTACCCTGGTACTCGGGTGCAACATTCCAGACGCTTTACTAACACTCTCCCGACTTGGAGAGTCAGTCCCTTTAACCTCCTGTTTGGCCCAGTTTGCAATTTCTGCGGAAGATGAACAGGAATAGCGAGAACCAATGAGAGACTAGCTGGAGGTGTCTGGACGGGCAAATTTAACTCTCATTTCCCACCAGGAAGAGGAATTAACCAAAGGCTCAGCGTGCCGTGCCGGAACCAGATTAGGGCCTGAAGCCATCCTGCGGTGTTGCGGCCAGCTCAAAAGAAAGCGAGTTGAAGAAAGGAGCTCAGGGGCACTGTAATTCACAAACCTGCAGAGTTATAAATGACAGCTATCGTCCAAAAATATACTGAAGTAAGGCTGCCAAGAGGACTTGAAAGCGGGGCAGAATTGCAGGAAACCGATTTCAGGAGGTAGACTGGAATTGCATTGAAAGCATAGGAAAAGAGGCAGAACGTCCACAATGATGCACTTAGCCAAAAAGGGCGTATGCGTTTTTTCCTGAATATATTCAGGAAAAAACGCATACGCCCTTTTTGGCCAACCAAGCAAGCTTGCAAAGGAAATCTGCACTACAATGAAGTCTCACTTCTCCCCAGTCAAAAGGGCCATCTGAAAAAAGTGTAAAATCCAGAAAGGCAGGACAGGCCATGGAGAACTGGGAGCCTTGTTATGCTGATGGGAGGGATGTAAATTGCCAACAGACACTCGGGAGAAGTGTATGGTGTTTCCTGAAACATCTAAAAAACAAAGCAACAGAGCCTAGGGCACTTCCACTTATGGTCCTATAGCTTAGGGAAATTAAAATCAAAAAGACACAGCCACCCCAAAGTTTGGGACGCCTCTGTTTACAAGAACCTCGTTTACCGTACAAGTTCAATATCACAGAAAGTGAAAAATGGATAAAGAACTTGTGGTACTTACGTACAATGCAGTATCACTCAGCAATGAAATCTATGTCATCAGGCCCGTAGCAGCATAATGAGTGGATTCAGGTACGATGATTCTAACTGAAATAAGTCACACAGAAAAAGAAACATCATAAGATATCACTAATACACGGAATGTAAACTTGGCTATACAGGAACTGAATTCCAAAACAGAAGAGGGTCTCAAATTTAGAAAACCAACTTATGCTTGCTTAAGGGGAAAGGTGAGTTGGGGTGCTGCATAAAACCAGAGATTGAAATGAGCACAGATAAAGTTCCTTAAGCCAAATATGGAATAGACAAGAGCTACTCCTTGCTCAACGAAATGGACTCAACACCCCATATTAAACGCCTAAGAATGTACCTGACTAATAAGTATCTTAAAACCTATGGATTGCTATGTCTCCGAAAGAGAATCAAGCATGTGTACAGGGGCATAAACGCAGCAGTGATAGGATTGGAGAGTTTCGGTGAGCAAACGAAGACCCTTCGAAGTCATATTGCATGGTATCCATTCCACGGGTTTCAACTACCCAGGTTTAAGGTATTCTTCCTTCAGCTAAAACATGCATGTGGAACCTAGAGTATGATCAACCATGTGATCGGGAGACGTGTTCAAATATGACTCAGTTTTCGTACCCTGGTACTCGGGTGCAACATTCCAGACGCTTTACTAACACTCTCCCGACTTGGAGAGTCAGTCCCTTTAACCTCCTGTTTGGCCCAGTTTGCAATTTCTGCGGAAGATGAACAGGAATAGCGAGAACCAATGAGAGACTAGCTGGAGGTGTCTGGACGGGCAAATTTAACTCTCATTTCCCACCAGGAAGAGGAAATAACCAAAGGCTCAGCGTGCCGTGCCGGAACCAGATTAGGGCCTGAAGCCATCCTGCGGTGTTGCGGCCAGGTCACAAGAAAGCGAGTTGAAGAAAGGAGCTCAGGGGCACTGTAATTCAGAAACCTGCAGAGTTATAAATGACAGCTATCGTCCAAAAATATACTGAAGTAAGGCTGCCAAGAGGACTTGAAAGCGGGGCAGAATTGCAGGAAACCGATTTCAGGAGGTAGACTGGAATTGCATTGAAAGCATAGGAAAAGAGGCAGAACCTCCACAATGATGCACTTGGCCAAAAAGGGCGTATGCGTTTTTTCCTGAATATATTCAGGAAAAAACGAATACACCCTTTTTGGCCAACCAAGCAAACTTGCAAAGGAAATCTGCACTACAATGAAGTCTCACTTCCCCCCAGTCAAATGGGCCATCTGAAAAAAGGGTAAAATCCAGAAAGGCAGGACAGGCCATGGAGAACTGGGAGCCTTGTTATGCTGATGGGCGGGATGTAAATTGCCAACTGACACTTGGGAGAAGTGTATGGTGTTTCCTGAAACATCTAAAAAACAAAGCAACAGAGCCTAGGGCACTTCCACTTATGGTCCTATAGCTTAGGGAAATTAAAATCAAAAAGACACAGCCACCCCAAAGTTTGGGACGCCTCTGTTTACAAGAACCTCATTTACAGTACAAGTTCAATATCACAGAAAGTGAAAAATGGATAAAGAAGTTGTGGTACTTACGTACAATGCAGTATCACTCAGCAATGAAATCTATGTCATCAGGCCCGTAGCAGAATAATGAGTGGATTCAGGTACGATGATTCTAACTGAAATAAGTCACACAGAAAAAGAAACATCATAAGATATCACTAATACACGGAATGTAAACTTGGCTACACAGGAACTGAATTCCAAAACAGAACAGGGTCTCAAATTTAGAAAACCAACTTATGCTTGCTTAAGGGGAAAGGTGAGTTGGGGTGCTGCATAAAACCAGAGATTGAAATGACCACAGATAAAGTTCCTTAAGCCAAATATGTTATAGACAAGAGCTACTCCTTGCTCAACGAAATGGACACAACACCCCATATTAAACGCCTAAGAATGTACCTGACTAGTAAGTATCTTAAAACCTATGGATTGCTATGTCTCCAAAAGAGAATCAAGCGTGTGTACAGGGGCATAAACGCAGCAGTGATAGGATTGGAGAGGTTCGGTGAGCAAATGAAGACCCTTTGAAGTCATATTGCATGGTACCCATTCCACGGGTTTAAACTACCCAGGTTTAAGGTATTCTTCCTTCAGCTAAAACATGCATGTGGAACCTAGAGTATGATCAACCATGTGATCGGGAGACGTGTTCAAATATGTCTCAGTTTTCGTACCCTGGTACTCGGGTGCAACATTCCAGACGCTTTACTAACACTCTCCCGACTTGGAGAGTCAGTCCCTTTAAACTCCTGTTTGGCCCTGTTTGCAATTTCTGCGGAAGATGAACAGGAATAGCGAGAACCAATGAGAGACTAGCTGGAGGTGTCTGGACGGGCAAATTTAACTCTCATTTCCCACCAGGAAGAGGAAATAACCAAAGGCTCAGCGTCCCGTGCCGGAACCAGATTAGGGCCTGAAGCCATCCTGCGGTGTTGCGGCCAGGTCACAAGAAAGCGAGTTGAAGAAAGGAGCTCAGGGGCACTGTAATTCACAAACCTGCAGAGTTATAAATGACAGCTATCGTCCAAAAATATACTGAAGTAAGGCTGCCAAGAGGACTTGAATGCGGGGCAGAATTGCAGGAAACCGATTTCAGGAGGTAGACTGTAATTGCATTGAAAGCAGAGGAAAAGAGGCTGAACCTCCACCATTATACACTTCGCCAAAAAGCGCGTATGCGTTTTTTCCTGAATATATTCAGGAAAAAACGCATACGCCCTTTTTGGCCAACCAAGCAAGCTTGCAAAGGAAATCTGCACTACAATGAAGTCTCACTTCCCCCCGGTCAAAAGGGCCATCTGAAAAAAGTGTAGAATCCAGAAAGGCAGGACAGGCCATGGAGAACTGGGATCTTTGTTATGCTGATGGGCGGGATGTAAATTGCCAACAGACACTCGGGAGAAGTGTATGGTGTTTCCTGAAACATCTAAAAAACAAAGCAACAGAGCCTAGGGCACTTCCACTTATGGTCCTATAGCTTAGGGAAATTAAAATCAAAAAGACACAGCCACCCCAAAGTTTGGGACGCCTCTGTTTACAAGAACCTCGTTTACCGTACAAGCTCAATATCACAGAAAGTGAAAAATGCATAAAGAACTTTTGGTACTTACATACAATGCAGTATCACTCAGCAATGAAATCTATGTCATCAGGCCCGTAGCAGCATAATGAGTGGATTCAGGTACAATGATTCTAACTGAAATAAGTCACACAGAAAAAGAAACATCATAAGATATCACTAGTACACGGAATGTAAACTTGGCTGCACAGGAACTGAATTACAGAACAGAACAGGGTCTCAAATTTAGAAAACCAACTTATGCTTGCTTAAGGGGAAAGGTGAGTTGGGGTGCTGCATAAAACCAGAGATGGAAATGAGCACAGATAATGTTCCTTAAGCCAAATATGGAATAGACAAGAGCTACTCCTTGCTCAACGAAATGGACTCTACACCGCATATTAAACGCCTAAGTATGTACCTGACTAGTAAGTATCTTAAAACCTATGGATTGCTATGTCTCCGAAAGAGAATCAAGCATGTGTACAGGGGCATAAACGCAGCAGTGATAGGATTGGAGAGGTTCGGTGAGCAAATGAAGACCCTTTGAAGTCATATTGCATGGTACCCATTACACGGGTCTCAACTCTCCAGGTTTAAGGTATTCTTCCTTCAGCTAAAACATGCATGTGGAACCTAGAGTATGATCAACCAAGTGATAGGGAGACGTGTTCAAATATGTCTCAGTTTTCGTACCCTGGTACTCGGGTGCAACATTCCAGACGCTTTACTAACACTCTCCCGACTTGGAGAGTCAGTCCCTTTAACCTCCTGTTTGGCCCAGTTTGCAATTTCTGCGGAAGATGAACAGGAATAGCGAGAACCAATGAGAGACTAGCTGGAGGTGTCTGGACGGGCAAATTTAACTCTCATTTCCCACCAGGAAGAGGAATTAACCAAAGGCTCAGCGTGCCGTGCCGGAACCAGATTAGGGCCTGAAGCCATCCTGCGGTGTTGCGGCCAGGTCACAAGAAAGCGAGTTGAAGAAAGGAGCTCAGGGGCACTGTAATTCAGAAACCTGCAGAGTTATAAATGACAGCTATCGTCCAAAAATATACTGAAGTAAGGCTGCCAAGAGGACTTGAAAGCGGGGCAGAATTGCAGGAAACCGATTTCAGGAGGTAGACTGGAATTGCATAGAAAGCATAGGAAAGGAGGCAGAACGTCCACAATGATGCACTTAGCCAAAAAGGGGATATGCGTTTTTTCCTGAATATATTCAGGAAAAAACGCATACGCCCTTTTTGGCCAACCAAGCAAGCTTGCAAAGGAAATCTGCACTACAATGAAGTCTCACTTCCCCCCAGTCAAAAGGGCCATCTGAAAAAAGGGTAAAATCCAGAAAGGCAGGACAGGCCATGGAGAACTGGGAGCCTTGTTATGCTGATGGGCGGGATGTAAATTGCCAACAGACACTCGGGAGAAGTGTATGGTGTTTCCTGAAACATCTAAAAAACAAAGCAACAGAGCCTAGGGCACTTCCACTTATGGTCCTATAGCTTAGGGAAATTAAAATAAAAAAGACACAGCCACCCCAAAGTTTGGGACGCCTCTGTTTACAAGAACCTCGTTTACAGTACAAGTTCAATATCACAGAAAGTGAAAAATGGATAAAGAAGTTGTGGTACTTACGTACAATGCAGTATCACTCAGCAATGAAATCTATGTCATCAGGCCCGTAGCAGAATAATGAGTGGATTCAGGTACGATGATTCTAACTGAAATAAGTCACACAGAAAAAGAAACATCATAAGATATCACTAATACACGGAATGTAAACTTGGCTACACAGGAACTGAATTCCAAAACAGAACAGGGTCTCAAATTTAGAAAACCAACTTATGCTTGCTTAAGGGGAAAGGTGAGTTGGGGTGCTGCATAAAACCAGAGATTGAAATGAGCACAGATAAATTTCCTTAAGCCAAATATGTTATAGACAAGAGCTACTCCTTGCTCAACGAAATGGACACAACACCCCATATTAAACGCCTAAGAATGTACCTGACTAGTAAGTATCTTAAAACCTATGGATTGCTATGTCTCCAAAAGAGAATCAAGCGTGTGTACAGGGGCATAAACGCAGCAGTGATAGGATTGGAGAGGTTCGGTGAGCAAATGAAGACCCTTTGAAGTCATATTGCATGGTACCCATTCCACGGGTTTCAACTACCCAGGTTTAAGGTATTCTTCCTTCAGCTAAAACATGCATGTGGAACCTAGAGTATGATCAACCATGTGATCGGGAGACGTGTTCAAATATGTCTCAGTATTCGTACCCTGGTACTCGGGTGCAACATTCCAGACGCTTTACTAACACTCTCCCGACTTGGAGAGTCAGTCCCTTTAAACTCCTGTTTGGCCCTGTTTGCAATTTCTGCGGAAGATGAACAGGAATAGCGAGAACAAATGAGAGACTAGCTGGAGGTGTCTGGACGGGCAAATTTAACTCTCATTTCCCACCAGGAAGAGGAAATAACCAAAGGCTCACCGTGCCGTGCCGGAATCAGATTAGGGCCTGAAGCCATCCTGCGGTGTTGCGGCCAGGTCACAAGAAAGCGAGTTGAAGAAAGGAGCTCAGGGGCACTGTAATTCACAAACCTGCAGAGTTATAAATGACAGCTATCGTCCAAAAATATACTGAAGTAAGGCTGCCAAGAGGACTTGAAAGCGGGGCAGAATTGCAGGAAACCGATTTCAGGAGGTAGACTGGAATTGCATTGAAAGCATAGGAAAAGAGGCAGAACGTCCACAATGATGCACTTGGCCAAAAAGGGCGTATGCATTTTTTCCTGAATATATTCAGGAAAAAACGCATACGCCCTTTTTGGCCAACCAAGCAAACTTGCAAAGGAAATCTGCACTACAATGAAGTCTCACTTCCCCCCGGTCAAAAGGGCCATCTGAAAAAAGTGTAAAATCCAGAAAGGCAGGACAGGCCATGGAGAACTGGGAGCCTTGTTATGCTGATGGGCGGGATGTAAATTGCCAACAGACACTCGGGAGAAGTGTATGGTGTTTCCTGAAACATCTAAAAAACAAAGCAACAGAGCCTAGGGCACTTCCACTTATGGTCCTATAGCTTAGGGAAATTAAAATCAAAAAGACACAACCACCCCAAAGTTTGGGACGCCTCTGTTTACAAGATCCTTGTTTACCGTACAAGTTCAATATCGCAGAAAGTGAAAAATGGATAAAGAACTTGTGGTACTTATGTACAATGCAGTATCACTCAGCAATGAAATCTATGTCATCAGGCCCGGAGCAGCATAATGAGTGGATTCAGGTACGATGATTCTAACTGAAATAAGTCACACAGAAAAAGAAACATCATAAGATATCACTAATACACGGAATGTAAACTTGGCTACACAGGAACTGAATTACAGAACAGAACAGGGTCTCAAATTTATAAAACCAACTTATGCTTGCTTAAGGGGAAAGGTGAGTTGGGGTGCTGCATAAAACCAGAGATTGAAATGAGCACAGATAAAGTTCCTTAAGCCAAATATGGAATAGACAAGAGCTACTCCTTGCTCAACGAAATGGACTCAACACCCATTATTAAACACCTAAGAATGTACCGGACTAGTAAGTATCTTAAAACCTATGGATTGCTATGTCTCCAAAAGAGAATCAAGCGTGTGTACAGGGGCATAAACGCAGCAGTGATAGGATTGGAGAGGTTCGGTGAGCAAATGAAGACCCTTTGAAGTCATATTGCATGGTACCCATTCCACGGGTCTCAACTCTCCAGGTTTAAGGTATTCTTCCTTCAGCTAAAACATGCATGTGGAACCCAGAGTATGATCAACCGTGTGAACGGGAGACGTGTTCAAATATGTCTCAGTTTTGGTCCCCTGGTACTCGGGTGCAACATTCCTGACGCTTTACTAACACTCTCCCCACTTGGAGAGTCAGTCCCTTTAACCTCCTCTTTGGCCCAATTTGCAATTTCTGGGGAAGATGAACAGGAATAGCGAGAACCAATGAGAGACTAGCTGGAGGTGTCTCGACGGGCAAATTTAACTCTCATTTCCCACCAGGAAGAGGAAATAACCAAAGGCTCAGCGTGCCATGCCGGAACCAGATTAGGGCCTGAAGCCATCCTGCGGTGTTGCGGCCAGGTCACAAGAAAGCGAGTTGAAGAAAGGAGCTCAGGGGCACTGTAATTCACAAACCTGCAGAGTTATAAATGACAGCTATCGTCCAAAAATATACTGAAGTAAGGCTGCCAAGAGGACTTGAAAGCGGGGCAGAATTGCAGGAAACCGATTTCAGGAGGTAGACTGGAATTGCATTCAAAGCATAGGAAAAGAGGCAGAACGTCCACAATGATGCACTTGGCCAAAAAGGGCGTATGCGTTTTTTCCTGAATATATTCAGGAAAAAACGCATACGCCCTTTTTGGCCAACCAAGCAAGCTTGCAAAGGAAATCTGCACTACAATGAAGTCTCACTTCCCCCCGGTCAAAAGGGCCATCTGAAAAAAGTGTAAAATCCAGAAAGGCAGGACAGGCCATGGAGAACTGGGAGCCTTGTTATGCTGATGGGCGGGATGTAAATTGCCAACAGACACTCGGGAGAAGTGTATGGTGTTTCCTGAAACATCTAAAAAACAAAGCAACAGAGCCTAGGGCACTTCCACTTATGGTCCTATAGCTTAGGGAAATTAAAATCAAAAAGACACAGCCACCCCAAAGTTTGGGACGCCTCTGTTTACAAGAACCTCGTTTACCGTACAAGTTCAATATCACAGAAAGTGAAAAATGGATAAAGAAGTTGTGGTACTTACGTACAATGCAGTATCACTCAGCAATGAAATCTATGTCATCAGGCCCGTAGCAGCATAATGAGTGGATTCAGGTACGATGATTCTAACTGAAATAAGTCACACAGAAAAAGAAACATCATAAGATATCACTAATACACGGAATGTAAACTTGGCTACACAGGAACTGAATTCCAAAACAGAACAGGGTCTCAAATTTAGAAAACCAACTTATGCTTGCTTAAGGGGAAAGGTGAGTTGGGGTGCTGCATAAAACCGGAGATTGAAATGAGCACAGATAAAGTTCCTTAAGCCAAATATGGAATAGACAAGAGCTACTCCTTGCTCAATGAAATGGACTCAACACCCCATATTAAACGCCTAAGAATGTACCTGACTAGTAAGTATCTTAAAACCTATGGATTGCTATGTCTCCGAAAGAGAATCAAGCGTGTGTACAGGGGCTAAACGCAGCAGTGATAGAATTGGAGAGATTCGGTGAGCAAATGAAGACCCTTTGAAGTCATATTGCATGGTACCCATTCCACGGGTTTCAACTACCCAGGTTTAAGGTATTCTTCCTTCAGCTAAAACATGCATGTGGAACCTAGAGTATGATCAACCATGTGAACGGGAGACGTGTTCAAATATGTCTCAGTTTTCCTCCCCTGGTACTCGGGTGCAACATTCCAAACGCTTTACTAGCACTCTCCCGACTTGGAGAGTCAGTCCCTTTAACCTCCTGTTTGGCCCAGTTTGCAATTTCTGCGGAAGATGAACAGGAATAGCGAGAACCAATGAGAGACTAGCTGGAGGTGTCTGGACGGGCAAATTTAACTCTCATTTCCCACCAGGAAGAGGAAATAACCAAAGGCTCAGCGTGCCGTGCCGGAACCAGATTAGGGCCTGAAGCCATCCTGCGGTGTTGCGGCCAGGTCACAAGAAAGCGAGTTGAAGAAAGGAGCTCAGGGGCACTGTAATTCACAAACCTGCAGAGTTATAAATGACAGCTATCGTCCAAAAATATACTGAAGTAAGGCTGCCAAGAGGACTTGAAAGCGGGGCAGAATTGCAGGAAACCGATTTCAGGAGGTAGACTGGAATTGCATTGAAAGCATAGGAAAAGAGGCAGAACGTCCACAATGATGCACTTGGCCAAAAAGGGCGTATGCGTTTTTTCCTGAATATATTCAGGAAAAAACGCATACACACTTTTTGGCCAACCAAGCAAGCTTGCAAAGGAAATCTGCACTACAATGAAGTCTCACTTCCCCCCAGTCAAAAGGGCCATCTGAAAAAAGGGTAAAATCCAGAAAGGCAGGACAGGCCATGGAGAACTGGGAGCCTTGTTATGCTGATGGGCGGGATGTAAATTGCCAACAGACACTCGGGAGAAGTGTATGGTGTTTCCTGAAACATCTAAAAAACAAAGCAACAGAGCCTAGGGCACTTCCACTTATGGTCCTATAGCTTAGGGAAATTAAAATCAAAAAGACACAGCCACCCCAAAGTTTGGGACGCCTCTGTTTACAAGAACCTCGTTTACAGTACAAGTTCAATATCACAGAAAGTGAAAAATGGATAAAGAAGTTGTGGTACTTACGTACAATGCAGTATCACTCAGCAATGAAATCTATGTCATCAGGCCCATAGCAGAATAATGAGTGGATTCAGGTACGATGATTCTAACTGAAATAAGTCACACAGAAAAAGAAACATCATAAGATATCACTAATACACGGAATGTAAACTTGGCTACACAGGAACTGAATTCCAAAACAGAACAGGGTCTCAAATTTAGAAAAGCAACTTATGCTTGCTTAAGGGGAAAGGTGAGTTGGGGTGCTGCATAAAACCAGAGATTGAAATGACCACAGATAAAGTTCCTTAAGCCAAATATGTTATAGACAAGAGCTACTCCTTGCTCAACGAAATGGACACAAAACCCCATATTAAACGCCTAAGAATGTACCTGACTAGTAAGTATCTTAAAACCTATGGATTGCTATGTCTCCAAAAGAGAATCAAGCGTGTGTACAGGGACATAAACGCAGCAGTGATAGGATTGGAGAGGTTCGGTGAGCAAATGAAGACCCTTTGAAGTCATATTGCATGGTACCCATTCCACGGGTTTCAACTACCCTGGTTTAAGGTATTCTTCCTTCAGCTAAAACATGCATGTGGAACCTAGAGTATGATCAACCATGTGATCGGGAGACGTGTTCAAATATGTCTCAGTTTTCGTACCCTGGTATTCGGGTGCAACATTCCAGACGCTTTACTAACACTCTCCCGACTTGGAGAGTCAGTCCCTTTAAACTCCTGTTTGGCCCTGTTTGCAATTTCTGCGGAAGATGAACAGGAATAGCGAGAACCAATGAGAGACTAGCTGGAGGTGTCTGGACGGGCAAATTTAACTCTCATTTCCCACCAGGAAGAGGAAATAACCAAAGGCTCAGCGTGCCGTGCCGGAACCAGATTAGGGCCTGAAGCCATCCTGCGGTGTTGCGGCCAGCTCAAAAGAAAGCGAGTTGAAGAAAGGAGCTCAGGGGCACTGTAATTCACAAACCTGCAGAGTTATAAATGACAGCTATCGTCCAAAAATATACTGAAGTAAGGCTGCCAAGAGGACTTGAAAGCGGGGCAGAATTGCAGGAAACCGATTTCAGGAGGTAGACTGGAATTGCATTGAAAGCATAGGAAAAGAGGCAGAACGTCCACAATGATGCACTTGGCCAAAAAGGGCGTATGTGTTTTTTCCTGAATATATTCAGGAAAAAACGCATACGCCCTTTTTGGCCAACCAAGCAAGCTTGAAAAGGAAATCTGCACTACAATGAAGTCTCACTTCCCCCCGGTCAAAAGGGCCATCTGAAAAAAGTGTAAAATCCAGAAAGGCAGGACAGGCCATGGAGAACTGGGAGCCTTGTTATGCTGATGGGCGGGATGTAAATTGCCAACAGACACTCGGGAGAAGTGTATGGTGTTTCCTGAAACATCTAAAAAACAAAGCAACAGAGCCTAGGGCACTTCCACTTATGGTCCTATAGCTTAGGGAAATTAAAATCAAAAAGACACAGCCACCCCAAAGTTTGGGACGCCTCTGTTTACAAGAACCTCGTTTACCGTACAAGTTCAATATCACAGAAAGTGAAAAATGGATAAAGAACTTGTGGTACTTACGTACAATGCAGTATCACTCAGCAATGAAATCTATGTCATCAGGCCCGTAGAAGCATAATGAGTGGATTCAGGTACGATGATTCTAACTGAAATAAGTCACACAGAAAAAGAAACATCATAAGATATCACTAATACACGGAATGTAAACTTGGCTACACAGGAACTGAATTCCAAAACAGAACAGGGTCTCAAATTTAGAAAACCAACTTATGCTTGCTTAAGGGTAAAGGTGAGTTGGGGTGCTGCATAAAACCAGAGATTGAAATGAGCACAGATAAAGTTCCTTAAGCCAAATATGGAATAGACAAGAGCTACTCCTTGCTCAACGAAATGGACTCAACACCCCATATTAAACGCCTAAGAATGTACCTGACTAGTAAGTATCTTAAAACCTATGGATTGCTATGTCTCCAAAAGAGAATCAAGCGTGTGTACAGGGGCATAAACGCAGCAGTGATAGGATTGGAGAGGTTCGGTGAGCAAATGAAGACCCTTTGAAGTCATATTGCATGGTACCCATTCCACGGGTCTCAACTCTCCAGGTTTAAGGTATTCTTCCTTCAGCTAAAACATGCATGTGGAACCCAGAGTATGATCAACCATGTGAACGGGAGACGTGTTCAAATTTGTCTCAGTTTTGGTCCCCTGGTACTCGGGTGCATCATTCCTGACGCTTTAATAACACTCTCCCCACTTGGAGAGTCAGCGCCTTTAACCTCCTGTTTGGCCCAGTTTGCAATTTCTGCGGAAGATGAACAGGAATAGCGAGAACCAATGAGAGACTAGCTGGAGGTGTCTGGACGGGCAAATTTATCACTCATTTCCCACCAGGAAGAGGAAATAACCAAAGGCTCAGTGTGCCGTGCCGGAACCAGATTAGGGCCTAAAGCCATCCTGCGGTGTTGCGGCCAGTTCACAAGAAAGCGAGTTGAAGAAAGGAGCTCTGGGGCACTGTAATTCAAAAACCTGCAGAGTTATAAATGACAGCTATCGTCCAAAAATATACTGAAGTAAGGGTGCGAAGAGGACTTGAAAGCGGGGCAGAATTGCAGGAAACCGATTTCAGGAGGTAGACTGGAATTGCATTGAAAGCATAGGAAAAGAGGCAGAACGTCCACAATGATGCACTTGGCCAAAAAGGGCGTCTGCGTTTTTTCCTGAATATATTCAGGAAAAAACGCATACACCCTTTTCGGCCAACCAAGCAAGCTTGCAAAGGAAATCTGAACTACAATGAAGTCTCACTTCCCACCGGTCAAAAGGGCCATCTGAAAAAAGTGTAAAATCCAGAAAGGCAGGACAGGCCATGGAGAACTGGGAGCCTTGTTATGCTGATGGGCGAGATGTAAATTGCCAACAGACACTCGGGAGAAGTGTATGGTGTTTCCTGAAACATCTAAAAAACAAAGCAACAGAGCCTAGGGCACTTCCACTTATGGTCCTATAGCTTAGGGAAATTAAAATCAAAAAGACACAGCCACCCCAAAGTTTGGGACACCTCTGTTTACAAGAACCTCGTTTACAGTACATGTTCAACATCGCAGAAAGTGAAAAATAGATAAAGAACTTGTGATACTTACGTACAATGCAGTATAACTCAGCAATGAAATCTATGTCATCAGGCCCGTAGCAGCATAATGAGTGGATTCAGGTACGATGATTCTAACTGAAATAAGTCACACAGAAAAAGAAACATCATAAGATATCACTAATACACGGAATATAAACTTGGCTACACAGGAACTGAATTCCAAAACAGAACAGGGTCTCAAATTTAGAAAACCAACTTATGCTTGCTTAAGGGGAAAGGTGAGTTGGGGTGCTGCATAAAACCAGAGATTGAAATGAGCACAGATAAAGTTCCTTAAGCCAAATATGGAATAGACAAGAGCTACTCCTTGCTCAATGAAATGTACTCAACACCCCATATTAAACGCCTAAGAATGTACCTGACTAGTAAGTATCTTAAAACCTATGGATTGCTATGTCTCCAAAAGAGAAACAAGCGTGTGTTCAGGGGCATAAATGCAGCAGTGATAAGATTGTAGAGGTTCGGTGAGCAAATGAAGACCCTTTGAAGTCATATTGCATGGTACCCATTACACGGGTCTCAACTCTAGAGGTTTAATGTATTCTTCCTTCAGCTAAATCATGCATGTGGAACCCAGAGTATGATCAACCGTGTGAACTGGAGACGTGTTCAAATATGTCTCAGTTTTCCTCCCCTGGTACTCGGGTGCAACATTCCAGACGCTTTACTAACACTCTCCCCACTTGGAGAGTCAGCGCCTTTAAACTCCTGTTTGGCCCAGTTTGCAATTTCTGCGGAAGATGAACAGGAATAGCGAGAACCAATGAGAGACTAGCTGGAGGTGTCTGGACGGGCAAATTTAACTCTCATCTCCTACCAGGAAGAGGAAATAACCAAAGACTCAGCGTGCCGTGCCGGAACCAGATTAGGGCCTGAAGCCATCAAGCGGTGTTACGGCCATCTCAAAAGAAAGTGAGTTGAAGAAAGGAGCTCAGAGGCACTGTAATTCACAAACCTGCAGAGTTATAAATGACAGCTATCATCCAAAAATATACTGAAGTAAGGCTGCCAAGAGGACTTGAATGCGGGGCAGAATTGCAGGAAACCGATTTCAGGAGGTAGACTGTAATTGCATTGAAAGCAGAGGAAAAGAGGCTGAACCTCCACCATTATACACTTCGCCAAAAAGCGCGTATGCGTTTTTTCCTGAATATATTCAGGAAAAAACGCATACGCCCTTTTTGGCCAACCAAGCAAGCTTGCAAAGGAAATCTGCACTACAATGAAGTCTCACTTCCCCCCGGTCAAAAGGGCCATCTGAAAAAAGTGTAGAATCCAGAAAGGCAGGACAGGCCATGGAGAACTGGGATCTTTGTTATGCTGATGGGCGGGATGTAAATTGCCAACAGACACTCGGGAGAAGTTTATGGTGTTTCCTGAAACATCTAAAAAACAAAGCAACAGAGCCTAGGGCACTTCCACTTATGGTCCTATAGCTTAGGGAAATTAAAATCAAAAAGACACAGCCACCCCAAAGTTTGGGACGCCTCTGTTTACAAGAACCTCGTTTACCGTACAAGCTCAATATCACAGAAAGTGAAAAATGCATAAAGAACTTGTGGTACTTACATACAATGCAGTATCACTCAGCAATGAAATCTATGTCATCAGGCCCGTAGCAGCATAATGAGTGGATTCAGGTACGATGATTCTAACTGAAATAAGTCACACAGAAAAAGAAACATCATAAGATATCACTAGTACACGGAATGTAAACTTGGCTGCACAGGAACTGAATTACAGAACAGAACAGGGTCTCAAATTTAGAAAACCAACTTATGCTTGCTTAAGGGGAAAGGTGAGTTGGGGTGCTGCATAAAACCAGAGATGGAAATGAGCACAGATAATGTTCCTTAAGCCAAATATGGAATAGACAAGAGCTACTCCTTGCTCAACGAAATGGACTCTACACCGCATATTAAACGCCTAAGTATGTACCTGACTAGTAAGTATCTTAAAACCTATGGATTGCTATGTCTCCGAAAGAGAATCAAGCATGTGTACAGGGGCATAAACGCAGCAGTGATAGGATTGGAGAGGTTCGGTGAGCAAATGAAGACCCTTTGAAGTCATATTGCATGGTACCCATTACACGGGTCTCAACTCTCCAGGTTTAAGGTATTCTTCCTTCAGCTAAAACATGCATGTGGAACCTAGAGTATGATCAACCAAGTGATAGAGAGACGTGTTCAAATATGTCTCAGTTTTCGTACCCTGGTACTCGGGTGCAACATTCCAGACGCTTTACTAACACTCTCCCGACTTGGAGAGTCAGTCCCTTTAACCTCCTGTTTGGCCCAGTTTGCAATTTCTGCGGAAGATGAACAGGAATAGCGAGAACCAATGAGAGACTAGCTGGAGGTGTCTGGACGGGCAAATTTAACTCTCATTTCCCACCAGGAAGAGGAATTAACCAAAGGCTCAGCGTGCCGTGCCGGAACCAGATTAGGGCCTGAAGCCATCCTGCGGTGTTGCGGCCAACTCAAAAGAAAGCGAGTTGAAGAAAGGAGCTCAGGGGCACTGTAATTCACAAACCTGCAGAGTTATAAATGACAGCTATCGTCCAAAAATATACTGAAGTAAGGCTGCCAAGAGGACTTGAAAGCGGGGCAGAATTGCAGGAAACCGATTTCAGGAGGTAGACTGGAATTGCATTGAAAGCATAGGAAAGGAGGCAGAACGTCCACAATGATGCACTTAGCCAAAAAGGGAATATGCGTTTTTTCCTGAATATATTCAGGAAAAAACGCATACGCCCTTTTTGGCCAACCAAGCAAGCTTGCAAAGGAAATCTGCACTACAATGAAGTCTCACTTCCCCCCAGTCAAAAGGGCCATCTGAAAAAAGGGTAAAATCCAGAAAGGCAGGACAGGCCATGGAGAACTGGGAGCCTTGTTATGCTGATGGGCGGGATGTAAATTGCCAACAGACACTCGGGAGAAGTGTATGGTGTTTCCTGAAACATCTAAAAAACAAAGCAACAGAGCCTAGGGCACTTCCACTTATGGTCCTATAGCTTAGGGAAATTAAAATAAAAAAGACACAGCCACCCCAAAGTTTGGGACGCCTCTGTTTACAAGAACCTCGTTTACAGTACAAGTTCAATATCACAGAAAGTGAAAAATGGATAAAGAAGTTGTGGTACTTACGTACAATGCAGTATCACTCAGCAATGAAATCTATGTCATCAGGCCCGTAGCAGAATAATGAGTGGATTCAGGTACGATGATTCTAACTGAAATAAGTCACACAGAAAAAGAAACATCATAAGATATCACTAATACACGGAATGTAAACTTGGCTACACAGGAACTGAATTCCAAAACAGAACAGGGTCTCAAATTTAGAAAACCAACTTATGCTTGCTTAAGGGGAAAGGTGAGTTGGGGTGCTGCATAAAACCAGAGATTGAAATGACCACAGATAAAGTTCCTTAAGCCAAATATGTTATAGACAAGAGCTACTCCTTGCTCAACGAAATGGACACAACACCCCATATTAAACGCCTAAGAATGTACCTGACTAGTAAGTATCTTAAAACCTATGGATTGCTATGTCTCCAAAAGAGAATCAAGCGTGTGTACAGGGGCATAAACGCAGCAGTGATAGGATTGGAGAGGTTCGGTGAGCAAATGAAGACCCTTTGAAGTCATATTGCATGGTACCCATTCCACGGGTTTCAACTACCCAGGTTTAAGGTATTCTTCCTTCAGCTAAAACATGCATGTGGAACCTAGAGTATGATCAACCATGTGATCGGGAGACGTGTTCAAATATGTCTCAGTTTTCGTACCCTGGTACTCGGGTGCAACATTCCAGACGCTTTACTAACACTCTCCCGACTTGGAGAGTCAGTCCCTTTAAACTCCTGTTTGGCCCTGTTTGCAATTTCTGCGGAAGATGAACAGGAATAGCGAGAACCAATGAGAGACTAGCTGGAGGTGTCTGGACGGGCAAATTTAACTCTCATTTCCCACCAGGAAGAGGAAATAACCAAAGGCTCAGCGTGCCGTGCCGGAACCAGATTAGGGCCTGAAGCCATCCTGCGGTGTTGCGGCCAGGTCACAAGAAAGCGAGTTGAAGAAAGGAGCTCAGGGGCACTGTAATTCACAAACCTGCAGAGTTATAAATGACAGCTATCGTCCAAAAATATACTGAAGTAAGGCTGCCAAGAGGACTTGAAAGCGGGGCAGAATTGCAGGAAACCGATTTCAGGAGGTAGACTGGAATTGCATTGAAAGCATAGGAAAAGAGGCAGAACGTCCACAATGATGCACTTGGCCAAAAAGGGCGTATGCGTTTTTTCCTGAATATATTCAGGAAAAAACGCATACACCCTTTTTGGCCAACCAAGCAAACTTGCAAAGGAAATCTGCACTACAGTGAAGTCTCACTTCCCCCCAGTCAAAAGGGCCATCTGAAAAAAGGGTAAAATCCAGAAAGGCAGGACAGGCCATGGAGAACTGGGAGCCTTGTTATGCTGATGGGCGGGATGTAAATTGCCAACAGACACTCGGGAGAAGTGTATGGTGTTTCCTGAAACATCTAAAAAACAAAGCAACAGAGCCTAGGGCACTTCCACTTATGGTCCTATAGCTTAGGGAAATTAAAATAAAAAAGACACAGCCACCCCAAAGTTTGGGACGCCTCTGTTTACAAGAACCTCGTTTACAGTACAAGTTCAATATCACAGAAAGTGAAAAATGGATAAAGAAGTTGTGGTACTTACGTACAATGCAGTATCACTCAGCAATGAAATCTATGTCATCAGGCCCGTAGCAGAATAATGAGTGGATTCAGGTACGATGATTCTAACTGAAATAAGTCACACAGAAAAAGAAACATCATAAGATATCACTAATACACGGAATGTAAACTTGGCTACACAGGAACTGAATTCCAAAACAGAACAGGGTCTCAAATTTAGAAAACCAACTTATGCTTGCTTAAGGGGAAAGGTGAGTTGGGGTGCTGCATAAAACCAGAGATTGAAATGACCACAGATAAAGTTCCTTAAGCCAAATATGTTATAGACAAGAGCTACTCCTTGCTCAACGAAATGGACACAACACCCCATATTAAACGCCTAAGAATGTACCTGACTAGTAAGTATCTTAAAACCTATGGATTGCTATGTCTCCAAAAGAGAATCAAGCGTGTGTACAGGGGCATAAACGCAGCAGTGATAGGATTGGAGAGGTTCGGTGAGCAAATGAAGACCCTTTGAAGTCATATTGCATGGTACCCATTCCACGGGTTTCAACTACCCAGGTTTAAGGTATTCTTCCTTCAGCTAAAACATGCATGTGGAACCTAGAGTATGATCAACCATGTGATCGGGAGACGTGTTCAAATATGTCTCAGTTTTCGTACCCTGGTACTCGGGTGCAACATTCCAGACGCTTTACTAACACTCTCCCGACTTGGAGAGTCAGTCCCTTTAAACTCCTGTTTGGCCCTGTTTGCAATTTCTGCGGAAGATGAACAGGAATAGCGAGAACCAATGAGAGACTAGCTGGAGGTGTCTGGACGGGCAAATTTAACTCTCATTTCCCACCAGGAAGAGGAAATAACCAAAGGCTCAGCGTGCCGTGCCGGAACCAGATTAGGGCCTGAAGCCATCCTGCGGTGTTGCGGCCAGGTCACAAGAAAGCGAGTTGAAGAAAGGAGCTCAGGGGCACTGTAATTCACAAACCTGCAGAGTTATAAATGACAGCTATCGTCCAAAAATATACTGAAGTAAGGCTGCCAAGAGGACTTGAAAGCGGGGCAGAATTGCAGGAAACCGATTTCAGGAGGTAGACTGGAATTGCATTGAAAGCATAGGAAAAGAGGCAGAACGTCCACAATGATGCACTTGGCCAAAAAGGGCGTATGCGTTTTTTCCTGAATATATTCAGGAAAAAACGCATACACCCTTTTTGGCCAACCAAGCAAACTTGCAAAGGAAATCTGCACTACAGTGAAGTCTCACTTCCCCCCAGTCAAAAGGGCCATCTGAAAAAAGGGTAAAATCCAGAAAGGCAGGACAGGCCATGGAGAACTGGGAGCCTTGTTATGCTGATGGGCGGGATGTAAATTGCCAACAGACACTCGGGAGAAGTGTATGGTGTTTCCTGAAACATCTAAAAAACAAAGCAACAGAGCCTAGGGCACTTCCACTTATGGTCCTATAGCTTAGGGAAATTAAAATCAAAAAGACACAGCCACCCCAAAGTTTGGGACGCCTCTGTTTACAAGAACCTCGTTTACAGTACAAGTTCAATATCACAGAAAGTGAAAAATGGATAAAGAAGTTGTGGTACTTACGTACAATGCAGTATCACTCAGCAATGAAATCTATGTCATCAGGCCTGTAGCAGAATAATGAGTGGATTCAGGTACGATGATTCTAACTGAAATAAGTCACACAGAAAAAGAAACATCATAAGATATCACTAATACACGGAATGTAAACTTGGCTACACAGGAACTGAATTCCAAAACAGAACAGGGTCTCAAATTTAGAAAACCAACTTATGCTTGCTTAAGGGGAAAGGTGAGTTGGGGTGCTGCATAAAACCAGAGATTGAAATGAGCACAGATAAAGTTCCTTAAGCCAAATATGGAATAGACAAGAGCTACTCCTTGCTCAACGAAATGGACTCAACACCCCATATTAAACGCCTAAGAATGTACCTGACTAATAAGTATCTTAAAACCTATGGATTACTATGTCTCCGAAAGAGAATCAAGCATGTGTACAGGGGCATAAACGCAGCAGTGATAGGATTGGAGAGGTTCGGTGAGCAAACGAAGACCCTTTGAAGTCATATTGCATGGTATCCATTCCACGGGTTTCAACTACCCAGGTTTAAGGTATTCTTCCTTCAGCTAAAACATGCATGTGGAACCTAGAGTATGATCAACCATGTGATCGGGAGACGTGTTCAAATATGTCTCAGTTTTTGTACCCTGGTACTCGGGTGCAACATTCCAGACGCTTTACTAACACTCTCCCGACTTGGAGAGTCAGTCCCTTTAAACTCCTGTTTGGCCCTGTTTGCAATTTCTGCGGAAGATGAACAGGAATAGCGAGAACCAATGAGAGACTAGCTGGAGGTGTCTGGACGGGCAAATTTAACTCTCATTTCCCACCAGGAAGAGGAAATAACCAAAGGCTCAGCGTGCCGTGCCGGAACCAGATTAGGGCCTGAAGCCATCCTGCGGTGTTGCGGCCAGGTCACAAGAAAGCGAGTTGAAGAAAGGAGCTCAGGGGCACTGTAATTCACAAACCTGCAGAGTTATAAATGACAGCTATCGTCCAAAAATATACTGAAGTAAGGCTGCCAAGAGGACTTGAAAGCGGGGCAGAATTGCAGGAAACCGATTTCAGGAGGTAGACTGGAATTGCATTGAAAGCATAGGAAAAGAGGCAGAACGTCCACAATGATGCACTTGGCCAAAAAGGGCGTATGCGTTTTTTCCTGAATATATTCAGGAAAAAACGCATACGCCCTTTTTGGCCAACCAAGCAAACTTGCAAAGGAAATCTGCACTACAATGAAGTCTCACTTCCCCCCAGTCAAAAGGGCCATCTGAAAAAAGTGTAAAATCCAGAAAGGCAGGACAGGCCATGGAGAACTGGGAGCCTTGTTATGCTGATGGGCGGGATGTAAATTGCCAACAGACACTCGGGAGAAGTGTATGGTGTTTCCTGAAACATCTAAAAAACAAAGCAACACAGCCTAGGGCACTTCCACTTATGGTCCTATAGCTTAGGGAAATTAAAATCAAAAAGACACAGCCACCCCAAAGTTTGGGACGCCTCTGTTTACAAGAACCTCGTTTACAGTACAAGTTCAATATCACAGAAAGTGAAAAATGGATAAAGAAGTTGTGGTACTTACATACAATGCAGTATCACTCAGCAATGAAATCTATGTCATCAGGCCCGTAGCAGAATAATGAGTGGATTCAGGTACGATGATTCTAACTGAAATAAGTCACACAGAAAAAGAAACATCATAAGATATCACTAATACACGGAATGTAAACTGGGCTACACAGGAACTGAATTCCAAAACAGAACAGGGTCTCAAATTTAGAAAACCAACTTATGCTTGCTTAAGAGGAAAGGTGAGTTGGGGTGCTGCATAAAACCAGAGATTGAAATGACCACAGATAAAGTTCCTTAAGCCAAATATGTTATAGACAAGAGCTACTCCTTGCTCAACGAAATGGACACAACACCCCATATTAAACGCCTAAGAATGTACCTGACTAGTAAGTATCTTAAAACCTATGGATTGCTATGTCTCCAAAAGAGAATCAAGCGTGTGTACAGGGGCATAAATGCAGCAGTGATAGGATTGGAGAGGTTCGGTGAGCAAATGAAGACCCTTTGAAGTCCTATTGCATGGTACCCATTCCACGGGTTTCAACTACCCAGGTTTAAGGTATTCTTCCTTCAGCTAAAACATGCATGTGGAACCTAGAGTATGATAAACCATGTGATCGGGAGACGTGTTCAAATATGTCTCAGTTTTCGTACCCTGGTACTCGGGTGCAACATTCCAGACGCTTTACTAACACTCTCCCGACTTGGAGAGTCAGTCCCTTTAAACTCCTGTTTGGCCCTGTTTGCAATTTCTGCGGAAGATGAACAGGAATAGCGAGAACCAATGAGAGACTAGCTGGAGGTGTCTGGACGGGCAAATTTAACTCTCATTTCCCACCAGGAAGAGGAAATAACCAAAGGCTCACCGTGCCGTGCCGGAACCAGATTAGGGCCTGAAGCCATCCTGCGGTGTTGCGGCCAGGTCACAAAAAAGCGAGTTGAAGAAAGGAGCTCAGGGGCACTGTAATTCACAAACCTGCAGAGTTATAAATGACAGCTATCGTCCAAAAATATACTGAAGTAAGGCTGCCAAGAGGACTTGAAAGCGGGGCAGAATTGCAGGAAACCGATTTCAGGAGGTAGACTGGAATTGCATTGAAAGCATAGGAAAAGAGGCAGAACGTCCACAATGATGCACTTGGCCAAAAAGGGCGTATGCATTTTTTCCTGAATATATTCAGGAAAAAACGCATACGCCCTTTTTGGCCAACCAAGCAAACTTGCAAAGGAAATCTGCACTACAATGAAGTCTCACTTCCCCCCGGTCAAAAGGGCCATCTGAAAAAAGTGTAAAATCCGGAAAGGCAGGACAGGCCATGGAGAACTGGGAGCCTTGTTATGCTGATGGGCGGGATGTAAATTGCCAACAGACACTCGGGAGAAGTGTATGGTGTTTCCTGAAACATCTAAAAAACAAAGCAACAGAGCCTAGGGCACTTCCACTTATGGTCCTATAGCTTAGGGAAATTAAAATCAAAAAGACACAGCCACCCCAAAGTTTGGGACGCCTCTGTTTACAAGATCCTCGTTTACCGTACAAGTTCAATATCACAGAAAGTGAAAAATGGATAAAGAACTTGTGGTACTTACGTACAATGCAGTATCACTCAGCAATGAAATCTATGTCATCAGGCCCGTAGCAGCATAATGAGTGGATTCAGGTACGATGATTCTAACTGAAATAAGTCACACAGAAAAAGAAACATCATAAGATATCACTAATACACGGAATGTAAACTTGGCTACACAGGAACTGAATTACAGAACAGAACAGGGTCTCAAATTTATAAAACCAACTTATGCTTGCTTAAGGGGAAAGGTGAGTTGGGGTGCTGCATAAAACCAGAGATTGAAATGAGCACAGATAATGTTCCTTAAGCCAAATATGGAATAGACAAGAGCTACTCCTTGCTCAACGAAATGGACTCAACACCCATTATTAAACACCTAAGAATGTACCGGACTAGTAAGTATCTTAAAACCTATGGATTGCTATGTCTCCAAAAGAGAATCAAGCGTGTGTACAGGGGCATAAACGCAGCAGTGATAGGATTGGAGAGGTTCGGTGAGCAAATGAAGACCCTTTGAAGTCATATTGCATGGTACCCATTCCACGGGTCTCAACTCTCCAGGTTTAAGGTATTCTTCCTTCAGCTAAAACATGCATGTGGAACCCAGAGTATGATCAACCATGTGAACGGGAGACGTGTTCAAATATGTCTCAGTTTTTGTCCCCTGGTACTCGGGTGCAACATTCCTGACGCTTTACTAACACTCTCCCCACTTGGAGAGTCAGTCCCTTTAACCTCCTCTTTGGCCCAATTTGCAATTTCTGGGGAAGATGAACAGGAATAGCGAGAACCAATGAGAGACTAGCTGGAGGTGTCTCGACGGGCAAATTTAACTCTCATTTCCCACCAGGAAGAGGAAATAACCAAAGGCTCAGCGTGCCGTGCCAGAACCAGATTAGGGCCTGAAGCCATCCTGCGGTGTTGCGGCCAGGTCACAAGAAAGCGAGTTGAAGAAAGGAGCTCAGGGGCACTGTAATTCACAAACCTGCAGAGTTATAAATGACAGCTATCGTCCAAAAATATACTGAAGTAAGGCTGCCAAGAGGACTTGAAAACGGGGCAGAATTGCAGGAAACCGATTTCAGGAGGTAGACTGGAATTGTATTGAAAGCATAGGAAAAGAGGCAGAACCTCCACAATGATGCACTTGGCCAAAAAGGGCGTATGCGTTTTTTCCTGAATATATTCAGGAAAAAACGCATACGCCCTTTTTGGCCAACCAAGCAAACTTGCAAAGGAAATCTGCACTACAATGAAGTCTCACTTCCCCCCGGTCAAAAGGGCCATCTGAAAAAAGTGTAAAATCCAGAAAGGCAGGACAGGCCATGGAGAACTGGGAGCCTTGTTATGCTGATGGGTGGGATGTAAATTGCCAACAGACACTCGGGAGAAGTGTATGGTGTTTCCTGAAACATCTAAAAAACAAAGCAACAGAGCCTAGGGCACTTCCACTTATGGTCCTATAGCTTAGGGAAATTAAAATCAAAAAGACACAGCCACCCCAAAGTTTGGGACGCCTCTGTTTACAAGAACCTCGTTTACAGTACAAGTTCAACATCGCAGAAAGTGAAAAATGGATAAAGAAGTTGTGGTATTTACTTACAAAGTAATATCACTCAGCAATGAAATCTATGTCATCAGGCCCTTAACAGCACAATGAGTTGATTCAGGTATGATGATTCTAACTGAAATAAGTCACACAGAAAAAGAAACATCATAAGATATCAGTAATACATGGAATGTAAACTTGGCTACACAGGAACTGAATTACAGAACAGAACAGGGTCTCAAATTTATAAAACCAACTTATGCTTGCTTAAGGGGAAAGGTGAGTTGGGGTGCTGCATAAAACCAGAGATTGAAATGAGCACAGATAAAGTTCCTTAAGCCAAATATGGAATAGACAAGAGCTACTCCTTGCTCAACGTAATGGACTCAACACCCCATATTAAACGCCTAAGAATGTTCCTGACTAGTAAGTATCTTAAAACCTATGGATTTCTATGTCTCCAAAAGAGAATCAAGCGTGTGTACAGGGGCATAAACGCAGCAGTGATAGGATTGGAGAGGTTCGGTGAGCAAATGAAGACCCTTTGAAGTCATATTGCATGGTACCCATTACACGGGTCTCAACTCTCCAGGTTTAATGTATTCTTCCTTCAGCTAAAACATGCATGTGGAACCCAGAGTATGATCAACCATGTGAACGGGAGACGTGTTCAAATATGTCTCAGTTTTCCTCCCCTGGTACTCGGGTGCAACATTCCAGACGCTTTACTAACACTCTCCCCACTTGGAGAGTCAGCGCCTTTAACCTCCTGTTTGGCCCAGTTTGCAATTTCTGCGGAAGATGAACAGGAATAGCGAGAACCAATGAGAGACTAGCTGGAGGTGTCTGGACGGGCAAATTTAACTCTCATTTCCCACCAGGAAGAGGAATTAACCAAAGGCTCAGCGTGCCGTGCCGGAACCAGATTAGGGCCTGAAGCCATCCTGCGGTGTTACGGCCAGCTCAAAAGAAAGTGAGTTGAAGAAAGGAGCTCAGAGGCACTGTAATTCACAAACCTGCAGAGTTATAAATGACAGCTATCATCCAAAAATATACTGAAGTAAGGCTGCCAAGAGGACTTGAATGCGGGGCAGAATTGCAGGAAACCGATTTCAAGAGGTAGACTGTAATTGCATTGAAAGCAGAGGAAAAGAGGCTGAACCTCCACCATGATACACTTCGCCAAAAAGCGCGTATGCGTTTTTTCCTGAATATATTCAGGAAAAAACGCATACGCCCTTTTTGGCCAACCAAGCAAGCTTGCAAAGGAAATCTGCACTACAATGAAGTCTCACTTCCCCCCGGTCAAAAGGGCCATCTGAAAAAAGTGTAGAATCCAGAAAGGCAGGACAGGCCATGGAGAACTGGGATCTTTGTTATGCTGATGGGCGGGATGTAAATTGCCAACAGACACTCGGGAGAAGTTTATGGTGTTTCCTGAAACATCTAAAAAACAAAGCAACAGAGCCTAGGGCACTTCCACTTATGGTCCTATAGCTTAGGGAAATTAAAATCAAAAAGACACAGCCACCCCAAAGTTTGGGACGCCTCTGTTTACAAGAACCTCGTTTACCGTACAAGCTCAATATCACAGAAAGTGAAAAATGCATAAAGAACTTTTGGTACTTACATACAATGCAGTATCACTCAGCAATGAAATCTATGTCATCAGGCCCGTAGCAGCATAATGAGTGGATTCAGGTACGATGATTCTAACTGAAATAAGTCACACAGAAAAAGAAACATCATAAGATATCACTAGTACACGGAATGTAAACTTGGCTGCACAGGAACTGAATTACATAACAGAACAGGGTCTCAAATTTAGAAAACCAACTTATGCTTGCTTAAGGGGAAAGGTGAGTTGGGGTGCTGCATAAAACCAGAGATTGAAATGAGCACAGATAAAGTTCCTTAAGCCAAATATGGAATAGACAAGAGCTACTCCTTGCTCAACGAAATGGACTCAACACCCCATATTAAACGCCTAAGAATGTACCTGACTAGTAAGTATCTTAAAACCTATGGATTGCTATGTCTCCGAAAGAGAATCAAGCATGTGTACAGGGGCATAAACGCAGCAGTGATAGGATTGGAGAGGTTCGGTGAGCAAACGAAGACCCTTTGAAGTCATATTGCATGGTACCCATTCCACGGGTTTCAACTACCCAGGGTTAAGGTATTCTTCCTTCAGCTAAAACATGCATGTGGAACCTAGAGTATGATCAACCATGTGATCGGGAGACGTGTTCAAATATGACTCAGTTTTCGTACCCTGGTACTCGGGTGCAACATTCCAGACGCTTTACTAACACTCTCCCGACTTGGAGAGTCTGTCCCTTTAAACTCCTGTTTGGCCCTGTTTGCAATTTCTGCGGAAGATGAACAGGAATAGCGAGAACCAATGAGAGACTAGCTGGAGGTGTCTGGACGGGCAAATTTAACTCTCATTTCCCACCAGGAAGAGGAAATAACCAAAGGCTCAGCGTGCCGTGCCGGAACCAGATTAGGGCCTGAAGCCATCCTGCGGTGTTGCGGCCAGGTCACAAGAAAGCGAGTTGAAGAAAGGAGCTCAGGGGCACTGTAATTCACAAACCTGCAGAGTTATAAATGACAGCTATCGTCCAAAAATATACTGAAGTAAGGCTGCCAAGAGGACTTGAAAGCGGGGCAGAATTGCAGGAAACCGATTTCAGGAGGTAGACTGGAATTGCATTGAAAGCATAGGAAAAGAGGCAGAACGTCCACAATGATGCACTTGGCCAAAAAGGGCGTATGCGTTTTTTCCTGAATATATTCAGGAAAAAACGCATACGCCCTTTTTGGCCAACCAAGCAAACTTGCAAAGGAAATCTGCACTACAGTGAAGTCTCACTTCCCCCCAGTCAAAAGGGCCATCTGAAAAAAGGGTAAAATCCAGAAAGGCAGGACAGGCCATGGAGAACTGGGAGCCTTGTTATGCTGATGGGCGGGATGTAAATTGCCAACAGACACTCGGGAGAAGTGTATGGTGTTTCCTGAAACATCTAAAAAACAAAGCAACAGAGCCTAGGGCACTTCCACTTATGGTCCTATAGCTTAGGGAAATTAAAATAAAAAAGACACAGCCACCCCAAAGTTTGGGACGCCTCTGTTTACAAGAACCTCGTTTACAGTACAAGTTCAATATCACAGAAAGTGAAAAATGGATAAAGAAGTTGTGGTACTTACGTACAATGCAGTATCACTCAGCAATGAAATCTATGTCATCAGGCCCGTAGCAGAATAATGAGTGGATTCAGGTACGATGATTCTAACTGAAATAAGTCACACAGAAAAAGAAACATCATAAGATATCACTAATACACGGAATGTAAACTTGGCTACACAGGAACTGAATTCCAAAACAGAACAGGGTCTCAAATTTAGAAAACCAACTTATGCTTGCTTAAGGGGAAAGGTGAGTTGGGGTGCTGCATAAAACCAGAGATTGAAATGAGCACAGATAAAGTTCCTTAAGCCAAATATGGAATAGACAAGAGCTACTCCTTGCTCAACGAAATGGACTCAACACCCCATATTAAACGCCTAAGAATGTACCTGACTAATAAGTATCTTAAAACCTATGGATTGCTATGTCTCCGAAAGAGAATCAAGCATGTGTACAGGGGCATAAACGCAGCAGTGATAGGATTGGAGAGGTTCGGTGAGCAAACGAAGACCCTTTGAAGTCATATTGCATGGTATCCATTCCACGGGTTTCAACTACCCAGGTTTAAGGTATTCTTCCTTCAGCTAAAACATGCATGTGGAACCTAGAGTATGATCAACCATGTGATCGGGAGACGTGTTCAAATATGACTCAGTTTTCGTACCCTGGTACTCGGGTGCAACATTCCAGACGCTTTACTAACACTCTCCCGACTTGGAGAGTCAGGCCCTTTAAACTCCTGTTTGGCCCTGTTTGCAATTTCTGCGGAAGATGAACAGGAATAGCGAGAACCAATGAGAGACTAGCTGGAGGTGTCTGGACGGGCAAATTTAACTCTCATTTCCCACCAGGAAGAGGAAATAACCAAAGGCTCAGCGTGCCGTGCCGGAACCAGATTAGGGCCTGAAGCCATCCTGCGGTGTTGCGGCCAGGTCACAAGAAAGCGAGTTGAAGAAAGGAGCTCAGGGGCACTGTAATTCACAAACCTGCAGAGTTATAAATGACAGCTATCGTCCAAAAATATACTGAAGTAAGGCTGCCAAGAGGACTTGAAAGCGGGGCAGAATTGCAGGAAACCGATTTCAGGAGGTAGACTGGAATTGCATTGAAAGCATAGGAAAAGAGGCAGAACGTCCACAATGATGCACTTGGCCAAAAAGGGCGTATGCGTTTTTTCCTGAATATATTCAGGAAAAAACGCATACGCCCTTTTTGGCCAACCAAGCAAACTTGCAAAGGAAATCTGCACTACAGTGAAGTCTCACTTCCCCCCAGTCAAAAGGGCCATCTGAAAAAAGGGTAAAATCCAGAAAGGCAGGACAGGCCATGGAGAACTGGGAGCCTTGTTATGCTGATGGGCGGGATGTAAATTGCCAACAGACACTCGGGAGAAGTGTATGGTGTTTCCTGAAACATCTAAAAAACAAAGCAACAGAGCCTAGGGCACTTCCACTTATGGTCCTATAGCTTAGGGAAATTAAAATAAAAAAGACACAGCCACCCCAAAGTTTGGGACGCCTCTGTTTACAAGAACCTCGTTTACAGTACAAGTTCAATATCACAGAAAGTGAAAAATGGATAAAGAAGTTGTGGTACTTACGTACAATGCAGTATCACTCAGCAATGAAATCTATGTCATCAGGCCCGTAGCAGAATAATGAGTGGATTCAGGTACGATGATTCTAACTGAAATAAGTCACACAGAAAAAGAAACATCATAAGATATCACTAATACACGGAATGTAAACTTGGCTACACAGGAACTGAATTCCAAAACAGAACAGGGTCTCAAATTTAGAAAACCAACTTATGCTTGCTTAAGGGGAAAGGTGAGTTGGGGTGCTGCATAAAACCAGAGATTGAAATGACCACAGATAAAGTTCCTTAAGCCAAATATGTTATAGACAAGAGCTACTCCTTGCTCAACGAAATGGACACAACACCCCATATTAAACGCCTAAGAATGTACCTGACTAGTAAGTATCTTAAAACCTATGGATTGCTATGTCTCCAAAAGAGAATCAAGCGTGTGTACAGGGGCATAAACGCAGCAGTGATAGGATTGGAGAGGTTCGGTGAGCAAATGAAGACCCTTTGAAGTCATATTGCATGGTACCCATTCCACGGGTTTCAACTACCCAGGTTTAAGGTATTCTTCCTTCAGCTAAAACATGCATGTGGAACCTAGAGTATGATCAACCATGTGATCGGGAGACGTGTTCAAATATGTCTCAGTTTTCGTACCCTGGTACTCGGGTGCAACATTCCAGACGCTTTACTAACACTCTCCCGACTTGGAGAGTCAGTCCCTTTAAACTCCTGTTTGGCCCTGTTTGCAATTTCTGCGGAAGATGAACAGGAATAGCGAGAACCAATGAGAGACTAGCTGGAGGTGTCTCGACGGGCAAATTTAACTCTCATTTCCCACCAGGAAGAGGAAATAACCAAAGGCTCAGCGTGCCGTGCCGGAACCAGATTAGGGCCTGAAGCCATCCTGCGGTGTTGCGGCCAGGTCACAAGAAAGCGAGTTGAAGAAAGGAGCTCAGGGGCAGTGTAATTCACAAACCTGCAGAGTTATAAATGACAGCTATCGTCCAAAAATATACTGAAGTAAGGCTGCCAAGAGGACTTGAAAGCGGGGCAGAATTGCAGGAAACCGATTTCAGGAGGTAGACTGGAATTGCATTGAAAGCATAGGAAAAGAGGCAGAACGTCCACAATGATGCACTTGGCCAAAAAGGGCGTATGCGTTTTTTCCTGAATATATTCAGGAAAAAACGCATACACCCTTTTTGGCCAACCAAGCAAACTTGCAAAGGAAATCTGCACTACAGTGAAGTCTCACTTCCCCCCAGTCAAAAGGGCCATCTGAAAAAAGGGTAAAATCCAGAAAGGCAGGACAGGCCATGGAGAACTGGGAGCCTTGTTATGCTGATGGGCGGGATGTAAATTGCCAACAGACACTCGGGAGAAGTGTATGGTGTTTCCTGAAACATCTAAAAAACAAAGCAACAGAGCCTAGGGCACTTCCACTTATGGTCCTATAGCTTAGGGAAATTAAAATCAAAAAGACACAGCCACGCCAAAGTTTGGGACGCCTCTGTTTACAAGAACCTCGTTTACAGTACAAGTTCAATATCACAGAAAGTGAAAAATGGATAAAGAAGTTGTGGTACTTACGTACAATGCAGTATCACTCAGCAATGAAATCTATGTCATCAGGCCCGTAGCAGAATAATGAGTGGATTCAGGTACGATGATTCTAACTGAAATAAGTCACACAGAAAAAGAAACATCATAAGATATCACTAATACACGGAATGTAAACTTGGCTACACAGGAACTGAATTCCAAAACAGAACAGGTTCTCAAATTTAGAAAACCAACTTATGCTTGCTTAAGGGGAAAGGTGAGTTGGGGTGCTGCATAAAACCAGAGATTGAAATGACCACAGATAAAGTTCCTTAAGCCAAATATGTTATAGACAAGAGCTACTCCTTGCTCAACGAAATGGACACAACACCCCATATTAAACGCCTAAGAATGTACCTGACTAGTAAGTATCTTAAAACCTATGGATTGCTATGTCTCCAAAAGAGAATCAAGCGTGTGTACAGGGGCATAAACGCAGCAGTGATAGGATTGGAGAGGTTCGGTGAGCAAATGAAGACCCTTTGAAGTCATATTGCATGGTACCCATTCCACGGGTTTCAACTACCCAGGTTTAAGGTATTCTTCCTTCAGCTAAAACATGCATGTGGAACCTAGAGTATGATCAACCATGTGATCGGGAGACGTGTTCAAATATGTCTCAGTTTTCGTACCCTGGTACTCGGGTGCAACATTCCAGACGCTTTACTAACACTCTCCCGACTTGGAGAGTCAGTCCCTATAAACTCCTGTTTGGCCCTGTTTGCAATTTCTGCGGAAGATGAACAGGAATAGCGAGAACCAATGAGAGACTAGCTGGAGGTGTCTCGACGGGCAAATTTAACTCTCATTTCCCACCAGGAAGAGGAAATAACCAAAGGCTCAGCGTGCCGTGCCGGAACCAGATTAGGGCCTGAAGCCATCCTGCGGTGTTGCGGCCAGGTCACAAGAAAGCGAGTTGAAGAAAGGAGCTCAGGGGCAGTGTAATTCACAAACCTGCAGAGTTATAAATGACAGCTATCGTCCAAAAATATACTGAAGTAAGGCTGCCAAGAGGACTTGAAAGCGGGGCAGAATTGCAGGAAACCGATTTCAGGAGGTAGACTGGAATTGCATTGAAAGCATAGGAAAAGAGGCAGAACGTCCACAATGATGCACTTGGCCAAAAAGGGCGTATGCGTTTTTTCCTGAATATATTCAGGAAAAAACGCATACACCCTTTTTGGCCAACCAAGCAAACTTGCAAAGGAAATCTGCACTACAGTGAAGTCTCACTTCCCCCCAGTCAAAAGGGCCATCTGAAAAAAGGGTAAAATCCAGAAAGGCAGGACAGGCCATGGAGAACTGGGAGCCTTGTTATGCTGATGGGCGGGATGTAAATTGCCAACAGACACTCGGGAGAAGTGTATGGTGTTTCCTGAAACATCTAAAAAACAAAGCAACAGAGCCTAGGGCACTTCCACTTATGGTCCTATAGCTTAGGGAAATTAAAATCAAAAAGACACAGCCACCCCAAAGTTTGGGACGCCTCTGTTTACAAGAACCTCGTTTACAGTACAAGTTCAACATCGCAGAAAGTGAAAAATGGATAAAGAAGTTGTGGTACTTACGTACAATGCAGTATCACTCAGCAATGAAATCTATGTCATCAGGCCCGTAGCAGCATAATGAGTGGATTCAGGTACGATGATTCTAACTGAAATAAGTCACACAGAAAAAGAAACATCATAAGATATCACTAATACACGGAATGTAAACTTGGCTACACAGGAACTGAATTCCAAAACAGAACAGGGTCTCAAATTTAGAAAACCAACTTATGCTTGCTTAAGGGGAAAGGTGAGTTGGGGTGCTGCATAAAACCAGAGATTGAAATGAGCACAGATAAAGTTCCTTAAGCCAAATATGGAATAGACAAGAGCTACTCCTTGCTCAACGAAATGGACTCAACACCCCATATTAAACGCCTAAGAATGTACCTGACTAATAAGTATCTTAAAACCTATGGATTGCTATGTCTCCGAAAGAGAATCAAGCATGTGTACAGGGGCATAAACGCAGCAGTGATAGGATTGGAGAGGTTCGGTGAGCAAACGAAGACCCTTTGAAGTCATATTGCATGGTATCCATTCCACGGGTTTCAACTACCCAGGTTTAAGGTATTCTTCCTTCAGCTAAAACATGCATGTGGAACCTAGAGTATGATCAACCATGTGATCGGGAGACGTGTTCAAATATGACTCAGTTTTCGTACCCTGGTACTCGGGTGCAACATTCCAGACGCTTTACTAACACTCTCCCGACTTGGAGAGTCAGTCCCTTTAACCTCCTGTTTGGCCCTGTTTGCAATTTCTGCGGAAGATGAACAGGAATAGCGAGAACCAATGAGAGACTAGCTGGAGGTGTCTGGACGGGCAAATTTAACTCTCATTTCCCACCAGGAAGAGGAAATAACCAAAGGCTCAGCGTGCCGTGCCGGAACTAGATTAGGGCCTGAAGCCATCCTGCGGTGTTGCGGCCAGGTCACAAGAAAGCGAGTTGAAGAAAGGAGCTCAGGGGCACTGTAATTCACAAACCTGCAGAGTTATAAATGACAGCTATCGTCCAAAAATATACTGAAGTAAGGCTGCCAAGAGGACTTGAAAGCGGGGCAGAATTGCAGGAAACCGATTTCAGGAGGTAGACTGGAATTGCATTGAAAGCATAGGAAAAGAGGCAGAACGTCCACAATGATGCACTTGGCCAAAAAGGGCGTATGCGTTTTTTCCTGAATATATTCAGGAAAAAACGCATACACACTTTTTGGCCAACCAAGCAAACTTGCAAAGGAAATCTGCACTACAATGAAGTCTCACTTCCCCCCAGTCAAAAGGGCCATCTGAAAAAAGGGTAAAATCCAGAAAGGCAGGACAGGCCATGGAGAACTGGGAGCCTTGTTATGCTGATGGGCGGGATGTAAATTGCCAACAGACACTCGGGAGAAGTGTATGGTGTTTCCTGAAACATCTAAAAAACAAAGCAACAGAGCCTAGGGCACTTCCACTTATGGTCCTATAGCTTAGGGAAATTAAAATCAAAAAGACACAGCCACGCCAAAGTTTGGGACGCCTCTGTTTACAAGAACCTCGTTTACAGTACAAGTTCAATATCACAGAAAGTGAAAAATGGATAAAGAAGTTGTGGTACTTACGTACAATGCAGTATCACTCAGCAATGAAATCTATGTCATCAGGCCCGGAGCAGCATAATGAGTGGATTCAGGTACGATGATTCTAACTGAAATAAGTCACACAGAAAAAGAAACATCATAAGATATCACTAATACACGGAATGTAAACTTGGCTACACAGGAACTGAATTCCAAAACAGAACAGGGTCTCAAATTTAGAAAACCAACTTATGCTTGCTTAAGGGGAAAGGTGAGTTGGGGTGCTGCATAAAACCAGAGATTGAAATGACCACAGATAAAGTTCCTTAAGCCAAATATGTTATAGACAAGAGCTACTCCTTGCTCAACGAAATGGACACAACACCCAATATTAAACGCCTAAGAATGTACCTGACTAGTAAGTATCTTAAAACCTATGGATTGCTATGTCTCCAAAAGAGAATCAAGCGTGTGTACAGGGGCATAAACGCAGCAGTGATAGGATTGGAGAGGTTCGGTGAGCAAATGAAGACCCTTTGAAGTCATATTGCATGGTACCCATTCCACGGGTTTCAACTACCCAGGTTTAAGGTATTCTTCCTTCAGCTAAAACATGCATGTGGAACCTAGAGTATGATCAACCATGTGATCGGGAGACGTGTTCAAATATGTCTCAGTTTTTGTACCCTGGTACTCGGGTGCAACATTCCAGACGCTTTACTAACACTCTCCCGACTTGGAGAGTCAGTCCCTTTAAACTCCTGTTTGGCCCTGTTTGCAATTTCTGCGGAAGATGAACAGGAATAGCGAGAACCAATGAGAGACTAGCTGGAGGTGTCTCGACGGGCAAATTTAACTCTCATTACCCACCAGGAAGAGGAAATAACCAAAGGCTCAGTGTGCCGTGCCGGAACCAGATTAGGGCCTGAAGCCATCCTGCGGTGTTGCGGCCAGGTCACAAGAAAGCGAGTTGAAGAAAGGAGCTCAGGGGCACTGTAATTCACAAACCTGCAGAGTTATAAATGACAGCTATCGTCCAAAAATATACTGAAGTAAGGCTGCCAAGAGGACTTGAAAGCGGGGCAGAATTGCAGGATACCGATTACAGGAGGTAGACTGGAATTGCATTGAAAGCATAGGAAAAGAGGCAGAACGTCCACAATGATGCACTTGGCCAAAAAGGGCGTATGCGTTTTTTCCTGAATATATTCAGGAAAAAACGCATACGCCCTTTTTGGCCAACCAAGCAAACTTGCAAAGGAAATCTGCACTACAATGAAGTCTCACTTCCCCCCAGTCAAAAGGGCCATCTGAAAAAAGGGTAAAATCCAGAAAGGCAGGACAGGCCATGGAGAACTGGGAGCCTTGTTATGCTGATGGGCGGGATGTAAATTGCCAACAGACACTCGGGAGAAGTGTATGGTGTTTCCTGAAACATCTAAAAAACAAAGCAACAGAGCCTAGGGCACTTCCACTTATGGTCCTATAGCTTAGGGAAATTAAAATCAAAAAGACACAGCCACCCCAAAGTTTGGGACGCCTCTGTTTACAAGAACCTCGTTTACAGTACAAGTTCAATATCACAGAAAGTGAAAAATGGATAAAGAAGTTGTGGTACTTACGTACAATGCAGTATCACTCAGCAATGAAATCTATGTCATCAGGCCCGTAGCAGAATAATGAGTGGATTCAGGTACGATGATTCTAACTGAAATAAGTCACACAGAAAAAGAAACATCATAAGATATCACTAATACACGGAATGTAAACTTGGCTACACAGGAACTGAATTCCAAAACAGAACAGGGTCTCAAATTTAGAAAAGCAACTTATGCTTGCTTAAGGGGAAAGGTGAGTTGGGGTGCTGCATAAAACCAGAGATTGAAATGACCACAGATAAAGTTCCTTAAGCCAAATATGTTATAGACAAGAGCTACTCCTTGCTCAACGAAATGGACACAACACCCCATATTAAACGCCTAAGAATGTACCTGACTAGTAAGTATCTTAAAACCTATGGATTGCTATGTCTCCAAAAGAGAATCAAGCGTGTGTACAGGGGCATAAACGCAGCAGTGATAGGATTGGAGAGGTTCGGTGAGCAAATGAAGACCCTTTGAAGTCATATTGCATGGTACCCATTCCACGGGTTTCAACTACCCAGGTTTAAGGTATTCTTCCTTCAGCTAAAACATGCATGTGGAACCTAGAGTATGATCAACCATGTGATCGGGAGACGTGTTCAAATAGGTCTCAGTTTTCGTACCCTGGTACTCGGGTGCAACATTCCAGACGCTTTACTAACACTCTCCCGACTTGGAGAGTCAGTCCCTTTAAACTCCTGTTTGGCCCTGTTTGCAATTTCTGCGGAAGATGAACAGGAATAGCGAGAACCAATGAGAGACTAGCTGGAGGTGTCTGGACGGGCAAATTTAACTCTCATTTCCCACCAGGAAGAGGAAATAACCAAAGGCTCACCGTGCCGTGCCGGAACAAGATTAGGGCCTGAAGCCATCCTGCGGTGTTGCGGCCAGGTCACAAAAAAGCGAGTTGAAGAAAGGAGCTCAGGGGCACTGTAATTCACAAACCTGCAGAGTTATAAATGACAGCTATCGTCCAAAAATATACTGAAGTAAGGCTGCCAAGAGGACTTGAAAGCGGGGCAGAATTGCAGGAAACCGATTTCAGGAGGTAGACTGGAATTGCATTGAAAGCATAGGAAAAGAGGCAGAACGTCCACAATGATGCACTTGGCCAAAAAGGGCGTATGCATTTTTTCCTGAATATATTCAGGAAAAAACGCATACGCCCTTTTTGGCCAACCAAGCAAACTTGCAAAGGAAATCTGCACTACAATGAAGTCTCACTTCCCCCCGGTCAAAAGGGCCATCTGAAAAAAGTGTAAAATCCAGAAAGGCAGGACAGGCCATGGAGAACTGGGAGCCTTGTTATGCTGATGGGCGGGATGTAAATTGCCAACAGACACTCGGGAGAAGTGTATGGTGTTTCCTGAAACATCTAAAAAACAAAGCAACAGAGCCTAGGGCACTTCCACTTATGGTCCTATAGCTTAGGGAAATTAAAATCAAAAAGACACAACCACCCCAAAGTTTGGGACGCCTCTGTTTACAAGATCCTCGTTTACCGTACAAGTTCAATATCGCAGAAAGTGAAAAATGGATAAAGAACTTGTGGTACTTATGTACAATGCAGTATCACTCAGCAATGAAATCTATGTCATCAGGCCCGGAGCAGCATAATGAGTGGATTCAGGTACGATGATTCTAACTGAAATAAGTCACACAGAAAAAGAAACATCATAAGATATCACTAATACACGGAATGTAAACTTGGCTACACAGGAACTGAATTACAGAACAGAACAGGGTCTCAAATTTATAAAACCAACTTATGCTTGCTTAAGGGGAAAGGTGAGTTGGGGTGCTGCATAAAACCAGAGATTGAAATGAGCACAGATAAAGTTCCTTAAGCCAAATATGGAATAGACAAGAGCTACTCCTTGCTCAACGAAATGGACTCAACACCCATTATTAAACACCTAAGAATGTACCGGACTAGTAAGTATCTTAAAACCTATGGATTGCTATGTCTCCAAAAGAGAATCAAGCGTGTGTACAGGGGCATAAACGCAGCAGTGATAGGATTGGAGAGGTTCGGTGAGCAAATGAAGACCCTTTGAAGTCATATTGCATGGTACCCATTCCACGGGTCTCAACTCTCCAGGTTTAAGGTATTCTTCCTTCAGCTAAAACATGCATGTGGAACCCAGAATATGATCAACCGTGTGAACGGGAGACGTGTTCAAATATGTCTCAGTTTTGGTCCCCTGGTACTCGGGTGCAACATTCCTGACGCTTTACTAACACTCTCCCCACTTGGAGAGTCAGTCCCTTTAACCTCCTCTTTGGCCCAGTTTGCAATTTCTGGGGAAGATGAACAGGAATAGCGAGAACCAATGAGAGACTAGCTGGAGGTGTCTCGACGGGCAAATTTAACTCTCATTTCCCACCAGGAAGAGGAAATAACCAAAGGCTCAGCGTGCCGTGCCGGAACCAGATTAGGGCCTGAAGCCATCCTGCGGTGTTGCGGCCAGGTCACAAGAAAGCGAGTTGAAGAAAGGAGCTCAGGGGCACTGTAATTCACAAACCTGCAGAGTTATAAATGACAGCTATCGTCCAAAAATATACTGAAGTAAGGCTGCCAAGAGGACTTGAAAGCGGGGCAGAATTGCAGGAAACCGATTTCAGGAGGTAGACTGGAATTGCATTGAAAGCATAGGAAAAGAGGCAGAACCTCCACAATGATGCACTTGGCCAAAAAGGGCGTATGCGTTTTTTCCTGAATATATTCAGGAAAAAACGCATACGCCCTTTTTGGCCAACCAAGCAAACTTGCAAAGGAAATCTGCACTACAATGAAGTCTCACTTCCCCCCGGTCAAAAGGGCCATCTGAAAAAAGTGTAAAATCCAGAAAGGCAGGACAGGCCATGGAGAACTGGGAGCCTTGTTATGCTGATGGGTGGGATGTAAATTGCCAACAGACACTCGGGAGAAGTGTATGGTGTTTCCTGAAACATCTAAAAAACAAAGCAACAGAGCCTAGGGCACTTCCACTTATGGTCCTATAGCTTAGGGAAATTAAAATCAAAAAGACACAGCCACCCCAAAGTTTGGGACGCCTCTGTTTAGAAGAACCTCGTTTACAGTACAAGTTCAACATCGCAGAAAGTGAAAAATGGATAAAGAAGTTGTGGTATTTACTTACAAAGCAATATCACTCAGCAATGAAATCTATGTCATCGGGCCCTTAACAGCACAATGAGTTGATTCAGGTATGATGATTCTAATTGAAATAAGTCACACAGAAAAAGAAACATCATAAGATATCAATAATACATGGAATGTAAACTTGGCTACACAGGAACTGAATTACAGAACAGAACAGGGTCTCAAATTTAGAAAACCAACTTATGCTTGCTTAAGGGGAAAGGTGAGTTGGGGTGCTGCATAAAACCAGAGATTGAAATGAGCACAGATAAAGTTCCTTAAGCCAAATATGGAATAGACAAGAGCTACTCCTTGCTCAACGAAATGGACTCAACACCCCATATTAAACGCCTAAGAATGTTCCTGACTAGTAAGTATCTTAAAACCTATGGATTGCTATGTCTCCGAAAGAGAATCAAGCGTGTGTACAGGGGCATAAACGCAGCAGTGATAGGATTGGAGAGGTTCGGTGAGCAAACGAAGACCCTTTGAAGTCATATTGCATGGTACCCATTACACGGGTCTCAACTCTCCAGGTTTAAGGTATTCTTCCTTCAGCTGAAACATGCATGTGGAACCCAGAGTATGATCAACCATGTGAACGGGAGACGTGTTCAAATATGTCTCAGTTTTCCTCCCCTGGTACTCGGGTGCAACATTCCACACGCTTTACTAACACTCTCCCCACTTGGAGAGTCAGCGCCTTTAACCTCCTGTTTGGCCCAGTTTGCAATTTCTGCGGAAGATGAACAGGAATAGCGAGAACCAATGAGAGACTAGCTGGAGGTGTCTGGACGGGCAAATTTAACTCTCATCTCCCACCAGGAAGAGGAAATAACCAAAGACTCAGCGTGCCGTGCCGGAACCAGATTAGGGCCTGAAGCCATCCTGCGGTGTTACGGCCAGCTCAAAAGAAAGTGAGTTGAAGAAAGGAGCTCAGAGGCACTGTAATTCACAAACCTGCAGAGTTATAAATGACAGCTATCATCCAAAAATATACTGAAGTAAGGCTGCCAAGAGGACTTGAATGCGGGGCAGAATTGCAGGAAACCGATTTCAAGAGGTAGACTGTAATTGCATTGAAAGCAGAGGATAAGAGGCTGAACCTCCACCATGATACCCTTCGCCAAAAAGCGCGTATGCGTTTTTTCCTGAATATATTCAGGAAAAAACGCATACGCCCTTTTTGGCCAACCAAGCAAGCTTGCAAAGGAAATCTGCACTACAATGAAGTCTCACTTCCCCCCGGTCAAAAGGGCCATCTGAAAAAAGTGTAGAATCCAGAAAGGCAGGACAGGCCATGTAGAACTGGGATCTTTGTTATGCTGATGGGCGGGATGTAAATTGCCAACAGACACTCGGGAGAAGTGTATGGTGTTTCCTGAAACATCTAAAAAACAAAGCAACAGAGCCTAGGGCACTTCCACTTATGGTCCTATAGCTTAGGGAAATTAAAATCAAAAAGACACAGCCACCCCAAAGTTTGGGACGCCTCTGTTTACAAGATCCTCGTTTACCGTACAAGCTCAATATCACAGAAAGTGAAAAATGCATAAAGAACTTGTGGTACTTACATACAATGCAGTATCACTCAGCAATGAAATCTATGTCATCAGGCCCGTAGCAGCATAATGAGTGGATTCAGGTACGATGATTCTAACTGAAATAAGTCACACAGAAAAAGAAACATCATAAGATATCACTAGTACACGGAATGTAAACTTGGCTGCACAGGAACTGAATTACAGAACAGAACAGGGTCTCAAATTTAGAAAACCAACTTATGCTTGCTTAAGGGGAAAGGTGAGTTGGGGTGCTGCATAAAACCAGAGATGGAAATGAGCACAGATAATGTTCCTTAAGCCAAATATGGAATAGAAAAGAGCTACTCCTTGCTCAACGAAATGGACTCTACACCGCATATTAAACGCCTAAGTATGTACCTGACTAGTAAGTATCTTAAAACCTATGGATTGCTATGTCTCCGAAAGAGAATCAAGCATGTGTACAGGGGCATAAACGCAGCAGTGATAGGATTGGAGAGGTTCGGTGAGCAAATGAAGACCCTTTGAAGTCATATTGCATGGTACCCATTACACGGGTCTCAACTCTCCAGGTTAAAGGTATTCTTCCTTCAGCTAAAACATGCATGTGGAACCTAGAGTATGATCAACCATGTGATAGGGAGACGTGTTCAAATATGTCTCAGTTTTCGTACCCTGGTACTCGGGTGCAACATTCCAGACGCTTTACTAACACTCTCCCGACTTGGAGAGTCAGTCCCTTTAACCTCCTGTTTGGCCCAGTTTGCAATTTCTGCGGAAGATGAACAGGAATAGCGAGAACCAATGAGAGACTAGCTGGAGGTGTCTGGACGGGCAAATTTAACTCTCATTTCCCACCAGGAAGAGGAATTAACCAAAGGCTCAGCGTGCCGTGCCGGAACCAGATTAGGGCCTGAAGCCATCCTGCGGTGTTGCGGCCAGCTCAAAAGAAAGCGAGTTGAAGAAAGGAGCTCAGGGGCACTGTAATTCACAAACCTGCAGAGTTATAAATGACAGCTATCGTCCAAAAATATACTGAAGTAAGGCTGCCAAGAGGACTTGAAAGCGGGGCAGAATTGCAGGAAACCGATTTCAGGAGGTAGACTGGAATTGCATTGAAAGCATAGGAAAAGAGGCAGAACGTCCACAATGATGCACTTGGCCAAAAAGGGCGTATGCGTTTTTTCCTGAATATATTCAGGAAAAAACGCATACGCCCTTTTTGGCCAACCAAGCAAGCTTGCAAAGGAAATCTGCACTACAATGAAGTCTCACTTCCCCCCGGTCAAAAGGGCCATCTGAAAAAAGTGTAAAATCCAGAAAGGCAGGACAGGCCATGGAGAAATGGGAGCCTTGTTATGCTGATGGGTGGGATGTAAATTGCCAACAGACACTCGGGAGAAGTGTATGGTGTTTCCTGAAACATCTAAAAAACAAAGCAACAGAGCCTAGGGCACTTCCACTTATGGTCCTATAGCTTAGGGAAATTAAAATCAAAAAGACACAGCCACCCCAAAGTTTGGGACGCCTCTGTTTACAAGAACCTCGTTTACAGTACAAGTTCAACATCGCAGAAAGTGAAAAATGGATAAAGAAGTTTTGGTATTTACTTACAAAGCAATATCACTCAGCAATGAAATCTTTGTCATCAGGCCCTTAGCAGCACAATGAGTGGATTCAGGTATGATGATTCTAACTGAAATAAGTCACACAGAAAAAGAAACATCATAAGATATCACTAATAAACGGAATGTAAACTTGGCTACACAAGAACTGAATTACAGAACAGAACATGGTCTCAAATTTAGAAAACCAACTTATGCTTGCTTAAGGGGAAAGGTGAGTTGGGGTGCTGCATAAAACCAGAGATTGAAATGAGCACAGATAAAGTTCCTTAAGCCAAATATGGAATAGACAAGAGCTACTCCTTGCTCAACGAAATGGACTCAACACCGCATATTAAACGCCTAAGAATGTACCTGACTAGTAAGTATCTTAAAACCTATGGATTGCTATGTCTCCAAAAGAGAATCAAGCGTGTGTACAGGGGCATAAACGCAGCAGTGATAGGATTGGAGAGGTTCGGTGAGCAAATGAAGACCCTTTGAAGTCATATTGCATGGTACCCATTACACGGGTCTCAACTCTCCAGGTTTAAGGTATTCTTCCTTCAGCTAAAACATGCATGTGGAACCCAGAGTATGATCAACCGTGTGAACGAGAGACGTGTTCAAATATGTCTCAGTTTTCCTCCCCTGGTACTCGGGTGCAACATTCCAGACGCTTTACTAACACTCTCCCCACTTGGAGAGTCAGCGCCTTTAACCTCCTGTTTGGCCCAGTTTGCAATTTCTGCGGAAGATGAACAGGAATAGGGAGAACCAATGAGAGACTAGCTGGAGGTGTCTGGACGGGCAAATTTAACTCTCATTTCCCACCAGGAAGAGGAAATAACCAAAGGCTCAGCGTGCCGTGCTGGAACCAGATTAGGGCCTGAAGCCATCCTGCGGTGTTGCGGCCAGCTCAAAAGAAAGCGAGTTGAAGAAAGGAGCTCAGGGGCACTGTAATTCAAAAACATGCAGAGTTATAAATGACAGCTATCGTCCAAAAATATACTGAAGTAAGGCTGCCAAGAGGACTTGAAAGCGGGGCAGAATTGCAGGAAACCGATTTCAGGAGGTAGACTGGAATTGCATTGAAAGCATAGGAAAAGAGGCCGAACGTCCACAATGATGCACTTGGCCAAAAAGGGCGTATGCGTTTTTTCCTGAATATATTCAGGAAAAAACGCATACGCCCTTTTTGGCCAACCAAGCAAACTTGCAAAGGAAATCTGCACTACAATAAAGTCTCACTTCCCTCCAGTCAAAAGGGCCATCTGAAAAAAGGGTAAAATCCAGAAAGGCAGGACAGGCCATGGAGAACTGGGAGCCTTGTTATGCTGATGGGCGGGATGTAAATTGCCAACAGACACTCGGGAGAAGTGTATGGTGTTTCCTGAAACATCTAAAAAACAAAGCAACAGAGCCTAGGGCACTTCCACTTATGGTCCTATAGCTTAGGGAAATTAAAATCAAAAAGACACAGCCACCCCAAGGTTTGGGACGCCTCTGTTTACAAGAACCTCATTTACCGTACAAGCTCAATATCACAGAAAGTGAAAAATGGATAAAGAACTTGTGGTACTTACGTACAATGCAGTATCACTCAGCAATGAAATCTATGTCATCAGGCCCATAGCAGCATAATGAGTGGATTCAGGTACGATGATTCTAACTGAAATAAGTCACACAGAAAAAGAAACATCATAAGATATCACTAATACACGGAATGTAAACTTGGCTACACAGGAACTGAATTCCAAAACAGAACTGGGTCTCAAATTTAGAAAACCAACTTATGCTTGCTTAAGGGGAAAGGTGAGTTGAGGTGCCGCATAAAACCAGAGATTGAAATGAGCACAGATAAAGTTCCTTAAGCCAAATATGGAATAGACAAGAGCTACTCCTTGCTCAACGAAATGGACTCAACACCCCATATTAAACGCCTAAGAATGTACCTGACTAGTAAGTATCTTAAAACCTATGGATTGTTATGTCTCCAAAAGAGAATCAAGCGTGTGTACAGGGGCATAAACGCAGCAGTGATAAGATTGGAGAGGTTCGGTGAGCAAATGAAGACCCTTTGAAGTCATATTGCATGGTATCCATTACACGGGTCTCAACTCTCCAGGTTTAAGGTATTCTTCCTTCAGCTAAAACATGCATGTGGAACCCAGAGTATGATCAACCGTGTGAACGAGAGACGTGTTCAAATATGTCTCAGTTTTCCTCCCCTGGTACTCGGGTGCAACATTCCAGACGCTTTACTAACACTCTCCCCACTTGGAGAGTCAGCGCCTTTAACCTCCTGTTTGGCCCAGTTTGCAATTTCTGCGGAAGATGAACAGGAATAGCGAGAACCAATGAGAGACTAGCTGGAGGTGTCTGGACGGTCAAATTTAACTCTCATCTCCCACCAGGAAGAGGAAATAACTAAAGACTCAGCGTGCCGTGCCGGAACCAGATTAGGGCCTGAAGCCATCCTGCGGTGTTACGGCCAGCTCAAAAGAAAGTGAGTTGAAGAAAGGAGCTCAGAGGCACTGTAATTCACAAACCTGCAGAGTTATAAATGACAGCTATCATCCAAAAATATACTGAAGTAAGGCTGCCAAGAGGACTTGAATGCGGGGCAGAATTGCAGGAAACCGATTTCAGGAGGTAGACTGTAATTGCATTGAAAGCAGAGGAAAAGAGGCTGAACCTCCACCATGATACACTTCGCCAAAAAGCGCGTATGCGTTTTTTCCTGAATATATTCAGGAAAAAACGCATACGCCCTTTTTGGCCAACCAAGCAAGCTTGCAAAGGAAATCTGAACTACAATGAAGTCTCACTTCCCCCCGGTCAAAAGGGCCATCTGAAAAAAGTGTAGAATCCAGAAAGGCAGGACAGGCCATGGAGAACTGGGATCTTTGTTATGCTGATGGGCGGGATGTAAATTGCCAACAGACACTCGGGAGAAGTGTATGGTGTTTCCTGAAACATCTAAAAAACAAAGCAACAGAGCCTAGGGCACTTCCACTTATGGTCCTATAGCTTAGGGAAATTAAAATCAAAAAGACACAGCCACCCCAAAGTTTGGGACGCCTCTGTTTACAAGAACCTCGTTTACCGTACAAGCTCAATATCACAGAAAGTGAAAAATGCATAAAGAACTTGTGGTACTTACATACAATGCAGTATCACTCAGCAATGAAATCTATGTCATCAGGCCCGTAGCAGCATAATGAGTGGATTCAGGTATGATGATTCTAACTGAAATAAGTCACACAGAAAAAGAAACATCATAAGATATCACTAGTACACGGAATGTAAACTTGGCTGCACAGGAACTGAAATACAGAACAGAACAGGGTCTCAAATTTAGAAAACCAACTTATGCTTGCTTAAGGGGAAAGGTGAGTTGGGGTGCTGCATAAAACCAGAGATGGAAATGAGCACAGATAATGGTCCTTAAGCCAAATATGGAATAGACAAGAGCTACTCCTTGCTCAACGAAATGGACTCTACACCGCATATTAAACGCCTAAGTATGTACCTGACTAGTAAGTATCTTAAAACCTATGGATTGCTATGTCTCCGAAAGAGAATCAAGCATGTGTACAGGGGCATAAACGCAGCAGTGATAGGATTGGAGAGGTTCGGTGAGCAAATGAAGACCCTTTGAAGTCATATTGCATGGTACCCATTACACGGGTCTCAACTCTCCAGGTTTAATGTATTCTTCCTTCAGCTGAAACATGCATGTGGAACCTAGAGTATGATCAACCATGTGATCAGGAGACGTGTTCAAATATGTCTCAGTTTTGGTCCCCTGGTACTCGGGTGCAACATTCCTGACGCTTTAATAACACTCTCCCGACTTGGAGAGTCAGTCCCTTTAAACTCCTGTTTGGCCCAGTTTGCAATTTCTGCGGAAGATGAACAGGAATAGCGAGAACCAATGAGAGACTAGCTGGAGGTGTCTCGACGGGCAAATTTAACTCTCATTTCCCACCAGGAAGTGGAATCAACCAAAGGCTCATCGTGCCGTGCTGGAACCAGATTAGGGCCTGAAGCCATCCTGCGGTGTTGCCGCCAGGTCACAAGAATGCGAGTTGAAGAAAGGAGCTCAGGGGCACTGTAATTCACAAACCTGCAGAGTTATAAATGACAGCTATCGTCCAAAAATATACTGAAGTAAGGCTGCCAAGAGGACTTGAAAGCGGGGCAGAATTGCAGGAAACCGATTTCAGGAGGTAGACTGGAATTGCATTGAAAGCATAGGAAAAGAGGCAGAACGTCCACAATGATGCACTTGGCCAAGACGAGCGTATGCGTTTTTTCCTAAATATATTCAGGAAAAAACGCATACGCACTTTTTGGCCAACCAAGCAAACTTGCAAAGGAAATCTGCACTACAAAGAAGTCTCACTTCCCCCCGGTCAAAAGGGCCATCTGAAAAAAGTGTAAAATCCAGAAAGGCAGGACAGGCCATGGAGAACTGGGAGCCTTGTTATGCTGATGGGCGGGATGTAAATTGCCAACAGACACTCGGGAGAAGTGTATGGTGTTTCCTGAAACATCTAAAAAACAAAGCAACAGAGCCTAGGGCACTTCCACTTATGGTCCTATAGCTTAGGGAAATTAAAATCAAAAAGACACAGCCACCCCAAAGTTTGGGACGCCTCTGTTTATAAGAACCTCGTTTACCGTACAAGCTCAATATCACAGAAAGTGAAAAATGGATAAAGAACTTGTGGTACTTACGTACAATGCAGTATCACTCAGCAATGAAATCTATGTCATCAGGCCCATAGAAGCATAATGAGTGGATTCAGGGACGATGATTCTAACTGAAATAAGTCACACAGAAAAAGAAACATCATAAGATATCACTAATACACGGAATGTAAACTTGGCTACACAGGAACTGAATTCCAAAACAGAACAGGGTCTCAAATTTAGAAAACCAACTTATGCTTGCTTAAGGGGAAAGGTGAGTTGGGGTGCTGCATAAAACCAGAGATTGAAATGAGCACAGATAAAGTTCCTTAAGCCAAATATGGAATAGACAAGAGCTACTCCTTGCTCAACGAAATGGACTCAACACCGCATATTAAATGCCTAAGAATGTATCTGACTAGTAAGTATCATAAAACCTATGGATTGCTATGTCTCCAAAAGGGAATCAAGCATGTGCACAGGGGCATAAACACAGCAGTGATAGGATTGGAGAGGTTCAGTGAGCAAATGAAGACCATTTGAAGTCATATTGCATGGTACCCATTCCACGGGTCTCAACTCTCCAGGTTTAAGGTATTCTTCCTTCAGCTAAAACATGCATGTGGAATCTAGAGTATGATCAACCATGTAAACGGGAGACGTGTTCAAATATGTCTCAGTTATCCTCCCCTGGTACTCGGGTGCAACATTCCAAACGCTTTACTAACACTCTCCCGACTTGGAGAGTCAGTCCCTTTAACCTCCTGTTTGGCCCAGTTTGCAATTTCTGCGGAAGATGAACAGGAATAGCGAGAACCAATGAGAGACTAGCTGGAGGTGTCTGGACGTGCAAATTTAACTCTCATTTCCCACCAGGAAGAGGAATTAACCAAAGGCTCAGCGTGCCGTGCCGGAACCAGATTAGGGCCTGAAGCCATCCTGCGGTGTTGCGGCCAGTTCACAAGAAAGCGAGTTGAAGAAAGGAGCTCAGGGGCACTGTAATTCACAAACCTTCAGAGTTATAAATGACAGCTATCGTCCAAAAATATACTGAAGTAAGGCTGCCAAGAGGACTTGAAAGCGGGGCAGAATTGCAGGAAACCGATTTCAGGAGGTAGACTGGAATTGCATTGAAAGCATAGGAAAAGAGGCAGAACGTCCACAATGATGCACTTGACCAAAAAGGGCGTATGCGTTTTTTCCTGAATATATTCAGGAAAAAACGCATACGCCCTTTTTGGCCAACCAAGCAAACTTGCAAAGGAAATCTGCACTACAAAGAAGTCTCACTTCCCCCCGGTCAAAAGGGCCATCTGAAAAAAGTGTAAAATCCAGAAAGGCAGGACAGGCCATGGAGAACTGGGAGCCTTGTTATGCTGATGGGCGGGATGTAAATTGCCAACAGACACTGGGGAGAAGTGTATGGTGTTTCCTGAAACATCTAAAAAACAAAGCAACAGAGCCTAGGGCACTTCCACTTATGGTCCTATAGCTTAGGGAAATTAAAATCAAAAAGACACAGCCACCCCAAAGTTTGGGATGCCTCTGTTTACAAGAACCTCGTTTACCGTACAAGCTCAATATCACAGAAAGTGAAAAATGGATAAAGAACTTGTGGTACTTACGTACAATGCAGTATCACTCAGCAATGAAATCTATGTCATCAGGCCCATAGAAGCATAATGAGTGGATTCAGGGACGATGATTCTAACTGAAATAAGTCACACAGAAAAAGAAACATCATAAGATATCACTAATACACGGAATGTAAACTTGGCTACACAGGAACTGAATTCCAAAACAGAACAGGGTCTCAAATTTAGAAAACCAACTTATGCTTGCTTAAGGGGAAAGGTGAGTTGGGGTGCTGCATAAAACCAGAGATTGAAATGAGCACAGATAAAGTTCCTTAAGCCAAATATGGAATAGACAAGAGCTACTCCTTGCTCAACGAAATGGACTCAACACCGCATATTAAATGCCTAAGAAGGTATCTGACTAGTAAGTATCATAAAACCTATGGATTGCTATGTCTCCAAAAGAGAATCAAGCATGTGCACAGGGGCATAAACACAGCAGTGATAGGATTGGAGAGGTTCAGTGAGCAAATGAAGACCCTTTGAAGTCATATTGCATGGTACCCATTCCACGGGTCTCAACTCTCCAGGTTTAAGGTATTCTTCCTTCAGCTAAAACATGCATGTGGAATCTAGAGTATGATCAACCATGTAAACGGGAGACGTGTTCAAATATGTCTCAGTTATCCTCCCCTGGTACTCGGGTGCAACATTCCAAACGCTTTACTAACACTCTCCCGACTTGGAGAGTCAGTCCCTTTAACCTCCTGTTTGGCCCAGTTTGCAATTTCTGCGGAAGATGAACAGGAATAGCGAGAACCAATGAGAGACTAGCTGGAGGTGTCTGGACGTGCAAATTTAACTCTCATTTCCCACCAGGAAGAGGAATTAACCAAAGGCTCAGCGTGCCGTGCCGGAACCAGATTAGGGCCTGAAGCCATCCTGCGGTGTTGCGGCCAGTTCACAAGAAAGCGAGTTGAAGAAAGGAGATCAGGGGCACTGTAATTCACAAACCTTCAGAGTTATAAATGACAGCTATCGTCCAAAAATATACTGAAGTAAGGCTGCCAAGAGGACTTGAAAGCGGGGCAGAATTGCAGGAAACCGATTTCAGCAGGTAGACTGGAATTGCATTGAAAGCATAGGAAAAGAGGCAGAACGTCCACAATGATGCACTTGGCCAAAAAGGGCGTATGCGTTTTTTCCTGAATATATTCAGGAAAAAACGCATACGCCCTTTTTGGCCAACCAAGCAAACTTGCAAAGGAAATCTGCACTACAAAGAAGTCTCACTTCCCCCCGGTCAAAAGGGCCATCTGAAAAAAGTGTAAAATCCAGAAAGGCAGGACAGGCCATGGAGAACTGGGAGCCTTGTTATGCTGATGGGCGGGATGTAAATTGCCAACAGACACTCGGGAGAAGTGTATGGTGTTTCCTGAAACATCTAAAAAACAAAGCAACAGAGCCTAGGGCACTTCCACTTATGGTCCTATAGCTTAGGGAAATTAAAATCAAAAAGACACAGCCACCCCAAAGTTTGGGACGCCTCTGTTTACAAGAACCTCGTTTACGGTACAAGTTCAACATTGCAGAAAGTGAAAAATGGATAAAGAATTTGTGGTATTTACTTACAAAGCAATGTCACTCAGCAATGAAATCTATGTCATCAGGCCCTTAGCAGCACAATGAGTTGATTCAGGTATGAGATTCTAACTGAAATAAGTCACACAGAAAAAGAAATATCATAAGATATCAGTAATACACGGAATGTAAACTTGGCTACACAGGAACTGAATTACAGAACAGAACAGGGTCTCAAATTTAGAAAACCAACATATGTTTGCTTAAGGGGAAAGGTGAGTTGGGGTGCTGCATAAAACCAGAGATTGAAATGAGCACAGATAAAGTTCCTTAAGCCAAATATGGAATAGACAAGAGCTACTCCTTGCTCAACGAAATGGACTCAACACCGCATATTAAACGCCTAAGAATGTACCTGACTAGTAAGTATCTTAAAACCTATGGATTGCTATGTCTCCAAAAGAGAATCAAGCATGTGTCCAGGGGCATAAACGCAGCAGTGATAGGATTGGAGAGGTTTGGTGAGCAAATGAAGACCCTTTGAAGTCATATTGCATGGTACCCATTCCACGGGTCTCAACTCTCCAGGTTTAAGGTATTCTTCCTTCAGCTAAAACATGCATGTGGAACCCAGAGTATGATCAACCATGTGAACGGGAGACGTGTTCAAATATGTCTCAGTTTTCCTCCCCTGGTACTCGGGTGCAACATTCCTGACGCTTTACTAACACTCTCCCCACTTGGAGAGTCAGCGCCTTTAACCTCCTGTTTGGCCCAGTTTGCAATTTCTGCGGAAGATGAACAGGAATAGGGAGAACCAATGAGAGACTAGCTGGAGGTGTCTGGACGGGCAAATTTAACTCTCATTTCCCACCAGGAAGAGGAAATAACCAAAGGCTCAGCGTGCCGTGCCGGAACCAGATTAGGGCCTGAAGCCATCCTGCGGTGTTGCGGCCAGCTCAAAAGAAAGCGAATTGAAGAAAGGAGCTCAGGGGCATTGTAATTCACAAACCTGCAGAGTTATAAATGACAGCTATCGTCCAAAAATATACTGAAGTAAGGCTGCCAAGAGGACTTGAAAGCGGGGCAGAATTGCAGGAAACCGATTTCAGGAGGTAGACTGGAATTGCATTGAAAGCATAGGAAAAGAGGCAGAACGTCCACAATGATGCACTTGGCCAAAAAGGGCGTATGCGTTTTTTCCTGAATATATTCAGGAAAAAACGCATACGCCCTTTTTGGCAACCAAGCAAACTTGCAAAGGAAATCTGCACTACAATGAAGTCTCACTTCCCCCCGCTCAAAAGGGCCATCTGAAAAAAGTGTAAAATCCAGAAAGGCAGGACAGGCCATGGAGAACTGGGAGCCTTGTTATGCTGATGGGCGGGATGTAAATTGCCAACAGACACTCGGGAGTAGTGTATGGTGTTTCCTTAAACATCTAAAAAACAAAGCAACAGAGCCTAGGGCACTTCCACTTATGGTCCTATAGCTTAGGGAAATTAAAATCAAAAAGACACAGCCACCCCAAAGTTTGGGACGCCTCTGTTTACAAGAACCTCATTTACAGTACAAGTTCAACACTGCAGAAAGTGAAAAATGGATAAAGAAGTTGTGGTATTTACTTACAAAGCAATATCACTCAGCAATGAAATCTATGTCATCAGGCCCTTAGCAGCACAATGAGTTGATTCAGGTATGATGATTCTAACTGAAATAAGTCACACAGAAAAAGAAATATCATAAGATATCAGTAATACACGGAATGTAAAGTTGGCTACACAGGAACTGAATTACAGAACAGAACAGGGTCTCAAATTTAGAAAACCAACTTATGCTTGCTTAAGGGGAAAGGTGAGTTGGGGTGCTGCATAAAACCAGAGATTGAAATGAGCACAGATAAAGTTCCTTAAGCCAAATATGGAATAGACAAGAGCTACTCCTTGCTCAACGAAATGGACTGAACACCCCATATTAAACGCGTAAGAATGTACCTGACTAGTAAGTATCTTAAAACCTATGGATTGCTATGTCTCCAAAAGAGAATCAAGCGTGTGTACAGGGGCATAAACGCAGCAGTGATAGGATTGGATAGGTTCGGTGAGCAAATGAAGACCCTTTGAAGTCATATTGCATGGTACCCATTCCACGGGTCTCAACTCTCCAGGTTTAAGGTATTCTTCCTTCAGCTAAAACATGCATGTGGAACCCAGAGTATGATCAACCGTGTGAACGGGAGACGTGTTCAAATATGTCTCAGTTTTGGTCCCCTGGTACTCGGGTGCAACATTCCTGATGCTTTACTAACACTCTCCCCACTTGGAGAGTCAGTACCTTTAACCTCCTGTTTGGCCCAGTTTGCAATTTCTGCGGAAGATGAACAGGAATAGGGAGAACCAATGAGAGACTAGCTGGAGGTGTCTGGACGGGCAAATTTAACTCTCATTTCCCACCAGGAAGAGGAAATAACCAAAGGCTCAGCATGCCGTGCCGGAACCAGATTAGGGCCTGAAGCCATCCTGCGGTGTTGCGGCCAGCTCAAAAGAAAGCGAGTTGAAGAAAGGAGCTCAGGGGCACTGTAATTCACAAACCTGCAGAGTCATAAATGACAGCTATCGTCCAAAAATATACTGAAGTAAGGCTGCCAAGAGGACTTGAAAGCGGGGCAGAATTGCAGGAAACCGATTTCAGGAGGTAGACTGGAATTGCATTGAAAGCATAGGAAAAGAGGCAGAACGTCCACAATGATGCACTTGGCCAAAAAGGGCGTATGCGTTTTTTCCTGAATATATTCAGGAAAAAACGCATACGCCCTTTTTGGCCAACCAAGCAAGGTTGCAAAGGAAATCTGCACTACAATGATGTCTCACTTCCCCCCGGGCAAAAGGGCCATCTGAAAAAAGTGTAAAATCCAGAAAGGCAGGACAGGCCATGGAGAACTGGGAGCCTTGTTATGCTGATGGGCGGGATGTAAATTGCCAACAGACACTTGGGAGAAGTGTATGGTGTTTCCTGAAATATCTAAAAAACAAAGCAACAGAGCCTAGGGCACATCCACTTATGGTCCTATAGCTTAGGGAAATTAAAATCAAAAAGACACAGCCACCCCAAAGTTTGGGACGCCTCTGTTTACAAGAACCTCGTTTACAGTACAAGTTCAACATCGCAGAAAGTGAAAAATGGATAAAGAAGTTGTGGTATTTACTTACAAAGCAATATCACTCAGCAATGAAATCTATGTCATCAGGCCCTTAGCAGCACAATGAGTTGATTCAGATATGATGATTCTAACTGAAACAAGTCACACAGAAAAAAGAAATATCATAAGATATCAGTAATACACGGAATGTAAACTTGGCTACACAGGAACTGAATTACAGAACAGAACCGGGTCTCAAATTTAGAAAACCAACTTATGTTTGCTTAAGGGGAAAGGTGAGTTGGGGTGCTGCATAAAACCAGAGATTGAAATGAGCACAGATAAAGTTCCTTAAGCCAAATATGGAATAGACAAGAGCTACTCCTTGCTCAACGAAATGGACTCAACACCCCATATTAAACGCCTAAGAATGTACCTGACTAGTAAGTATCTTAAAACCTATGGATTGCTATGTCTCCAAAAGAGAATCAAGCGTGTGTACAGGGGCATAAACGCAGCAGTGATAGGATTGGAGAGGTTCGGTGAGCAAATGAAGACCCTTTGAAGTCATATTGCATGGTACCCATTCCACGGGTCTCAACTCTCCAGGTTTAAGGTATTCTTCCTTCAGCTAAAACATGCATGTGGAACCCAGAGTATGATCAACCGTGTGAACGGGAGACGTGTTCAAATATGTCTCAGTTTTGGTCACCTGGTACTCGGGTGCAACATTCCTGATGCTTTACTAACACTCTCACCACTTGGAGAGTCAGCGCCTTTAACCTCCTGTTTGGCCCAGTTTGCAATTTCTGCGGAAGATGAACAGGAATAGGGAGAACCAATGAGAGACTAGCTGGAGGTGTCTGGACGGGCAAATTTAACTCTCATTTCCCACCAGGAAGAGGAATTAACCAGAGGCTCAGCGTGCCGTGCCGGAACCAGATTAGGGCCTGAAGCCATCCTGCGGTGTTGCGGCCAGCTCAAAAGAAAGCGAGTTGAAGAAAGGAGCTCAGGGGCACTGTAATTCACAAACCTGCAGGGTTATAAATGACAGCTATCGTCCAAAAATATACTGAAGTAAGGCTGCCAAGAAGACTTGAAAGCGGGGCAGAATTGCAGGAAACCGATTTCAGGAGGTAGACTGGAATTGCATTGAAAGCATAGGAAAAGAGGCAGAACGTCCACAATGATGCACTTGGCCAAAAAGTGCGTATGCGTTTTTTCCTGAATATATTCAGGAAAAAACGCATACGCCCTTTTTGGCCAACCAAGCAAGCTTGCAAAGGAAATCTGCACTACAATGAAGTCTCACTTCCCCCCGGTCAAAAGGGCCATCTGAAAAAAGTGTAAAATCCAGAAAGGCAGGACAGGCCATGGAGAACTGGGAGCCTGGTTATGCTGTTGGGCGAGATGTAAATTGCCAACAGACACTCGGGAGAAGTGTATGTTGTTTCCTGAAACATCTAAAAAACAAAGCAACAGAGCCTAGGGCACTTCCACTTATGGTCCTATAGCTTAGGGAAATTAAAATCAAAAAGAAACAGCCACCCCAAATATTGGGACGCCTCTGTTTACAAGAACCTCGTTTACCGTACAAGTTCAATATCACAGAAAGTGAAAAATGGATAAAGAACTTTTGGTACTTACGTACAATGCAGTATCACTCAGCAATGAAATCTATGTCATCAGGCCCGTAGCAGCATAATGAGTGGATTCAGGTACGATGATTCTAACTGAAATAAGTCACACAGAAAAAGAAACATCATAAGATATCACTAATACACGGAATGTAAACTTGGCTACACAGGAACTGAATTCCAAAACAGAACAGGGTCTCAAATTTAGAAAACCAACTTATGCTTGCTTAAGGGGAAAGGTGAGTTGGGGTGCTGCATAAAACCAGAGATTGAAATGAGCACAGATAAAGTTCCTTAAGCCAAATATGGAATAGACAAGAGCTACTCCTTGCTCAACGAAATGGACTCAACACCCCATATTAAACGCCTAAGAATGTACCTGACTAGTAAGTATCTTAAAACCTATGGATTGCTATGTCTCCAAAAGAGAATCAAGCGTGTGTACAGGGGCATAAACGCAGCAGTGATAGGATTGGAGAGGTTCGGTGAGCAAATGAAGACCCTTTGAAGTCATATTGCATGGTACCCATTCCACGGGTCTCAACTCTCCAGGTTTAAGGTATTCTTCCTTCAGCTAAAACATGCATGTGAAACCCAGAGTATGATCAACCGTGTGAACGGGAGACGTGTTCAAATATGTCTCAGTTTTGGTCCCCTGGTACTCGGGTGCAACATTCCTGACGCTTTACTAACACTCTCCCCACTTGGAGAGTCAGCGCCTTTAACCTCCTGTTTGGCCCAGTTTGCAATATCTGCGGAAGATGAACAGGAATAGGGAGAACCAATGAGAGACTAGCTGGAGGTGTCTGGACGGGCAAATTTAACTCTCATTTCCCACCAGGAAGAGGAAATAACCAAAGGCTCAGCGTGCCGTGCCGGAAACAGATTAGGGCCTGAAGCCATCCTGCGGTGTTGCGGCCAGGTCACAAGAAAGCGAGTTGAAGAAAGGAGCTCAGGGGCACTGTAATTCACAAACCTGCAGAGTTATAAATGACAGCTATCGTCCAAAAATATACTGAAGTAAGGCTGCCAAGAGGACTTGAAAGCGGGGCAGAATTGCAGGAAACCGATTACAGGAGGTAGACTGGAATTGCATTGAAAGCATAGGAAAAGAGGCAGAACGTCCACAATGATGCACTTGGCCAAAAAGGGCGTATGCGTTTTTTCCTGAATATATTCAGGAAAAAACGCATACGCCCTTTTTGGCCAACCAAGCAAGCTTGCAAAGGAAATCTGCACTACAATGAAGTCTCACTTCCCCCCGGTCAAAAGGGCCATCTGAAAAAAGTGTAAAATCCAGAAAGGCAGGACAGGTCATGGAGAACTGGGAGCCTTGTTATGCTGATGGGCGGGATGTAAATTGCCAACAGACACTCGGGAGAAGTGTATGGTGTTTCCTGAAACATCTAAAAAACAAAGCAACAGAGCCTAGGGCACTTCCACTTATGGTCCTATAGCTTAGGGAAATTAAAATCAAAAAGACACAGCCACCCCAAAGTTTCGGACGCCTCTGTTTACAAGAACCTCGTTTACAGTACAAGTTCAACATCGCAGAAAGTGAAAAATGGATAAAGAAGTTGTGGTATTTACTTACAAAGCAATATCACTCAGCAATGAAATCTATGTCATCAGGGCCGTAGCAGCACAATGAGTTGATTCAGGTATGATGATTCTAACTGAAATAAGTCACACAGAAATAGAAACATCATAAGATATCACTAATACACGGAATGTAAACTTGTCTACACAAGAACTGAATTACAGAACAGGGTCTCAAATTTAGAAAACCAACTTATGTTTGCTTAACGGTAAAGGTGAGTTGGGGTGCTGCATGAAACCAGAGATTGAAATGAGCACAGATAAAGTTCCTTAAGCCAAATATGAAATAGACAAGAGCTACTCCTTGCTCAACGAAATGGACGCAACACCCCATATTAAACGCCTAAGAATGTACCGGACTAGTAAGTATCTTAAAACCTATGGATTGCTATGTCTCCAAAAGAGAATCAAGCGTGTGTACAGGGGCATAAATGCAGCAGTGATAGGATTGGAGAGGTTCGGTTAGCAAACGAAGACCCTTTGAAGTCATATTGCATGGTACCCATTCCACGGGTTTCAACTACCCAGGTTTAAGGTATTCTTCCTTCAGCTAAAACATGCATGTGGAACCTAGAGTATGATCATCCCTGTGATCGGGAGACGTGTTCAAATATGTCTCAGTTTTCGTACCCTGGTACTCGGGTGCAACATTCCACACGCTTTATTAACACTCTCCCGACTTGGAGAGTCAGTCCCTTTAACCTCCTGTTTGGCCCAGTTTGCAATTTCTGCGGAAGATGAACAGGAATAGCGAGAACCAATGAGAGACTAGCTGGAGGTGTCTGGACGGGCAAATTTAACTCTCATTTCCCACCAGGAAGAGGAAATAACCAAAGGCTCAGCGTGCCGTGCCGGAACCAGATTAGGGCCTGAAGCCATCCTGTGGTGTTGCGGCCAGCTCAAAAGAAAGCGAGTTGAAGAAAGGAGCTCAGGGGCACTGTAATTCACAAACCTGCAGAGTTATAAATGACAGCTATCGTCCAAAAATATACTGAAGTAAGGCTGCCAAGAGGACTTGAAAGCGGGGCAGAATTGCAGGAAACCGATTTCAGGAGGTAGACTGGAATTGCATTGAAAGCATAGGAAAAGAGGCAGAACGTCCACAATGATGCACTTGGCCAAAAAGGGCGTATGCGTTTTTTCCTGAATATATTCAGGAAAAAACGCATACGCCCTTTTTGGCCAACCAAGCAAGCTTGCAAAGGAAATCTGCACTACAATGAAGTCTCACTTCCCCCCGGTCAAAAGGGCCATCTGAAAAAAGTGTAAAATCCAGAAAGGCAGGACAGGCCATGGAGAACTGGGAGCCTTGTTATGCTGATGGGCGGGATGTAAATTGCCAACAGACACTCGGGAGAAGTGTATGGTGTTTCCTGAAACATCTAAAAAACAAAGCAACAGAGCCTAGGGCACTTCCACTTATGGTCCTATAGCTTAGGGAAATTAAAATCAAAAAGACACAGCCACCCCAAAGTTTGGGACGCCTCTGTTTACAAGAACCTCGTTTACAGTACAAGTTCAACATCACAGAAAGTGAAAAATGGATAAAGAAGTTGTGGTATTTACTTACAAAGCAATATCACTCAGCAATGAAATCTATGTCATCAGGCCCGTAGCAGCACAATGAGTTGATTCAGGTATGATGATACTAACTGAAATAAGTCACACAGAAAAAGAAACATCATAAGATATCACTAATACACGGAATGTAAACTTGGCTACACAAGAACTGAATTACAGAACAGAACAGGGTCTCAAATTTAGAAAACCAACTTATGTTTGCTTAAGGGTAAAGGTGAGTTGGGGTGCTGCATGAAACCAGAGATTGAAATGAGCACAGATAAAGTTCCTTAAGCCAAATATGAAATAGACAAGAGCTACTCCTTGCTCAACGAAATGGACGCAACACCCCATATTAAACGCCTAAGAATGTACCGGACTAGTAAGTATCTTAAAACCTATGGATTGCTATGTCTCCAAAAGAGAATCAAGCGTGTGTACAGGGGCATAAACGCAGCAGTGATAGGATTGGAGAGGTTCGGTGAGCAAACGAAGACCCTTTGAAGTCATATTGCATGGTACCCATTCCACGGGTTTCAACTACCCAGGTTTAAGGTATTCTTCCTTCAGCTAAAACATGCATGTGGAACCTAGAGTATGATCATCCCTGTGATCGGGAGACGTGTTCAAATATGTCTCAGTTTTCGTACCCTGGTACTCGGGTGCAACATTCCAGACGCTTTATTAACACTCTCCCGACTTGGAGAGTCAGTCCCTTTAACCTCCTGTTTGGCCCAGTTTGCAATTTCTGCGGAAGATGAACAGGAATAGCGAGAACCAATGAGAGACTAGCTGGAGGTGTCTGGACGGGCAAATTTAACTCTCATTTCCCACCAGGAAGAGGAAATAACCAAAGGCTCAGCGTGCCGTGCCGGAACCAGATTAGGGCCTGAAGCCATCCTGCGGTGTTGCGGCCAGCTCAAAAGAAAGCGAGTTGAAGAAAGGAGCTCAGGGGCACTGTAATTCACAAACCTGCAGAGTTATAAATGACAGCTATCGTCCAAAAATATACTGAAGTAAGGCTGCCAAGAGGACTTGAAAGCGGGGCAGAATTGCAGGAAACCGATTTCAGGAGGTAGACTGGAATTGCATTGAAAGCATAGGAAAAGAGGCAGAACGTCCACAATGATGCACTTGGCCAAAAAGGGCGTATGCGTTTTTTCCTGAATATATTCAGGAAAAAACGCATACGCCCTTTTTGGCCAACCAAGCAAGCTTGCAAAGGAAATCTGCACTACAATGAAGTCTCACTTCCCCCCGGTCAAAAGGGCCATCTGAAAAAAGTGTAAAATCCAGAAAGGCAGGACAGGCCATGGAGAACTGGGAGCCTTGTTATGCTGATGGGCGGGATGTAAATTGCCAACAGACACTCGGGAGAAGTGTATGGTGTTTCCTGAAACATCTAAAAAACAAAGCAACAGAGCCTAGGGCACTTCCACTTATGGTCCTATAGCTTAGGGAAATTAAAATCAAAAAGACACAGCCACCCCAAAGTTTGGGACGCCTCTGTTTACAAGAACCTCGTTTACAGTACAAGTTCAACATCGCAGAAAGTGAAAAATGGATAAAGAAGTTGTGGTATTTACTTACAAAGCAATATCACTCAGCAATGAAATCTATGTCATCAGGCCCGTAGCAGCACAATGAGTGGATTCAGGTATGATGATACTAACTGAAATAAGTCACACAGAAAAAGAAACATCATAAGATATCACTAATACACGGAATGTAAACTTGGCTACACAAGAACTGAATTACAGAACAGAACAGGGTCTCAAATTTAGAAAACCAACTTATGTTTGCTTAAGGGTAAAGGTGAGTTGGGGTGCTGCATGAAACCAGAGATTGAAATGAGCACAGATAAAGTTCCTTAAGCCAAATATGAAATAGACAAGAGCTACTCCTTGCTCAACGAAATGGACGCAACACCCCATATTAAACGCCTAAGAATGTACCGGACTAGTAAGTATCTTAAAACCTATGGATTGCTATGTCTCCAAAAGAGAATCAAGCGTGTGTACAGGGGCATAAACGCAGCAGTGATAGGATTGGAGAGGTTCGGTGAGCAAACGAAGACCCTTTGAAGTCATATTGCATGGTACCCATTCCACGGGTTTCAACTACCCAGGTTTAAGGTATTCTTCCTTCAGCTAAAACATGCATGTGGAACCTAGAGTATGATCATCCCTGTGATCGGGAGACGTGTTCAAATATGTCTCAGTTTTCGTACCCTGGTACTCGGGTGCAACATTCCAGACGCTTTACTAACACTCTCCCGACTTGGAGAGTCAGTCCCTTTAACCTCCTGTTTGGCCCAGTTTGCAATTTCTGCGGAAGATGAACAGGAATAGTGAGAACCAATGAGAGACTAGCTGGAGGTGTCTGGACGGGCAAATTTAACTCTCATTTCCCAACAGGAAGAGGAAATAACCAAAGGCTCAGCGTGCCGTGCCGGAACCAGATTAGGGCCTGAAGCCATCCTGCGGTGTTGCGGCCAGGTCACAAGAAAGCGAGTTGAAGAAAGGAGCTCAGGGGCACTGTAATTCACAAACCTGCAGAGTTATAAATGACAGCTATCGTCCAAAAATATACTGAAGTAAGGCTGCCAAGAGGACTTGAAAGCGGGGCAGAATTGCAGGAAACCGATTTCAGGAGGTAGACTGGAATTGCATTGAAAGCATAGGAAAAGAGGCAGAACGTCCACAATGATGCACTTGGCCAAAAAGGGCGTATGCGTTTTTACCTGAATATATTCAGGAAAAAACGCATACGCCCTTTTTGGCCAACCAAGCAAGCTTGCAAAGGAAATCTGCACTACAATGAAGTCTCACTTCCCCCCGGTCAAAAGGGCCATCTGAAAAAAGTGTAAAATCCAGAAAGGCAGGACAGGCCATGGAGAACTGGGAGCCTTGTTATGCTGATGGGCGGGATGTAAATTGCCAACAGCCACTCGGGAGAAGTGTATGGTGTTTCCTGAAACATCTAAAAAACAAAGCAACAGAGCCTAGGGCACTTCCACTTATGGTCCTATAGCTTAGGGAAATTAAAATCAAAAAGACACAGCCACCCCAAAGTTTGGGACGCCTCTGTTTACAAGAACCTCGTTTACAGTACAAGTTCAACATCGCAGAAAGTGAAAAATGGATAAAGAAGTTGTGGTATTTACTTACAAAGCAATATCACTCAGCAATGAAATCTATGTCATCAGGCCCTTAGCAGCACAATGAGTGGATTCAGGTATGATGATTCTAACTGAAATAAGTCACACAGAAAAAGAAACATCATAAGATATCAGTAATACACGGAATGTAAACTTGGCTACACAGGAACTGAATTACAGAACAGAACAGGGTCTCAAATTTAGAAAACCAACTTATGCTTGCTTAAGGGTAAAGGTGAGTTGGGGTGCTGCATAAAACCAGAGATTGAAATGAGCACAGATAAAGTTCCTTAAGCCAAATATGGAATAGACAAGAGCTACTCCTTGCTCAACGAAATGGACTCAACACCGCATATTAAACGCCTAAGAATGTACCTGACTAGTAAGTATCTTAAAACCTATGGATTGCTATGTCTCCGAAAGAGAATCAAGCATGTGTACAGGGGCATAAACGCAGCAGTGATAGGATTGGAGAGGTTCGGTGAGCAAATGAAGACCCTTTGAAGTCATATTGCATGGTACCCATTCCACGGGTTTCAACTACCCAGGTTTAAGGTATTCTACCTTCAGCTAAAACATGCATGTGGAAACTAGAGTATGATCAACCATGTGATCGGGAAACGTGTTCAAATATGTCTCAGTTTTCGTACCCTGGTACTCGGGTGCAACATTCCAGACGCTTTACTAACACCCTCCCGACTTGGAGAGTCAGTCCCTTTAACCTCCTGTTTGGCCCAGTTTGCAATTTCTGTGGAAGATGAACAGGAATAGCGAGAACCAATGAGAGACTAGCTGGAGGTGTCTGGACGGGCAAATTTAACTCTCATTTCCCACCAGGAAGAGGAATTAACCAAAGGCTCAGCTTGCCGTGCCGGAACCAGATTAGGGCCTGAAGCCATCCTGCGGTGTTGCGGCCAGCTCAAAAGAAAGCGAGTTGAAGAAAGGAGCTCAGGGGCACTGTAATTCACAAACCTGCAGACTTATAAATGACAGCTATCGTCCAAAAATATACTGAAGTAAGGCTGCCAAGAGGACTTGAAAGCGGGGCAGAATTGCAGGAAACCGATTTCAGGAGGTAGACTGGAATTGCATTGAAAGCATAGGAAAAGAGGCAGAACGTCCACAATGATGCACTTGGCCAAAAAGGGCGTATGTGTTTTTTCCTGAATATATTCAGGAAAAAACGCATACGCCCTTTTTGGCCAACCAAGCAAGCTTGCAAAGGAAATCTGCACTACAATGAAGTCTCACTTCCCCCCGGTCAAAAGGGCCATCTGAAAAAAGTGTAAAATCCAGAAAGGCAGGACAGGCCATGGAGAACTGGGAGCCTTGTTATGCTGATGGGCGGGATGTAAATTGCCAACAGACACTCGGGAGAAGTGTATGGTGTTTCCTGAAACATCTAAAAGCAACAGAGCCTAGGGCACTTCCACTTATGGTCCTATAGCTTAGGGAAATTAAAATCAAAAAGACACAGCCACCCCAAAGTTTGGGACGCCTCTGTTTACAAGAACCTCGTTTACAGTACAAGTTCAACATCGCAGAAAGTGAAAAATGGATAAAGAAGTTGTGGTATTTACTTACAAAGCAATATCACTCAGCAATGAAATCTATGTCATCAGGCCCTTAGCAGCACAATGAGTGGATTCAGGTATGATGATTCTAACTGAAATAAGTCACACAGAAAAAGAAACATCATAAGATATCAGTAATACACGGAATGTAAACTTGGCTCCACAGGAACTGAATTACAGAACAGAACAGGGTCTCAAATTTAGAAAACCAACTTATGCTTGCTTAAGGGGAAAGGTGAGTTGGGGTGCTGCATAAAACCAGAGATTGAAATGAGCACAGATAAAGTTCCTTAAGCCAAATATGGAATAGACAAGAGCTACTCCTTGCTCAACGAAATGGACTCAACACCGCATATTAAACGCCTAAGAATGTACCTGACTAGTAAGTATCTTAAAACCTATGGATTGCTATGTCTCCGAAAGAGAATCAAGCATGTGTACAGGGGCATAAACGCAGCAGTGATAGGATTGGAGAGGTTCGGTGAGCAAATGAAGACCCTTTGAAGTCATATTGCATGGTACCCATTCCACGGGTTTCAACTACCCAGGTTTAAGGTATTCTACCTTCAGCTAAAACATGCATGTGGAAACTAGAGTATGATCAACCATGTGATCGGGAAACGTGTTCAAATATGTCTCAGTTTTCGTACCCTGGTACTCGGGTGCAACATTCCAGACGCTTTACTAACACCCTCCCGACTTGGAGAGTCAGTCCCTTTAACCTCCTGTTTGGCCCAGTTTGCAATTTCTGTGGAAGATGAACAGGAATAGCGAGAACCAATGAGAGACTAGCTGGAGGTGTCTGGACGGGCAAATTTAACTCTCATTTCCCACCAGGAAGAGGAATTAACCAAAGGCTCAGCTTGCCGTGCCGGAACCAGATTAGGGCCTGAAGCCATCCTGCGGTGTTGCGGCCAGCTCAAAAGAAAGCGAGTTGAAGAAAGGAGCTCAGGGGCACTGTAATTCACAAACCTGCAGACTTATAAATGACAGCTATCGTCCAAAAATATACTGAAGTAAGGCTGCCAAGAGGACTTGAAAGCGGGGCAGAATTGCAGGAAACCGATTTCAGGAGGTAGACTGGAATTGCATTGAAAGCATAGGAAAAGAGGCAGAACGTCCACAATGATGCACTTGGCCAAAAAGGGCGTATGTGTTTTTTCCTGAATATATTCAGGAAAAAACGCATACGCCCTTTTTGGCCAACCAAGCAAGCTTGCAAAGGAAATCTGCACTACAATGAAGTCTCACTTCCCCCCGGTCAAAAGGGCCATCTGAAAAAAGTGTAAAATCCAGAAAGGCAGGACAGGCCATGGAGAACTGGGAGCCTTGTTATGCTGATGGGCGGGATGTAAATTGCCAACAGACACTCGGGAGAAGTGTATGGTGTTTCCTGAAACATCTAAAAGCAACAGAGCCTAGGGCACTTCCACTTATGGTCCTATAGCTTAGGGAAATTAAAATCAAAAAGACACAGCCACCCCAAAGTTTGGGACGCCTCTGTTTACAAGAACCTCGTTTACAGTACAAGTTCAACATCGCAGAAAGTGAAAAATGGATAAAGAAGTTGTGGTATTTACTTACAAAGCAATATCACTCAGCAATGAAATCTATGTCATCAGGCCCTTAGCAGCACAATGAGTGGATTCAGGTATGATGATTCTAACTGAAATAAGTCACACAGAAAAAGAAACATCATAAGATATCAGTAATACACGGAATGTAAACTTGGCTCCACAGGAACTGAATTACAGAACAGAACAGGGTCTCAAATTTAGAAAACCAACTTATGCTTGCTTAAGGGGAAAGGTGAGTTGGGGTGCTGCATAAAACCAGAGATTGAAATGAGCACAGATAAAGTTCCTTAAGCCAAATATGGAATAGACAAGAGCTACTCCTTGCTCAACGAAATGGACTCAACACCGCATATTAAACGCCTAAGAATGTACCTGACTAGTAAGTATCTTAAAACCTATGGATTGCTATGTCTCCGAAAGAGAATCAAGCGTGTGTACAGGGGCATAAACGCAGCAGTGATAGGATTGGAGAGGTTCGGTGAGCAAATGAAGACCCTTTGAAGTCATATTGCATGGTACCCATTCCACGGGTTTCAACTACCCAGGTTTAAGGTATTCTACCTTCAGCTAAATCATGCATGTGGAAACTAGAGTATGATCAACCATGTGATCGGGAAACGTGTTCAAATATGTCTCAGTTTTCGTACCCTGGTACTCGGGTGCAACATTCCAGACGCTTTACTAACATCCTCCCGACTTGGAGAGTCAGTCCCTTTAACCTCCTGTTTGGCCCAGTTTGCAATTTCTGTGGAAGATGAACAGGAATAGCGAGAACCAATGAGAGACTAGCTGGAGGTGTCTGGACGGGCAAATTTAACTCTCATTTCCCACCAGGAAGAGGAATTAACCAAAGGCTCAGCTTGCCGTGCCGGAACAAGATTAGGGCCTGAAGCCATCCTGCGGTGTTGCGGCCAGCTCAAAAGAAAGCGAGTTGAAGAAAGGAGCTCAGGGGCACTGTAATTCACAAACATGCAGAGTTATAAATGACAGCTATCGTCCAAAAATATACTGAAGTAAGGCTGCCAAGAGGACTTGAAAACGGGGCAGAATTGCAGGAAACCGATTTCAGGAGGTAGACTGGAATTGCATTGAAAGCATAGGAAAAGAGGCAGAACGTCCACAATGATGCACTTGGCCAAAAAGGGCGTATGCGTTTTTTCCTGAATATATTCAGGAAAAAACGCATACGCCCTTTTTGGCCAACCAAGCAAGCTTGCAAAGGAAATCTGCACTACAATGAAGTCTCACTTCCCCCCAGTCAAAAGGGCCATCTGAAAAAAGTGTAAAATCCAGAAAGGCAGGACAGGCCATGGAGAACTGGGAGCCTTGTTATGCTGATGGGCGGGATGTAAATTGCCAACAGACACTCGGGAGAAGTGTATGGTGTTTCCTGAAACATCTAAAAAACAAAGCAACAGAGCCTAGGGCACTTCCATTTATGGTCCTATAGCTTAGGGAAATTAAAATCAAAAAGACACAGCCACCCCAAAGTTTGGGACGCCTCTGTTTACAAGAACCTCGTTTACCGTACAAGTTCAACATCGCAGAAAGTGAAAAATGGATAAAGAAGTTGTGGTACTTACGTACAATGCAGTATCACTCAACAATGAAATCTATGTCATCAGGCCCTTAGCAGCACAATGAGTGGATTCAGGTATGATGATTCTAACTGAAATAAGTCACACAGAAAAAGAAACATCATAAGATATCAGTAATACACGGAATGTAAACTTGGCTACACAGGAACTGAATTACAGAACAGGGTCTCAAATTTAGAAAACCAACTTATGCTTGCTTAAGGGGAAAGGTGAGTTGGGATGCTGCATAAAACCAGAGATTGAAATGAGCACAGATAAAGTTCCTTAAGCCAAATATGGAATAGACAAGAGCTACTCCTTGCTCAACGAAATGGACTCAACACCGCATATTAAACGCCTAAGAATGTACCTGACTAGTAAGTATCTTAAAACCTATGGATTGCTATGTCTCCGAAAGAGAATCAAGCATGTGTACAGGGGCATAAACACAGCAGTGATAGGATTGGAGAGGTTCGGTGAGCAAATGAAGACCCTTTGAAGTCATATTGCATGGTACCCATTCCACGGGTTTCAACTACCCAGGTTTAAGGTATTCTACCTTCAGCTAAAACATGCATGTGGAAACTAGAGTATGATGAACCATGTGATCGGGAAACGTGTTCAAATATGTCTCAGTTTTCGTACCCTGGTACTCGGGTGCAACATTTCAGACGCTTTACTAACACCCTCCCGACTTGGAGAGTCAGTCCCTTTAACCTCCTGTTTGGCCCAGTTTGCAATTTCTGTGGAAGATGAACAGGAATAGCGAGAACCAATGAGAGACTAGCTGGAGGTGTCTGGACGGGCAAATTTAACTCTCATTTCCCACCAGGAAGAGGAATTAACCAAAGGCTCAGCTTGCCGTGCCGGAACCAGATTAGGGCCTGAAGCCATCCTGCGGTGTTGCGGCCAGCTCAAAAGAAAGCGAGTTGAAGAAAGGAGCTCAGGGGCACTGTAATTCACAAACCTGCAGAGTTATAAATGACAGCTATCGTCCAAAAATATACTGAAGTAAGGCTGCCAAGAGGACTTGAAAGCGGGGCAGAATTGCAGGAAACCGATTTCAGGAGGTAGACTGGAATTGCATTGAAAGCATAGGAAAAGAGGCAGAACGTCCACAATGATGCACTTGGCCAAAAAGGGCGTATGCGTTTTTTCCTGAATATATTCAGGAAAAAACGCATACGCCCTTTTTGGCCAACCAAGCAAGCTTGCAAAGGAAATCTGCACTACAATGAAGTCTCACTTCCCCCCGGTCAAAAGGGCCATCTGAAAAAAGTGTAAAATCCAGAAAGGCAGGACAGGCCATGGAGAACTGGGAGCCTTGTTATGCTGATGGGCGGGATGTAAATTGCCAACAGACACTCGGGAGAAGTGTATGGTGTTTCCTGAAACATCTAAAAAACAAAGCAACAGAGCCTAGGGCACTTCCACTTATGGTCCTATAGCTTAGGGAAATTAAAATCAAAAAGACACAGCCACCCCAAAGTTTGGGACGCCTCTGTTTACAAGAACCTCATTTACCGTACAAGTTCAATATCACAGAAAGTGAAAAATGGATAAAGAAGTTGTGGTACTTACGTACAATGCAGTATCACTCAACAATGAAATCTATGTCATCAGGCCCGTAGCAGCATAATGAGTGGATTCAGGTACGATGATTCTAACTGAAATAAGTCACACAGAAAAAGAAACATCATAAGATATCACTAATACACAGAATGTAAACTTGGCTACACAGGAACTGAATTCCAAAACAGAACAGGGTCTCAAATTTAGAAAACCAACTTATGCTTGCTTAAGCGGAAAGGTGAGTTGGGGTGCTGCATAAAACCAGAGATTGAAATGAGCACAGATAAAGTTCCTTAAGCCAAATATGGAATAGACAAGAGCTACTCCTTGCTCAACAAAATGGACTCAACACCCCATATTAAATGCCTAAGAATGTACCTGACTAGTAAGTATCTTAAAACCTATGGATTGCTATGTCTCCAAAAGAGAATCAAGCGTCTGTACAGGGGGATAAACGCAGCAGTGATAGGATTGGAGAAGTTCGGTGAGCAAATGAAGACCCTTTGAAGTCATATTGCATGGTACCCATTACACGGGTCTCAACTCTCCAGGTTTAAGGTATTCTTCCTTCAGCTAAAACATGCATGTGGAACCCAGAGTATGATCAACCGTGTGAACGGGAGACGTGTTCAAATATGTCTCAGTTTTCCTCCCCTGGTACTCGGGTGCAACATTCCAGACGGTTTACTAACACCCTCCCGACTTGGAGAGTCAGTCCCTTTAACCTCCTGTTTGGCCCAGTTTGCAATTTCTGTGGAAGATGAACAGGAATAGCGAGAACCAATGAGAGACTAGCTGGAGGTGTCTGGACGGGCAAATTTAACTCTCATTTCCCACCAGGAAGAGGAATTAACCAAAGGCTCAGCTTGCCGTGCCGGAACCAGATTAGGGCCTGAAGCCATCCTGCGGTGTTGCGGCCAGCTCAAAAGAAAGCGAGTTGAAGAAAGGAGCTCAGGGGCACTGTAATTCACAAAACTGCAGAGTTATAAATGACAGCTATCGTCCAAAAATATACTGAAGTAAGGCTGCCAAGAGGACTTGAAAGCGGGGCAGAATTGCAGGAAACAGATTTCAGGAGGTAGACTGGAATTGCATTGAAAGCATAGGAAAAGAGGCAGAACGTCCACAATGATGCACTTGGCCAAAAAGGGCGTATGCGTTTTTTCCTGAATATATTCAGGAAAAAACGCATACGCCCTTTTTGGCCAACCAAGCAAGCTTGCAAAGGAAATCTGCACTACAATGAAGTCTCACTTCCCCCCGGTCAAAAGGGCCATCTGAAAAAAGTGTAAAATCCAGAAAGGCAGGACAGGCCATGGAGAACTGGGAGCCTTGTTATGCTGTTGGGCGGGATGTAAATTGCCAACAGACACTCGGGAGAAGTGTATGGTGTTTCCTGAAACATCTAAAAAACAAAGCAACAGAGCCTAGGGCACTTCCACTTATGGTCCTATAGCTTAGGGAAATTAAAATCAAAAAGACACAGCCACCCCAAAGTTTGGGACGCCTCTGTTTACAAGAACCTCATTTACCGTACAAGTTCAATATCACAGAAAGTGAAAAATGGATAAAGAAGTTGTGGTACTTACGTACAATGCAGTATCACTCAACAATGAAATCTATGTCATCAGGCCCGTAGCAGCATAATGAGTGGATTCAGGTACGATGATTCTACCTGAAATAAGTCACACAGAAAAAGAAACATCATAAGATATCACTAATACACAGAATGTAAACTTGGCTACACAGGAACTGAATTACAGAACAGAACAGGGTCTCAAATTTAGAAAACCAACTTATGCTTGCTTAAGGGTAAAGGTGAATTGGGGTGCTGCATAAAACCAGAGATTGAAATGAGCACAGATAAAGTTCCTTAAGCCAAATATGGAATAGACAAGAGCTACTCCTTGCTCAACGAAATGGACTCAACACCCCATATTAAACGCCTAAGAATGTACGTGACTAGTAAGTATCTTAAAACCTATGGATTGCTATGTCTCCGAAAGAGAATCAAGCATGTGTACAGGGGCATAAACGCAGCAGTGATAGGATTGGAGAGGTTCGGTGAGCAAATGAAGACCCTTTGAAGTCATATTGCATAGTACCCATTCCACGGGTTTCAACTACCCACGTTTAAGGTATTCTTCCTTCAGCTAAAACATGCATGTGGAACCTAGAGTACGATCAACCATGTGATCGGGAAACGTGTTCAAATATGTCTCAGTTTTCGTACCCTGGTACTCGGGTGCAACATTCCAGACGCTTTACTAACACCCTCCCGACTTGGAGAGTCAGTCCCTTTAACCTCCTGTTTGGCCCAGTTTGCAATTTCTGCGGAAGATGAACAGGAATAGCGAGAACCAATGAGAGACTAGCTGGAGGTGTCTGGACGGGCAAATTTAACTCTCATTTCCCACCAGGAAGAGGAATTAACCAAAGGCTCAGCGTGCCGTGCCGGAACCAGATTAGGGCCTGAAGCCATCCTGCGGTGTTGCGGCCAGGTCACAAGAAAGCGAGTTGAAGAAAGGAGCTCAGGGGCACTGTAATTCACAAACCTGCAGAGTTATAAATGACAGCTATCGTCCAAAAATATACTGAAGTAAGGCTGCCAAGAGGACTTGAAAGCGGGGCAGAATTGCAGGAAACCGATTTCAGGAGGTAGACTGGAATTGCATTGAAAGCATAGGAAAAGAGGCAGAACGTCCACAATGATGCACTTGGCCAAAAAGGGCGTATGCGTTTTTTCCTGAATATATTCAGGAAAAAACGCATACACCCTTTTTGGCCAACCAAGCAAGCTTGCAAAGGAAATCTGCACTACAATGAAGTCTCACTTCCCCCCGGTCAAAAGGGCCATCTGAAAAAAGTGTAAAATCCAGAAAGGCAGGACAGGCCATGGAGAACTGGGAGCCTTGTTATGCTGATGGGCGGGATGTAAATTGCCAACAGACACTCGGGAGAAGTGTACGGTGTTTCCTGAAACATCTAAAAAACAAAGCAACAGAGCCTAGGGCACTTCCACTTATGGTCCTATAGCATAGGGAAATTAAAATAAAAAAGACACAGCCACCCCAAAGTTTGGGACGCCTCTGTTTACAAGAACCTCGTTTACAGTACAAGTTCAACATCGCAGAAAGTGAAAAATGGATAAAGAAGTTGTGGTATTTACTTACAAAGCAATATCACTCAGCAATGAAATCTATGTCATCAGGCCCTTAGCAGCACAATGAGTGGATTCAGGTATGATGATTCTAACTGATATAAGTCACACAGAAAAAGAAACATCATAAGATATCAGTAATACACGGAATGTAAACTTGGCTACACAGGAACTGAATTACAGAACAGAACAGGGTCTCAAATTTAGAAAACCAACTTATGCTTGCTTAAGGGTAAAGGTGAGTTGGGGTGCTGCATAAAACCAGAGATTGAAATGAGCACAGATAAAGTTCCTTAAGCCAAATATGGAATAGACAAGAGCTACTCCTTGCTCAACGAAATGGACTCAACACCGCATATTAAACGCCTAAGAATGTACCTGACTAGCAAGTATCTTAAAACCTATGGATTGCTATGTCTCCGAAAGAGAATCAAGCATGTGTACAGGGGCATAAATGCAGCAGTGATAGGATTGGAGAGGTTCGGTGAGCAAATGAAGACCCTTTGAAGTCATATTGCATAGTACCCATTCCACGGGTTTCAACTACCCAGGTTTAAGGTATTCTACCTTCAGCTAAAACATGCATGTGGAAACTAGAGTATGATCAACCATGTGATCGGGAAACGTGTTCAAATATGTCTCAGTTTTCGTACCCTGGTACTCGGGTGCAACATTCCAGACGCTTTACTAACACCCTCCCGACTTGGAGAGTCAGTCCCTTTAACCTCCTGTTTGGCCCAGTTTGCAATTTCTGTGGAAGATGAACAGGAATAGTGAGAACCAATGAGAGACTAGCTGGAGGTGTCTGGACGGGCAAATTTAACTCTCATTTCCCACCAGGAAGAGGAATTAACCAAAGGCTCAGCTTGCCGTGCCGGAACCAGATTAGGGCCTGAAGCCATCCTGCGGTGTTGCGGCCAGCTCAAAAGAAAGCGAGTTGAAGAAAGGAGCTCAGGGGCACTGTAATTCACAAACCTGCAGACTTATAAATGACAGCTATCATCCAAAAATATACTGAAGTAAGGCTGCCAAGAGGACTTGAAAGCGGGGCAGAATTGCAGGAAACCGATTTCAGGAGGTAGACTGGAATTGCATTGAAAGCATAGGAAAAGAGGCAGAACGTCCACAATGATGCACTTGGCCAAAAAGGGCGTATGCGTTTTTTCCTGAATATATTCAGGAAAAAACGCATACGCCCTTTTTGGCCAACCAAGCAAGCTTGCAAAGGAAATCTGCACTACAATGAAGTCTCACTTCCCCCCGGTCAAAAGGGCCATCTGAAAAAAGTGTAAAATCCAGAAAGGCAGGACAGGCCATGGAGAACTGGGAGCCTTGTTATGCTGATGGGCGGGATGTAAATTGCCAACAGACACTCGGGAGAAGTGTATGGTGTTTCCTGAAACATCTAAAAAACAAAGCAACAGAGCCTAGGGCACTTCCACTTATGGTCCTATAGCTTAGGGAAATTAAAATCAAAAAGACACAGCCACCCCAAAGTTTGGGATGCCTCTGTTTACAAGAACCTCATTTACCGTACAAGTTCAATATCACAGAAAGTGAAAAATGGATAAAGAAGTTGTGGTACTTACGTACAATGCAGTATCACTCAACAATGAAATCTATGTCATCAGGCCCGTAGCAGCATAATGAGTGGATTCAGGTATGATGATTCTAACTGAAATAAGTCACACAGAAAAAGAAACATCATAAGATATCACTAATACACAGAATGTAAACTTGGCTACACAGGAACTGAATTCCAAAACAGAACAGGGTCTCAAATTTAGAAAACCAACTTATGCTTGCTTAAGGGGAAAGGTGAGTTGGGGTGCTGCATAAAACCAGAGATTGAAATGAGCACAGATAAAGTTCCTTAAGCCAAATATGGAATAGACAAGAGCTACTCCTTGCTCAACGAAATGGACTCAACACCCCATATTAAATGCCTAAGAATGTACCTGACTAGTAAGTATCTTAAAACCTATGGATTGCTATGTCTCCAAAAGAGAATCAAGCGTCTGTACAGGGGGATAAACGCAGCAGTGATAGGATTGGAGAAGTTCGGTGAGCAAATGAAGACCCTTTGAAGTCATATTGCATGGTACCCATTACACGGGTCTCAACTCTCCAGGTTTAAGGTATTCTTCCTTCAGCTAAAACATGCATGTGGAACCCAGAGTATGATCAACCGTGTGAACGGGAGACGTGTTCAAATATGTCTCAGTTTTCCTCCCCTGGTACTCGGGTGCAACATTCCAGACGCTTTACTAACACCCTCCCGACTTGGAGAGTCAGTCCCTTTAACCTCCTGTTTGGCCCAGTTTGCAATTTCTGCGGAAGATGAACAGGAATAGCGAGAACCAATGAGAGACTAGCTGGAGGTGTCTGGACGGGCAAATTTAACTCTCATTTCCCACCAGGAAGAGGAATTAACCAAAGGCTCAGCATGCCGTGCCAGAACCAGATTAGGGCCTGAAGCCATCCTGCGGTGTTGCGGCCAGCTCAAAAGAAAGCGAGTTGAAGAAAGGAGCTCAGGGGCACTGTAATTCACAAACCTGCAGAGTTATAAATGACAGCTATCGTCCAAAAATATACTGAAGTAAGGCTGCCAAGAGGACTTGAAAGCGGGGCAGAATTGCAGGAAACCGATTTCAGGAGGTAGACTGGAATTGCATTGAAAGCATAGGAAAAGAGGCAGAACGTCCACAATGATGCACTTGGCCAAAAAGGGCGTATGCGTTTTTTCCTGAATATATTCAGGAAAAAACGCATACGCCCTTTTTGGCCAACCAAGCAAGCTTGCAAAGGAAATCTGCACTACAATGAAGTCTCACTTCCCCCCGGTCAAAAGGGCCATCTGAAAAAAGTGTAAAATCCAGAAAGGCAGGACAGGCCATGGAGAACTGGGAGCCTTGTTATGCTGATGGGCGGGATGTAAATTGCCAACAGACACTCGGGAGAAGTGTACGGTGTTTCCTGAAACATCTAAAAAACAAAGCAACAGAGCCTAGGGCACTTCCACTTATGGTCCTATAGCTTAGGGAAATTAAAATCAAAAAGACACAGCCACCCCAAAGTTTGGGACGCCTCTGTTTACAAGAACCTCGTTTACAGTACAAGTTCAACATCGCAGAAAGTGAAAAATGGATAAAGAAGTTGTGGTATTTACTTACAAAGCAATATCACTCAGCAATGAAATCTATGTCATCAGGCCCTTAGCAGCACAATGAGTGGATTCAGGTATGATGATTCTAACTGATATAAGTCACACAGAAAAAGAAACATCATAAGATATCAGTAATACACGGAATGTAAACTTGGCTACACAGGAACTGAATTACAGAACAGAACAGGGTCTCAAATTTAGAAAACCAACTTATGCTTGCTTAAGGGTAAAGGTGAGTTGGGGTGCTGCATAAAACCAGAGATTGAAATGAGCACAGATAAAGTTCCTTAAGCCAAATATGGAATAGACAAGAGCTACTCCTTGCTCAACGAAATGGACTCAACACCGCATATTAAACGCCTAAGAATGTACCTGACTAGTAAGTATCTTAAAACCTATGGATTGCTATGTCTCCGAAAGAGAATCAAGCATGTGTACAGGGGCATAAACGCAGCAGTGATAGGATTGGAGAGGTTCGGTGAGCAAATGAAGACCCTTTGAAGTCATATTGCATGGTACCCATTCCACGGGTTTCAACTACCCAGGTTTAAGGTATTCTACCTTCAGCTAAAACATGCATGTGGAAACTAGAGTATGATGAACCATGTGATCGGGAAACGTGTTCAAATATGTCTCAGTTTTCGTACCCTGGTACTCGGGTGCAACATTCCAGACGCTTTACTAACACCCTCCCGACTTGGAGAGTCAGTCCCTTTAACCTCCTGTTTGGCCCAGTTTGCAATGTCTGTGGAAGATGAACAGGAATAGCGAGAACCAATGAGAGACTAGCTGGAGGTGTCTGGACGGGCAAATTTAACTCTCATTTCCCACCAGGAAGAGGAATTAACCAAAGGCTCAGCTTGCCGTGCCGGAACAAGATTAGGGCCTGAAGCCATCCTGCGGTGTTGCGGCCAGGTCACAAGAAAGCGAGTTGAAGAAAGGAGCTCAGGGGCACTGTAATTCACAAACCTGCAGAGTTATAAATGACAGCTATTTTCCAAAATATACTGAAGTAAGGATGCCAAGAGGACTTGAAAGCGGGGCAGAATTACAGGAAACCGATTTCAGGAGGTAGACTGGAATTGCATTGAAAGCATAGGAAAAGAGGCAGAACGTCCACAATGATGCACTTGGCCAAAAAGGGCGTATGCGTTTTTTCCTGAATATATTCAGGAAAAAACGCATACGCCCTTTTTGGCCAACCAAGCAAGCTTGCAAAGGAAATCTGCACTACAATGAAGTCTCACTTCCCCCCGGTCAAAAGGGCCATCTGAAAATAGTGTAAAATCCAGAAAGGCAGGACAGGCCATGGAGAACTGGGAGCCTTGTTATGCTGATGGGCGGGATGTAAATTGCCAACAGACACTCGGGAGAAGTGTATGGTGTTTCCTGAAACATCTAAAAAACAAAGCAACAGAGCCTAGGGCACTTCCACTTATGGTCCTATAGCTTAGGGAAATTAAAATCAAAAAGACACAGCCACCCCAAAGTTTGGGACGCCTCTGTTTACAAGAACCTCGTTTACAGTACAAGTTCAACATCGCAGAAAGTGAAAAATGGATAAAGAAGTTGTGGTATTTACTTACAAAGCAATATCACTCAGCAATGAAATCTATGTCATCAGGCCCTTAGCAGCACAATGAGTGGATTCAGGTATGATGATTCTAACTGAAATAAGTCACACAGAAAAAGAAACATCATAAGATATCAGTAATACACGGAATGTAAACTTGGCTACACAGGAACTGAATTACAGAACAGAACAGGGTCTCAAATTTAGAAAACCAACTTATGCCTGCTTAAGGGTAAAGGTGAGTTGGGGTGCTGCATAAAACCAGAGATTGAAATGAGCACAGATAAAGTTCCTTAAGCCAAATATGGAATAGACAAGAGCTACTCCTTGCTCAACGAAATGGACTCAACACCCCATATTAAACGCCTAAGAATGTACCTGACTAGTAAGTATCTTAAAACCTATGGATTGCTATGTCTCCAAAAGAGAATCAAGCATGTGTACAGGGGCATAAACGCAGCAGTGATAGGATTGGAGAGGTTCGGTGAGCAAATGAAGACCCTTTGAAGTCATATTGCATGGTACCCATTCCACTGGTTTCAACTACCCAGGTTTAAGGTATTCTACCTTCAGCTAAAACATGCATGTGGAAACTAGAGTATGATCAACCATGTGATCGGGAAACGTGTTCAAATATGTCTCAGTTTTCGTACCCTGGTACTCAGGTGCAACATTCCAGACGCTTTACTAACACCCTCCCGACTTGGAGAGTCAGTCCCTTTAACCTCCTGTTTGGCCCAGTTTGCAATTTCTGTGGAAGATGAACAGGAATAGCGAGAACCAATGAGAGACTAGCTGGAGGTGTCTGGACGGGCAAATTTAACTCTCATTTCCCACCAGGAAGAGGAATTAACCAAAGGCTCAGCTTGCCGTGCCGGAACCAGATTAGGGCCTGAAGCCATCCTGCGGTGTTGCGGCCAGCTCAAAAGAAAGCGAGTTGAAGAAAGGAGCTCAGGGGCACTGTAATTCACAAAACTGCAGAGTTATAAATGACAGCTATCGTCCAAAAATATACTGAAGTAAGGCTGCCAAGAGGACTTGAAAGCGGGGCAGAATTGCAGGAAACCGATTTCAGGAGGTAGACTGGAATTGCATTGAAAGCATAGGAAAAGAGGCAGAACGTCCACAATGATGCACTTGGCCAAAAAGGGCGTATGCGTTTTTTCCTGAATATATTCAGGAAAAAAAGCATACGCCCTTTTTGGCCAACCAAGCAAGCTTGCAAAGGAAATCTGCACTACAATGAAGTCTCACTTCCCCCCGGTCAAAAGGGCCATCTGAAAAAAGTGTAAAATCCAGAAAGGCAGGACAGGCCATGGAGAACTGGGAGCCTTGTTATGCTGATGGGCGGGATGTAAATTGCCAACAGACACTCGGGAGAAGTGTATGGTGTTTCCTGAAACATCTAAAAAACAAAGCAACAGAGCCTAGGGCACTTCCACTTATGGTCCTATAGCTTAGGGAAATTAAAATCAAAAAGACACAGCCACCCCAAAGTTTGGGACGCCTCTGTTTACAAGAACCTCGTTTACAGTACAAGTTCAACATCGCAGAAAGTGAAAAATGGATAAAGAAGTTGTGGTATTTACTTACAAAGCAATATCACTCAGCAATGAAATCTATGTCATCAGGCCCTTAGCAGCACAATGAGTGGATTCAGGTATGATGATTCTAACTGAAATAAGTCACACAGAAAAAGAAACATCATAAGATATCAGTAATACACGGAATGTAAACTTGGCTACACAGGAACTGAATTACAGAACAGAACAGGGTCTCAAATTTAGAAAACCAACTTATGCTTGCTTAAGGGGAAAGGTGAGTTGGGGTGCTGCATAAAACCAGAGATTGAAATGAGCCCAGATAAAGTTCCTTAAGCCAAATATGGAATAGACAAGAGCTACTCCTTGCTCAACGAAATGGACTCAACACCGCATATTAAACGCCTAAGAATGTACCTGACTAGTAAGTATCTTAAAACCTATGGATTGCTATGTCTCCGAAAGAGAATCAAGCATGTGTACAGGGGCATAAACGCAGCAGTGATAGGATTGGAGAGGTTCGGTGAGCAAATGAAGACCCTTTGAAGTCATATTGCATGGTACCCATTCCACGGGTTTCAACTACCCAGGTTTAAGGTATTCTACCTTCAGCTAAATCATGCATGTGGAAACTAGAGTATGATCAACCATGTGATCGGGAAACGTGTTCAAATATGTCTCAGTTTTCGTACCCTGGTACTCGGGTGCAACATTCCAGACGCTTTACTAACATCCTCCCGACTTGGAGAGTCAGTCCCTTTAACCTCCTGTTTGGCCCAGTTTGCAATTTCTGCGGAAGATGAACAGGAATAGCGAGAACCAATGAGAGACTAGCTGGAGGTGTCTGGACGGGCAAATTTAACTCTCATTTCCTATCAGGAAGAGGAATTAACCAAAGGCTCAGCTTGCCGTGCCGGAACCAGATTAGGGCCTGAAGCCATCCTGCGGTGTTGCGGCCAGCTCAAAAGAAAGCGAGTTGAAGAAAGGAGCTCAGGGGCACTGTAATTCACAAACATGCAGAGTTATAAATGACAGCTATCGTCCAAAAATATACTGAAGTAAGGCTGCCAAGAGGACTTGAAAACGGGGCAGAATTGCAGGAAACCGATTTCAGGAGGTAGACTGGAATTGCATTGAAAGCATAGGAAAAGAGGCAGAACGTCCACAATGATGCACTTGGCCAAAAAGGGCGTATGCGTTTTTTCCTGAATATATTCAGGAAAAAACGCATACGCCCTTTTTGGCCAACCAAGCAAGCTTGCAAAGGAAATCTGCACTACAATGAAGTCTCACTTCCCCCCGGTCAAAAGGGCCATCTGAAAAAAGTGTAAAATCCAGAAAGGCAGGACAGGCCATGGAGAACTGGGAGCCTTGTTATGCTGATGGGCGGGATGTAAATTGCCAACAGACACTCGGGAGAAGTGTATGGTGTTTCCTGAAACATCTAAAAAACAAAGCAACAGAGCCTAGGGCACTTCCACTTATGGTCCTATAGCTTAGGGAAATTAAAATCAAAAAGACACAGCCACCCCAAAGTTTGGGACGCCTCTGTTTACAAGAACCTCATTTACCGTACAAGTTCAATATCACAGAAAGTGAAAAATGGATAAAGAAGTTGTGGTACTTATGTACAATGCAGTATCACTCAACAATGAAATCTATGTCATCAGGCCCGTAGCAGCATAATGAGTGGATTCAGGTACGATGATTCTAACTGAAATAAGTCACACAGAAAAAGAAACATCATAAGATATCACTAATACACGGAATGTAAACTTGGCTACACAGGAACTGAATTCCAAAACAGAACAGGGTCTCAAATTTAGAAAACCAACTTATGCTTGCTTAAGGGGAAAGGTGAGTTGGGTTGCTGCATAAAACCAGAGATTGAAATGAGCACAGATAAAGTTCCTTAAGCCAAATATGGAATAGACAAGAGCTACTCCTTGCTCAACGAAATGGACTCAACACCGCATATTAAACGCCTAAGAATGTACCTGACTAGTAAGTATCTTAAAACCTATGGATTGCTATGTCTCCGAAAGAGAATCAAGCATGTGTACAGGGGCATAAACGCAGCAGTGATAGGATTGGAGAGGTTCGGTGAGCAAATGAAGACCCTTTGAAGTCATATTGCATGGTACCCATTCCACGGGTTTCAACTACCCAGGTTTAAGGTATTCTACCTTCAGCTAAAACATGCATGTGGAAACTAGAGTATGATCAACCATGTGATCGGGAAACGTGTTCAAATATGTCTCAGTTTTCGTACCCTGGTACTCGGGTGCAACATTCCAGACGCTTTACTAACACCCTCCCGACTTGGAGAGTCAGTCCCTTTAACCTCCTGTTTGGCCCAGTTTGCAATTTCTGTGGAAGATGAACAGGAATAGCGAGAACCAATGAGAGACTAGCTGGAGGTGTCTGGACGGGCAAATTTAACTCTCATTTCCCACCAGGAAGAGGAATTAACCAAAGGTTCAGCGTGCCGTGCCGGAACCAGATTAGGGCCTGAAGCCATCCTGAGGTGTTGCGGCCAGGTCACAAGAAAGCGAGTTGAAGAAAGGAGCTCAGGGGCACTGTAATCCACAAACCTGCAGAGTTATAAATGACAGCTATCGTCCAAAAATATACTGAAGTAAGGCTGCCAAGAGGACTTGAAAGCGGGGCAGAATTGCAGGAAACCGATTTCAGGAGGTAGACTGGAATTGCATTGAAAGCATAGGAAAAGAGGCAGAACGTCCACAATGATGCACTTGGCCAAAAAGGGCGTATGCGTTTTTTCCTGAATATATTCAGGAAAAAACGCATAAGCCCTTTTTGGCCAACCAAGCAAGCTTGCAAAGGAAATCTGCACTACAATGAAGTCTCACTTCCCCCCGGTCAAAAGGGCCATCTGAAAAAAGTGTAAAATCCAGAAAGGCAGGACAGGCCATGGAGAACTGGGAGCCTTGTTATGCTGATGGGCGGGATGTAAATTGCCAACAGCCACTCGGGAGAAGTGTATGGTGTTTCCTGAAACATCTAAAAAACAAAGCAACAGAGCCTAGGGCACTTCCACTTATGGTCCTATAGCTTAGGGAAATTAAAATCAAAAAGACACAGCCACCCCAAAGTTTGGGACGCCTCTGTTTACAAGAACCTCGTTTACAGTACAAGTTCAACATCGCAGAAAGTGAAAAATGGATAAAGAAGTTGTGGTATTTACTTACAAAGCAATATCACTCAGCAATGAAATCTATGTCATCAGGCCCTTAGCAGCACAATGAGTGGATTCAGGTATGATGATTCTAACTGAAATAAGTCACACAGAAAAAGAAACATCATAAGATATCAGTAATACACGGAATGTAAACTTGGCTACACAGGAACTGAATTACAGAACAGAACAGGGTCTCAAATTTAGAAAACCAACTTATGCTTGCTTAAGGGTAAAGGTGAGTTGGGGTGCTGCATAAAACCAGAGATTGAAATGAGCACAGATAAAGTTCCTTAAGCCAAATATGGAATAGACAAGAGCTACTCCTTGCTCAACGAAATGGACTCAACACCGCATATTAAACGCCTAAGAATGTACCTGACTAGTAAGTATCTTAAAACCTATGGATTGCTATGTCTCCGAAAGAGAATCAAGCATGTGTACAGGGGCATAAACGCAGCAGTGATAGGATTGGAGAGGTTCGGTGAGCAAATGAAGACCCTTTGAAATCATATTGCATAGTACCCATTCCACGGGTTTCAACTACCCAGGTTTAAGGTATTCTTCCTTCAGCTAAAACATGCATGTGGAACCTAGAGTACGATCAACCATGTGATCGGGAAACGTGTTCAAATATGTCTCAGTTTTCGTACCCTGGTACTCGGGTGCAACTTTCCAGACACTTTACTAACACCCTCCCGACTTGGAGAGTCAGTCCCTTTAACCTCCTGTTTGGCCCAGTTTGCAATTTCTGCGGAAGATGAACAGGAATAGCGAGAACCAATGAGAGACTAGCTGGAGGTGTCTGGACGGGCAAATTTAACTCTCATTTCCCACCAGGAAGAGGAATTAACCAAAGGCTCAGCGTGCCGTGCCGGAACCAGATTAGGGCCTGAAGCCATCCTGCGGTGTTGCGGCCAGCTCAAAAGAAAGCGAGTTGAAGAAAGGAGCTCAGGGGCACTGTAATTCACAAACCTGCAGAGTTATAAATGACAGCTATCGTCCAGAAATATACTGAAGTAAGGCTGCCAAGAGGACTTGAAAGCGGGGCAGAATTGCAGGAAACCGATTTCAGGAGGTAGACTGGAATTGCATTGAAAGCATAGGAAAAGAGGCAGAACGTCCACAATGATGCACTTGGCCAAAAAGGGCGTATGCGTTTTTTCCTGAATATATTCAGGAAAAAACGCATACGCCCTTTTTGGCCAACCAAGCAAGCTTGCAAAGGAAATCTGCACTACAATGAAGTCTCACTTCCCCCCGGTCAAAAGGGCCATCTGAAAAAAGTGTAAAATCCAGAAAGGCAGGACAGGCCATGGAGAACTGGGAGCCTTTTTATGCTGATGGGAGGGATGTAAATTGCCAACAGCCACTCGGGAGAAGTGTATGGTGTTCCTGAAACATCTAAAAAACAAAGCAACAGAGCCTAGGGCACTTCCACTTATGGTCCTATAGCTTAGGGAAATTAAAATCAAAAAGACACAGCCACCCCAAAGTTTGGGACACCTCTGTTTACAAGAACCTCATTTACCGTACAAGTTCAATATCACAGAAAGTGAAAAATGGATAAAGAAGTTGTGGTACTTACGTACAATGCAGTATCACTCAACAATGAAATCTATGTCATCAGGCCCTTAGCAGCACAATGAGTGGATTCAGGTATGATGATTCTAACTGAAATAAGTCACACAGAAAAAGAAACATCATAAGATATCAGTAATACACGGAATGTAAACTTGGCTACACAGGAACTGAATTACAGAACAGGGTCTCAAATTTAGAAAACCAACTTATGCTTGCTTAAGGGGAAAGGTGAGTTGGGGTGCTGCATAAAACCAGAGATTGAAATGAGCACAGATAATGTTCCTTAAGCCAAATATGGAATAGACAAGAGCTACTCCTTGCTCAACGAAATGGACTCAACACCGCATATTAAACGCCTAAGAATGTACCTGACTAGTAAGTATCTTAAAACCTATGGATTGCTATGTCTCCGAAAGAGAATCAAGCATGTGTACAGGGGCATAAACGCAGCAGTGATAGGATTGGAGAGGTTCGGTGAGCAAATGAAGACCCTTTGAAGTCATATTGCATGGTACCCATTCCACGGGTTTCAACTACCCAGGTTTAAGGTATTCTACCTTCAGCTAAAACATGCATGTGGAAACTAGAGTATGATGAACCATGTGATCGGGAAACCTGTTCAAATATGTCTCAGTTTTCGTACCCTGGTACTCGGGTGCAACATTTCAGACGCTTTACTAACACCCTCCCGACTTGGAGAGTCAGTCCCTTTAACCTCCTGTTTGGCCCAGTTTGCAATTTCTGTGGAAGATGAACAGGAATAGCGAGAACCAATGAGAGACTAGCTGGAGGTGTCTGGACGGGCAAATTTAACTCTCATTTCCCACCAGGAAGAGGAATTAACCAAAGGCTCAGCGTGCCGTGCCGGAACCAGATTAGGGCCTGAAGCCATCCTGAGGTGTTGCGGCCAGGTCACAAGAAAGCGAGTTGAAGAAAGGAGCTCAGGGGCACTGTAATCCACAAACCTGCAGAGTTATAAATGACAGCTATCGTCCAAAAATATACTGAAGTAAGGCTGCCAAGAGGACTTGAAAGCGGGGCAGAATTGCAGGAAACCGATTTCAGGAGGTAGACTGGAATTGCATTGAAAGCATAGGAAAAGAGGCAGAACGTCCACAATGATGCACTTGGCCAAAAAGGGCGTATGCGTTTTTTCCTGAATATATTCAGGAAAAAACGCATAAGCCCTTTTTGGCCAACCAAGCAAGCTTGCAAAGGAAATCTGCACTACAATGAAGTCTCACTTCCCCCCGGTCAAAAGGGCCATCTGAAAAAAGTGTAAAATCCAGAAAGGCAGGACAGGCCATGGAGAACTGGGAGCCTTGTTATGCTGATGGGCGGGATGTAAATTGCCAACAGACACTCGGGAGAAGTGTATGGTGTTTCCTGAAACATCTAAAAAACAAAGCAACAGAGCCTAGGGCACTTCCACTTATGGTCCTATAGCTTAGGGAAATTAAAATCAAAAAGACACAGCCACCCCAAAGTTTGGGACGCCTCTGTTTACAAGAACCTCGTTTACAGTACAAGTTCAACATCGCAGAAAGTGAAAAATGGATAAAGAAGTTGTGGTATTTACTTACAAAGCAATATCACTCAGCAATGAAATCTATGTCATCAGGCCCTTAGCAGCACAATGAGTGGATTCAGGTATGATGATTCTAACTGAAATAAGTCACACAGAAAAAGAAACATCATAAGATATCAGTAATACACGGAATGTAAACTTGGCTACACAGGAACTGAATTACAGAACAGAACAGGGTCTCAAATTTAGAAAACCAACTTATGCTTGCTTAAGGGGAAAGGTGAGTTGGGGTGCTGCATAAAACCAGAGATTGAAATGAGCACAGATAAAGTTCCTTAAGCCAAATATGGAATAGACAAGAGCTACTCCTTGCTCAACGAAATGGACTCAACACCGCATATTAAACGCCTAAGAATGTACCTGACTAGTAAGTATCTTAAAACCTATGGATTGCTATGTCTCCGAAAGAGAATCAAGCATGTGTACAGGGGCATAAACGCAGCAGTGATAGGATTGGAGAGGTTCGGTGAGCAAATGAAGACCCTTTGAAGTCATATTGCATGGTACCCATTCCACGGGTTTCAACTACCCAGGTTTAAGGTATTCTACCTTCAGCTAAATCATGCATGTGGAAACTAGAGTATGATCAACCATGTGATCGGGAAACGTGTTCAAATATGTCTCAGTTTTCGTACCCTGGTACTCGGGTGCAACATTCCAGACGCTTTACTAACATCCTCCCGACTTGGAGAGTCAGTCCCTTTAACCTCCTGTTTGGCCCAGTTTGCAATTTCTGCGGAAGATGAACAGGAATAGCGAGAACCAATGAGAGACTAGCTGGAGGTGTCTGGACGGGCAAATTTAACTCTCATTTCCTATCAGGAAGAGGAATTAACCAAAGGCTCAGCTTGCCGTGCCGGAAGCAGATTAGGGCCTGAAGCCATCCTGCGGTGTTGCGGCCAGCTCAAAAGAAAGCGAGTTGAAGAAAGGAGCTCAGGGGCACTGTAATTCACAAACATGCAGAGTTATAAATGACAGCTATCGTCCAAAAATATACTGAAGTAAGGCTGCCAAGAGGACTTGAAAACGGGGCAGAATTGCAGGAAACCGATTTCAGGAGGTAGACTGGAATTGCATTGAAAGCATAGGAAAAGAGGCAGAACGTCCACAATGATGCACTTGGCCAAAAAGGGCGTATGCGTTTTTTCCTGAATATATTCAGGAAAAAACGCATACGCCCTTTTTGGCCAACCAAGCAAGCTTGCAAAGGAAATCTGCACTACAATGAAGTCTCACTTCCCCCCGGTCAAAAGGGCCATCTGAAAAAAGTGTAAAATCCAGAAAGGCAGGACAGGCCATGGAGAACTGGGAGCCTTGTTATGCTGATGGGCGGGATGTAAATTGCCAACAGACACTCGGGAGAAGTGTATGGTGTTTCCTGAAACATCTAAAAAACAAAGCAACAGAGCCTAGGGCACTTCCACTTATGGTCCTATAGCTTAGGGAAATTAAAATCAAAAAGACACAGCCACCCCAAAGTTTGGGACGCCTCTGTTTACAAGAACCTCATTTACCGTACAAGTTCAATATCACAGAAAGTGAAAAATGGATAAAGAAGTTGTGGTACTTATGTACAATGCAGTATCACTCAACAATGAAATCTATGTCATCAGGCCCGTAGCAGCATAATGAGTGGATTCAGGTACGATGATTCTAACTGAAATAAGTCACACAGAAAAAGAAACATCATAAGATATCACTAATACACAGAATGTAAACTTGGCTACACAGGAACTGAATTCCAAAACAGAACAGGGTCTCAAATTTAGAAAACCAACTTATGCTTGCTTAAGGGGAAAGGTGAGTTGGGTTGCTGCATAAAACCAGAGATTGAAATGAGCACAGATAAAGTTCCTTAAGCCAAATATGGAATAGACAAGAGCTACTCCTTGCTCAACGAAATGGACTCAACACCGCATATTAAACGCCTAAGAATGTACCTGACTAGTAAGTATCTTAAAACCTATGGATTGCTATGTCTCCGAAAGAGAATCAAGCATGTGTACAGGGGCATAAACGCAGCAGTGATAGGATTGGAGAGGTTCGGTGAGCAAATGAAGACCCTTTGAAGTCATATTGCATGGTACCCATTCCACGGGTTTCAACTACCCAGGTTTAAGGTATTCTACCTTCAGCTAAAACATGCATGTGGAAACTAGAGTATGATCAACCATGTGATCGGGAAACGTGTTCAAATATGTCTCAGTTTTCGTACCCTGGTACTCGGGTGCAACATTCCAGACGCTTTACTAACACCCTCCCGACTTGGAGAGTCAGTCCCTTTAACCTCCTGTTTGGCCCAGTTTGCAATTTCTGTGGAAGATGAACAGGAATAGCGAGAACCAATGAGAGACTAGCTGGAGGTGTCTGGACGGGCAAATTTAACTCTCATTTCCCACCAGGAAGAGGAATTAACCAAAGGTTCAGCGTGCCGTGCCGGAACCAGATTAGGGCCTGAAGCCATCCTGAGGTGTTGCGGCCAGGTCACAAGAAAGCGAGTTGAAGAAAGGAGCTCAGGGGCACTGTAATCCACAAACCTGCAGAGTTATAAATGACAGCTATCGTCCAAAAATATACTGAACTAAGGCTGCCAAGAGGACTTGAAAGCGGGGCAGAATTGCAGGAAACCGATTTCAGGAGGTAGACTGGAATTGCATTGAAAGCATAGGAAAAGAGGCAGAACGTCCACAATGATGCACTTGGCCAAAAAGGGCGTATGCGTTTTTTCCTGAATATATTCAGGAAAAAACGCATAAGCCCTTTTTGGCCAACCAAGCAAGCTTGCAAAGGAAATCTGCACTACAATGAAGTCTCACTTCCCCCCGGTCAAAAGGGCCATCTGAAAAAAGTGTAAAATCCAGAAAGGCAGGACAGGCCATGGAGAACTGGGAGCCTTGTTATGCTGATGGGCGGGATGTAAATTGCCAACAGCCACTGGGGAGAAGTGTATGGTGTTTCCTGAAACATCTAAAAAACAAAGCAACAGAGCCTAGGGCACTTCCACTTATGGTCCTATAGCTTAGGGAAATTAAAATCAAAAAGACACAGCCACCCCAAAGTTTGGGACGCCTCTGTTTACAAGAACCTCGTTTACAGTACAAGTTCAACATCGCAGAAAGTGAAAAATGGATAAAGAAGTTGTGGTATTTACTTACAAAGCAATATCACTCAGCAATGAAATCTATGTCATCAGGCCCTTAGCAGCACAATGAGTGGATTCAGGTATGATGATTCTAACTGAAATAAGTCACACAGAAAAAGAAACATCATAAGATATCAGTAATACACGGAATGTAAACTTGGCTACACAGGAACTGAATTACAGAACAGAACAGGGTCTCAAATTTAGAAAACCAACTTATGCTTGCTTAAGGGGAAAGGTGAGTTGGGGTGCTGCATAAAACCAGAGATTGAAATGAGCACAGATAAAGTTCCTTAAGCCAAATATGGAATAGACAAGAGCTACTCCTTGCTCAATGAAATGGACTCAACACCGCATATTAAACGCCTAAGAATGTACCTGACTAGTAAGTATCTTAAAACCTATGGATTGCTATGTCTCCGAAAGAGAATCAAGCATGTGTACAGGGGCATAAACGCAGCAGTGATAGGATTGGAGAGGTTCGGTGAGCAAATGAAGACCCTTTGAAATCATATTGCATAGTACCCATTCCACGGGTTTCAACTACCCAGGTTTAAGGTATTCTTCCTTCAGCTAAAACATGCATGTGGAACCTAGAGTACGATCAACCATGTGATCGGGAAACGTGTTCAAATATGTCTCAGTTTTCGTACCCTGGTACTCGGGTGCAACTTTCCAGACACTTTACTAACACCCTCCCGACTTGGAGAGTCAGTCCCTTTAACCTCCTGTTTGGCCCAGTTTGCAATTTCTGCGGAAGATGAACAGGAATAGCGAGAACCAATGAGAGACTAGCTGGAGGTGTCTGGACGGGCAAATTTAACTCTCATTTCCCACCAGGAAGAGGAATTAACCAAAGGCTCAGCGTGCCGTGCCGGAACCAGATTAGGGCCTGAAGCCATCCTGCGGTGTTGCGGCCAGCTCAAAAGAAAGCGAGTTGAAGAAAGGAGCTCAGGGGCACTGTAATTCACAAACCTGCAGAGTTATAAATGACAGCTATCGTCCAGAAATATACTGAAGTAAGGCTGCCAAGAGGACTTGAAAGCGGGGCAGAATTGCAGGAAACCGATTTCAGGAGGTAGACTGGAATTGCATTGAAAGCATAGGAAAAGAGGCAGAACGTCCACAATGATGCACTTGGCCAAAAAGGGCGTATGCGTTTTTTCCTGAATATATTCAGGAAAAAACGCATACGCCCTTTTTGGCCAACCAAGCAAGCTTGCAAAGGAAATCTGCACTACAATGAAGTCTCACTTCCCCCCGGTCAAAAGGGCCATCTGAAAAAAGTGTAAAATCCAGAAAGGCAGGACAGGCCATGGAGAACTGGGAGCCTTTTTATGCTGATGGGAGGGATGTAAATTGCCAACAGCCACTCGGGAGAAGTGTATGGTGTTCCTGAAACATCTAAAAAACAAAGCAACAGAGCCTAGGGCACTTCCACTTATGGTCCTATAGCTTAGGGAAATTAAAATCAAAAAGACACAGCCACCCCAAAGTTTGGGACACCTCTGTTTACAAGAACCTCATTTACCGTACAAGTTCAATATCACAGAAAGTGAAAAATGGATAAAGAAGTTGTGGTACTTACGTACAATGCAGTATCACTCAACAATGAAATCTATGTCATCAGGCCCTTAGCAGCACAATGAGTGGATTCAGGTATGATGATTCTAACTGAAATAAGTCACACAGAAAAAGAAACATCATAAGATATCAGTAATACACGGAATGTAAACTTGGCTACACAGGAACTGAATTACAGAACAGGGTCTCAAATTTAGAAAACCAACTTATGCTTGCTTAAGGGGAAAGGTGAGTTGGGGTGCTGCATAAAACCAGAGATTGAAATGAGCACAGATAATGTTCCTTAAGCCAAATATGGAATAGACAAGAGCTACTCCTTGCTCAACGAAATGGACTCAACACCGCATATTAAACGCCTAAGAATGTACCTGACTAGTAAGTATCTTAAAACCTATGGATTGCTATGTCTCCGAAAGAGAATCAAGCATGTGTACAGGGGCATAAACGCAGCAGTGATAGGATTGGAGAGGTTCGGTGAGCAAATGAAGACCCTTTGAAGTCATATTGCATGGTACCCATTCCACGGGTTTCAACTACCCAGGTTTAAGGTATTCTACCTTCAGCTAAAACATGCATGTGGAAACTAGAGTATGATGAACCATGTGATCGGGAAACCTGTTCAAATATGTCTCAGTTTTCGTACCCTGGTACTCGGGTGCAACATTTCAGACGCTTTACTAACACCCTCCCGACTTGGAGAGTCAGTCCCTTTAACCTCCTGTTTGGCCCAGTTTGCAATTTCTGTGGAAGATGAACAGGAATAGCGAGAACCAATGAGAGACTAGCTGGAGGTGTCTGGACGGGCAAATTTAACTCTCATTTCCCACCAGGAAGAGGAATTAACCAAAGGCTCAGCGTGCCGTGCCGGAACCAGATTAGGGCCTGAAGCCATCCTGAGGTGTTGCGGCCAGGTCACAAGAAAGCGAGTTGAAGAAAGGAGCTCAGGGGCACTGTAATCCACAAACCTGCAGAGTTATAAATGACAGCTATCGTCCAAAAATATACTGAAGTAAGGCTGCCAAGAGGACTTGAAAGCGGGGCAGAATTGCAGGAAACCGATTTCAGGAGGTAGACTGGAATTGCATTGAAAGCATAGGAAAAGAGGCAGAACGTCCACAATGATGCACTTGGCCAAAAAGGGCGTATGCGTTTTTTCCTGAATATATTCAGGAAAAAACGCATAAGCCCTTTTTGGCCAACCAAGCAAGCTTGCAAAGGAAATCTGCACTACAATGAAGTCTCACTTCCCCCCGGTCAAAAGGGCCATCTGAAAAAAGTGTAAAATCCAGAAAGGCAGGACAGGCCATGGAGAACTGGGAGCCTTGTTATGCTGATGGGCGGGATGTAAATTGCCAACAGACACTCGGGAGAAGTGTATGGTGTTTCCTGAAACATCTAAAAAACAAAGCAACAGAGCCTAGGGCACTTCCACTTATGGTCCTATAGCTTAGGGAAATTAAAATCAAAAAGACACAGCCACCCCAAAGTTTGGGACGCCTCTGTTTACAAGAACCTCGTTTACAGTACAAGTTCAACATCGCAGAAAGTGAAAAATGGATAAAGAAGTTGTGGTATTTACTTACAAAGCAATATCACTCAGCAATGAAATCTATGTCATCAGGCCCTTAGCAGCACAATGAGTGGATTCAGGTATGATGATTCTAACTGAAATAAGTCACACAGAAAAAGAAACATCATAAGATATCAGTAATACACGGAATGTAAACTTGGCTACACAGGAACTGAATTACAGAACAGAACAGGGTCTCAAATTTAGAAAACCAACTTATGCTTGCTTAAGGGTAAAGGTGAGTTGGGGTGCTGCATAAAACCAGAGATTGAAATGAGCACAGATAAAGTTCCTTAAGCCAAATATGGAATAGACAAGAGCTACTCCTTGCTCAACGAAATGGACTCAACACCGCATATTAAACGCCTAAGAATGTACCTGACTAGTAAGTATCTTAAAACCTATGGATTGCTATGTCTCCGAAAGAGAATCAAGCATGTGTACAGGGGCATAAACGCAGCAGTGATAGGATTGGAGAGGTTCGGTGAGCAAATGAAGACCCTTTGAAATCATATTGCATAGTACCCATTCCACGGGTTTCAACTACCCAGGTTTAAGGTATTCTTCCTTCAGCTAAAACATGCATGTGGAACCTAGAGTACGATCAACCATGTGATCGGGAAACGTGTTCAAATATGTCTCAGTTTTCGTACCCTGGTACTCGGGTGCAACTTTCCAGACACTTTACTAACACCCTCCCGACTTGGAGAGTCAGTCCCTTTAACCTCCTGTTTGGCCCAGTTTGCAATTTCTGCGGAAGATGAACAGGAATAGCGAGAACCAATGAGAGACTAGCTGGAGGTGTCTGGACGGGCAAATTTAACTCTCATTTCCCACCAGGAAGAGGAATTAACCAAAGGCTCAGCGTGCCGTGCCGGAACCAGATTAGGGCCTGAAGCCATCCTGCGGTGTTGCGGCCAGCTCAAAAGAAAGCGAGTTGAAGAAAGGAGCTCAGGGGCACTGTAATTCACAAACCTGCAGAGTTATAAATGACAGCTATCGTCCAGAAATATACTGAAGTAAGGCTGCCAAGAGGACTTGAAAGCGGGGCAGAATTGCAGGAAACCGATTTCAGGAGGTAGACTGGAATTGCATTGAAAGCATAGGAAAAGAGGCAGAACGTCCACAATGATGCACTTGGCCAAAAAGGGCGTATGCGTTTTTTCCTGAATATATTCAGGAAAAAACGCATACGCCCTTTTTGGCCAACCAAGCAAGCTTGCAAAGGAAATCTGCACTACAATGAAGTCTCACTTCCCCCCGGTCAAAAGGGCCATCTGAAAAAAGTGTAAAATCCAGAAAGGCAGGACAGGCCATGGAGAACTGGGAGCCTTTTTATGCTGATGGGAGGGATGTAAATTGCCAACAGCCACTCGGGAGAAGTGTATGGTGTTCCTGAAACATCTAAAAAACAAAGCAACAGAGCCTAGGGCACTTCCACTTATGGTCCTATAGCTTAGGGAAATTAAAATCAAAAAGACACAGCCACCCCAAAGTTTGGGACGCCTCTGTTTACAAGAACCTCATTTACCGTACAAGTTCAATATCACAGAAAGTGAAAAATGGATAAAGAAGTTGTGGTACTTACGTACAATGCAGTATCACTCAACAATGAAATCTATGTCATCAGGCCCTTAGCAGCACAATGAGTGGATTCAGGTATGATGATTCTAACTGAAATAAGTCACACAGAAAAAGAAACATCATAAGATATCAGTAATACACGGAATGTAAACTTGGCTACACAGGAACTGAATTACAGAACAGGGTCTCAAATTTAGAAAACCAACTTATGCTTGCTTAAGGGGAAAGGTGAGTTGGGGTGCTGCATAAAACCAGAGATTGAAATGAGCACAGATAATGTTCCTTAAGCCAAATATGGAATAGACAAGAGCTACTCCTTGCTCAACGAAATGGACTCAACACCGCATATTAAACGCCTAAGAATGTACCTGACTAGTAAGTATCTTAAAACCTATGGATTGCTATGTCTCCGAAAGAGAATCAAGCATGTGTACAGGGGCATAAACGCAGCAGTGATAGGATTGGAGAGGTTCGGTGAGCAAATGAAGACCCTTTGAAGTCATATTGCATGGTACCCATTCCACGGGTTTCAACTACCCAGGTTTAAGGTATTCTACCTTCAGCTAAAACATGCATGTGGAAACTAGAGTATGATGAACCATGTGATCGGGAAACCTGTTCAAATATGTCTCAGTTTTCGTACCCTGGTACTCGGGTGCAACATTTCAGACGCTTTACTAACACCCTCCCGACTTGGAGAGTCAGTCCCTTTAACCTCCTGTTTGGCCCAGTTTGCAATTTCTGTGGAAGATGAACAGGAATAGCGAGAACCAATGAGAGACTAGCTGGAGGTGTCTGGACGGGCAAATTTAACTCTCATTTCCCACCAGGAAGAGGAATTAACCAAAGGCTCAGCTTGCCGTGCCAGAACCAGATTAGGGCCTGAAGCCATCTTGCGGTGTTGCGGCCAGGTCACAAGAAAGCGAGTTGAAGAAAGGAGCTCAGGGGCACTGTAATTCACAAACCTGCAGAGTTATAAATGACAGCTATCGTCCAAAAATATACTGAAGTAAGGCTGCCAAGAGGACTTGAAAGCGGGGCAGAATTGCAGGAAACCGATTTCAGGAGGTAGACTGGAATTGCATTGAAAGCATAGGAAAAGAGGCAGAACGTCCACAATGATGCACTTGGCCAAAAAGGGCGTATGCGTTTTTTCCTGAATATATTCAGGAAAAAACGCATACGCCCTTTTTGGCCAACCAAGCAAGCTTGCAAAGGAAATCTGCACTACAATGAAGTCTCACTTCCCCCCGGTCAAAAGGGCCATCTGAAAAAAGTGTAAAATCCAGAAAGGCAGGACAGGCCATGGAGAACTGGGAGCCTTGTTATGCTGATGGGCGGGATGTAAATTGCCAACAGACACTCGGGAGAAGTGTATGGTGTTTCCTGAAACATCTAAAAAACAAAGCAACAGAGCCTAGGGCACTTCCACTTATGGTCCTATAGCTTAGGGAAATTAAAATCAAAAAGACACAGCCACCCCAAAGTTTGGGACGCCTCTGTTTACAAGAACCTCATTTACCGTACAAGTTCAATATCACAGAAAGTGAAAAATGGATAAAGAAGTTGTGGTACTTACGTACAATGCAGTATCACTCAACAATGAAATCTATGTCATCAGGCCCGTAGCAGCATAATGAGTGGATTCAGGTACGATGATTCTAACTGAAATAAGTCACACAGAAAAAGAAACATCATAAGATATCACTAATACACAGAATGTAAACTTGGCTACACAGGAACTGAATTCCAAAACAGAACAGGGTCTCAAATTTAGAAAACCAACTTATGCTTGCTTAAGCGGAAAGGTGAGTTGGGGTGCTGCATAAAACCAGAGATTGAAATGAGCACAGATAAAGTTCCTTAAGCCAAATATGGAATAGACAAGAGCTACTCCTTGCTCAACGAAAAGGACTCAACACCCCATATTAAATGCCTAAGAATGTACCTGACTAGTAAGTATCTTAAAACCTATGGATTGCTATGTCTCCAAAAGAGAATCAAGCGTCTGTACAGGGGGATAAACGCAGCAGTGATAGGATTGGAGAAGTTCGGTGAGCAAATGAAGACCCTTTGAAGTCATATTGCATGGTACCCATTACACGGGTCTCAACTCTCCAGGTTTAAGGTATTCTTCCTTCAGCTAAAACATACATGTGGAACCCAGAGTATGATCAACCGTGTGAACGGGAGACGTGTTCAAATATGTCTCAGTTTTCCTCCCCTGGTACTCGGGTGCAACATTCCAGACGCTTTACTAACACCCTCCCAACTTGGAGAGTCAGTCCCTTTAACCTCCTGTTTGGCCCAGTTTGCAATTTCTGCGGAAGATGAACAGGAATAGCGAGAACCAATGAGAGACTAGCTGGAGGTGTCTGGACGGGCAAATTTAACTCTCATTTCCCACCAGGAAGAGGAATTAACCAAAGGCTCAGCTTGCCGTGCCGGAACAAGATTAGGGCCTGAAGCCATCCTGCGGTGTTGCGGCCAGGTCACAAGAAAGCGAGTTGAAGAAAGGAGCTCAGGGGCACTGTAATTCACAAACCTGCAGAGTTATAAATGACAGCTATTGTCCAAAATATACTGAAGTAAGGCTGCCAAGAGGACTTGAAAGCGGGGCAGAATTACAGGAAACCGATTTCAGGAGGTAGACTGGAATTGCATTGAAAGCATAGGAAAAGAGGCAGAACGTCCACAATGATGCACTTGGCCAAAAAGGGCGTATGCGTTTTTTCCTGAATATATTCAGGAAACAACGCATACGCCCTTTTTGGCCAACCAAGCAAGCTTGCAAAGGAAATCTGCACTACAATGAAGTCTCACTTCCCCCCGGTCAAAAGGGCCATCTGAAAAAAGTGTAAAATCCAGAAAGGCAGGACAGGCCATGGAGAACTGGGAGCCTTGTTATGCTGTTGGGCGGGATGTAAATTGCCAACAGACACTCGGGAGAAGTGTATGGTGTTTCCTGAAACATCTAAAAAACAAAGCAACAGAGCCTAGGGCACTTCCACTTATGGTCCTATAGCTTAGGGAAATTAAAATCAAAAAGACACAGCCACCCCAAAGTTTGGGACGCCTCTGTTTACAAGAACCTCGTTTACAGTACAAGTTCAACATCGCAGAAAGTGAAAAATGGATAAAGAAGTTGTGGTATTTACTTACAAAGCAATATCACTCAGCAATGAAATCTATGTCATCAGGCCCTTAGCAGCACAATGAGTGGATTCAGGTATGATGATTCTAACTGAAATAAGTCACACAGAAAAAGAAACATCATAAGATATCAGTAATACACGGAATGTAAACTTGGCTACACAGGAACTGAATTACAGAACAGAACAGGGTCTCAAATTTAGAAAACCAACTTATGCCTGCTTAAGGGTAAAGGTGAGTTGGGGTGCTGCATAAAACCAGAGATTGAAATGAGCACAGATAAAGTTCCTTAAGCCAAATATGGAATAGACAAGAGCTACTCCTTGCTCAACGAAATGGACTCAACACCCCATATTAAACGCCTAAGAATGTACCTGACTAGTAAGTATCTTAAAACCTATGGATTGCTATGTCTCCAAAAGAGAATCAAGCATGTGTACAGGGGCATAAACGCAGCAGTGATAGGATTGGAGAGGTTCGGTGAGCAAATGAAGATCCTTAGAAGTCATATTGCATGGTACCCATTCCACGGGTTTCAACTACCCAGGTTTAAGGTATTCTACCTTCAGCTAAAACATGCATGTGGAAACTAGAGTATGATCAACCATGTGATCGGGAAACGTGTTCAAATATGTCTCAGTTTTCGTACCCTGGTACTCAGGTGCAACATTCCAGACGATTTACTAACACCCTCCCGACTTGGAGAGTCAGTCCCTTTAACCTCCTGTTTGGCCCAGTTTGCAATTTCTGTGGAAGATGAACAGGAATAGCGAGAACCAATGAGAGACTAGCTGGAGGTGTCTGGACGGGCAAATTTAACTCTCATTTCCCACCAGGAAGAGGAATTAACCAAAGGCTCAGCTTGCCGTGCCGGAACCAGTTTAGGGCCTGAAGCCATCCTGCGGTGTTGCGGCCAGCTCAAAAGAAAGCGAGTTGAAGAAAGGAGCTCAGGGGCACTGTAATTCACAAAACTGCAGAGTTATAAATGACAGCTATCGTCCAAAAATATACTGAAGTAAGGCTGCCAAGAGGACTTGAAAGCGGGGCAGAATTGCAGGAAACCGATTTCAGGAGGTAGACTGGAATTGCATTGAAAGCATAGGAAAAGAGGCAGAACGTCCACAATGATGCACTTGGCCAAAAAGGGCGTATGCGTTTTTTCCTGAATATATTCAGGAAAAAACGCATACGCCCTTTTTGGCCAACCAAGCAAGCTTGCAAAGGAAATCTGCACTACAATGAAGTCTCACTTCCCCCCGGTCAAAAGGGCCATCTGAAAAAAGTGTAAAATCCAGAAAGGCAGGACAGGCCATGGAGAACTGGGAGCCTTGTTATGCTGATGGGCGGGATATAAATTGCCAACAGACACTCGGGAGAAGTGTATGGTGTTTCCTGAAACATCTAAAAAACAAAGCAACAGAGCCTAGGGCACTTCCACTTATGGTCCTATAGCTTAGGGAAATTAAAATCAAAAAGACACAGCCACCCCAAAGTTTGGGACGCCTCTGTTTACAAGAACCTCGTTTACAGTACAAGTTCAACATCGCAGAAAGTGAAAAATGGATAAAGAAGTTGTGGTATTTACTTACAAAGCAATATCACTCAGCAATGAAATCTATGTCATCAGGCCCTTAGCAGCACAATGAGTGGATTCAGGTATGATGATTCTAACTGAAATAAGTCACACAGAAAAAGAAACATCATAAGATATCAGTAATACACGGAATGTAAACTTGGCTACACAGGAACTGAATTACAGAACAGAACAGGGTCTCAAATTTAGAAAACCAACTTATGCTTGCTTAAGGGGAAAGGTGAGTTGGGGTGCTGCATAAAACCAGAGATTGAAATGAGCACAGATAAAGTTCCTTAAGCCAAATATGGAATAGACAAGAGCTACTCCTTGCTCAACGAAATGGACTCAACACCCCATATTAACCGCCTAAGAATGTACCTGACTAGTAAGTATCTTAAAACCTATGGATTGCTATGTCTCCGAAAGAGAATCAAGCATGTGTACAGGGACATAAACGCAGCAGTGATAGGATTGGAGAGGTTCGGTGAGCAAATGAAGACCCTTTGAAGTCATATTGCATGGTACCCATTCCACGGGTTTCAACTACCCAGGTTTAAGGTAATCTACCATCAGCTAAAACATGCATGTGGAAACTAGAGTATGATGAACCATGTGATCGGGAAATGTGTTCAAATATGTCTCAGTTTTCGTACCCTGGTACTCGGGTGCAACATACCAGACGCTTTACTAACACCCTCCCGACTTGGAGAGTCAGTCCCTTTAACCTCCTGTTTGGCCCAGTTTGCAATTTCTGTGGAAGATGAACAGGAATAGCGAGAACCAATGAGAGACTAGCTGGAGGTGTCTGGACGGGCAAATTTAACTCTCATTTCCCACCAGGAAGAGGAATTAACCAAAGGCTCAGCTTGCCGTGCCGGAACCAGATTAGGGCCTGAAGCCATCCTGCGGTGTTGCGGCCAGGTCACAAGAAAGCGAGTTGAAGAAAGGAGCTCAGGGGCACTGTAATTCACAAACCTGCAGAGTTATAAATGACAGCTATCGTCCAAAAATATACTGAAGTAAGGCTGCCAAGAGGACTTGAAAGCGGGGCAGAATTGCAGGAAACCGATTTCAGGAGGTAGACTGGAATTGCATTGAAAGCATAGGAAAAGAGGCAGAACGTCCACAATGATGCACTTGGCCAAAAAGGGCGTATGCGTTTTTTCCTGAATATATTCAGGAAAAAACGCATACGCCCTTTTTGGCCAACCAAGCAAGCTTGCAAAGGAAATCTGCACTACAATGAAGGCTCACTTCCCCCCGGTCAAAAGGGCCATCTGAAAAAAGTGTAAAATCCAGAAAGGCAGGACAGGCCATGGAGAACTGGGAGCCTTGTTATGCTGATGGGCGGGATGTAAATTGCCAACAGACACTCGGGAGAAGTGTATGGTGTTTCCTGAAACATCTAAAAAACAAAGCAACAGAGCCTAGGGCACTTCCACTTATGGTCCTATAGCTTAGGGAAATTAAAATCAAAAAGACACAGCCACCCCAAAGTTTGGGACGCCTCTGTTTACAAGAACCTCGTTTACAGTACAAGTTCAACATCGCAGAAAGTGAAAAATGGATAAAGAAGTTGTGGTATTTACTTACAAAGCAATATCACTCAGCAATGAAATCTATGTCATCAGGCCCTTAGCAGCACAATGAGTGGATTCAGGTATGATGATTCTAACTGATATAAGTCACACAGAAAAAGAAACATCATAAGATATCAGTAATACACGGAATGTAAACTTGGCTACACAGGAACTGAATTACAGAACAGAACAGGGTCTCAAATTTAGAAAACCAACTTATGCTTGCTTAAGGGTAAAGGTGAGTTGGGGTGCTGCATAAAACCAGAGATTGAAATGAGCACAGATAAAGTTCCTTAAGCCAAATATGGAATAGACAAGAGCTACTCCTTGCTCAACGAAATGGACTCAACACCCCATATTAAACGCCTAAGAATGTACCTGACTAGTAAGTATCTTAAAACCTATGGATTGCTATGTCTCCAAAAGAGAATCAAGCATGTGTACAGGGGCATAAACGCAGCAGTGATAGGATTGGAGAGGTTCGGTGAGCAAATGAAGACCCTTTGAAGTCATATTGCATGGTACCCATTCCACGGGTTTCAACTACCCAGGTTTAAGGTATTCTACCTTCAGCTAAAACATGCATGTGGAAACTAGAGTATGATCAACCATGTGATCGGGAAACGTGTTCAAATATGTCTCAGTTTTCGTACCCTGGTACTCAGGTGCAACATTCCAGATGCTTTACTAACACCCTCCCGACTTGGAGAGTCAGTCCCTTTAACCTCCTGTTTGGCCCAGTTTGCAATTTCTGTGGAAGATGAACAGGAATAGCGAGAACCAATGAGAGACTAGCTGGAGGTGTCTGGACGGGCAAATTTAACTCTCATTTCCCACCAGGAAGAGGAATTAACCAAAGGCTCAGCGTGCCGTGCCGGAACCAGATTAGGGCCTGAAGCCATCCTGCGGTGTTGCGGCCAGCTCAAAAGAAAGCCAGTTGAAGAAAGGAGCTCAGGGGCACTGTAATTCACAAAACTGCAGAGTTATAAATGACAGCTATCGTCCAAAAATATACTGAAGTAAGGCTGCCAAGAGGACTTGAAAGCGGGGCAGAATTGCAGGAAACCGATTTCAGGAGGTAGACTGGAATTGCATTGAAAGCATAGGAAAAGAGGCAGAACGTCCACAATGATGCACTTGGCCAAAAAGGGCGTATGCGTTTTTTCCTGAATATATTCAGGAAAAAACGCATACGCCCTTTTTGGCCAACCAAGCAAGCTTGCAAAGGAAATCTGCACTACAATGAAGTCTCACTTCCCCCCGGTCAAAAGGGCCATCTGAAAAAAGTGTAAAATCCAGAAAGGCAGGACAGGCCATGGAGAACTGGGAGCCTTGTTATGCTGATGGGCGGGATGTAAATTGCCAACAGACACTCGGGAGAAGTGTATGGTGTTTCCTGAAACATCTAAAAAACAAAGCAACAGAGCCTAGGGCACTTCCACTTATGGTCCTATAGCTTAGGGAAATTAAAATCAAAAAGACACAGCCACCCCAAAGTTTGGGACGCCTCTGTTTACAAGAACCTCATTTACCGTACAAGTTCAATATCACAGAAAGTGAAAAATGGATAAAGAAGTTGTGGTACTTATGTACAATGCAGTATCACTCAACAATGAAATCTATGTCATCAGGCCCGTAGCAGCATAATGAGTGGATTCAGGTACGATGATTCTAACTGAAATAAGTCACACAGAAAAAGAAACATCATAAGATATCAGTAATACACACAATGTAAACTTGGCTACACAGGAACTGAATTCCAAAACAGAACAGGGTCTCAAATTTAGAAAACCAACTTATGCTTGCTTAAGGGGAAAGGTGAGTTGGGGTGCTGCATAAAACCAGAGATTGAAATGACCACAGATAAAGTTCCTTAAGCCAAATATGGAATAGACAAGAGCTACTCCTTGCTCAACGAAATGGACTCAACACCCCATATTAAATGCCTAAGAATGTACCTGACTAGTAAGTATCTTAAAACCTATGGATTGCTATGTCTCCAAAAGAGAATCAAGCGTCTGTACAGGGGGATAAACGCAGCAGTGATAGGATTGGAGAAGTTTGGTGAGCAAATGAAGACCCTTTGAAGTCATATTGCATGGTACCCATTACACGGGTCTCAACTCTCCAGGTTTAAGGGATTCTTCCTTCAGCTAAAACATGCATGTGGAACCCAGAGTATGATCAACCGTGTGAACGGGAGACGTGTTCAAATATGTCTCAGTTTTCCTCCCCTGGTACTCGGGTGCAACATTCCAGATGCTTTACTAACACCCTCCCGACTTGGAGAGTCAGTCCCTTTAACCTCCTGTTTGGCCCAGTTTGCAATTTCTGCGGAAGATGAACAGGAATAGCGAGAACCAATGAGAGACTAGCTGGAGGTGTCTGGACGGGCAAATTTAACTCTCATTTCCCACCAGGAAGAGGAATTAACCAAAGGCTCAGCGTGCCGTGCCGGAACCAGATTAGGGCCTGAAGCCATCCTGCGGTGTTGCGGCCAGCTCAAAAGAAAGCGAGTTGAAGAAAGGAGCTCAGGGGCACTGTAATTCACAAACCTGCAGAGTTATAAATGACAGCTATCGTCCAAAAATATACTGAAGTAAGGCTGCCAAGAGGACTTGAAAGCGGGGCAGAATTGCAGGAAACCGATTTCAGGAGGTAGACTGGAATTGCATTGAAAGCATAGGAAAAGAGGCAGAACGTCCACAAGGATGCACTTGGCCAAAAAGGGCGTATGCGTTTTTTCCTGAATATATTCAGGAAAAAACGCATACGCCCTTTTTGGCCAACCAAGCAAGCTTGCAAAGGAAATCTGCACTACAATGAAGTCTCACTTCCCCCCGGTCAAAAGGGCCATCTGAAAAAAGTGTAAAATCCAGAAAGGCAGGACAGGCCATGGAGAACTGGGAGCCTTGTTATGCTGATGGGCGGGATGTAAATTGCCAACACACACTCGGGAGAAGTGTATGGTGTTTCCTGAAACATCCAAAAAACAAAGCAACAGAGCCTAGGGCACTTCCACTTATGGTCCTATAGCTTAGGGAAATTAAAATCAAAAAGACACAGCCACCCCAAAGTTTGGAACGCCTCTGTTTACAAGAACCTCGTTTACAGTACAAGTTCAACATCGCAGAAAGTGAAAAATGGATAAAGAAGTTGTGGTACTTACGTACAATGCAGTATCACTCAACAATGAAATCTATGTCATCAGGCCCGTAGCAGCATAATGAGTGGATTCAGGTACGATGATTCTAACTGAAATATGTCACACAGAAAAAGAAACATCATAAGATATCACTAATACACAGAATGTAAACTTGGCTACACAGGAACTGAATTACAGAACAGAACAGGGTCTCAAATTTAGAAAACCAACTTATGCTTGCTTAAGGGGAAAGGTGAGTTGGGGTGCTGCATAAAACCAGAGATTGAAATGAGCACAGATAAAGTTCCTTAAGCCAAATATGGAATAGACAAGAGCTACTCCTTGCTCAACGAAATGGACCCAACACCCCATATTAAACACCTAAGAATGTACCTGACTAGTAAGTATCTTAAAACCTATGGATTGCTATGTCTCCGAAAGAGAATCAAGCATGTGTACAGGGGCATAAACGCAGCAGTGATAGGATTGGAGAGGTTCGGTGAGCAAATGAAGACCCTTTGAAGTCATATTGCATGGTACCCATTCCACGGGTTTCAACTCTCCAGGTTTAAGGTATTCTTCCTTCAGCTAAAACATGCATGTGGAACCCAGAGTATGATCAACCGTGTGAACGGGAGACGTGTTCAAATATGTCTCAGTTTTCCTCCCCTGGTACTCGGGTGCAACATTCCAGACGCTTTACTAACACTCTCCCCACTTGGAGAGTCAGCGCCTTTAACCTCCTGTTTGGCCCAGTTTGCAATTTCTGCGGAAGATGAACAGGAATAGCGAGAACCAATGAGAGACTAGCTGGAGGTGTCTGGACGGGCAAATTTAACTCTCATTTCCCACCAGGAAGAGGAAATAACCAAAGGCTCATCGTGCCGTGACAGAACCAGATTAGGGCCTGAAGCCATCCTGCGGTGTTGCGGCCAGCTCAAAAGAAAGCGAGTTGAAGAAAGGAGCTCAGGGGCACTGTAATTCACAAACCTGCAGAGTTATAAATGACAGCTATCGTCCAAAAATATACTAAAGTAAGGCTGCCAAGAGGACTTGAAAGCGGGGCAGAATTGCAGGAAACCGATTTCAGGAGGTAGACTGGAATTGCATTGAAAGCATAGGAAAAGAGGCAGAACATCCACAATGATGCACTTGGCCAAAAAGGACGTATGCATTTTTTCCTGAATATATTCAGGAAAAAACGCATATGTCCTTTTTGGCCAACTAAGCAAACTTGCAAAGGAAATCTGCACTACAATGAAGTCTCACTTCCCCCCGGTCAAAAGGGCCATCTGAAAAAAGTGTAAAATCCAGAAAGGCAGGACAGGCCATGGAGAACTGGTAGCCTTGCTATGCTGATGGGAGGGATGTAAATTGCCAACAGACACTCGGGAGAAGTGTATGGTGTTTCCTGAAACATCTAAAAAACAAAGCAACAGAGCCTAGGGCACTTCCACTTATGGTCCTATAGATTAGGGAAATTAAAATCAAAAAGACACAGCCACCCCAAAGTTTGGGACACCTCTGTTTACAAGAACCTCGTTTACAGTACAAGTTCAACATCGCAGAAAGTGAAAAATGGATAAAGAAGTTGTGGTATTTACTTACAAAGCAATATCACTCAGCAATGAAATCTGTGTCATCAGGCCCTTAGAAGCACAATGAGTGGATTCAGGTATGATGATTCTAACTGAAATAAGTCACACAGAAAAAGAAACATCATAAGATATCAGTAATACACGGAATGTAATCTTGGCTCCACAGGAACTGAATTACAGAACAGAACAGGGTCTCAAATTTAGAAAACCAACTTATGCTTGCTTAAGGGTAAAGGTGAGTTGGGGTGCTGCATAAAACCAGAGATTGAAATGAGCACAGATAAAGTTCCTTAAGCCAAATATGGAATAGACAAGAGCTACTCCTTGCTCAACGAAATGGACTCAACACCGCATATTAAACGCCTAAGAATGTACCTGACTAGTAAGTATCTTAAAACCTATGGATTGCTATTTCTCCGAAAGAGAATCAAGCATGTGTACAGGGACATAAACGCAGCAGTGATAGGATTGGAGAGGTTCGGTGAGCCAATGAAGACCCTTTGAAGTCATATTGCATGGTACCCATTCCACGGGTTTCAACTACCCAGGTTTAAGGTATTCTTCCTTCAGCTAAAACATGCATGTGGAACCTAGAGTATGATCAACCATGTGATCGGGAGACGTGTTTAAATATGTCTCAGTTTTCGTACCCTGGTACTCGGGTGCAACATTCCAGACGCTTTACTAACACTCTCCCGACTTGGAGAGTCAGTCCCTTTAACCTCCTGTTTGGCCCAGTTTGCAATTTCTGTGGAAGATGAACAGGAATAGCGAGAACCAATGAGAGACTAGCTGGAGGTGTCTGGACAGGCAAATTTAACTCTCATTTCCCACCAGGAAGAGGAATTAACCAAAGGCTCAGCGTGCCGTGCCGGAACCAGATTAGGGCCTGAAGCCATCCTGCGGTGTTGCAGCCAGGTCACAAGAAAGCGAGTTGAAGAAAGGAGCTCAGGGGCACTGTAATTCACAAACCTGCAGAGTTATAAATGACAGCTATCGTCCAAAAATATACTGAAGTAAGGCTGCCAAGAGGACTTGAAAGCGGGGCAGAATTGCAGGAAACCGATTTCAGGAGGTAGACTGGAATTGCATTGAAAGCATAGGAAAAGAGGCAGAACGTCCACAATGATGCACTTGGCCAAAAAGGGCGTATGCGTTTTTTCCTGAATATATTCAGGAAAAAACGCATACGCCCTTTTTGGCCAACCAAGCAAGCTTGCAAAGGAAATCTGGACTACAATGAAGTCTCACTTCCCCCCGGTCAAAAGGGCCATCTGAAAAAAGTGTAAAATCCAGAAAGGCAGGACAGGCCATGGAGAACTGGGAGCCTTGTTATGCTGATGGGCGGGATGTAAATTGCCAACAGACACTCGGGAGAAGTGTATGGTGTTTCCTGAAACATCTAAAAAACAAAGCAACAGAGCCTAGGGCACTTCCACTTATGGTCCTATAGCTTAGGGAAATTAAAATCAAAAAGACACAGCCACCCCAAAGTTTGGGACGCCTCTGTTTACAAGAACCTCGTTTACAGTACAAGTTCAACATCGCAGAAAGTGAAAAATGGATAAAGAAGTTGTGGTATTTACTTACAAAGCAATATCACTCAGCAATGAAATCTATGTCATCAGGCCCTTAGCAGCACAATGAGTGGATTCAGGTATGATGATTCTAACTGAAATAAGTCACACAGAAAAAGAAACATCATAAGATATCAGTAATACACAGAATGTAAACTTGGCTACACAGGAACTGAATTACAGAAGAGAACAGGGTCTCAAATTTAGAAAACCAACTTATGCTTGCTTAAGGGTAAAGGTGAGTTGGGGTGCTGCATAAAACCAGAGATTGAAATGAGCACAGATAAAGTTCCTTAAGCCAAATATGGAATAGACAAGAGCTACTCCTTGCTCAACGAAATGGACTCAACACCGCATATTAAACGCCTAAGAATGTACCTGACTAGTAAGTATCTTAAAACCTATGGATTGCTATGTCTCCGAAAGAGAATCAAGCATGTGTACAGGGGCATAAACGCAGCAGTGATAGGATTGGAGAGGTTCGGTGAGCAAATAAAGACCCTTTGAAGTCATATTGCATGGTACCCATTCCACGGGTTTCAACTACCCAGGTTTAAGGTATTCTACCTTCAGCTAAAACATGCATGTGGAACCTAGAGTATGATCAACCATGTGATCGGGAGACGTGTTCAAATATGTCTCAGTTTTCGTACCCTGGTACTCGGGTGCAACAATCCAGACGCTTCACTAACACTCTCCCGACTTGGAGAGTCAGTCCCTTTAACCTCCTGTTTGGCCCAGTTTGCAATTTCTGTGGAAGATGAACAGGAATAGCGAGAACCAATGAGAGACTAGCTGGAGGTGTCTGGACGGGCAAATTTAACTCTCATTTCCCACCAGGAAGAGGAATTAACCAAAGGCTCAGCGTGCCGTGCCGGAACCAGATTAGGGCCTGAAGCCATCCTGCGGTGTTGCGGCCAGGTCACAAGAAAGCGAGTTGAAGAAAGGAGCTCAGGGGCACTGTAATTCACAAACCTGCAGAGTTATAAATGACAGCTATCGTCCAAAAATATACTGAAGTAAGGCTGCCAAGAGGACTTGAAAGCGGGACAGAATTGCAGGAAACCGATTTCAGGAGGTAGACTGGAATTGCATTTAAAGCACAGGAAAAGAGGCAGAACGTCCACCATGATGCACTTGGACGAAAAGGGCGTATGCGTTTTTTCCTGAATATATTCAGGAAAAAACGCATATGCCCTTTTTGGCCAACCAAGCAAGCTTGCAAAGGAAATCTGCACTACAATGAAGTCTCACTTCCCCCCGGTCAAAAGGGCCATCTGAAAAAAGTGTAAAATCCAGAAAGGCAGGACAGGCCATGGAGAACTGGGAGCCTTGTTATGCTGATGGGCGGGATGTAAATTGCCAACAGACACTCGGGAGAAGTGTATGGTGTTTCCTGAAACATCTAAAAAACAAAGCAACAGAGCCTAGGGCACTTCCACTTATGGTCCTATAGCTTAGGGAAATTAAAATCAAAAAGACACAGCCACCCCAAAGTTTGGGACGCCTCTGTTTACAAGAACCTCGTTTACAGTACAAGTTCAACATCGCAGAAAGTGAAAAATGGATAAAGAAGTTGTGGTATTTACTTACAAAGCAATATCACTCAGCAATGAAATCTATGTCATCAGGCCCTTAGCAGCACAATGAGTGGATTCAGGTATGATGATTCTAACTGAAATAAGTCACACAGAAAAAGAAACATCATAAGATATCAGTAATACACAGAATGTAAACTTGGCTACACAGGAACTGAATTACAGAACAGAACAGGGTCTCAAATTTAGAAAACCAACTTATGCTTGCTTAAGGGTAAAGGTGAGTTGGGGTGCTGCATAAAACCAGAGATTGAAATGAGCACAGATAAAGTTCCTTAAGCCAAATATGGAATAGACAAGAGCTACTCCTTGCTCAACGAAATGGACTCAACACCCCATATTAAACGCCTAAGAATGTACCTGACTAGTAAGTATCTTAAAACCTATGGATTGCTATGTCTCCGAAAGAGAATCAAGCATGTGTACAGGGGCATAAACGCAGCAGTGATAGGATTGGAGAGGTTCGGTGAGCAAATGAAGACCCTTTGAAGTCATATTGCATGGTACCCATTCCACGGGTTTCAACTACCCAGGTTTAAGGTATTCTTCCTTCAGCTAAAACATGCATGTGGAACCTAGAGTATGATCAACCATGTGATCGGGAGACGTGTTCAAATATGTCTCAGTTTTCGTACCCTGGTACTCGGGTGCAACATTCCAGACGCTTTACTAACACTCTCCCGACTTGGAGAGTCAGTCCCTTTAACCTCCTGTTTGGCCCAGTTTGCAATTTCTGTGGAAGATGAACAGGAATAGCGAGAACCAATGAGAGACTAGCTGGAGGTGTCTGGACGGGCAAATTTAACTCTCATTTCCCACCAGGAAGAGGAATTAACCAAAGGCTCAGCGTGCCGTGCCGGAACCAGATTAGGGCCTGAAGCCATCCTGCGGTGTTGCGGCCAGGTCACAAGAAATCGAGTTGAAGAAAGGAGCTCAGGGGCACTGTAATTCACAAACCTGCAGAGTTATAAATGACAGCTATCGTCCAAAAATATACTAAAGTAAGGCTGCCAAGAGGACTTGAAAGCGGGGCAGAATTGCAGGAAACCGATTTCAGGAGGTAGACTGGAATTGCATTGAAAGCATAGGAAAAGAGGCAGAACATCCACAATGATGCACTTGGCCAAAAAGGACGTATGCATTTTTTCCTGAATATATTCAGGAAAAAACGCATACGTCCTTTTTGGCCAACTAAGCAAACTTGCAAAGGAAATCTGCACTACAATGAAGTCTCACTTCCCCCCGGTCAAAAGGGCCATCTGAAAAAAGTGTAAAATCCAGAAAGGCAGGATAGGCCATGGAGAACTGGGAGCCTTGTTATGCTGATGGGAGGGATGTAAATTGCCAACAGACACTCGGGAGAAGTGTATGGTGTTTCCTGAAACATCTAAAAAACAAAGCAACAGAGCCTAGGGCACTTCCACTTATGGTCCTATAGATTAGGGAAATTAAAATCAAAAAGACACAGCCACCCCAAAGTTTGGGACACCTCTGTTTACAAGAACCTCGTTTACAGTACAAGTTCAACATCGCAGAAAGTGAAAAATGGATAAAGAAGTTGTGGTATTTACTTACAAAGCAATATCACTCAGCAATGAAATCTATGTCATCAGGCCCCTAGCAGCACAATGAGTGGATTCAGGTATGATGATTCTAACTGAAATAAGTCACACAGAAAAAGAAACATCATAAGATATCAGTAATACACGGAATGTAATCTTGGCTCCACAGGAACTGAATTACAGAACAGAACAGGGTCTCAAATTTAGAAAACCAACTTATGCTTGCTTAAGGGGAAAGGTGAGTTGGGGTGCTGCATAAAACCAGAGATTGAAATGAGCACAGATAAAGTTCCTTAAGCCAAATATGGAATAGACAAGAGCTACTCCTTGCTCAACGAAATGGACTCAACACCCCATATTAAACGCCTAAGAATGTACCTGACTAGTAAGTATCTTAAAACCTATGGATTGCTATTTCTCCGAAAGAGAATCAAGCATGTGTACAGGGACATAAACGCAGCAGTGATAGGATTGGAGAGGTTCGGTGAGCCAATGAAGACCCTTTGAAGTCATATTGCATGGTACCCATTCCACGGGTTTCAACTACCCAGGTTTAAGGTATTCTTCCTTCAGCTAAAACATGCATGTGGAACCCAGAGTATGATCAACCATGTGATCGGGAGACGTGTTTAAATATGTCTCAGTTTTCGTACCCTGGTACTCGGGTGCAACATTCCAGACGCTTTACTAACACTCTCCCGACTTGGAGAGTCAGTCCCTTTAACCTCCTGTTTGGCCCAGTTTGCAATTTCTGTGGAAGATGAACAGGAATAGCGAGAACCAATGAGAGACTAGCTGGAGGTGTCTGGACGGGCAAATTTAACTCTCATTTCCCACCAGGAAGAGGAATTAACCAAAGGCTCAGCGTGCCATGCCGGAACCAGATTAGGGCCTGAAGCCATCCTGCGGTGTTGCGGCCAGGTCACAAGAAAGCGAGTTGAAGAAAGGAGCTCAGGGGCACTGTAATTCACAAACCTGCAGAGTTATCAATGACAGCTATCGTCCAAAAATATACTGAAGTAAGGCTGCCAAGAGGACTTGAAAGCGGGGCAGAATTGCAGGAAACCGATTTCAGGAGGTAGACTGGAATTGCATTTAAAGCACAGGAAAAGAGGCAGAACGTCCACCATGATGCACTTGGCCGAAAAGGGCGTATGCATTTTTTCCTGAATATATTCAGGAAAAAACGCATACGCCCTTTTTGGCCAACCAAGCAAGCTTGCAAAGGAAATCTGCACTACAATGAAGTCTCACTTCCCCCCGGTCAAAAGGGCCATCTGAAAAAAGTGTAAAATCCAGAAAGGCAGGACAGGCCATGGAGAACTGGGAGCCTTGTTATGCTGATGGGCGGGATGTAAATTGCCAACAGCCACTCGGGAGAAGTGTATGGTGTTTCCTGAAACATCTAAAAAACAAAGCAACAGAGCCTAGGGCACTTCCACTTATGGTCCTATAGCTTAGGGAAATTAAAATCAAAAAGACACAGCCACCCCAAAGTTTGGGACGCCTCTGTTTACAAGAACCTCGTTTACAGTACAAGTTCAACATCGCAGAAAGTGAAAAATGGATAAAGAAGTTGTGGTATTTACTTACAAAGCAATATCACTCAGCAATGAAATCTATGTCATCAGGCCCTTAGCAGCACAATGAGTGGATTCAGGTATGATGATTCTAACTGAAATATGTCACACAGAAAAAGAAACATCATAATATATCAGTAATACACGGAATGTAAACTTGGCCACACAGGAACTGAATTACAAAACAGAACGGGGTCTCAAATTTAGAAAACCAACTTATGCTTGCTTAAGGGTAAAGGTGAGTTGGGGTGCTGCATAAAACCAGAGATTGAAATGAGCACAGATAAAGTTCCTTAATCAAATATGTAATAGACAAGAGCTACTCCTTGCTCAACGAAATGGACTCAACACTCCATATTAAACGCCTACGAATGTACCTGACTAGTAAGTATCTTAAAACCTATGGATTGTTATGTCTCCGAAAGAGAATCAAGCGTGTGTACAGGGGCATAAACGCAGCAGTGATAGGATTGGAGAGGTTCGGTGAGCAAATGAAGACCCTTTGAAGTCATATTGCATAGTACCCATTCCACGGGTTTCAACTACCCAGGTTTAAGGTACTCTTCCTTCAGCTAAAACATGCATGTGGAACCTAGAGTATGATCAACCATGTGATCGGGAGAAGTGTTCAAATATGTCTCAGTTTTCGTACCCTGGTACTCGGGTGCAACATTCCAGACGCTTTACTAACATCCTCCCGACTTGGAGAGTCAGTCCCTTTAACCTCCTGTTTGGCCCAGTTTGCAATTTCTGTGGAAGATGAACAGGAATAGCGAGAACCAATGAGAGACTAGCTGGAGGTGTCTGGACGGGCAAATTTAACTCTCATTTCCCACCAGGAAGAGGAATTAACCAAAGGCTCAGCTTGCCGTGCCGGAACCAGATTAGGGCCTGAAGCCATCCTGCGGTGTTGCGGCCAGCTCAAAAGAAAGCGAGTTGAAGAAAGGAGCTCAGGGGCACTGTAATTCACAAACATGCAGAGTTATAAATGACAGCTATCGTCCAAAAATATACTGAAGTAAGGCTGCCAAGAGGACTTGAAAGCGGGGCAGAATTGCAGGAAACCGATTTCAGGAGGTAGACTGGAATTGCATTGAAAGCATAGGAAAAGAGGCAGAACGTCCACAATGATGCACTTGGCCAAAAAGGGCGTATGTGTTTTTTCCTGAATATATTCAGGAAAAAACGCATACGCCCTTTTTGGCCAACCAAGCAAGCTTACAAAGGAAATCTGCACTACAATGAAGTCTCAATTCCCCCCGGTCAAAAGGGCCATCTGAAAAAAGTGTAAAATCCAGAAAGGCAGGACAGGCCATGGAGAACTGGGAGCCTTGTTATGCTGATGGGCGGGATGTAAATTGCCAACAGACACTCGGGAGAAGTGTATGGTGTTTCCTGAAACATCTAAAAGCAACAGAGCCTAGGGCACTTCCACTTATGGTCCTATAGCTTAGGGAAATTAAAATCAAAAAGACACAGCCACCCCAAAGTTTGGGACGCCTCTGTTTACAAGAACCTCGTTTACAGTACAAGTTCAACATCGCAGAAAGTGAAAAATGGATAAAGAAGTTGTGGTATTTACTTACAAAGCAATATCACTCAGCAATGAAATCTATGTCATCAGGCCCTTAGCAGCACAATGAGTGGATTCAGGTATGATGATTCTAACTGAAATAAGTCACACAGAAAAAGAAACATCATAAGATATCAGTAATACACGGAATGTAAACTTGGCTCCACAGGAACTGAATTACAGAACAGAACAGGGTCTCAAATTTAGAAAACCAACTTATGCTTGTTTAAGGGGAAAGGTGAGTTGGGGTGCTGCATAAAACCAGAGATTGAAATGAGCACAGATAAAGTTCCTTAAGCCAAATATGGAATAGACAAGAGCTACTCTTTGCTCAACGAAATGGACTCAACACCGCATATTAAACGCCTAAGAATGTACCTGACTAGTAAGTATCTTAAAACCTATGGATTGCTATGTCTCCGAAAGAGAATCAAGCATGTGTACAGGGGCATAAACGCAGCAGTGATAGGATTGGAGAGGTTCGGTGAGCAAATGAAGACCCTTTGAAGTCATATTGCATGGTACCCATTCCACGGGTTTCAACTACCCAGGTTTAAGGTATTCTACCTTCAGCTAAAACATGCATGTGGAAACTAGAGTATGATCAACCATGTGATCGGGAAACGTGTTCAAATATGTCTCAGTTTTCGTACCCTGGTACTCGGGTGCAACATTCCAGACGCTTTACTAACACCCTCCCGACTTGGAGAGTCAGTCCCTTTAACCTCCTGTTTGGCCCAGTTTGCAATTTCTGTGGAAGATGAACAGGAATAGCGAGAACCAATGAGAGACTAGCTGGAGGTGTCTGGACGGGCAAATTTAACTATCATTTCCCACCAGGAAGAGGAATTAACCAAAGGCTCAGCGTGCCGTGCCGGAACCAGATTAGGGCCTGAAGCCATCCTGCGGTGTTGCGGCCAGCTCAAAAGAAAGCGAGTTGAAGAAAGGAGCTCAGGGGCACTGTAATTCACAAACCTGCAGAGTTATAAATGACAGCTATCGTCCAAAAATATACTGAAGTAAGGCTGCCAAGAGGACTTGAAAGCGGGGCAGAATTGCAGGAAACCGATTTCAGGAGGTAGACTGGAATTGCATTGAAAGCATAGGAAAAGAGGCAGAATGTCCACAATGATGCACTTGGCCAAAAAGGGCGTATGCGTTTTTTCCTGAATATATTCAGGAAAAAACGCATACGCCCTTTTTGGCCAACCAAGCAAGCTTGCAAAGGAAATCTGCACTACAATGAAGTCTCACTTCCCCCCGGTCAAAAGGGCCATCTGAAAAAAGTGTAAAATCCAGAAAGGCAGGACAGGCCATGGAGAACTGGGAGCCTTGTTATGCTGATGGGCGGGATGTAAATTGCCAACAGACACTCGGGAGAAGTGTATGGTGTTTCCTGAAACATCTAAAAAACAAAGCAACAGAGCCTAGGGCACTTCCACTTATGGTCCTATAGCTTAGGGAAATTAAAATCAAAAAGACACAGCCACCCCAAAGTTTGGGACGCCTCTGTTTACAAGAACCTCGTTTACAGTACAAGTTCAACATCGCAGAAAGTGAAAAATGGATAAAGAAGTTGTGGTATTTACTTACAAAGCAATATCACTCAGCAATGAAATCTATGTCATCAGGCCCTTAGCAGCACAATGAGTGGATTCAGGTATGATGATTCTAACTGAAATAAGTCACACAGAAAAAGAAACATCATAAGATATCAGTAATACACGGAATGTAAACTTGGCTACACAGGAACTGAATTACAGAACAGAACAGGGTCTCAAATTTAGAAAACCAACTTATGCTTGCTTAAGGGTAAAGGTGAGTTGGGGTGCTGCATAAAACCAGAGATTGAAATGAGCACAGATAAAGTTCCTTAAGCCAAATATGGAATAGACAAGAGCTACTCCTTGTTCAACGAAATGGACTCAACACCGCATATTAAACGCCTAAGAATGTACCTGACTAGTAAGTATCTTAAAACCTATGGATTGCTATGTCTCCGAAAGAGAATCAAGCATGTGTACAGGGGCATAAACGCAGCAGTGATAGGATTGGAGAGGTTTGGTGAGCAAATGAAGACCCTTTGAAGTCATATTGCATGGTACCCATTCCACGGGTTTCAACTACCCAGGTTTAAGGTATTCTACCTTCAGCTAAATCATGCATGTGGAAACTAGAGTATGATCAACCATGTGATCGGGAAACGTGTTCAAATATGTCTCAGTTTTCGTACCCTGGTACTCGGGTGCAACATTCCAGACGCTTTACTAACATCCTCCCGACTTGGAGAGTCAGTCCCTTTAACCTCCTGTTTGGCCCAGTTTGCAATTTCTGTGGAAGATGAACAGGAATAGCGAGAACCAATGAGAGACTAGCTGGAGGTGTCTGGACGGGCAAATTTAACTCTCATTTCCCACCAGGAAGAGGAATTAACCAAAGGCTCAGCTTGCCGTGCCGGAACCAGATTAGGGCCTGAAGCCATCCTGCGGTGTTGCGGCCAGCTCAAAAGAAAGCGAGTTGAAGAAAGGAGCTCAGGGGCACTGTAATTCACAAACATGCAGAGTTATAAATGACAGCTATCGTCCAAAAATATACTGAAGTAAGGCTGCCAAGAGGACTTGAAAGCGGGGCAGAATTGCAGGAAACCGATTTCAGGAGGTAGACTGGAATTGCATTGAAAGCATAGGAAAAGAGGCAGAACGTCCACAATGATGCACTTGGCCAAAAAGGGCGTATGCGTTTTTTCCTGAATATATTCAGGAAAAAACGCATACGCCCTTTTTGGCCAACCAAGCAAGCTTGCAAAGGAAATCTGCACTACAATGAAGTCTCACTTCCCCCCGGTCAAAAGGGCCATCTGAAAAAAGTGTAAAATCCAGAAAGGCAGGACAGGCCATGGAGAACTGGGAGCCTTGTTATGCTGATGGGCGGGATGTAAATTGCCAACAGCCACTCGGGAGAAGTGTATGGTGTTTCCTGAAACATCTAAAAAACAAAGCAACAGAGCCTAGGGCACTTCCACTTATGGTCCTATAGCTTAGGGAAATTAAAATCAAAAAGACACAGCCACCCCAAAGTTTGGGACGCCTCTGTTTACAAGAACCTCGTTTACCATACAAGTTCAATATCACAGAAAGTGAAAAATGGATAAAGAAGTTGTGGTATTTACTTACAAAGCAATATCACTCAGCAATGAAATCTATGTCATCAGGCCCTTAGCAGCACAATGAGTGGATTCAGGTATGATGATTCTAACTGAAATAAGTCACACAGAAAAAGAAACATCATAAGATATCAGTAATACACGGAATGTAAACTTGGCTACACAGGAACTGAATTACAGAACAGAACAGGGTCTCAAATTTAGAAAACCAACTTATGCTTGCTTAAGGGTAAAGGTGAGTTGGGGTGCTGCATAAAACCAGAGATTGAAATGAGCACAGATAAAGTTCCTTAAGCCAAATATGGAATAGACAAGAGCTACTCCTTGCTCAACGAAATGGACTCAACACCGCATATTAAACGCCTAAGAATGTACCTGACTAGTAAGTATCTTAAAACCTATGGATTGCTATGTCTCCGAAAGAGAATCAAGCATGTGTACAGGGGCATAAACGCAGCAGTGATAGGATTGGAGAGGTTCGGTGAGCAAATGAAGACCCTTTGAAGTCATATTGCATGGTACCCATTCCACGGGTTTCAACTACCCAGGTTTAAGGTATTCTACCTTCAGCTAAAACATGCATGTGGAAACTAGAGTATGATCAACCATGTGATCGGGAAACATGTTCAAATATGTCTCAGTTTTCGTACCCTGGTACTCGGGTGCAACATTCCAGACGCTTTACTAACACCCTCCCGACTTGGAGAGTCAGTCCCTTTAACCTCCTGTTTGGCCCAGTTTGCAATTTCTGTGGAAGATGAACAGGAATAGCGAGAACCAATGAGAGACTAGCTGGAGGTGTCTGGACGGGCAAATTTAACTCTCATTTCCCACCAGGAAGAGGAATTAACCAAAGGCTCAGCGTGCCGTGCCGGAACCAGATTAGGGCCTGAAGCCATCCTGCGGTGTTGCGGCCAGGTCACAAGAAAGCGAGTTGAAGAAAGGAGCTCAGGGGCACTGTAATTCACAAACCTGCAGACTTATAAATGACAGCTATCGTCCAAAAATATACTGAAGTAAGGCTGCCAAGAGGACTTGAAAGCGGGGCAGAATTGCAGGAAACCGATTTCAGGAGGTAGACTGGAATTGCATTGAAAGCATAGGAAAAGAGGCAGAACGTCCACAATGATGCACTTGGCCAAAAAGGGCGTATGCGTTTTTTCCTGAATATATTCAAGAAAAAACGCATACGCCCTTTTTGGCCAACCAAGCAAGCTTGCAAAGGAAATCTGCACTACAATGAAGTCTCACTTCCCCCCGGTCAAAAGGGCCATCTGAAAAAAGTGTAAAATCCAGAAAGGCAGGACAGGCCATGGAGAACTGGGAGCCTTGTTATGCTGATGGGCGGGATGTAAATTGCCAACAGCCACTCGGGAGAAGTGTATGGTGTTTCCTGAAACATCTAAAAAACAAAGCAACAGAGCCTAGGGCACTTCCACTTATGGTCCTATAGCTTAGGGAAATTAAAATCAAAAAGACACAGCCACCCCAAAGTTTGGGACGCCTCTGTTTACAAGAACCTCATTTACCATACAAGTTCAATATCACAGAAAGTGAAAAATGGATAAAGAAGTTGTGGTATTTACTTACAAAGCAATATCACTCAGCAATGAAATCTATGTCATCAGGCCCTTAGCAGCACAATGAGTGGATTCAGGTACGATGATTCTAACTGAAATAAGTCACACAGAAAAAGAAACATCATAAGATATCACTAATACACAGAATGTAAACTTGGCTACACAGGAACTGAATTCCAAAACAGAACAGGGTCTCAAATTTAGAAAACCAACTTATGCTTGCTTAAGGGGAAAGGTGAGTTGGGGTGCTGCATAAAACCAGAGATTGAAATGAGCACAGATAAAGTTCCTTAAGCCAAATATGGAATAGACAAGAGCTACTCCTTGCTCAACGAAATGGACTCAACACCCCATATTAAATGCCTAAGAATGTACCTGACTAGTAACTGTCTTAAAACCTATGGATTGCTATGTCTCCAAAAGAGAATCAAGCGTCTGTACAGGGGGATAAACGCAGCAGTGATAGGATTGGAGAAGTTCGGTGAGCAAATGAAGACCCTTTGAAGTCATATTGCATGGTACCCATTCCACGGGTCTCAACTCTCCAGGTTTAAGGTATTCTTCCTTCAGCTAAAACATGCATGTGGAACCCAGAGTATGATCAACCGTGTGAACGGGAGACGTGTTCAAATATGTCTCAGTTTTCCTCCCCTGGTACTCGGGTGCAATATTCCAGATGCTTTACTAACACCCTCCCGACTTGGAGAGTCAGTCCCTTTAACCTCCTGTTTGGCCCAGTTTGCAATTTCTGCGGAAGATGAACAGGAATAGCGAGAACCAATGAGAGACTAGCTGGAGGTGTCTGGACGGGCAAATTTAACTCTCATTTCCCACCAGGAAGAGGAATTAACCAAAGGCTCAGCGTGCCGTGCCGGAACCAGATTAGGGCCTGAAGCCACCCTGCGGTGTTGCGGCCAGCTCAAAAGAAAGCGAGTTGAAGAAAGGAGCTCAGGGGCACTGTAATTCACAAACCTGCAGAGTTATAAATGACAGCTATCGTCCAAAAATATACTGAAGTACGGCTGCCAAGAGGACTTGAAAGCGGTGCAGAATTGCAGGAAACCGATTTCAGGAGGTAGACTGGAATTGCATTGAAAGCATAGGAAAAGAGGCAGAACGTCCACAATGATGCACTTGGCCAAAAAGGGCGTATGCGTTTTTTCCTGAATATATTCAGGAAAAAACGCATACGCCCTTTTTGGCCAACCAAGCAAGCTTGCAAAGGAAATCTGCACTACAATGAAGTCTCACTTCCCCCCGGTCAAAAGGGCCATCTGAAAAAAGTGTAAAATCCAGAAAGGCAGGACAGGCCATGGAGAACTGGGAGCCTTGTTATGCTGATGGGCGGGATGTAAATTGCCAACAGACACTCGGGAGAAGTGTATGGTGTTTCCTGAAACATCTAAAAAACAAAGCAACAGAGCCTAGGGCACTTCCACTTATGGTCCTATAGCTTAGGGAAATTAAAATCAAAAAGACACAGCCACCCCAAAGTTTGGGACGCCTCTGTTTACAAGAACCTCGTTTACAGTACAAGTTCAACATCGCAGAAAGTGAAAAATGGATAAAGAAGTTGTGGTATTTACTTACAAAGCAATATCACTCAGCAATGGAATCTATGTCATCAGGCCCTTAGCAGCACAATGAGTGGATTCAGGTATGATGATTCTAACTGATATAAGTCACACAGAAAAAGAAACATCATAAGATATCACTAATACACGGAATGTAAACTTGGCTACACAGGAACTGAATTACAGAACAGAACAGGGTCTCAAATTTAGAAAACCAACTTATGCTTGCTTAAGGGTAAAGGTGAGTTGGGGTGCTGCATAAAACCAGAGATTGAAATGAGCACAGATAAAGTTCCTTAAGCCAAATATGGAATAGACAAGAGCTACTCCTTGCTCAACGAAATGGACTCAACACCGCATATTAAACGCCTAAGAATGTACCTGACTAGTAAGTATCTTAAAACCTATGGATTGCTATGTCTCCGAAAGAGAATCAAGCATGTGTACAGGGGCATAAACGCAGCAGTGATAGGATTGGAGAGGTTCGGTGAGCAAATGAAGACCCTTTGAAGTCATATTGCATGGTACCCATTCCACGGGTTTCAACTACCCAGGTTTAAGGTATTCTACCTTCAGCTAAAACATGCATGTGGAAACTAGAGTATGATGAACCATGTGATCGGGAAACGTGTTCAAATATGTCTCAGTTTTCGTACCCTGGTACTCGGGTGCAACATTCCAGACGCTTTACTAACACCCTCCCGACTTGGAGAGTCAGTCCCTTTAACCTCCTGTTTGGCCCAGTTTGCAATTTCTGTGGAAGATGAACAGGAATAGCGAGAACCAATGAGAGACTAGCTGGAGGTGTCTGGACGGGCAAATTTAACTCTCATTTCCCACCAGGAAGAGGAATTAACCAAAGGCTCAGCTTGCCGTGCCGGAACCAGATTAGGGCCTGAAGCCATCCTGCGGTGTTGCGGCCAGGTCACAAGAAAGCGAGTTGAAGAAAGGAGCTCAGGGGCACTGTAATTCACAAACCTGCAGACTTATAAATGACAGCTATCGTCCAAAAATATACTGAAGTAAGGCTGCCAAGAGGACTTGAAAGCGGGGCAGAATTGCAGGAAACCGATTTCAGGAGGTAGACTGGAATTGCATTGAAAGCATAGGAAAAGAGGCAGAACGTCCACAATGATGCACTTGGCCAAAAAGGGCGTATGCGTTTTTTCCTGAATATATTCAGGAAAAAACGCATACGCCCTTTTTGGCCAACCAAGCAAGCTTGCAAAGGAAATCTGCACTACAATGAAGTCTCACTTCCCCCCGGTCAAAAGGGCCATCTGAAAAAAGTGTAAAATCCAGAAAGGCAGGACAGGCCATGGAGAACTGGGAGCCTTGTTATGCTGATGGGCGGGATGTAAATTGCCAACAGACACTCGGGAGAAGTGTATGGTGTTTCCTGAAACATCTAAAAAACAAAGCAACAGAGCCTAGGGCACTTCCACTTATGGTCCTATAGCTTAGGGAAATTAAAATCAAAAAGACACAGCCACCCCAAAGTTTGGGACGCCTCTGTTTACAAGAACCTCATTTACCGTACAAGTTCAATATCACAGAAAGTGAAAAATGGATAAAGAAGTTGTGGTACTTACGTACAATGCAGTATCACTCAACAATGAAATCTATGTCATCAGGCCCGTAGCAGCATAATGAGTGGATTCAGGTACGATGATTCTAACTGAAATAAGTCACACAGAAAAAGAAACATCATAAGATATCACTAATACACAGAATGTAAACTTGGCTACACAGGAACTGAATTCCAAAACAGAACAGGGTCTCAAATTTAGAAAACCAACTTATGCTTGCTTAAGGGTAAAGGTGAGTTGGGGTGCTGCATAAAACCAGAGATTGAAATGAGCACAGATAAAGTTCCTTAAGCCAAATATGGAATAGATAAGAGCTATTCCTTGCTCAACGAAATGGACTCAACACCCCATATTAAATGCCTAAGAATGTACCTGACTAGTAAGTATCTTAAAACCTATGGATTGCTATGTCTCCAAAAGAGAATCAAGCGTCTGTACAGGGGGATAAACGCAGCAGTGATAGGATTGGAGAAGTTCGGTGAGCAAATGAAGACCCTTTGAAGTCATATTGCATGGTACCCATTCCACGGGTCTCAACTCTCCAGGTTTAAGGTATTCTTCCTTCAGCTAAAACATGCATGTGGAACCCAGAGTATGATCAACCGTGTGAACGGGAGACGTGTTCAAATATGTCTCAGTTTTCCTCCCCTGGTACTCGGGTGCAACATTCCAGACGCTTTACTAACACCCTCCCGACTTGGAGAGTCAGTCCCTTTAACCTCCTGTTTGGCCCAGTTTGCAATTTCTGCGGAAGATGAACAGGAATAGCGAGAACCAATGAGAGACTAGCTGGAGGTGTCTGGACGGGCAAATTTAACTCTCATTTCCCACCAGGAAGAGGAATTAACCAAAGGCTCAGCGTGCCGTGCCGGAACCAGATTAGGGCCTGAAGCCACCCTGCGGTGTTGCGGCCAGCTCAAAAGAAAGCGAGTTGAAGAAAGGAGCTCAGGGGCACTGTAATTCACAAACCTGCAGAGTTATAAATGACAGCTATCGTCCAAAAATATACTGAAGTACGGCTGCCAAGAGGACTTGAAAGCGGTGCAGAATTGCAGGAAACCGATTTCAGGAGGTAGACTGGAATTGCATTGAAAGCATAGGAAAAGAGGCAGAACGTCCACAATGATGCACTTGGCCAAAAAGGGCGTATGCGTTTTTTCCTGAATATATTCAGGAAAAAACGCATACGCCCTTTTTGGCCAACCAAGCAAGCTTGCAAAGGAAATCTGCACTACAATGAAGTCTCACTTCCCCCCGGTCAAAAGGGCCATCTGAAAAAAGTGTAAAATCCAGAAAGGCAGGACAGGCCATGGAGAACTGGGAGCCTTGTTATGCTGATGGGCGGGATGTAAATTGCCAACAGACACTCGGGAGAAGTGTATGGTGTTTCCTGAAACATCTAAAAAACAAAGCAACAGAGCCTAGGGCACTTCCACTTATGGTCCTATAGCTTAGGGAAATTAAAATCAAAAAGACACAGCCACCCCAAAGTTTGGGACGCCTCTGTTTACACGAACCTCGTTTACAGTACAAGTTCAACATCGCAGAAAGTGAAAAATGGATAAAGAAGTTGTGGTATTTACTTACAAAGCAATATCACTCAGCAATGAAATCTATGTCATCAGGCCCTTAGCAGCACAATGAGTGGATTCAGGTATGATGATTCTAACTGATATAAGTCACACAGAAAAAGAAACATCATAAGATATCAGTAATACACGGAATGTAAACTTGGCTACACAGGAACTGAATTACAGAACAGAACAGGGTCTCAAATTTAGAAAACCAACTTATGCTTGCTTAAGGGGAAAGGTGAGTTGGGGTGCTGCATAAAACCAGAGATTGAAATGAGCACAGATAAAGTTCCTTAAGCCAAATATGGAATAGACAAGAGCTACTCCTTGCTCAACGAAATGGACTCAACACCGCATATTAAACGCCTAAGAATGTACCTGACTAGTAAGTATCTTAAAACCTATGGATTGCTATGTCTCCGAAAGAGAATCAAGCATGTGTACAGGGGCATAAACGCAGCAGTGATAGGATTGGAGAGGTTCGGTGAGCAAATGAAGACCCTTTGAAGTCATATTGCATGGTACCCATTCCACGGGTTTCAACTACCCAGGTTTAAGGTATTCTACCTTCAGCTAAATCATGCATGTGGAAACTAGAGTATGATCAACCATGTGATCGGGAAACGTGTTCAAATATGTCTCAGTTTTCGTACCCTGGTACTCGGGTGCAACATTCCAGACGCTTTACTAACACCCTCCCGACTTGGAGAGTCAGTCCCTTTAACCTCCTGTTTGGCCCAGTTTGCAATTTCTGTGGAAGATGAACAGGAATAGCGAGAACCAATGAGAGACTAGCTGGAGGTGTCTGGACGGGCAAATTTAACTCTCATTTCCCACCAGGAAGAGGAATTAACCAAAGGCTCAGCGTGCCGTGCCGGAACCAGATTAGGGCCTGAAGCCATCCTGCGGTGTTGCGGCCAGGTCACAAGAAAGCGAGTTGAAGAAAGGAGCTCAGGGGCACTGTAATTCACAAACCTGCAGACTTATAAATGACAGCTATCGTCCAAAAATATACTGAAGTAAGGCTGCCAAGAGGACTTGAAAGCGGGGCAGAATTGCAGGAAACCGATTTCAGGAGGTAGACTGGAATTGCATTGAAAGCATAGGAAAAGAGGCAGAACGTCCACAATGATGCACTTGGCCAAAAAGGGCGTATGCGTTTTTTCCTGAATATATTCAAGAAAAAACGCATACGCCCTTTTTGGCCAACCAAGCAAGCTTGCAAAGGAAATCTGCACTACAATGAAGTCTCACTTCCCCCCGGTCAAAAGGGCCATCTGAAAAAAGTGTAAAATCCAGAAAGGCAGGACAGGCCATGGAGAACTGGGAGCCTTGTTATGCTGATGGGCGGGATGTAAATTGCCAACAGCCACTCGGGAGAAGTGTATGGTGTTTCCTGAAACATCTAAAAAACAAAGCAACAGAGCCTAGGGCACTTCCACTTATGGTCCTATAGCTTAGGGAAATTAAAATCAAAAAGACACAGCCACCCCAAAGTTTGGGACGCCTCTGTTTACAAGAACCTCATTTACCATACAAGTTCAATATCACAGAAAGTGAAAAATGGATAAAGAAGTTGTGGTATTTACTTACAAAGCAATATCACTCAGCAATGAAATCTATGTCATCAGGCCCTTAGCAGCACAATGAGTGGATTCAGGTACGATGATTCTAACTGAAATAAGTCACACAGAAAAAGAAACATCATAAGATATCACTAATACACAGAATGTAAACTTGGCTACACAGGAACTGAATTCCAAAACAGAACAGGGTCTCAAATTTAGAAAACCAACTTATGCTTGCTTAAGGGGAAAGGTGAGTTGGGGTGCTGCATAAAACCAGAGATTGAAATGAGCACAGATAAAGTTCCTTAAGCCAAATATGGAATAGACAAGAGCTACTCCTTGCTCAACGAAATGGACTCAACACCCCATATTAAATGCCTAAGAATGTACCTGACTAGTAACTGTCTTAAAACCTATGGATTGCTATGTCTCCAAAAGAGAATCAAGCGTCTGTACAGGGGGATAAACGCAGCAGTGATAGGATTGGAGAAGTTCGGTGAGCAAATGAAGACCCTTTGAAGTCATATTGCATGGTACCCATTCCACGGGTCTCAACTCTCCAGGTTTAAGGTATTCTTCCTTCAGCTAAAACATGCATGTGGAACCCAGAGTATGATCAACCGTGTGAACGGGAGACGTGTTCAAATATGTCTCAGTTTTCCTCCCCTGGTACTCGGGTGCAATATTCCAGATGCTTTACTAACACCCTCCCGACTTGGAGAGTCAGTCCCTTTAACCTCCTGTTTGGCCCAGTTTGCAATTTCTGTGGAAGATGAACAGGAATAGCGAGAACCAATGAGAGACTAGCTGGAGGTGTCTGGACGGGCAAATTTAACTCTCATTTCCCACCAGGAAGAGGAATTAACCAAAGGCTCAGCGTGCCGTGCCGGAACCAGATTAGGGCCTGAAGCCATCCTGCGGTGTTGCGGCCAGCTCAAAAGAAAGCGAGTTGAAGAAAGGAGCTCAGGGGCACTGTAATTCACAAACCTGCAGAGTTATAAATGACAGCTATCGTCCAAAAATATACTGAAGTAAGGATGCCAAGAGGACTTGAAAGCGGGGCAGAATTGCAGGAAACCGATTTCAGGAGGTAGACTGGAATTGCATTGAAAGCATAGGAAAAGAGGCAGAACGTCCACAATGATGCACTTGGCCAAAAAGGGCGTATGCGTTTTTTCCTGAATATATTCAGGAAAAAACGCATACGCCCTTTTTGGCCAACCAAGCAAGCTTGCAAAGGAAATCTGCACTACAATGAAGTCTCACTTCCCCCCGGTCAAAAGGGCCATCTGAAAAAAGTGTAAAATCCAGAAAGGCAGGACAGGCCATGGAGAACTGGGAGCCTTGTTATGCTGATGGGCGGGATGTAAATTGCCAACAGACACTCGGGAGAAGTGTATGGTGTTTCCTGAAACATCTAAAAAACAAAGCAACAGAGCCTAGGGCACTTCCACTTATGGTCCTATAGCTTAGGGAAATTAAAATCAAAAAGACACAGCCACCCCAAAGTTTGGGACGCCTCTGTTTACAAGAACCTCATTTACCATACAAGTTCAATATCACAGAAAGTGAAAAATGGATAAAGAAGTTGTGGTATTTACTTACAAAGCAATATCACTCAGCAATGAAATCTATGTCATCAGGCCCTTAGCAGCACAATGAGTGGATTCAGGTACGATGATTCTAACTGAAATAAGTCACACAGAAAAAGAAACATCATAAGATATCACTAATACACAGAATGTAAACTTGGCTACACAGGAACTGAATTCCAAAACAGAACAGGGTCTCAAATTTAGAAAACCAACTTATGCTTGCTTAAGGGGAAAGGTGAGTTGGGGTGCTGCATAAAACCAGAGATTGAAATGAGCACAGATAAAGTTCCTTAAGCCAAATATGGAATAGACAAGAGCTACTCCTTGCTCAACGAAATGGACTCAACACCCCATATTAAATGCCTAAGAATGTACCTGACTAGTAACTGTCTTAAAACCTATGGATTGCTATGTCTCCAAAAGAGAATCAAGCGTCTGTACAGGGGGATAAACGCAGCAGTGATAGGATTGGAGAAGTTCGGTGAGCAAATGAAGACCCTTTGAAGTCATATTGCATGGTACCCATTCCACGGGTCTCAACTCTCCAGGTTTAAGGTATTCTTCCTTCAGCTAAAACATGCATGTGGAACCCAGAGTATGATCAACCATGTGATCGGGAAACGTGTTCAAATATGTCTCAGTTTTCGTACCCTGGTACTCGGGTGCAACATTCCAGACGCTTTACTAACACCCTCCCGACTTGGAGAGTCAGTCCCTTTAACCTCCTGTTTGGCCCAGTTTGCAATTTCTGCGGAAGATGAACAGGAATAGCGAGAACCAATGAGAGACTAGCTGGAGGTGTCTGGACGGGCAAATTTAACTCTCATTTCCCACCAGGAAGAGGAATTAACCAAAGGCTCAGCGTGCCGTGCCGGAACCAGATTAGGGCCTGAAGCCACCCTGCGGTGTTGCGGCCAGCTCAAAAGAAAGCGAGTTGAAGAAAGGAGCTCAGGGGCACTGTAATTCACAAACCTGCAGAGTTATAAATGACAGCTATCGTCCAAAAATATACTGAAGTACGGCTGCCAAGAGGACTTGAAAGCGGTGCAGAATTGCAGGAAACCGATTTCAGGAGGTAGACTGGAATTGCATTGAAAGCATAGGAAAAGAGGCAGAACGTCCACAATGATGCACTTGGCCAAAAAGGGCGTATGCGTTTTTTCCTGAATATATTCAGGAAAAAACGCATACGCCCTTTTTGGCCAACCAAGCAAGCTTGCAAAGGAAATCTGCACTACAATGAAGTCTCACTTCCCCCCGGTCAAAAGGGCCATCTGAAAAAAGTGTAAAATCCAGAAAGGCAGGACAGGCCATGGAGAACTGGGAGCCTTGTTATGCTGATGGGCGGGATGTAAATTGCCAACAGACACTCGGGAGAAGTGTATGGTGTTTCCTGAAACATCTAAAAAACAAAGCAACAGAGCCTAGGGCACTTCCACTTATGGTCCTATAGCTTAGGGAAATTAAAATCAAAAAGACACAGCCACCCCAAAGTTTGGGACGCCTCTGTTTACACGAACCTCGTTTACAGTACAAGTTCAACATCGCAGAAAGTGAAAAATGGATAAAGAAGTTGTGGTATTTACTTACAAAGCAATATCACTCAGCAATGAAATCTATGTCATCAGGCCCTTAGCAGCACAATGAGTGGATTCAGGTATGATGATTCTAACTGATATAAGTCACACAGAAAAAGAAACATCATAAGATATCAGTAATACACGGAATGTAAACTTGGCTACACAGGAACTGAATTACAGAACAGAACAGGGTCTCAAATTTAGAAAACCAACTTATGCTTGCTTAAGGGGAAAGGTGAGTTGGGGTGCTGCATAAAACCAGAGATTGAAATGAGCACAGATAAAGTTCCTTAAGCCAAATATGGAATAGACAAGAGCTACTCCTTGCTCAACGAAATGGACTCAACACCGCATATTAAACGCCTAAGAATGTACCTGACTAGTAAGTATCTTAAAACCTATGGATTGCTATGTCTCCGAAAGAGAATCAAGCATGTGTACAGGGGCATAAACGCAGCAGTGATAGGATTGGAGAGGTTCGGTGAGCAAATGAAGACCCTTTGAAGTCATATTGCATGGTACCCATTCCACGGGTTTCAACTACCCAGGTTTAAGGTATTCTACCTTCAGCTAAATCATGCATGTGGAAACTAGAGTATGATCAACCATGTGATCGGGAAACGTGTTCAAATATGTCTCAGTTTTCGTACCCTGGTACTCGGGTGCAACATTCCAGACGCTTTACTAACATCCTCCCGACTTGGAGAGTCAGTCCCTTTAACCTCCTGTTTGGCCCAGTTTGCAATTTCTGCGGAAGATGAACAGGAATAGCGAGAACCAATGAGAGACTAGCTGGAGGTGTCTGGACGGGCAAATTTAACTCTCATTTCCCACCAGGAAGAGGAATTAACCAAAGGCTCAGCTTGCCGTGCCGGAACCAGATTAGGGCCTGAAGCCATCCTGCGGTGTTGCGGCCAGCTCAAAAGAAAGCGAGTTGAAGAAAGGAGCTCAGGGGCACTGTAATTCACAAACATGCAGAGTTATAAATGACAGCTATCGTCCAAAAATATACTGAAGTAAGGCTGCCAAGAGGACTTGAAAGCGGGGCAGAATTGCAGGAAACCGATTTCAGGAGGTAGACTGGAATTGCATTGAAAGCATAGGAAAAGAGGCAGAACGTCCACAATGATGCACTTGGCCAAAAAGGGCGTATGCGTTTTTTCCTGAATATATTCAGGAAAAAACGCATACGCACTTTTTGGCCAACCAAGCAAGCTTGCAAAGGAAATCTGCACTACAATGAAGTCTCACTTCCCCCCGGTCAAAAGGGCCATCTGAAAAAAGTGTAAAATCCAGAAAGGCAGGACAGGCCATGGAGAACTGGGAGCCTTGTTATGCTGATGGGCGGGATGTAAATTGCCAACAGCCACTCGGGAGAAGTGTATGGTGTTTCCTGAAACATCTAAAAAACAAAGCAACAGAGCCTAGGGCACTTCCACTTATGGTCCTATAGCTTAGGGAAATTAAAATCAAAAAGACACAGCCACCCCAAAGTTTGGGACGCCTCTGTTTACAAGAACCTCGTTTACCATACAAGTTCAATATCACAGAAAGTGAAAAATGGATAAAGAAGTTGTGGTATTTACTTACAAAGCAATATCACTCAGCAATGAAATCTATGTCATCAGGCCCTTAGCAGCACAATGAGTGGATTCAGGTATGATGATTCTAACTGAAATAAGTCACACAGAAAAAGAAACATCATAAGATATCAGTAATACACGGAATGTAAACTTGGCTACACAGGAACTGAATTACAGAACAGAACAGGGTCTCAAATTTAGAAAACCAACTTATGCTTGCTTAAGGGTAAAGGTGAGTTGGGGTGCTGCATAAAACCAGAGATTGAAATGAGCACAGATAAAGTTCCTTAAGCCAAATATGGAATAGACAAGAGCTACTCCTTGCTCAACGAAATGGACTCAACACCGCATATTAAACGCCTAAGAATGTACCTGACTAGTAAGTATCTTAAAACCTATGGATTGCTATGTCTCCGAAAGAGAATCAAGCATGTGTACAGGGGCATAAACGCAGCAGTGATAGGATTGGAGAGGTTCAGTGAGCAAATGAAGACCCTTTGAAGTCATATTGCATAGTACCCATTCCACGGGTTTCAACTACCCAGGTTTAAGGTATTCTTCCTTCAGCTAAAACATGCATGTGGAACCTAGAGTACGATCAACCATGTGATCGGGAAACGTGTTCAAATATGTCTCAGTTTTCGTACCCTGGTACTCGGGTGCAACATTCCAGACGCTTTACTAACACCCTCCCGACTTGGAGAGTCAGTCCCTTTAACCTCCTGTTTGGCCCAGTTTGCAATTTCTGCGGAAGATGAACAGGAATAGCGAGAACCAATGAGAGACTAGCTGGAGGTGTCTGGACGGGCAAATTTAACTCTCATTTCCCACCAGGAAGAGGAATTAACCAAAGGCTCAGCGTGCCGTGCCGGAACCAGATTAGGGCCTGAAGCCATCCTGCGGTGTTGCGGCCAGGTCACAAGAAAGCGAGTTGAAGAAAGGAGCTCAGGGGCACTGTAATTCACAAACCTGCAGACTTATAAATGACAGCTATCGTCCAAAAATATACTGAAGTAAGGCTGCCAAGAGGACTTGAAAGCGGGGCAGAATTGCAGGAAACCGATTTCAGGAGGTAGACTGGAATTGCATTGAAAGCATAGGAAAAGAGGCAGAACGTCCACAATGATGCACTTGGCCAAAAAGGGCGTATGCGTTTTTTCCTGAATATATTCAGGAAAAAACGCATACGCCCTTTTTGGCCAACCAAGCAAGCTTGCAAAGGAAATCTGCACTACAATGAAGTCTCACTTCCCCCCGGTCAAAAGGGCCATCTGAAAAAAGTGTAAAATCCAGAAAGGCAGGACAGGCCATGGAGAACTGGGAGCCTTGTTATGCTGATGGGCGGGATGTAAATTGCCAACAGCCACTCGGGAGAAGTGTATGGTGTTTCCTGAAACATCTAAAAAACAAAGCAACAGAGCCTAGGGCACTTCCACTTATGGTCCTATAGCTTAGGGAAATTAAAATCAAAAAGACACAGCCACCCCAAAGTTTGGGACGCCTCTGTTTACAAGAACCTCATTTACCATACAAGTTCAATATCACAGAAAGTGAAAAATGGATAAAGAAGTTGTGGTATTTACTTACAAAGCAATATCACTCAGCAATGAAATCTATGTCATCAGGCCCTTAGCAGCACAATGAGTGGATTCAGGTATGATGATTCTAACTGAAATAAGTCACACAGAAAAAGAAACATCATAAGATATCAGTAATACACGGAATGTAAACTTGGCTACACAGGAACTGAATTACAGAACAGAACAGGGTCTCAAATTTAGAAAACCAACTTATGCTTGCTTAAGGGTAAAGGGGAGTTGGGGTGCTGCATAAAACCAGAGATTGAAATGAGCACAGATAAAGTTCCTTAAGCCAAATATGGAATAGACAAGAGCTACTCCTTGCTCAACGAAATGGACTCAACACCGCATATTAAACGCCTAAGAATGTACCTGACTAGTAAGTATCTTAAAACCTATGGATTGCTATGTCTCCGAAAGAGAATCAAGCATGTGTACAGGGACATAAACGCAGCAGTGATAGGATTGGAGAGGTTCGGTGAGCAAATGAAGACCCTTTGAAGTCATATTGCATGGTACCCATTCCACGGGTTTCAACTACCCAGGTTTAAGGTATTCTTCCTTCAGCTAAAACATGCATGTGGAACCTAGAGTACGATCAACCATGTGATCGGGAAACGTGTTCAAATATGTCTCAGTTTTCGTACCCTGGTACTCGGGTGCAACATTCCAGACGCTTTACTAACACCCTCCCGACTTGGAGAGTCAGTCCCTTTAACCTCCTGTTTGGCCCAGTTTGCAATTTCTGCGGAAGATGAACAGGAATAGCGAGAACCAATGAGAGACTAGCTGGAGGTGTCTGGACGGGCAAATTTAACTCTCATTTCCCACCAGGAAGAGGAATTAACCAAAGGCTCAGCGTGCCGTGCCGGAACCAGATTAGGGCCTGAAGCCATCCTGCGGTGTTGCGGCCAGGTCACAAGAAAGCGAGTTGAAGAAAGGAGCTCAGGGGCACTGTAATTCACAAACCTGCAGACTTATAAATGACAGCTATCGTCCAAAGATATACTGAAGTAAGGCTGCCAAGAGGACTTGAAAGCGGGGCAGAATTGCAGGAAACCGATTTCAGGAGGTAGACTGGAATTGCATTGAAAGCATAGGAAAAGAGGCAGAACGTCCACAATGATGCACTTGGCCAAAAAGGGCGTATGCGTTTTTTCCTGAATATATTCAGGAAAAAACGCATACGCCCTTTTTGGCCAACCAAGCAAGCTTGCAAAGGAAATCTGCACTACAATGAAGTCTCACTTCCCCCCGGTCAAAAGGGCCATCTGAAAAAAGTGTAAAATCCAGAAAGGCAGGACAGGCCATGGAGAACTGGGAGCCTTGTTATGCTGATGGGCGGGATGTAAATTGCCAACAGACACTCGGGAGAAGTGTATGGTGTTTCCTGAAACATCTAAAAAACAAAGCAACAGAGCCTAGGGCACTTCCACTTATGGTCCTATAGCTTAGGGAAATTAAAATCAAAAAGACACAGCCACCCCAAAGTTTGGGACGCCTCTGTTTACAAGAACCTCGTTTACCGTACAAGTTCAATATCGCAGAAAGTGAAAAATGGATAAAGAACTTGTGGTACTTACGTACAATGCAGTATCACTCAGCAATGAAGTCTATGTCATCAGGCCCGTAGCAGCATAATGAGTGGATTCAGGTATGATGATTCTAACTGAAATAAGTCACACAGAAAAAGAAACATCATAAGATATCAGTAATACACGGAATGTAAACTTGGCTACACAGGAACTGAATTACAGAACAGAACAGGGTCTCAAATTTAGAAAACCAACTTATGCTTGCTTAAGGGTAAAGGTGAGTTGGGGTGCTGCATAAAACCAGAGATTGAAATGAGCACAGATAAAGTTCCTTAAGCCAAATATGGAATAGAGAAGAGCTACTCCTTGCTCAACGAAATGGACTCAACACAGCATATTAAACGCCTAAGAATGTACCTGACTAGTAAGTATCTTAAAACCTATGGATTGCTATGTCTCCGAAAGAGAATCAAGCATGTGTACAGGGGCATAAACGCAGCAGTGATAGGATTGGAGAGGTTCGGTGAGCAAATGAAGACCCTTTGAAGTCATATTGCATGGTACCCATTCCACGGGTTTCAACTACCCAGGTTTAAGGTATTCTTCCTTCAGCTAAAACATGCATGTGGAACCTAGAGTACGATCAACCATGTGATCGGGAAACGTGTTCAAATATGTCTCAGTTTTCATACCCTGGTACTCGGGTGCAACATTCCAGACGCTTTACTAACACCCTCCCGACTTGGAGAGTCAGTCCCTTTAACCTCCTGTTTGGCCCAGTTTGCAATTTCTGCGGAAGATGAACAGGAATAGCGAGAACCAATGAGAGACTAGATGGAGGTGTCTGGACGGGCAAATTTAACTCTCATTTCCCACCAGGAAGAGGAATTAACCAAAGGCTCAGCGTGCCGTGCCGGAACCAGAATAGGGCCTGAAGCCATCCTGCGGTGTTGCGGCCAGCTCAAAAGAAAGCGAGTTGAAGAAAGGAGCTCAGGGGCACTGTAACTCACAAACCTGCAGAGTTATAAATGACAGCTATCGTCCAAAGATATACTGAAGTAAGGCTGCCAAGAGGACTTGAAAGCGGGGCAGAATTGCAGGAAACCGATTTCAGGAGGTAGACTGGAATTGCATTGAAAGCATAGGAAAAGAGGCAGAACGTCCACAATGATGCACTTGGCCAAAAAGGGCGTATGCGTTTTTTCCTGAATATATTCAGGAAAAAACGCATACGCCCTTTTTGGCCAACCAAGCAAGCTTGCAAAGGAAATCTGCACTACAATGAAGTCTCACTTCCCCCCGGTCAAAAGGGCCATCTGAAAAAAGTGTAAAATCCAGAAAGGCAGGACAGGCCATGGAGAACTGGGAGCCTTGTTATGCTGATGGGCGGCATGTAAATTGCCAACAGACACTCGGGAGAAGTGTATGGTGTTTCCTGAAACATCTAAAAAACAAAGCAACAGAGCCTAGGGCACTGCCACTTATGGTCCTATAGCTTAGGGAAATTAAAATCAAAAAGACACAGCCACCCCAAAGTTTGGGACGCCTCTGTTTACAAGAACCTCGTTTACAGTACAAGTTCAACATCGCAGAAAGTGAAAAATGGATAAAGAAGTTGTGGTATTTACTTACAAAGCAATATCACTCAGCAATGAAATCTATGTCATCAGGCCCTTAGCAGCACAATGAGTGGATTCAGGTATGATGATTCTAACTGAAATAAGTCACACAGAAAAAGAAACATCATAAGATATCAGTAATACACGGAATGTAAACTTGGCTACACAGGAACTGAATTACAGAACAGAACAGGGTCTCAAATTTAGAAAACCAACTTATGCTTGCTTAAGGGTAAAGGTGAGTTGGGGTGCTGCATAAAACCAGAGAAATGAGCACAGATAAAGTTCCTTAAGCCAAATATGGAATAGACAAGAGCTACTCCTTGCTCAACGAAATGGACTCAACACCGCATATTAAACGCCTAAGAATGTACCTGACTAGTAAGTATCTTAAAACCTATGGATTGCTATGTCTCCGAAAGAGAATCAAGCATGTGTACAGGGACATAAACGCAGCAGTGATAGGATTGGAGAGGTTCGGTGAGCAAATGAAGACCCTTTGAAGTCATATTGCATGGTACCCATTCCACGGGTTTCAACTACCCAGGTTTAAGGTATTCTTCCTTCAGCTAAAACATGCATGTGGAACCTAGAGTACGATCAACCATGTGATCGGGAAACGTGTTCAAATATGTCTCAGTTTTCATACCCTGGTACTCGGGTGCAACATTCCAGACGCTTTACTAACACCCTCCCGACTTGGAGAGTCAGTCCCTTTAACCTCCTGTTTGGCCCAGTTTGCAATTTCTGCGGAAGATGAACAGGAATAGCGAGAACCAATGAGAGACTAGATGGAGGTGTCTGGACGGGCAAATTTAACTCTCATTTCCCACCAGTAAGAGGAATTAACCAAAGGCTCAGCGTGCTGTGCCGGAACCAGAATAGGGCCTGAAGCCATCCTGCGGTGTTGCGGCCAGCTCAAAAGAAAGCGAGTTGAAGAAAGGAGCTCAGGGGCACTGTAACTCACAAACCTGCAGAGTTATAAATGACAGCTATCGTCCAAAGATATACTGAAGTAAGGCTGCCAAGAGGACTTGAAAGCGGGGCAGAATTGCAGGAAACCGATTTCAGGAAGTAGACTGGAATTGCATTGAAAGCATAGGAAAAGAGGCAGAACGTCCACAATGATGCACTTGGCCAAAAAGGGCGTATGCGTTTTTTCCTGAATATATTCAGGAAAAAACGCATACGCCCTTTTTGGCCAACCAAGCAAGCTTGCAAAGGAAATCTGCACTACAATGAAGTCTCACTTCCCCCCGGTCAAAAGGGCCATCTGAAAAAAGTGTAAAATCCAGAAAGGCAGGACAGGCCATGGAGAACTGGGAGCCTTTTTATGCTGATGGGAGGGATGTAAATTGCCAACAGACACTCGGGAGAAGTGTATGGTGTTTCCTGAAACATCTAAAAAACAAAGCAACAGAGCCTAGGGCACTTCCACTTATGGTCCTATAGATTAGGGAAATTAAAATCAAAAAGACACAGCCACCCCAAAGTTTGGGACGCCTCTGTTTACAAGAACCTCGTTTACAGTACAAGTTCAACATCGCAGAAAGTGAAAAATGGATAAAGAAGTTGTGGTATTTACTTACAAAGCAATATCACTCAGCAATGAAATCTATGTCATCAGGCCCTTAGCAGCACAATGAGTGGATTCAGGTATGATGATTCTAACTGAAATAAGTCACACAGAAAAAGAAACATCATAAGATATCAGTAATACACGGAATGTAAACTTGGCTACACAGGAACTGAATTACAGAACAGAACAGGGTCTCAAATTTAGAAAACCAACTTATGCTTGCTTAAGGGTAAAGGAGAGTTGGGGTGCTGCATAAAAACAGAGATTGAAATGAGCACAGATAAAGTTCCTTAAGCCAAATATGGAATAGACAAGAGCTACTCCTTGCTCAACGAAATGGACTCAACACCGCATATTAAACGCCTAAGAATGTACCTGACTAGTAAGTATCTTAAAACCTATGGATTGCTATGTCTCCGAAAGAGAATCAAGCATGTGTACAGGGGCATAAATGCAGCAGTGATAGGATTGGAGAGGTTCAGTGAGCAAATGAAGACCCTTTGAAGTCATATTGCATGGTACCCATTCCACGGGTTTCAACTACCCAGGTTTAAGGTATTCTACCTTCAGCTAAAACATGCATGTGGAAACTAGAGTATGATCAACCATGTGATCGGGAAACGTGTTCAAATATGTCTCAGTTTTCGTACCCTGGTACTCGGGTGCAACATTCCAGACGCTTTACTAACACCCTCCCAACTTGGAGAGTCAGTCCCTTTAACCTCCTGTTTGGCCCAGTTTGCAATTTCTGTGGAAGATGAACAGGAATAGCGAGAACCAATGAGAGACTAGCTGGAGGTGTCTGGACGGGCAAATTTAACTCTCATTTCCCACCAGGAAGAGGAATTAACCAAAGGCTCAGCGTGCCGTGCCGGAACCAGATTAGGGCCTGAAGCCATCCTGCGGTGTTGCGGCCAGCTCAAAAGAAAGCGAGTTGAAGAAAGGAGCTCAGGGGCACTGTAATTCACAAACCTGCAGAGTTATAAATGACAGCTATCGTCCAAAAATATACTGAAGTAAGGCTGCCAAGAGGACTTGAAAGCGGGGCAGAATTGCAGGAAACCGATTTCAGGAGGTAGACTGGAATTGCATTGAAAGCATAGGAAAAGAGGCAGAACGTCCACAATGATGCACTTGGCCAAAAAGGGCGTATGCGTTTTTTCCTGAATATATTCAGGAAAAAACGCATACGCCCTTTTTGGCCAACCAAGCAAGCTTGCAAAGGAAATCTGCACTACAATGAAGTCTCACTTCCCCCCGGTCAAAAGGGCCATCTGAAAAAAGTGTAAAATCCAGAAAGGCAGGACAGACCATGGAGAACTGGGAGCCTTTTTATGCTGATGGGAGGGATGTAAATTGCCAACAGACACTCGGGAGAAGTGTATGGTGTTTCCTGAAACATCTAAAAAACAAAGCAACAGAGCCTAGGGCACTTCCACTTATGGTCCTATAGATTAGGGAAATTAAAATCAAAAAGACACAGCCACCCCAAAGTTTGGGACGCCTCTGTTTACAAGAACCTCGTTTACAGTACAAGTTCAACATCGCAGAAAGTGAAAAATGGATAAAGAAGTTGTGGTATTTACTTACAAAGCAATATCACTCAGCAATGAAATCTATGTCATCAGGCCCTTAGCAGCACAATGAGTGGATTCAGGTATGATGATTCTAACTGAAATAAGTCACACAGAAAAAGAAACATCATAAGATATCAGTAATACACGGAATGTAAACTTGGCTACACAGGAACTGAATTACAGAACAGAACAGGGTCTCAAATTTAGAAAACCAACTTATGCTTGCTTAAGGGTAAAGGAGAGTTGGGGTGCTGCATAAAACCAGAGATTGAAATGAGCACAGATAAAGTTCCTTAAGCCAAATATGGAATAGACAAGAGCTACTCCTTGCTCAACGAAATGGACTCAACACCGCATATTAAACGCCTAAGAATGTACCTGACTAGTAAGTATCTTAAAACCTATGGATTGCTATGTCTCCGAAAGAGAATCAAGCATGTGTACAGGGGCATAAACGCAGCAGTGATAGGATTGGAGAGGTTCAGTGAGCAAATGAAGACCCTTTGAAGTCATATTGCATGGTACCCATTCCACGAGTTTCAACTACCCAGGTTTAAGGTATTCTACCTTCAGCTAAAATATGCATGTGGAAACTAGAGTATGATCAACCATGTGATCGGGAAACGTGTTCAAATATGTCTCAGTTTTCGTACCCTGGTACTCGGGTGCAACATTCCAGACGCTTTACTAACACCCTCCCGACTTGGAGAGTCAGTCCCTTTAACCTCCTGTTTGGCCCAGTTTGCAATTTCTGTGGAAGATGAACAGGAATAGCGAGAACCAATGAGAGACTAGCTGGAGGTGTCTGGACGGGCAAATTTAACTCTCATTTCCCACCAGGAAGAGGAATTAACCAAAGGCTCAGCTTGCCGTGCCGGAACCAGATTAGGGCCTGAAGCCATCCTGCGGTGTTGCGGCCAGCTCAAAAGAAAGCGAGTTGAAGAAAGGAGCTCAGGGGCACTGTAATTCACAAACATGCAGAGTTATAAATGACAGCTATCGTCCAAAAATATACTGAAGTAAGGCTGCCAAGAGGACTTGAAAGCGGGGCAGAATTGCAGGAAACCGATTTCAGGAGGTAGACTGGAATTGCATTGAAAGCATAGGAAAAGAGGCAGAACGTCCACAATGATGCACTTGGCCAAAAAGGGCGTATGCGTTTTTTCCTGAATATATTCAGGAAAAAACGCATACGCCCTTTTTGGCCAACCAAGCAAGCTTGCAAAGGAAATCTGCACTACAATGAAGTCTCACTTCCCCCCGGTCAAAAGGGCCATCTGAAAAAAGTGTAAAATCCAGAAAGGCAGGACAGGCCATGGAGAACTGGGAGCCTTTTTATGCTGATGGGAGGGATGTAAATTGCCAACAGACACTCGGGAGAAGTGTATGGTGTTTCCTGAAACATCTAAAAAACAAAGCAACAGAGCCTAGGGCACTTCCACTTATGGTCCTATAGATTAGGGAAATTAAAATCAAAAAGACACAGCCACCCCAAAGTTTGGGACGCCTCTGTTTACAAGAACCTCGTTTACAGTACAAGTTCAACATCGCAGAAAGTGAAAAATGGATAAAGAAGTTGTGGTATTTACTTACAAAGCAATATCACTCAGCAATGAAATCTATGTCATCAGGCCCTTAGCAGCACAATGAGTGGATTCAGGTATGATGATTCTAACTGAAATAAGTCACACAGAAAAAGAAACATCATAAGATATCAGTAATACACGGAATATAAACTTGGCTACACAGGAACTGAATTACAGAACAGAACAGGGTCTCAAATTTAGAAAACCAACTTATGCTTGCTTAAGGGGAAAGGTGAGTTGGGGTGCTGCATAAAACCAGAGATTGAAATGAGCACAGATAAAGTTCCTTAAGCCAAATATGGAATAGACAAGAGCTACTCCTTGCTCAACGAAATGGACTCAACACCGCATATTAAACGCCTAAGAATGTACCTGACTAGTAAGTATCTTAAAACCTATGGATTGCTATGTCTCCGAAAGAGAATCAAGCATGTGTACAGGGGCATAAACGCAGCAGTGATAGGATTGGAGAGGTTCGGTGAGCAAATGAAGACCCTTTGAAGTCATATTGCATGGTACCCATTCCACGGGTTTCAACTACCCAGGTTTAAGGTATTCTACCTTCAGCTAAAACATGCATGTGGAAACTAGAGTATTATCAACCATGTGATCGGGAAACGTGTTCAAATATGTCTCAGTTTTCGTACCCTGGTACTCAGGTGCAACATTCCAGACGCTTTACTAACACTCTCCCGACTTGGAGAGTCAGTCCCTTTAACCTCCTGTTTGGCCCAGTTTGCAATTTCTGTGGAAGATGAACAGGAATAGCGAGAACCAATGAGAGACTAGCTGGAGGTGTCTGGCGGGCAAATTTAACTCTCATTTCCCACCAGGAAGAGGAATTAACCAAAGGCTCAGCTTGCCGTGCCGGAACCAGATTAGGGCCTGAAGCCATCCTGCGGTGTTGCGGCCAGCTCAAAAGAAAGCGAGTTGAAGAAAGGAGCTCAGGGGCACTGTAATTCACAAACATGCAGAGTTATAAATGACAGCTATCGTCCAAAAATATACTGAAGTAAGGCTGCCAAGAGGACTTGAAAGCGGGGCAGAATTGCAGGAAACCGATTTCAGGAGGTAGACTGGAATTGCATTGAAAGCATAGGAAAAGAGGCAGAACGTCCACAATGATGCACTTGGCCAAAAAGGGCGTATGCGTTTTTTCCTGAATATATTCAGGAAAAAACGCATACGCCCTTTTTGGCCAACCAAGCAAGCTTGCAAAGGAAATCTGCACTACAATGAAGTCTCACTTCCCCCCGGTCAAAAGGGCCATCTGAAAAAAGTGTAAAATCCAGAAAGGCAGGACAGGCCATGGAGAACTGGGAGCCTTGTTATGCTGATGGGCGGGATGTAAATTGCCAACAGACACTCGGGAGAAGTGTATGGTGTTTCCTGAAACATCTAAAAAACAAAGCAACAGAGCCTAGGGCACTTCCACTTATGGTCCTATAGCTTAGGGAAATTAAAATCAAAAAGACACAGCCACCCCAAAGTTTGGGACGCCTCTGTTTACAAGAACCTCATTTACCGTACAAGTTCAATATCACAGAAAGTGAAAAATGGATAAAGAACTTGTGGTACTTACGTACAATGCAGTATCACTCAGCAATGAAATCTATGTCATCAGGCCCGTAGCAGCATAATGAGTGGATTCAGGTACGATGATTCTAACTGAAATAAGTCACACAGAAAAAGAAACATCATAAGATATCAGTAATACACGGAATGTAAACTTGGCTACACAGGAACTGAATTACAGAACAGAACAGGGTCTCAAATTTAGAAAACCAACTTATGCTTGCTTAAGGGTAAAGGTGAGATGGGGTGCTGCATAAAACCAGAGATTGAAATGAGCACAGATAAAGTTCCTTAAGCCAAATATGGAATAGACAAGAGCTACTCCTTGCTCAACGAAATGGACTCAACACCGCATATTAAATGCCTAAGAATGTACGTGACTAGTAAGTATCTTAAAACCTATGGATTGCTATGTCTCCGAAAGAGAATCAAGCGTGTGTACAGGGGCATAAACGCAGCAGTGATAGGATTGGAGAGGTTCGGTGAGCAAATGAAGACCCTTTGAAGTCATATTGCATGGTACCTTTCCATGGGTTTCAACTACCAAGGTTTAAGGTATTCTTCCTTCAGCTAAAACATGCATGTGGAACCTAGAGTATGATCAACCATGTGATCGGGAGACGTGTTCAAATATGTCTCAGTTTTCATACCCTGGTACTCGGGTGCAACATTCCAGACGCTTTACTAACACTCTCCCGACTTGGAGAGTCAGTCCCTTTAACCTCCTGTTTGGCCCAGTTTGCAATTTCTGAGGAAGATGAACAGGAATAGCGAGAACCAATGAGAGACTAGCTGGAGGTGTCTGGACGGGCAAATTTAACTCTCATTTCCCACCAGGGAGAGGAATTAACCAAAGGCTCAGTGTGCCGTGCCGGAACTAGATTAGGGCCTGAAGCCATCCTGCGGTGTTGCGGCCAGGTCACAAGAAAGCGAGTTGAAGAAAGGAGCTCAGGGCCACTGTAATTCACAAACCTGCAGACTTATAAATGACAGCTATCGTCCAAAAATATACTGAAGTAACGCTGCCAAGAGGACTTGAAAGCAGGGCAGAATTGCAGGAAACCGATTTCAGGAGGTAGACTGGAATTGAATTGAAAGCATAGGAAAAGAGGCAGAACGTCCACAATGATGCACTTCGCCAAAAAGTGCGTATACGTTTTTTCCTGAATATATTCAGGAAAAAACGCATACGCCCTTTTTGGCCAACCAAGCAAGCTTGCAAAGGAAATCTGCACTACATTGAAGTCTCACTTCCCCCCGGTCAAAAGGGCCATCTGAAAAATGTGTAAAATCCAGAAAGGCAGGACAGGCCATGGAGAACTGGGAGCCTTGTTATGCTGATGGGCGGGATGTAAATTGCCAACAGACACTCGGGAGAAGTGTATGGTGTTTCCTGAAACATCTAAAAAGCAAAGCAACAGAGCCTAGGGCACTTCCACTTATGGTCCTATAGCTTAGGGAAATTAAAATCAAAAAGACACAGCCACCCCAAAGTTTGGGACGCCTCTGTTTACAAGAACCTCGTTTACCGTACAAGTTCAATATCACAGAAAGTGAAAAATGGATAAAGAACTTGTGGTACTTACGTACAATGCAGTATCACTCAGCAATGAAATCTATGTCATCAGGCCCGTAGCAGCATAATGAGTGGATTCAGGTACGATGATTCTAACTGAAATAAGTCACACAGAAAAAGAAACATCATAAGATATCACTAATACACGGAATGTAAACTTGGCTACACAGGAACTGAATTCCAAAACAGAACAGGGTCTCAAATTTAGAAAACCAACTTATGCTTGCTTAAGGGGAAAGGTGAGTTGGGGTGCTGCATAAAACCAGAGATTGAAATGAGCACAGATAAAGTTCCTTAAGCCAAATATGGAATAGACAAGAGCTACTCCTTGCTCAACGAAATGGACTCAACACCCCATATTAAACGCCTAAGAATGTACCTGACTAGTAAGTATCTTAAAACCTACGGATTGCTATGTCTCCGAAAGAGAATCAAGCATGTGTACAGGGGCATAAACGCAGCAGTGATAGGATTGGAGAGGTTCGGTGAGCAAATGAAGACCCTTTGAAGTCATATTGCATGGTACCCATTCCACGGGTTTCAACTACCCAGGTTTAAGGTATTCTACCTTCAGCTAAAACATGCATGTGGAAACTAGAGTATTATCAACCATGTGATCGGGAAACGTG